>NC_057818.1:5619375-6243750 GCF_910594005.1 Cervus elaphus | reverse complement strand
AGTACAGCGCCCCCCTCCTCAGATAGCCTGCAGTGATCAGAGAGCACCCGGTGAGAGTCAGCACAGCGTGTGTGGGAGTCGGCCCCAGAGGGTCTGGAAACCCCGAGGCTGTCAGGGTACGGAGTCAGCCATGAATGATGGTCCAGCATTCTTCCCTGGAAAAATCTGTCAGGTCGTGGAGAAGGGGCCCCTGGTCCTTGGCGGTGCTAGAGGTGCAGAAGTAGAGTGGGTCACAAGGCAGAGGGGCTGAGTGTGGACAGGGTACTCACCTGCAATAAGTAATTCTGATTGCTGAGAAGTCCTCACCTCGTAACCACAGCTATCCCAGGCCTTGGGTGTGTATACAGAAGTGATGGGGGGGATCTTTTTGGGAATCTTGAGTATCTGTGATGGGAGGGATCAAAAGAGCAGGACCTCAGTTTCTCATAGAAGTTGCTGGTATCTAGAAAACAACCACCTCCCTCGGCAAGCACAGATTGGAGAGCTCGTTGATTTTGAGGGAAGGGGATAAGAAGGAAGGAGGTGTTGGGTCTGACCTGAGTGATGTTGATTCTGTAGTTTCGTTTTAATGCGGTGTCATTTCCACGTTCCAGTATATTACCTATTACAACTGGGAGGAGAAAAAAAACGGGTCATTGACTTAAGAGTCCCCCATCCTAAATCTCCTGGAGACCTTTTTCCCATCGCCAGTGCTGCCCCACCTCTGCGTTTCTACACCCCGTTGTGAGACCCACCACCCTCCTTGACGGATGCTTCTCTGATGTCTCCCTTGACTCACCGATGTCTGACGTGCAGTAGTATGTCTGAGGATGCCGAAATTTACACTCACAGGCATCGCAGGGTGTTGAAAGAGCCAGCAGCAAAGGAAAGGCCAGCAGGAAGGCAGGACCCATGGTAGTCCCTGGGGAACAGAGGGCATGAATGAAACCATGAGCTTTTTCTTTGGTCCAGCTCCCCCATCCACCGTTAGACAGAAACCAGGCTGGCTTTGGAAGACTCTCTACCTCCCTTCACCTCCAGGGTCATGAGCAGATTGGTCCAGCTCCCGTGACCTTGGGGATCCAAGGCACAAGATCTGTGTCCTGCATCTAGAATGCCTTACCTTGGTTGAGCTGAGCCGAGGCGTGTGGCAGCGTCTGTAGAATGTCCAGCACCGCAAGCATAAATAGTCGTCTGCCCCTTTCACCCTGGGGTGTATCCATCAGGGAGGTACAATGTGATTACTGGGTGTACTAGTCCCTTGGAAACTTTTCTCTCTCATCTGCATTTCCTTTTCATCCTTCAGCCATATCAACCAGACTGGTAGGGCCGGTCTGATTATTGAGTGCCCTTGCCATTTGGAATCCTTCTCTGTATGGCTGTTCAAAAATCCACCAACTCCACATATATTCCTGGGCAGTATTACAGGCTGAGCTGTGTCCCCTAAGATTCACATGCTGAAGTCCTAACTCCCAGTCCTTAGAACATGACTGTGTTTAGAAATAGGGTCCTTAAAGTGAGAATTAAGGTGAAATGAGGTCATTTGGCTGGGTCCTAATCCTATATGGTATCCTTGTAAGAAGAAGAGGTGAGGACACAAACTTGCATAGAGAGACATGTGAAGATACAAGGAGAAGATGGTTACCCACAAACCAAGGAGGTATTCTGAGAAGAAAACAGTCCTGCTGATGCTTTGATCTTGGACCCGTAGGCTCAGAACCGTGAGGAGATAAACTGCTGCTGTCCAGGCTGCCCAGTATGCGTTGTTTTGTTATGGCAGCCCTAGAAAAATGAAAAGGCTCGTATGTTTTATTTTTAGAAACTTTTTACAATTTAAATTTGCATTATGATTTTGGAAAGACAAAATCAGCCCCAGTACTAGATCTACCAAACAAGATTTGTTCAGTCACCTAACTTCTGTTTTTACATACACCTCTGTTCTCTGCCCTACTACCTTAGGCTTTAAATAATGGTATTATGCTTTATCCGCCCATTGCTCTTCTAACTGAAACATTTATAAACATAGACATAAGCACACTTACACTCTCTCTTGGGTAAAATTGTAGCATTGTGTATATATATATGTGTATATATATATATAAAACATATATTATGTGTATGTATGTTTTGTCATCTTGTCATTTTTATTTTATGGCATACCCTAAGATGACACCATAGTGATATATATTCCTCTCTCTTTATACAGTTGTATAATACTCCATGTTGGTGTGCTCTGAACTATCTAACCAGGTCCTAATGATTGATCATTTCAACAGTTTCCTGTTATTTTCTCTTTCAGATAGTCCTTCAGGGAACAGGCATGTTAATATATTTTATGTTTGACCATGTGTCTTTAGAAGTGATTTCTAAAAACAGAATTGAGATTAAGAGCCATTTGCATTTTTTCCTGTGACTTTCCCATATCTTGTCTAATTTTTTTTTCTATAGAGTTGACTGACTTTTCCTCTGTTTTTGGAAACTGTGTATTAAACATGTTAACTCTTCACAGAATGATTGCAAATTTTCCTCATAAAATGATTTACTTCTCTTGAGTTTAAAACATTTATTTGATATAATCAGTTTAACAATGTTTTGATTAACTGCTTTTGGAATTTGAGTCATTGTCAGCAATGGTTTCCCCTGGTAAGAGAGATTAGAGGATTTTTATCCACGATTTCTTCTATCTTTTACATAATTTCACTTTTTATATTTAGATCTCTAACCCATTTGGAATTTCTCATAGTATGATACATGAACACAATTTTGGTCCTTATTGGATATATATCCAATTAACCTAGTACATTTATTACAAAGATAAGATCCTCTGTATTTAATTGAGATGTCACCTTTATCACATACTAAATTTCCACAGGCATTTGAGACATAATTTTCTATTCTATTCAGTTTATCTATGTGTCCATTCCTTCATCAGTACCAGGTTATGGAGACCTTAAAACATAATTGTATACGTTCAAAATGCATTAGTACTCTTCTAAAGAAGATTTTTTTCTTTTCTCTCTTTTTTTTCCATCTGCTAGAGGTCACCCCCATTCTTTGGCTCATGATGTCTTCCCATCTTCAAAGCCATCAATGGCTAGTCAAGTCTCTCACATCACAATACATGTTACTGACTCTTCTGCCTTCTTCTACATTTGAAAGATCTTTGTGATGACTTAGGCTCTACTCAGATGAGTCAGGATAACCTCTTTATTTTTATTTTGTTTTTCGGTCATTCCATATGGCATGTAGGATCTTAGTTCCCCAACCAGAGGTCAAACTGTGACCCCTGCAGTGGAAGTGTGTAGCGTTAACTGCACTTTGTGAATGAAATGTGTTATTTTTTCTTTAGTGCTTGTTAGAATTAACCAGTGAAACAAAGCATATTTGGACTGTAAGAAAAATTCAGTATACAAAGTTAAAATTGATACAGTGCTATTGAAGTTTACTATTTTGTTGTGTGTATGCTGGATATTTTTATCTTTCAAGGAATTTGTCTAGTTCACCTAAGCTTTCAAATTTATTAGCATCAGGTTCTTCATAATATTTCCTTGTTCTACTTTTATTAAGCTATGATCTGTAGTGGTATTCCTTTATTATTCCAAATAATGGTAATCAACACATTTTCTCATTTTTTTCCTTGATTAATATACTTACTAGGTTGTCAATTTGACTGCTTTTTACAAAAACAACCCTTTGGTTTAATTGATAGTCTCTATTTTTCTATTTACTTTTTTCACATGTATTTCCTTTCTTCTCTTGAGATTTAGTAAAATATGTCCTTCTTTTTCCAACATCTTAAGGTGAAAGCTGTGTTGTTGATATAAGACTTTTCTTTTTTTCTCTAATATAAGCATTTAAAGATATAAGTTATACTTCAAACACCCTTCTAGCTCTGTCCCACAAAATCTGAAATGTTTTGGTTCAATTTTTATTCAATTCAAAAGATATCTCAATTCCCTCTGTGATTTCTCTTTTGACTCATGGGTTGTTTGAAAGTATCCTGTTTAATTCCTAAATATCTGGAGATTTTTGAATAACTTCTGTTGTAAATGCAACCCTGTGGTCAGAAAGCATAGTCTGTCTTATTTGAACCTTTTTAAATAATTAAGTTTTTTTTATGTCACAGCATATCATCAGTATTGAAAAATGTTTGATTTGCAATGGAAAAAAAAAACAGTATTCTGCTGTTGTTTGGCAGAATAATCTGTCCAGTAGGTCATGTTAGTTGATAGCATAGCTTATGTATTCTAAATACTCATTTTTATTTTTACTTATAGGAGGCTAAAGGGGGAGCTGAAATATCTAATATATACAATTCATGTAATATCATAGAATATGATTAAGTGAAATCATGTTGGTAGCTTAAAATTGGTGATGGGATGACGAAAGTATTTATAACATGGAAACTGGCAAATGTTAGAAATCAAGTGCTCCCACAAGTGCTGGTTACTGATTATTTATGACTGCAACACTGGACAGCTCCTCCATTAGAGACTTCACTTCTGGTCTCCTGAACTGACCTGGAAAAAGTCTCCTCCTTGCTTGGTCAGTGTGTATGTAAGAACTGGCAGATGGGGACTGGGAACTGGGCCTCTCACAGGAGAGGGGAGAGCAGAGCACTAACAGGTATTTACCGAGTGCTCACTATGTTGCCCGCTAGCGATATTAATAATGTGGTTAGGCTGGCTTTCTGCTATCTCAGCTCTCTAGTATCTTTCAGTTCTCATTATGGCAATATGAGATTGCCCAGTGGTCTAAGTATTACTCCTGACTCACCAATGATCCTTGGTCCTTGAAAAGCTCATCAGCATAGCAAGTATCTTCTAACTAGGATCTGTCATTTCTTATATTCATGCTTTGTTTTGGAGTGAAGATGGGCAGGGTTACACAGGGACACACTGGTTGGACAACACACCCCAACTTGTCACTGTGGCATCTAATATCTATGATAAGAAACTCATTTTGATTCAGTTATTTACTAAAAATTAAAATGCTGTGCTAAATGGTTTTAGCTCTTACAAGGGAAAAATCCTTTTTATAACTGTTGACTATGGAGCAAAAATTAACTCTGTGTTAACACTCAGGAAAGCTGGTTTTGAACAACTAAGCTCAATTTTGAGTTGAGAAACTCAGAATTTGACCATCTTGCTATGTCACCTAAAGAGTAAATAATCTGAGTAAAGGCAAAAGCACTAATCAAAACATTAAAAGATGGAGTTTTATGATGTTTAAGTTCAGTGACAAAGTTTGGTAGAATGACTAAAACAAAACTATGGTTGAGGGAGATGAGGAACGAAGTTTTGAATTAATTTTTCATTTTTATTTTCACATTTGCTTCATTGACCACACAAATAGTGTCAACACCTCATTCCCTGATTCTAGTATCATTTATTGAGTGCCTAATATCAGCCAGGGCCTGAGGAAATGGGACAAAGACAATCTTTGCTGTTTAGGATTGCAAGTTGATGGGAAGGTGTATTGGTGGTGGTAGGCATCTAGGAAGTGTATTCCAGTCGTGTGACAAGTGCATGAGGACACACGAGACATCTTATGTGGTCCTGAGGGTGGGATAGAGCCTGAGAGGAATTCATTCTAAGCTGGGAATTTAGAGAAACATGCAAAAGGTAACAATAGGACGGGAAGCTTACTAGTTAGTCACTATGTGTTGATGGAATCACTTCGAGAATGCGAGATAGAATTGACCACTTTGGTGACAAGGAGCTAGTCTCACTGTAGTCATTTATATATCTATAAGATTAAAAAGAGCAAGTAAAGGTAATTTAAGATCTTGTTTCTTTATAAAAGTTATATAATGAAATATATTATGAATATATATATATATAAATAATGAAAGACATGAAAAGGAAATTAGAGACATAGGTGAAAAGATTTTGAGTCAAAAGATAACAGGGACATATGACTTTAAAGAAAAAACAAGAACAATTTTAAATAACAAGAATAGTTAACATCCAAAATTTTGAAATAAAACAAAAGATAGCAGCGTGTCCTTTCAAAGTCAAACCAGGTTGTTGTTGAAAGGTCTCATCCTAGGATTGTTTAATGATCTAAGCAAATGCATCCGTGTTTAACTTGTTCCTTATTATTTATGGGAGCATTGATACTATGAATTTATACCTTAAGTTTTATATTTCTGTCTGTTCAGAAATTTAACCTCTAAAGTTTTCAGTTTATGACCCTGAAGGGCATTAACCACTTTTGCAACCATTAACAAATCCATTTAAGCTTTCCATTGAATGGATAAGAAAGCTATGGTACATATACACAATGGAATATTACTCAGCCATTAAAAAGAATACATTTGAATCAGTTCTAATGAGATGGATGAAACTGGAGCCCATTATACAGAGTGAAGTAAGCCAGAAAGATAAACACCAATATAGCATACTAACACATATATATGGAATTTAAAAAGATGGTAACAATAACCCCATATGCAGGACAGAAAAAGAGACACAGATGTATAGAACAGACTTTTGGACTCTGTGGGAGAAGGCGAGGGTGGGATGATCTGAGAGAATAGCATTGAAACATGTATATTATCTAGGGTGAAACAGATTGCCAGTCCAGGTTGGATGCATGAGACAAGTGCTCGGGGCTGGTGCACTGGGAAGACCCAGAGGGATGGGGTGGGGAGGGAAGTGGGAGGGGGTATCGGGATGGGGAACACATGTAAATCCATGGCTGATTCATGTCAATGTATGGCAAAAACCACTACAATATTGTAAAGTAATTAGCCTCCAACTAATAAAAATAAATGAAAAAAAAAAGTGACTATTTCAATTTCTGTTCCTTGAATTCTACTTTGAATCAGGTGTACCATCTGAGTGATTTTTTAACTTATTAAATATATATTGAATTAAATAGTTGACATGTCCTTACTTTATGTTTACATGAGTCATATTTCTAACTTTTTGAAATTATCTTTTAATAAAAACCATTACCTTTCTAAGGAAGTTCAGTAGGAAATATTGATGTTTTTAGACAACTCACAACCACTCTGGTAAAGTAATCCAAAAGCCTAATTTGCTGTAGGCAAATCAAAAGTCTGAAGTTCCCAACAGGCTCCTCCCCAAAGATAAGGCCCTAGAGATAGAGTAGTCCATTGTCCCATCCAGATCTAGTCCTACTCTTGAGTGGAGATCCATTGTTTTGTTCTAACACTATTTTTATACATACTCAAAAACAAATTTGAAAGGATAATCACCACATTTTAAAGAAGGAAGGTGTAAAACTGTAAGAAACTTCCATTTCCCACTTTTATAGAAATGTATCTTTTAAATATTTGAAAATTAGCATATATTGACCTTAATAAAACAATAAACATATCCCACATGGAAAAACATCAATTTGCTATTATTTATTAATGATATTAATTACTCCTACAATAATCATTTGCCATCATCAAGGATAATTTGAGATGGCCTCTCCTATTTAAATGTTTTCCTTCACTGGATGACTATTTAAAGCTCAATAATAATACTGTTACTAGCAGTGGTTTCCACCCCCTGCCCCACAAGCATCAAACCAGTTCCTTGAACCAATACTGTGTATCATGTATAGGAGATATTTGATGTATATTATCTCACTTAATCCTCAGTACTTTTTGGAGTGGATGTAACATATTTTAGGGATAAAGTAAACAGAAGCTTTAAAAGGTTATTAGTCATGCCAAATTGGGATTTGCGTCTCAGATTTAATGGTACCCAATCCCATGCCTCTTCCGCTGTCCCACACCACCTTTGCTCAACCTTGTAGTGTTCATATTAAAATGTAAAAAATACAACATGAGCAAATTTGCAGGATGCAATACCATAATTATCTCACTATTCCTTTGGGATAAACCTAATCTGGTCACCAAAAACTTGGCAGGCGTAAACTGCATAAGGATGATGGGTGAGGGCCATGGTGTTCACAAGTCTCTCCATCCCACTCTGTCTTTGTGTCCCTGTGGAAGCTGTAAAGCCGGTCGGCATCATCACTCTTCAAAGAATCAGGAAACAAGAAGGAGCACAAAATCATTTTCGAGTCACCTTCTGCCAGAAAATAAGATTTGAATGGATTTTCTAATGTTTCAAAGTACTTCCTTTTGCAGACAGCTAAGGAATTCATAAAACCAGCCATGAGAGTTATATTGCCTGTAAGTGTAAACAGTTATGATAGAAGAGCGACTGCATACACTCAGAGAGCCTTTAAGAGGAGCCTGATAAGTTTATATGTCTCAGAGAGAGGGAGAAGGACTCCTTTGATCATTCTCATGCAAATCCCCAAAAGCTGACAGAAAGCTGCTTTAGGTTGTGCCATATTTTCTTTTTAAAATGCGTAGGAAACAACTTGCTTCGAAGTAATGCTGTCCTTTTGAAGAGGTTTTTTTTTTTTTTTTCTTAAATTGGAAACAATTATGGGAGTTAGACTCTTTTAAAATAGAAAATTCTCTGTAACTCTTTCTCTGGAAAATTCCTTCAGAGGTAAATGCAGTCCGACAATGCAGTTGGCTTCTGGATTTGCTGATCACAGTGGCTCAGGGTCCCCTCTTCCTTCTCTCCATCTTGTGCATAATCAGAAAAAAGAAGCCCAAAACATCAGCGCCAGCTGCCTCATTTCCTATTCCTTGGATTTCAATGGCGGTGCACCAAATGGTCTCCAGACTTGGCTGAGGGAGGTAGAACGTTGCAATTAAGAACCTTTTTTGTTGTCTGTTTAATTTTCTGTGACCTGTTTGCCCAGATGCAATTCCTTCCTGGCTCCTTTGACTTCTCTAGCCACCGTGATGAGTCACTGGTTGTCAGGTCAGGCGGGGTGCCTGCCTGGTTGCTGCCCTCTGACCCTCTGTCCAGTTATTTGGAGCAGTGATACAATCCTGCGCAGTGTAACCCCTCAGTTGGATGGGGAGGCAGGAGCATCGTTGCCCAAGTCCTTCTCCCAGCCCAGAGCGCCCTCCTGCCCCTTCTCCACCTGTGTCTTCAAGGTACAGCTTCAACACCACCTCTTCCCCCGACAGACTCCTGCCTACCAGCAGGCATCACAGAACTTCTCAGAACTTTTGACACAATGACCAGACCTGTAGAAGAGCCCAAGACTTAATTATCCTCTAATAGTTTTTGGATAATGTATCTTACAGTTTTGTTTTTCATTAATTACATACTGTCTTGGGGGGTCTTCTAGGGGACGGACTGAAGATGAACACACAGTCCATGCCCTAAAGGACCTACCAGTGTAGGAGATGAAGGAGACACAGGCTCGATCCTTGGGTTGGGAAGATCCCCTGGGAGTAGGAAATGGCAACCCACTCAAGCATTTTTGCCTGGAAAATTCCATGGACAGAGGAGCTACAGTCCATCAGGTCACAGCTGGATATGACTGAAGTGACTGAGCATGAGGAAAATTCTCATATTTGAATTATACCTCATTGAGCCTCTCCTCCTTCCTCCAGATTTGATGGAAACAGCAGTCCTGAAGTAACTCAAATCCATCTCCTTGGGGTCACCCTTGCCTCTTGCCTTCTCCCCCTACTCAGGTCCAGTTATTGATGACCAAGTCGGCAGCCCCAGGACCCAGTGAGCACTGGTGGGCTCTCACCCACATTTTCCCTTTAGTCCGGTGAAACGGGAAGAAAGGAGTCTGCAAGAACTAATGAAAAGTCTCGGAATTGTTTGTGTGGGACCTATCTGAATTATAACTATTACTATTACTATTCCAAAAGGCAGAACATCCAGCTCCAGCTGCTTTCAGTACACGGTGACCTTCGCTGGCCAACAGGGAGGAGGCAGGACGAGCCTCAGAGAGACTTCCCCCAGGGCCTCAGTGGTCTAACCAGGACGCAGTGTCTGTCTCCACTTCTCGCTCTCCTTTGGTGGCTTCTCCATTTGTCAGTCTCTCCCCTCTGGTTCCAAGATGGTACCAGCAGATTTTTTGGCTACATATATCTTGCTCATGTCCAGTAGGGATTGGAGAGAGTCTATTTCTTAGATATCTGCAGAAATTTTATCGATTATTGACTCAGGTTGTATTATGCATCCACCCTGAATCAACCACTATGGCCAGAAGGGTCACTTAGTGGCCTGTGGCAATACAGATTAACTTTAACCTTAGAAGTGAGGTTAAGTGAAAGTGAAAGTCATTCAGTCGTGTCCGACTTACTGCGACTGCATGGAATTCTCCAGGCTGGAATACTGGAGTGGGTAGCTTTTCCCTTCTCCAGGAGGTCTTCCCAACCCAGGGGTCGAACCCAGGCCTCCCACATTGCAAGCAGATTCTTTTACCAACTGAGCCACAAGGGAAGCCCAAGAATCCTGGAGTGAGTAGCCTATCCCTTCTCCAGGTGATCTTCCTGACCCAGGAATTGGACCGGGGTTTCCTGCATTGCAGGCAGGTTCTTTACCAACTGAGCTACAAGGGAAGGCAATTAAGAAGGAAGAGCTCCCCTAAGTGGAAGCTGATGCAGAAACATTGCACTCACCCACTTGATCTTGCTTTTGTCCTGGAGACTAGTAAATTAGCTGACTGTCTAAATGTTATAATTTCTCCTTGATTTAGTTTCAGTAAGTGGGAAGTTGGAGAAGTTGCCTGGGAGCCAGCAAGTTCTTCTGTTTTAAAAGTTTGTTTATTTTTAACTGAAGGGTAATTGCTCTACAGTCTTGCGCTGGTTTCTGCCGTAAGTCAGCATGAATCGGCCATGGGTATACCTGTGTCCCCTCCCTCCCACTCCCACCCCGTCCCGCCCTCTAGGTCATCACAGGGCCCTGGCTTGAGCTCCCTGATTCATAGAGCAAATTCCCACTGGCTTCTTTTTTTAAACTGGATTTATTAAAGTAAAATTGATATGCAAAACGTGCACATATTTAATGCATAAAATTTGACGTGTTTGGACATATATGTACACCTGTGAAATTATGATTCCATTTATATGAGATACCTAAAGTTGTCAAATCAAGCTCTTCTGTGCTATCCAGGGTGGAACACCTTCTATGTGGGCATAAATGCTGTTGTCCTCAAAAATGACCATTAGATGGCAGAAAAAATCCATGAACCTGGTAAAAAGGCACCTGTTTCTAAAATTTGGAAGCTCTCAGTATCTATAAGGAGAACAGCTCATCTGTCTGGTGAGTGCAGACAGTGCTGTGGTATCAGCCCACCCCCATGTCAGTCCTCCAAATCTGTCCCTCTTTTAAGAGGCTGGGGGCTACTCTCATTCTTCTTTTCATTAAAACATATCAGGAGGAAATAATCCACTTGGAAAACTATTTTTTAAAAGGCTTGAGTGGTGGTATTTCATATTTCCTAGTGGGAATTTTCCTGTGCTACAGTAGAGATTATTTGACAATCCAAAGTGATGAATCTCTGATGGCCAGAGTGGCATCTGAAATATTTTTGGAAGGGGCGGAGTTCACCTGCCTCTGAAATCGAGTCGATAGAGGCAGCCAGGTACTTCTAATGATAATAATAACAGCTTATATTTATTCAGTGCTTATCATGGGCCAGGTGTTATACTAAGCACTTTCTATTGTAAATTTATACACCATAATCATATGAAGAAGTACATGTTAGATCTCTTACTGAAAAGTACACGGAAGCCCAGAGAGTTTAAGCAGTTTGCTCAAGGTTATATAATTTGAAAAATGTAAGTGACTTTTAAAAATGTATTTCTGCTACACAGAATTCACAGCATTGGTGCTTGATGTCAACATCATTAGGACTTCAGGAATTCAGATGAAAAGTGATTATCTCTTTGGCCCCACGATGTGTGTTTGATACAGAAGATCTTAATGATCTTCTGCTCTTCACTGGACCACTGGAAAGAGTGAATCTGGGAGACAGTTTTAGCTGGGTTATCCTGAGCAAGGATGAGCATAAATTCTCACAGGAGAACTGGGGCAATGCCGAGGCTGATGTCAGCAGAATATTTTAAAGCGGGACTTTCCTGGAAGCTCCAGGTTCCACAGCCTTCTTTGGTGTGGTGGAATAGTTAAATCACACATCCCAGCGGCTTGGAGGTGCCCACTGCAGACAGAACACATCCAGTAGGATGTATTTCTCTGGTGTGTAACCTGAGGTTCAAGGACTTTGTGTGGACGTCAGCACCCCGGGAACAGAGAGAGTTCTGTCAGTGAAGTGGTGTGCTGTGTCACGGCACTGCGTACGGAAGACAGCCTCCCTACTCACTGGCCGTCTCCTCACACTTGCTGCAGTTGTTAGGATTCTGGATTGAAAGGAGAGAATCCCCCTTGAGGCAGCTTATTCAAAAAGCGGCTATCAAAGTTCAACTGTACCTCATGGGACATCCCTGGGGGAGGAAATGGCAATGCGCTTCAGTACTCTTGCTAGAAGAATCCCATGGACAGAGGAGCCAGACAGGCTACAGTCCATGGGGTCGAGCGCACACTAGCTCGTGTGGCACACAGGATGGGAGTGTCCTGGACTCCAAGACTGATGAAGTTTAAACCTGGAGAGTTTTAAATTCTCCGTCCATCCCCCACCCCTACTTACGCTTCTCTCTGTACACATTCATTATTCTTATTTCTTAGCCCTGAACTTTTCCCTCCTCGTCGTAAATACCCTGGCCACCCACAACTCTACAATCCCCCTGTTTCGTGTTCTGCCATGCCAGAAAATTTGACCCGTTGGTCCCCAAACCAAGTTCCTCACAGGAACGTATGGTGCGTTTATTCGGGGACATGATGTGCAAACACTTTAACTTTTTTTCTTTGCTTCAGGCCGTGGCATGTTTTAGAGATTTTTTTTTTTTTTAATCATAATGGGGCTTTTCTTGCTCACTTTTAGATAAGGCTGTGGCAATTCTTCCAATATAACCTGTTAATTTCAAGGGACTTTGTAAGTTGGCTGTAATTCATATTCTCAGAATTGGGAAAATCTGTGTCTTTTAAGATAGAAGAGTTCCTTTTCTTTTTCTATTTCCTTTTAACTTTTATTCTTTTTCCCCCCTTAAATATGAGGATGCTATTTTTCCAGGTGCCATGCGGCTCTCTGACAACTCACAGGCTGCTTTAGTTGTTTTTAATGAACATTATCGCCAGCTGCTCAGCTGTGAGGATGTTATTATTATTTTTTTTTATTTTCGGGAATGTTGGAGAGCCCCATGTAAACGGAGTGCCCCGAAGGCTGCATTCTGAATCACCGACGCCCCTCTTGGTTACCAGGGACTCCGTCCTGCAGGGGGCGCCGGAGCGCCTCATTTCTTTAAGCACCTGAGGAGGTGAAGCCTCAGGTGAAATCTTCACGCGGGCCCCGTGCCCGTTTGGACCACAGTTTCCTCTTTGTACTGCCTTTTCTCCCCTGCGTGCCCATCCCGATGAGGTGGGAGGTCGGTCTGTGGAACCTGTCCAATTGCCAGATCCTCACAGAAGTTCCCATGCAGTCTCTGCTGCCTCAGTCCACATCCCAGCCACCTTCCCCGCCAGGCTTATATAAACCGATTAGAAAAGAGGGGTGCCGGCTCATCCCACTGGGATCCTCCACCTGCACTCCAACGTTTCAGAGATTCGCCACGACCCTCCTTCTGAAGGGTGGTCTCTCTTTCCCTTTCTCTTCTCTTTCCCTTCTGAAGGATGGTCTCTTCCCCAGAAGACAGTCTCCTTCCCTAACTAGATGCGTCTGTTTATATAGGAAACTGGCTTGAAGAACAGGAAAAAGAGTTGACACAGGTAGCCAGGAGGAAGGGGGATAAGGTGCAGCGGAAGCCCAGTAGTTTTGGAGGGTCAAGGTCATGAGAGTGCCCGATGGATCAGGAAGAGTCTGCTGAAGAATAAGCTGGTCTTGATTATCCTCGCCAGCTTTATCTGATAATCAATAGTTATTATATATTCCCTTTCTCATGCCATAAACAAAAATCCATTCCAGGTGGGCTGTAGATCTAAATATGAGACGTAAAACAGGAATGGTTCTAGAGTATAACTTAGGTGAATATCCTCATGACTCTGGCTGGCAACAATCTGTCAAAGAGGACACACCCACACAGCCACGTGCCTGTGTGCAACGCCAGATGTTTTACAAAGTTTATTTTCCACGCACGCAATCCCTTGAGGTAAAAACAACTCCCCACTTCTGAGTCTCGGGAAATTAAAATTCCACATCTGACTGCTGCCAGCTTTGCAACGCTGATGAGTATGTGATGAGAAGTCTGATTGGAGTTCTCATATGAGCTCTCACCCCGCCCCACAAGTTGGATGCAGTGATATTTGTAGTTAAAATCAGAGCTCCTTCAAACAGAAGTGTTAGTCTCAAATTATGAGGGGAAAAAAAACCCCAACTAATGCTCATTAAGCACCTATCATGCAAGGACTAAGTGAGCTCATTCACGCACATGACCTTGCTCACTCCTTACAATGGTCCTACAAAGCAAATATAATTATGCCCATTTTTATAGTTGATGAAACTGATGAAGTGAAACATCCTCCCTGAGGTCACAAAGCTAGCAACCGGAGAGGCCAGGATCCAATCCGGATAGCCATCTTCATGTACTATTCATGCAGCAAAAGGGTAGAAGTTATTTGGATTAGAAATGTTCCAGAACATATGCTCCCCACTGCTGGCCTCCATTGTAGGATGATCTGTTTCCCTCCCATGGAACCGTAGGGTTTCCAATATACTTCCTTTTCAATAGTCAGGCAAGTATTTGTTTTCCAGTTACACTGAAATGTGTTTGGGGCTGTATTCCTTGGGCTTTTGGAGATCTTTGCTGAATGATTTTAAATGGCATGTCTAGGTACCGGGCTCTAGAAGGTCAATGCTTGATATTTCAGAGTAGCAGTCGATGCTTCCTTCGTTCTGGTGAGGGGCCCCACGCGGTGCGTGGGAACTTAGTTCCCCACCAGGGACTGAACTTGAGTCCTCTGCTTTGGAAATGCAGTGTTTTAACTACTGGACCACCAGGGGAGTCCTGATTAGTGCTTCCTTTGGAAACAGATTTAAATCATCAGTTTTATCAGATGCATAGACTTGGAACATGTATGCAGTTCAAGAAGCAAGAGTTAGAACTGGACATGGAACAATGGACTGGTTCCAAATTGGGAAAGGAGTACGTCAAGGCCGTATATTGACACCCTGCTTATTTAATTTATATGCAGAGTAGATCAGGCGAAATTCCAGGCTGGATGAAGCACAAACTGGAGTCAAGATTGCCAGGAGAAATATCAATAATCTCAGATATGCAGATGACATCACCCTTATGGCAGAAAGTGAGAGGAATTAAAGAGCCTCTTGATGAAGGTGAAAGAGGAGAGTGAAAAAGCTGGCTTAAAACTCAACATTCAAAAAATGAAGATCATGGTATCTGGTCCCATCACTTCATGACAAATAGATGGGGAAACAATGGAAACAGTGACAGTTTATTTTCTTGGGCTCCAAAATCACTGCAGATCATGACTGCAGTCCTGACATTAAAAGATGCTTGCTCCTTGGAAGAAAAGCTATGACAAACCTAGACAGCGTATTAAAAAGCAGAGACATTACTTTGTCAACAAAGTCTAGTCAAAGCTATGGTTTTTCCAGTAGTCATGTATAGGTGTGAGAGTTGGACCATAAAGAAGGCGGAGCCCTGAAGAATTGATGCTTTTGAACTGTGGTGTTGGAGAAGACTCTTGAGAGTCCCTTGGACTGCAAGGAGATCAAACCAGTCCATCCTGAAGGAGATCAGTCCTGAACATTCATTGGGAGGACTGATGCTGAAGCTGAAACTCCAACACTCTGGCCACCTGATGCGAAGAACTGACTCCCTGGAAAAGACCCTGATGCTGGGAAAGATTGAAGGCAGGAGGAGAACGAGACGACAGAGGATGAGATATGGCATCACCAAGTCAATGCACATGAGTTTGAGCAAGCCCCAGGAGTTGGTGAAGGACAGGAAAGTCTGGCATGTTGCAGTCCATGGGGTCGCAAAGAGTCGGACAAGGCTCTAGGCACAACAATAGACTTTGGAATACATATGGGAGGGTAAGTGGGGCAGAGTATAATATTTGTAGACAGAGCATAATAGTTTCAGGAAATACTTCTTTTTTGTCCAAAAAGAAAAAAGAATAAATAAATGTTTATAAGCAAGAGAAAACCATTGGTAAAGACCATTTATCCTACTCTTTGATTCAATCCTTATATTTTTGTCTTCCCCTATTCCCCTCCAAGGTTATACACAAACTTTTCTGTGGCCTGTTTTTCATTCAGTCTCTTTCCCTCTTCTTCCTTCTCTGTTATCTCTCACTGTAAGGATACTTTGTGTCTCACTCAAGACAAGAAGTAGATAGCAGATTTGACACTAGCCTGAGGATGGAGGGGACCATGTAGAAGTCATGAGAAAGAAATGAATTCTGCCACCTCTCCTCACCTCCACCATCATCAGAAAACTGTATAGAAGATGTTTCCCTAACATCTGGGAGCACACTTGGTGGGCAGCAATTAACATCTCTGGGGGATAGTCTCAAACACAATAATATAAACCAGCCTCAAAGAGAGATGCTGAAACAGCAGGTGGAACCAGAAGCCCACAGCCTTGGAGGTGATAAACCCACCCAGGACTTTATTAGGAAACAGCCACATACTACTGACACAACAGGATAAGCCCATCCGTGACTTTTTTTAAAGGAAACAATGGCATCACCTTATCTCGTATTTTAAGTTATTTTAGGTGTTTGGCTGAAAGTCATGAGTGAGGACAGCTACTTCAAGAAGTGGTTTATTCTGGATGGAGAGTCAGAGAATGATAAAGTTATGCAGTTGCTATAATATTTATTTAGGAGGATGGGGTCTAGATTTGAGATGTTTAGGAATTTGGAACTGCAGGTTTGGGGTAGGGAGTGATGACCTGTAGAATTGGTAAGGTTCTTTCAACTTCAACTTACCTCAGGGAGAAACCTACTGGCAAAGGATTTTCAGATCTCATCTGTGAGGAAGGACAGACAAGTCAGCATACCCCAAGGGAATCGAGACGCTGGATTCAGGGACTTCAGGCAGCAGGATCTGGGAGAAAATACAAAATCTGTCGAGTCTGTTGCAGATGGAAGACAATGAACTAATGTCAGACAGCTTCAGTCTGATGGGTGGGTACCAGAGTTAAGTTTAAAGAGCGGTGCCTAAAATATCACTTGCTGGTCCAGTGTCTTATGAGGGGTCTGTTTCTCTAACTCTTAGTTGTTTAAGGGCTAACATAAAAAGCAAGTCATATTAGTTTAGTGATGAATTCTTTTTTTTTGTTTTTTATTAAAATGAATTTTCTTAAATAGCAACAATAGCAATGAAACAGGAAGATTTGAGGGAATGAATCAGGTTTGAAATTAGGTATCATTGGAGCTTAAAACCTTGATTTTTCTTCCAGTTTTATTGCAGTGTAATTGACATACAGCACTGTATGCATTTAAGGTATATAGCATAATTATTTGATTTACTTATATCATGAAATGATTACCACAGTAAGTTCAGTGACAATCGATTACCTCATATAGATGTAAAATTGTTGTTCAGTTGCTCAGTCGTGTTACTGAGTCTGTATGACCCCATAGACTGAAGCACGCCAGACTTCCCTGTCCTTCACCATCTCCTGGAGCTTGCTCAAACTCATGTCCATTGAGTTGGTAATGCTATCCAACCATCTCATCCTCTGTTGTCCCCTTCTCCTCCTGCCTTCAATCTTTCCCAGCATCAGGGTCTTTTCCAATGAATCAGTTCTTCGCATCAGGTGGCCAAAGTATTGGAGTTTCAGCTTCAGCATCAGTCCTCCCAATGAATATTCAGGACTGATTTCTTTTAGGATGGACTGGTTGGATCTCCTTGCAGTCCAAGGGACCCTCAAGAGTCTTCTCCAACACCACAGTTCAAAAGCATCAATTCTTCAGCGTTCAGCCTTCTTTATGGTCCAACTCTCACATCCATATATGACTACTGGAAAAACCACAGCTTTGACTAGAGGGACCTTTGTCGGCAAAGTAATGTCTCTGCTTTTTAATTTCATGGCTGTGGTCACCATCTGCAGTAATTTTGGAGCCCAGGAAAATAAACTCTGTCACCATTTCCATTGTTTCCCCATCTATTTGCCATGAAGTGATGGTGCCAGATGCCATAATCTTCATTTTTTTAATGTTGAGATATAAAATCGGGCAAAGAAAAAATTTCTTCCTTGTGAGGAGAACTCTTCAGATTTACTCTCTTAACTTTCACATGTAAGGTACGGTACTGTTAATTATGTTTATCATGGTGTACATTACATCCCTGGTAATTATTTGTTTGGCTGTGTCAGCTTGTAGTTGTAGCACGTGGGATCTTTCACTGTGGGGCACAGGTTTCTCTCTAGTTGAGGTTCATGGACCTAGTTTCCCCCATGGCACGTGGGACTTCAGCTTCCGGACCTGGCATCAAACCCTGTCCCTTACGTTGAATGGTGGATTCTTAACCACTGGACCACCAGGGAAGTCCCCCTGGTATTTATTTATCTTATGGTTATAAGTTTGCACCTTTGCAATGCCTTCATTTAATTCTCCCTTCCCTGACTCCTACCTCTAGTAACCACAAATCTGATCTCTCCTATATGAATATTAACCTCCAACAGTATCCTGGTGAACAATATGGTAACTCCATGTGACTATAAATTTCACAATATTCACTGTGATAAGTCTAGTTACCATCTGTCTCCATGCAAAGATATCACATGATTGTTAACTGTGTCCCCACACTGTACATTTAACACTGACATTTATTTTGTGACTAGTGGTTTATGCCTCTTGATCTCCGTCACCTGTTTCTCTCCTCCCCTCACTACCTTCTCCTCTGGCAGCCACCTGTTAGTTCTCTGTATTATGACTCTGCTTTTGTTATGTTGTGTTTGTTCAAGTGTTTTGTCAGATTCCACATGTAAGTGAAATTACATAGTATTTGTCTTCTCTGTTTGACTTATTTCACTAAGCATAATAACCTTTAGGTTCATCCATGTTATCACAAATGGCAATATTTCCTTTGTGTGTGTGTGTGTGTGTGTGTGTGTGTATAAGACATTTTTATTTTTATCCATTCATTTATCAACGGGCATTTGGGTTGCTTCCATATCTTGGCTGTTGTAAATATTGTCCCAGTTGGCAAAGGGGTGTATATATCTTTTTGAATTAGTGTTTTGATTTTCTTTAGATAAATGCCCAGGAGTGGAATTGCTGGATCACATGGTTGTTCTATTATTGATATTTTGAGGAATCTCCATTTTCATAGTGACTGCACCGGTTTACCTTCCCACCAACAGTGCATGAGGCTTCCTCCTTTCCCACGTTCTCATCAGCACTTGCTATTTGTTGTCTTTTTGATGACAGCCATTTCACAGGTGTGGGGTGATATCTCGTTATGGTTTTGATGGACAGTTCCCTGATGTTTAGTGATGCTGAGCATCTCTTCATGTGCCTGTTGGCCAATCTGTATGTCTTCTTTGGGAAAGTGTCTATTTCGGGGCCTTCCCATTTTTCAGTCGGAAGTATTTTTTTGACGGTGAGTTGTGTGAGTTCTTTGTATATTCTGGATATTAGTACTCTTCCTGTTTGTGGGTTATCTCCCTGGGGGCGTAGGTCTTGATAACATCACATCACTCTCCTCTCACCCATCTTGTTGGGGCTCCTTTTTTATATCTTTAGTGGCAGATCTTTTCTGCTAGTCTTCTCATCACTAGTCGTCCAGTAAATCGCTGGTCTTGGTGTGCCGGTGGGAGGAGGTAAGCTCGGGGTCTTCTGGCCCCACCTCTGGGCTGCCCCTCCTGAGGTCTGACACCTTGATTTGCCACTTCTTAGCTGGGTGACCTAAGTCAGGTTACTTAATTATTTTGGTTTTCAACCTTCTCAGTTCTAAGATTGGGAAACTGACACCTAGCTTTTAGAGTTGTTGTTAAAAAAACAAAAAAGAAAAGAAATCCCTTCTTCACTGCCTGAAAATTTGTATGCAGTCAATAAACAATTTTGTATAAGTGAAAATTATTTCAGTCTCTTGGCTATACATATTCCGGGGAGCTATATTTACCTGACTCCTTTGTCCCTGGCTGGCACTAACCTTTCTAACAAATGCAGAACTTACAGGCGTAGAGTTCATGAAGAAACAAATTTCTCGTTAACTTACTTTGCAAATGCAAAGCATTTTAGTCATAGCAAATTCACAGCTTACAGCTGCAAAACTTGCATTAAGTTTTATGTAATCTCCTCTCCTCTTCCCATCATAAAATAAAAATGTTAGAGAAATGTATACTGAGTAACAGTTAGGATTTTGAGAAACCAAGACCAAGTCTTTAAAACCCTCGAATAGGAGGAAAGTTGGCCATCCTTGGGGAGGAAATGAAGCCCTCCTTTACCTCAGTTAACAAATGAAACCACCAGTATTCTGCCTGAATAACAAAAATAATTGAAGTTGCATATACATATGTCACAAGAGAATAGATGCATCTTTGAGGACAAAATTTAAGGTGTACTTTAAAATTAATTCAGAAATGTGTAGTTTTAGATGCAACATCAAAAGTTGATTTCTGGGACTTCCCTGGTGGTCCAGTCGCTAACATCCGTGCTCCCAATGCAGGGGGCCCATGTTCAATCCTTAGTCAGGGAACTAGATCCCACATGCCACAACTGAAAAAGATCCTGCATGCTGTAATGAAGACTGAAGATCCCCCCTGCTGCAGCTAAGACCTGGTGCAGCCAAATAAATAAATAAACCAAATTCAATTTCCTACAGGACAGCTTGAGTGAGAACTCTCTGTAGTAGTGTTTAAAAAGTGAAAGGCAAGGGAAATTCAGGCCACTTGCTTCCTCCTAACTCCTTTTTCCCAGAGCTCAGCCCTCTGACCTGGAAATGTCTGCAGGGCAGGGGTAAGTTTCAGCTCTGTGTTCAACTGAGCTAGTTCAGGACCAGGTCACTTATAGTTGTTGTTGTTTTTTTTTTTTTTTTTTGGTCACCTGCGAGGCTTGCAGGATCTTAGTTCCCTGACATTCAATTTCCTACAGGACAGCTTGAGTGAGAACTCTCTGTAGTAGTGTTTAAAAAGTGAAAGGCAAGGGAAATTCAGGCCACTTGCTTCCTCCTAACTCCTTTTTCCCAGAGCTCAGCCCTCTGACCTGGAAATGTCTGCAGGGCAGGGGTAAGTTTCAGCTCTGTGTTCAACTGAGCTAGTTCAGGACCAGGTCACTTATAGTTGTTGTTGTTTTTTTTTTTTTTTTTTGGTCACCTGCGAGGCTTGCAGGATCTTAGTTCCCTGACCAGGGATCGAACCTGGACCCTTGGCAGTGAAAGCATGGAATCCTAACCACTGGACCACCAGGGAATCCCCCATTGTAGTTTCTGACAAAGGCAAAGCAGATGGCTCTGTTTCAACCCCTTTAAATCTGTATCCTATTACTGTCAATACTAATATTTGCAGCCAGATCCCTAAATACTCTTTATTGATGCTACGATGAATCAGAATAGTAACAAAGAGCTGTGGCCGTAATGAATGGAAAATGACTGCCCATAGCTTACATGCAAAAGGAAGTTGTTTCAAGATGACTGGTTAGCTCATCAGATTGAAGGGAGAATTGAAAATCAATCAGGCACGGTATCAAGGCAGTTCTAAGAATTCAGTAGCAGGTGTGATTAGTCCTTCTCCTTTAGAGACAAATGAGAATATATATAGCAATGGCTTAGATCCACCTTCCTTCCCATGATGAGTCATTTCTCTTGAGACTCAAGTTCTGGGAAATGGAGTTGAGTTGTCCTGAGTGAATGTCCAGTGGCACTGTGATTGACACAACCAAAGGCTTTGATCAGCTTTGCAAAGAAAAATCAGAGCGCTGTTACTTAAAGAACACTGAAAGTATTCTGGGCAGGCAAAACCTGTCTCTACAAGTCACATCACGCTGGCAGGTAATGATTTTACCTGGAGTAGAGCTTTCCCAGTAAATCAGTTGCTAATGATGAGTGAAGTATAACAGCAGCTCATTATGTGACTGACACCTCAGTCCCATTAGAGCTTAGCCATGGCAGGCCAATGGCATCATAGATGAGGTGACAAAAAAGGAAGAAACAGGAAAGGCCAAGGGAGAAGAGGAAGAAGGAGGGACGTGAGGAAGGAAGAAGAAAAAGTGGCTCCAGTTGAGCCACTTCAATGAGGTGGGGAGAGGTGACAGGAGATGGCTGCTCATGGGACAGGAGGTTCAGAGAACATGCCTTAAATGTTTACCGTCTGTGAGTGCCTCACCCGCTGCCTTACAGGAGGGGCATCTTCCCCCCATTTTACTGAGAAGGAAGCAGAGTGTTCGGGGTATCCACAGACCTGGTGGAGGCTGGTGGGGGATGCGGCCCTCAGTACCTGGAGTCCTCGCTACTCTCCACACCCAGAACCTCCCGGGAATGGGAAGAGCTGGATGCTGGGGCCCCTTGCTGCCGAGAGGTGCTCATTGAGCGAACCCTCTTCTGATTTGAAGAAAGGAATCTGCTGATACTCTCAGGTGTTTCTTGCTTTGCCGTTGAGCATTCCAGAACAGAGCTCCTTGAACACTGAGACTCTCCATGTTAACTAGATTTATTGAGGTGATCATTCTGCTCTGTATACAAGTATTGAATCATTCTTTTGTACACCTGAAACTGATATAGTGTTGTATGTCAATTATACTTCAGTAACAAAAAGAAAATGAGAGCTCTCTCTCTTAGTGTTTTTTTTTAATATTCTGAAGCATCTAGTAGGTATGTGATACAAATTTTTTATAGTTGGACTAAACGATCCCTCTCAGTGTCATTTCGATTATAAAAAAATGATTCAGAAATGGCAACAGCTCCCTTTGGCAGTATTTCAGATGGAGAGAAAGTCTAGAAGAGAAATTAACAGTGTGCATCCTAGCGTCTAAGGGGGCGCCCTTGAGTCTGGCTCCCTACTCCACAGACTTGTAATTCTTGCTGAGGCCAGAGCTCTTCTCTTCTGGAAGGCACTTCTCCTAATTCTGCAGCTGGCTTGACTCTGACTCTTGCTGAGCACAACAAGGCCCCAGTTCCTAGCCTGCCCAAGATATCTTCCCTGGTGGCTCAGCTCGTAAAGAATCTGCCTGCAATGCAGTAAACACGGGTTCAATCCCTGGGCTGGGAAGATCCCCTGGAGAAGGGAATGGCTACCCACTCCAGTATTCTTGCCTGGAGAATTCCACGGACAGAGGAGCCTAGCGGGCTATAGTCCATGTGGTTGCAAAGAGTCGACCACCACTGAGTGACTAACACTTTCACTTTTCACTCCTCAGAAAAACAATTCAGGGAGACTTCCCTGATGGGTCCAGTGGTTAAGGCTTCCAATTCAGGGGTTGAGCTCTTGATCCCTGGTTGGGGAGCTAAGACCTCTGGTCCAGGAGCTAAGATCCTTATGTTTTAGTTCTTTGCCCTGGAGGCAAAGACAGAAGCAATATTGTAACGGATTTAATAAAGACTTTAATAATGGTCCACATCCAGAAAAAAATCTTAAAAGGAAAACAATTCAATGCATGGAACCAAAAACATGTAGCAGACACATGTCATTTGTCATGGCAAAGTCTGGGGGTATATGCCATCTATAATTATTAGGCTTCTTGTTGTCTTCAATCTCCAGTAATATCTTACACCTTGACAAGATGTTTGATGTGACATTTCCCTGTAGAGACACAAGTGAAGACATTGGAACTGACTTCGCATTTGAGAAGTTGTTACCCCAGCACTTGCACTTTAGGATGATATAGGAAAATAAGTCATCTTTGCATGATGTATTCCCAAAGCCCATTATCACAAAATGCCCCTGATAATTCAAGTTCACATTAAATTTCTGCCATTCGGAGAAAGGACAATTTGGGCAAATAAGTGCTCATTAAAATTTATTTAGAGGGAATATTTTCCATTAGGGTGTTTCATTATTTAAGAAGAAAATAGAAGCCCATGCAGTAATGCATAATGCTCACACCAACATGGCATTTCAGATAAATTACATTTGGATAAGGATGAACGTGTTTGGGTTTGGAAGGCTGCTGATTGATTCTAGCAGGTACTGTAGTTGCATAATTATAAGCCAGGTTGAAAGAAGTGTCTGGAAAACAAGGATGAACCCAAAGAAATCCACCAACAAGCCAATAAAAAATTATTCCACGCTGGTCTAATTTTGTTCCATTTGAAACTGAGGTCTGAGACCTCCATATTGGTGGAGCAGGCCCATCTGTGGGTGGTTAAAGGGCAGACGGACAATACAGTGGTGAATACGGAATAACGGGCACCCTGAGGAATATAGACCCTAACTCATGCACCACATTTTATTATTTTTAAGGCAAAGGAAGGATGATTTGACCGCACGTCCCTTAAAGAGCTGCATTTTCCATTCCGAACGCTGGCTTTAAAACACTCACACAGCCCAGGGCAAATTCTCAAGATGCCCTCTTTCTGCATCAAGGAGGTAATTTGCCCAGAAGCCTTGGATGGTTTCGCTTTCTTTCTGAACAGGTTCTGGTTGGCAGTTTCAATGTATATGTGTGGGTGTACCCTACACCAACCAACAATTCCTGGGACACCGGCTGCGATTTGTACAACTCAATCCAGCCTCCTGGAGGTAACATCAGATTGCACTCGTTAAGTGGTTAGTCTGCAGCGCTGTGATGAGGCCTCCAAAGAAGGCTGTTGCCTTATTCTCTGTGCACTCCCAGATCCCCAGAGCCTGCCTCCCCCACACCTGACTCTCACAGCTGAGCTTCCTACACACTTGCCCCCACCCCAGCTCTTGACCATTATAACCTTTAGACCAGAACATCTCCACCGGTTAGCTCATCACAGGGCCCGGGACGGCCCCGTGCCCTCTGCTGGTTTCCCTGGTAACTGATGAGCACCCCCCACCCAATTCCCCCTCTAACCAGGAGCCTCCCTCTCCTTCAGGAGTGCAGACCACTGCCATGTCGTGCCCGCCGTCTACAGCACACGACGGGGTGTTGCTCCAGGACCTTGCTTCAGACGTGTCCGATCCCCTGCCCGTTGAACCACTGACGTCTATTTCGCTGACTCTAGGCTCCTTCTTTGATCTTGAAGCTGGCTAAGTACACACTTTGCGGACCCGGGGTGCAGCCTGACAAAGACTGACTCCTTTCCCTCCCTGTGCCCCCTCCCCTCCCACTTCGGATGCAGGCTGCAAGCCCAGGTGGTCAGCTGTGCCTCTGACCTACTGGCCAGAAATCACACGTTCCCACGAGCCCCTCCTTGGGTTCAGTCAGTTTGCTAGAGTGGCTTATAGATTTCAAGAGAAACGTTTTACTTACTAGATGAGCAGTTTATTGTAAAAGGATATATAAAACTCAGGAACAGCCACATGGAAGAGATGCACAAGGCAAGGCGTGGGGAAGGGGTGTGGAGCTTCCAGGCCCCATTCCTTCTCCCTGAATTTCCATGTATTTACCAATCTAGAAGCCCTCTAAAACCTGTACTTTTGGGTTTTTATGGGAACTGCCTTACCGTAGGCACAGGTGATTAAATCATTGGCCATTGGGTCACGGGTTCAGCCTCAACCTGTTCCCTTCTCTGAGGTTGTTGATGTGGGGGGGATACTAAAGATGCTAACCCCTCTAGTCATGTGGTTTGTTCCCCTGGCAGCTAGCCCCCATCCCTTTGTTCCCCACAGGCTTTACAAAGTCACTTCATTGACATAGTGAAAGATACCTTTATCCCTTCCCCACTTTTTTTTTTTTTGGAAAATAAAGGCATCTTTATCCCTCTTACCACAGGAAATTCCGAGGCTGCAGGCCACATACATATTTCGTATTGTAAATCCCACTCTCCAGCTCCCCATCTGTCCCCAGTGAGCCCCTCTTTTGCCTCCCCCTCTTCCCCACGTGGTGTCCCCGGCACCTCGTTGCCACCGTTCCTGTTGTCATTCTGCTGTGCTCACTACTCCTGGAATGCGGCCTGTTTCACAAATCTCTCTGGTGGTTGGTTGGTAGGTCCGTCTACTGTGCTTCCTGATTTCAGTTCCAGCTCCTTTCTCACTCAGCTCCCAGGCCACAGGAGGGCATCCTGCTGAGCCAGGAGAGAGAATGAGCCCAGCACAGGCAGGGAGAACACTGCTCAATCACCCACTGACCTGCCCTGGGTCCAAGCCTCAATCTCCTCATCAATGATATGGCGTAAAAAATGCTTCACAGGGAAATTTTGGAGATAACACATAAGAAAAAGCCAGCAAATTTCTCCTGATTCAGCAAACATGAATTAAGCAACATTTCATGTGCTTATCCTACACGGCGTTCCCTGGTCCTTGTCTTCATCACACTCACTGTCTCCTCTCTGCAATGTGGCTGGCAGTCCGTTAATGTTAAGAGAGAGTGACACCACCAGAAGGCAAATATTTCCTTTATTCTGTTCATTAAATTAAATGCTTAACTTCTTTGCTCAACTGTGTATATATATGGTCAACATCCATTTAAAATTCTAAGTGGGTTGCCTGCCATAGATTAGAACTTTGTATGACAAGGGCCAACTAAGATTCTTCTTTCACACATACAAAAGCATTTGATAAAAAGTTTCTGATGGGTTTGGCATATATTAGGAGCAAGTCTCAGATATCCCACTTATCAAGTGATGTCCAACATGATTAAGATATGAAATATGTGCTTACCAACCAAAATCGACAGTTGCTAATTTGCTAAAAATTGGTATCATTCTCCTTTGTGTCCTTTTCCAAGTTAACTAACTGCTGACAAACTTGAACTTCAAGAATAATCACCCAGACTTGTAAGACCTACAAGGTAAAATGAACTTTAGTTCTAGACAGACCACCAGTACATTCCTCTTTCTTGTTCTACATGTTTAAACATCATTTACTTCAGTTTACTTGAGTAACTCTGGTTCTTCAGGAAAAGAAAATTGATAGCAAGCTTTAGATATGCACGTGTTTTTGTTGTTGTTGTTGTTTTTGGCTGCACTGCCCAGCTTGTGGGATCTTAGTTCCCTGACCAGGGATGGAACCCATGCCCTTGGCAGTAAAAGCACCAAGTCCTAACCAGTCGGCCATGGGGGAATTCCTATAGATGTGCACGTTTTAGAAATGTCAAAATAAACAAAAAAAGAGGAAATCAAAGTATTAAAATTTTCTCAAGATAATTATGCAAAACGTGCTAGGTCCTGTGCTTCCAGTTGACAACATGTCTTATTTACCTGTTGCCACTTACTAAGGGCTGGGTTTTACGTACTCATGTTCCTTCACTAGAGTCAGGCTTGGGGGAAATAATGGAGATATTCCAAGACCTGCCCTGCAGGGAAGGTCAAGTGTCACGTTGTCAGCCACGGAGGTGATAAATGTTTGAATCTTAGAGGATCTTCAGATACACCTGTATCTTCAAATACCTAAACCCTCCCAACCAATATATTATTACATTTAGTTTTATTCTGAAAAACTCTACTTCAGGATTCAGGAAAAATATTGAGCTTTTTTCTTATACTAGATGCTTATTAAACTCAAGTGTTTTTTTATTTTGTTCTTGTATGATTGTTATTTTTAATTCAACTGCAGAAATGGACATTCATCTTTATGTTCAACTCATTTCCTCTCATCTCATTGGGAACACAGACATGCAGGGAATTAACACAACACGTAAGTATATTTTTTGTTTGTAACTTTTGTTTGTAACTTTTATTTCCCTTCAATCCTGAGATTTTCTAAGGATTTTCTTAGGAAGGTTTTCTTAAAAAGATTATCTTCTTTTTTATGACTGTGTGGTTGGAAAAGAAAATACAGATTTGGGTATAGGTCCACACAGAACTATGGGGGAAAACATAACTGCTATAACTCACAGTGGTCAAGTTAAAGAGAGGTGCTCCTCCACCACAAATCTTGTTTGTTTCAAATTCACTTAAATAATAAGCAGAAAATTTAACTGTTCATAGAAGCCAGAAATAAAGAATATTATCATTCCTCTGGAAAAAATACTATTTTTAAAATACATTAATAACCTAGACATTCAGCTGAGATTCCACCAACTCAGTGCCATATGGGTAAAGACATGAGAATTAGCACAAATCTGTTTAGCAGACTTAACAAAATCTAAAAGTGATCTGTTGGTATTTTAACTGACACCAGGACAAAAGTCAATACTCTTTAGAGGGTGATAATGTAATATAAACTCTCAGTCACAATGTCCAGCATGCAATAAAGAAGTTACCATATGTGACAAGAAGCAAGAAAAGTGTCTAGTGATAGATATAATAGTCAATACAAACAGACCTGGAGATGATACAGAGTTAGTAGGCAAGGGTTTCAGAAAACTGGATACTATGAGAAATAAGAGATGGAAAGATAAAATGAATATAAAATTAAATATTTCGATAATTGTGACCTATAAAAAGAATCAAATGAATGTCCTAGAAATAACAAAATATAGTATTTGAGATAAGGAGCTCATTGGTGGGTTTAGCTGCAGAATTAACACAACAAAATACAGGACTAGTAAATTTGAAGAACTACCAAAGCAAAGGTCAATGTACGTGAGGCATAAAGAACAAAGAAAGACAACCACCAAAAAACAAAAACCAAAAGGAAAAAAAAAAAACCCAGAAATGAGCAAAAAGGAAATTAGGGACATTGTTAATAAGTTGAATGTATGTGTCATTGGCAAGGGCTTCCCAGGTGGCACTAGTGGTGAAGAACCTGCCTGCCAATGCAGGAGATGTAAGAGACTCAGGTTCAATCCCTAGGTCAGGAAGTTCCCCTGGAGAAGGGAATGGCAAACTACTCTGGTATGCTTGCCTGGAGAATCCCATGGACAGAGGAGCGTGGTGGGCTACAGTGCACGGGGTCACAAAGAGTCGGACACAACTGAGTGTGCATGTACACACACATATACACAGGCAAACCAGACAGACCAAAAGGAGACGGTTTTTGGGGAGCAGAGGGCTGTGGTTCCAAGCTGTAGATACATTCCTAAAACCATATATGTTTACATATCTAGCAAATTACATAATCTCTAAGATTAAATGTGATAATCCATTAAATTCCCTCTAAAATTTCTTAACCAGTGGATACATGCAGAGCGGAAGGAATCTTCTCAGACCTAATTAGGCACATGTCTATTCCCCATAAATTGCCCCAAGCTATGTCTCATATGGGCTGGAGCACAGCAAGTGATCTTTCTGGAGAAAGTGTACTGGTAAGATTTACTTTGCAGTCCAAACTTTAAAATAATTAAGTAAAAAAATCAAAAGAGAAAAGTACTTACTCTGGGAGAAAAGGAATGCCTTTCAGCACATTACCAGGACTTGTTGGCTGCTCATGTTGTAGCCATTGCCCCCATTTTGCTTTTTAAAGATCTCAGGTTTTTCTCAGGTACCCACCTTCTTTGTTATGGTGAGGTTTAACTGCATTAGTTTCTCCTGTTGGGATGGGTTTAGGAATAGACTTAGGAAAAATTATGACCCAGAAGGGTATGTGGGTGTGGGGGGGGGGTGTGGGTGTGTGTGTGGGTGGGGGAAGGGGACTTCTAGGTGGATTACTAAGATTTGTTTTTCGGAGGGGACACTGTGACAAAAACCCTTCTCTCACTGGATTTTGTCAGCTGACACCTGGGATGGTGGCAGCTAGTCTGTGTTCTAGCAGGGCAGCAAGAGCGAAAGAACCTAGCTCCTCGATGAACCTAGCTCCTCTCCTCCATCAAGACACTAAAAGACAAATAAAGCAATCATATAAAAAAAGTGGTTCAGTTCAGTCACTCAGTCGTGTCTGATTCTTTGCGACCCCACGGACCGCAGCACGCCAGGCGTCCCTGTCCATCATCAACTCCCGGAGTTTACTCAAACTCATGTCCAGTGAGTCGGTGATGCCATCCAACCATCTCATTCTCTGTCATCCCTTTCTCCTCCTGCCATCAATCTTTCCCAGCATCAGGGTCTTTTCAAATGAGTCAGCTCTTCACATCAGGTGGCCAAAGTGGCAAATACGCAGTATAACTAATGAAATGATAGCACAGGTAACTTGAACGTATGTACCAACATTTCAACTTAATTTTAATTAAGTATCTTATCTCCTCTAATAGTCAAATGAAAATATATCCATAGTGTAAAAGATACATAGAATACAAAAGTACATGGACTTAAATGTGGACCTTTCTCTTAACCACAATTTCCCTTTCCTGGCCCAACCTGACTTGCCTCCTGAGACATAACCATTCGCCATTGTTGGGGATGTATTGTTTTCATTCTTTTACTTTGTACTTAAATACTAATGTGTGTTTACATTTGCACATAGTTTTATTTTACAAAATGGAATCATAATACATGTACATGTCTTCAAGGTGATCCCCCCCCTTATTTTAACATCATCTTTAGATTTTATTTCCAAATCATGTAAGGAGTGTATTTGTGTACATATAAAATCAATTTGGTAAGACAGACTCCAGAAGAGAGCTTCTCTACTTGTGCCAGAGGCTGTGCCTGTTTAACTTTTGATTGATACGACTGGACTGCTATCTAAACTCTCACCTAATGTGTATGGGAAAAAGCATTTAATATTTTCTGGAAAACTTTTTGGAGGGTAAAAGACAATCAAACGAATAAGTTGCATTGTGCTAGGTATCAGATTTCACCTTTTTACATCCTTTGTCACAGCCATTCCACTTACAGAAATTAATCCTACAGATGTAATTACACAGGTGAATAAAGATACATCTTCCAGACCCAGGAATCAAACCAGGGTCTCCTGTATTCGATTCTGGTGGATTCTTTCTACCAGCCTCGCTACCAGGTAAGCTCCCATAAGCACGGCAGATGCAGCACTACTTGTAATCTTAAAGAATCAGAGACCACTCAATGTCTGGCAAAAGGCAGCTTGTTCAGTGAATTATGACATGAGAGACTATGTCTTGAGAAAGATGTAACATGTCAAATAAGCACCCATCTCAGAATATACGTTCAAAGCTCATAAACTCTAATGGTCTTAGTTCTAGCTGTCTTGGGACAGCTCCATAAACATTTACTCCACTGGCAGAAGGTTAAGATGTAGCAAATGAAGCAACAACAAAATACAGGATTTCAAACTTATATTCTCAGTTGTTTTAATTTATTTGAAAGTTAAAAAAAAAAAACTGACCTCAGGGCTTAAAAAATGAGTATCAATGTAAACCAACAGAAATTAGGAAGAAACATTAATTGAAATGGAAGCTGTGAAAATTCAAAGTAGAAATGAAAGCAGAAATGTTGGAGAGGATACATGAAATTGTAGCAGGTACCTCCAGCCCCACCCCAGTATCCATTCCTGTCCTCTTATCCAAGAATAGAACTTTGATTTCTCTCTCTCTTCCCCAGCACCACCCCCGCCCCCCAAGGTGGAAATCTACTTAGCCTGCATTCCTAGAACTTTCTTGCCTCGGACTATGGCTCTATGATTAACTTCTGGTAGATGATAAATAAACAAAAGTATGGTCAGAACTTCTGGGATGGCTAACGAAGGGGGTTGAATTATTGGTGAAGCAATTCTTTTATCTTTCCCTTCTGCCTGCTGCTGGCCAGAAACACGAATCTGATCATTAAAGCACCACAGCTGTGAATGATAAGATCACAAGGTTGGAAGCTAGGCAGTGGAATCACAGCTTGAAGACCATGTCTGGGTCCCTGATGATGTCAGGGTGCTCAGACACAGTTCCAGACTGCACACCTCTGCACCTCTCTTATCTGAGAGAGAAATGAACTGTTGTCTTGTTTAAGACACTGTTCCTTAATTTTTTGGTGATACATGACATGTTATATGTTAAATGATACAAAATACACATTTTTGTTCTTTAAAAAGAATAATAATAAAGTAAATCCCTGGTAAACCTAATTAAAAAAGAGACAGAGAAGAATAAATGTACAATGTTATTAATAAGATACATTATAGAAAAGCTTAAAAATTTATATTAAAGCATCTTGTACAAACTCATGATAATAAATCTGGAAACTGAGAGAAATGGACAACTTACTGTCAAAACATACAGTATCCCATTTGACCCAAAATGATAAAGAAAATTCAAACAGACTAATAAGCATAGCTGAATTCAATGGAGGCTCAGATGGCTTTACTGCTGAGTTTAATCTAAATTCATAGATCATGTAATTCCTATGCTATTTAAATAATTCCAGTCCACAGGAAAAAAATGAAAGACTCCTAATTCATTGTATAAAGCATTGTAAAGATAGCACACCAGAGAAAATAAGATGAATTTCAATTATAAATATAGAAGCAAATATTTCAAGTAAACTGTTGGAAGTCTGAACCCAGCTATCCATTTATAAAATTATGATATAAACAAATGGGATCAATTTCAGTACTGCAAGGACTTCAGAAACAAGAAGTTTTATCAACATATTTGATTATACCAACAAACTAAAGGATATCAATAGATGTTGAGAAGCTATTCAATAAAATACATAGCTACTGTGAATAACTACAAAAAGTAGGATTAGAGAAAGGTATTTAAACAAATACTATTTGCTAAAGATAGACAACACTATTTTAAAGGTTGCCATTTACCATTAAAAACTGGTATCTGTATTAAGCATTTTGCATTAACTTAATTCTCACCTCGGTCCTTTGAGAAGGAGACTTAATATCTCCACTTTAAAGATGAGAAAAAGTGAAGCCGAAAGCGGCTCAGTTCAGTTCAGTCGCTCAGTCGTGTCCGACTCTTTGCGACCCCATGAATCGCAGCACGCCAGGCCTCCCTGCCCATCACCAACTCCCGGAGTTTACTCAAACTCATGTCCATCGAGTCGGTGATGCCATCCAGTCATCTCATCCTCTGTCGTCCCCTTCTCCTCCTGCCCCCAATCCCTCCCAGCATCAGGGTCTTTTCCAATGAGTCAGCTCTTCGCCTGAGGTGGCCAAAGTATTGGAGTTTCAGCTTCAGCATCAGTGCTTCCAATGAACACCCAGGACTAATCTCCTTCAGGATGGACTGGTTGGATCCCCTTGCAGTCCAAGGGACTCTCAAGAAATGGTAAGGTAATTTACTCCACCTAGTTAGCCAGGAGCCAGGCTTCATACTCAGGCAATCTGGTCCCAGGAGCTCTGTCTTTCCCCTGCATCCAAGTCGGTTTTATCTCCACCGACCTCGGCCAGCAGCTTCACTGCCGAGCCCCAGCCACCTGCAGCGACCCCAAGACCTCGCGGTCCACTGGGCTGTCGCGGTCACGGGGTCTGCCACGTGCTTCTGATCCGCTGGTCACGCGGGCGAGGTGGCCACGCCCCCAGCTGGGCGCCAGGCTCGGCACTGGCGCGGGTCACACGGCACTCGGGGCCGCACACGTGAGGCTCGCCGATCTCGCGAGGCTCAGCGCCCTAGGGTCGGCGTGGTCCTGAGGGTTGCCGCGCCGCTGAGGGCCCGCCATAAGCTTAAAGCAGCGCCCTTTCTCTACCCACACGGGTGCCGATGTGGTGCGACACAGCTGTACGGCCTCACGGCGCCCTGCAGCCTCTCGAAGGCCGCCTCTTTCAGGCGTAGAGTGTCCCTCAGGGTCGCGCAGGAAGCCCTCTGTGGGGACGATGGGCTGTGGGCGGCAGGGACAGGCCAGTAGGGTCCGGTCCTCGATGGCCCCTCGGCTCCGTGGAACGTTCTGGGTCCGCTGGCCTGAGGCCGCTGTGTCGTCCTTCCTGTGGTAAGTGTGGCCGCCCCCGCCGTGTAGTTTGTTCTGTGTGTCTTTGCCTCCTCATTCCTTCCTGGATTTTCCAACAGGAGAAAGAAACCAGGGAATTAGGTCAGGCTAGCCCCCTGAGGAGAAGGGGACGACAGAGGATGAGATGGCTGGATGGCATCACCGACTCAGTGGACATGAGTTTGAGTAAACTCCGGGAGTTGGTGATGGACAGGGAGGCCTGGCATGTTGCGATTCATGGGGTCGCAAAGAGTCGGACACGACTGAGCGACTGAACTGAACTAAACTGAGCCAGTTGTGGAATGGCGTTTTCATGCTGTAATCTTGTTCCATCCTTTTATTGTGTGTCTATGTTTTCTATTGAGAGTTGGTATTTTGTGGACGAGAGACAATTCTTTCATTTTAAAATTCAGTTTGACAGTCTCAAACTGTCAAATGTTTGAGACTTCTTTTTTTTACTTGTAATGTTTTGTAATGTTTACACAATTTATATTTAATGTTATTATTGACACGGTGGGATTTACATCTGTTATCATCTTGCTACTCGTTTTCTATTTGTCCCATCTGTTCTTTGATTCTTCTCCCTCTTTTCTGCCTTCTTTGGGGTTAATAGAGTTTTTTTTTTTGTTTTGTTTTTTTTAAATGTTTTTCTGATAAGCTTAATGTGTATCCAGATGAACAAATTCTTGTCCTTATAAAAACGTGATTTTTCCAAATGTGCAAACTATCTTCCTGGATCAAGTGAATCACAAGAATTTCCTGAAGGTAATAGTGAAGTAAAATTTCTTGGGTTGCTGTCTTGTCTTACTAGGCTCTCCTGGAGCAAATGGTTAAGGTTGTGTTTGGCACAGGTCAACTCAGCTCTCCAGCCCAAATATTTAAGTTTAATTTATCCACAGAGCAAGAGAATGGATAAGTATGACATTATCACACGCTTGAATATTTTACAGCAGTGAGAATTAATGTACTAAAATGAATTAGCATGAAAATGCTGACTCTCAAAAACAGTGAAAAGAAAGCAAGTTGTTAATGAGTACATGCAGTGTGAAGTCATTCATGTCAGTTTCAGAGTACATGAGTAGTAAAACTACAAATAAAAACAGGAATGACGAAAACAAAATTCAGAAGCGATCCTTGGCTCATTTCCCACAAGATAAAATAAGAGAAGGCTGTGGTCACGGAGCATCACAGAGTTTCAATAGCTTTGCCCAGTTGTTAAAGTAAATGGACTATTCATGGTTCTTCAACTTATACATGTGCAAATGCTGTATACATTGTATATTTTTTATTTTTAGAAGTACTAAATTTAAGAAGGCAAAATACTAAACTTGTATGGTGCTGAAAACATGGTGTCACATTCATCCCCTTTTTCATCAAGTATTACTAGACAGTCACTAGTAAAGTGAGGCTTTTTCAGGTTGCCTCCACCCTCCAGCCCTTCCTTTTTTCTCTACAAGATAAGGAGAAACTGTTTTTATGACCATTAAAGTTCCTTGCAGATAAATAAAATGCTTTGATTTTATAACTATATTTTAACCTCCTCCCTCTCTCCCGGAAAAAGCCACCTGGAATCAGAGTGTATTAGTACTCTATTTTGATCTTTTTTTTTTTTTGAGCAACAGCTACTGCAATATGAACAAGAAATATTTGCAATAAATATTGGAGAAAAGAGACATGTTGGTGACATGATTTGTAGAGTTAAAAAGTCTATAAAGCTCTATAAACTGAAAATTAAGAATTTGATAAAGTAGTGAAGGAAAATGTGAGGTGCTAACTGTACTTTCCATATGATAAGTGCTAAGAAGAAAAAAAGAGGAGAGGAAGGTGTTGTGTAAGAGATTGTGAAGAGGTGACTTAGTTTAGAGGGATCAAAGAAGGTGTCTGTGAAGAGGTGACATTTTAGCAAGATCTTGAATTATTAGACCTTTGTTGATCTGTAATGGAGGATAAGTATCAGATGTTACACCTTGAGGTACCTCCAGTCAGCGATACATGGGCTCAGAGAAGGAGGAGGTGATAGCTTTATAGGACCTGAAGGCCACAGAACTTTTTCCAGGAGCAGTTTGGAAAATCCTGGCTGGAGTCTGAGCACAGAGATTACTCTGCCTACTCTTAGGCAGGGAGCATCTTGCCCAGTTTGCAGCCAGTCTGCTGATTTTGGTGGTCTGGGTGATGGTGAGCCAGGTCAGGTGCTGGGGGATAGCTCTTTATAGATCTCAGATTTATCTGTATTTGAGGGGAAGAACAAACCCCTCTATCCAAGCCTGCTGGTTCTGGATATGTTGGAAACATTTTTTTCCTGCAGGGGAGAGGAAAAGTCCCAACAGCTAAAGACGACCACGGCAAACTTTCTGTCCCAACAAAGTACAGATTTATTAACTCACTGCAGTGGGAGGGGGTTTATGCTAGTGCAGAGGTCACCAGCCTCTGGGTTCTAATGTCTGATGATCTGAGGTGGAGCTGATGTCATAATAATAAAGTGCACAGTAAGTGTAATGTGCTTGCATCATCCCACACTATCCCTCCACCCTCCCAGTCTGTGGAAAAATTAACTTCTATGAAACTAGTCCCAGATGACAAAAAGGTTGGAACCCCTGTGAACTATGAAGTATGGTTGACCAAAAAGTTAGTTCAGGATAACCCAAACAAACTTTTCAGCCAACCCATTTCTCCTGATGAGAAAGAGCAGGGAGGGTCTTTTTAAAATGAGGCTTGTACTTGAGTTCAGTGATTTTTAGGAAGGGATAGAGGCAGCAGGAACCATTTCGGAATTGTTTGTGATCGTGGAGAGGTGGACGTTGCAGAGATGGGCTGGGGACATCTTTTGTGAGCCACCAGTAGCCCTCAAAGAAGAGGGTCATTACAGTATTCTGCAGCCACAGTGTGACCTTTGTGGAAATATTCCTTAATGTTAACTTTGCAGTTGGCTTTATTGTGTCTGTTATCACAATCTGGCTAATGGCAGGCCTGATATTTAATACCTCAGAGGAAAAGTGTAAAATGTCCCTGACATTTTTAGGAAATCAGGGGTGTGATCAGTAGTGTTTTTAAGCCCCATTGTACTTGAAGTGCAGAATGAACCCACAGGATAGCCACAGGCTGGCTTAAGTTGGACCAGCTATCTTCTGTCCAAGGCAGAGTGGTCCTAGTTAGGAATAGAGTCTGAATTGAAATGGCTTATTTTGCTGAACTGAAAATTGAATACTTATTTCTTTAATTGAACAAAAAAAAAAAAAAATTTTCCCTAAAAACTATTACTCAAGGGAAAACAACCTAACAAACCAGTTCAAATGAAAACATGACCAAGCTAACTTCTTTGCTTCTTGGGCATTTTGAAGTGTACAGTTCAGTAATTTTAAGTATATTCACATAATTATATAACAGAGCTCCAGAATGTTAATCATTTTGCAATGTGGAAACTCCATATCCATTAAACACTGCTTCCCTCTTACCCTCCCCTCAGCCCTTGGTAACCACTTTTCTATTTTTATAATTTTGACTATTTTATGTACTTCATGTGAGTATCTAAAATAGATACATGATTATTTGACTTTTTTCAATTAGCGTAAATGTCCTCAGCTTTTATCCATGTTGTAGCCTGACAGGATTTCCTTCCTTTTTAAGGCTGCATAAAATTCAGTCATATGTATATGCTACATGTTTTTAATCCACTCATTTGTTGGTGGGAATCTGGGTTGCTTCCACCTCCTGGCTGTTGTTAATAATACTGGAATGAACATGGATGTGCAAATGTCTCTTTAGGTGTGTGTGCATGTTAAGTCACTTTAGTCATGTCCAACTCTTTGTGACCCTATGGACTGTAACCTGCTAGGCTCCTCTGTCTATGGATTTTTCCAGGAATGAATACTCTGGTGGGTTGCCATGCCCTCCTCCAGGGGATCTTCCCAACCCAGGGATTGAACCCACACCTAACATCTCCTACATTGGCGGTGGGTTCTTTACCACTAGTGCCGCCTGGGAAGCCTGTCTTCTGCTGTGTCTCATGGTGTATATACCCAGAAGTGAGATTGCTGGATCATCTGTTTTTTAATTTTCTGAGGCACCTCTCTATTTCCATAGTGTCTATCCCATTTGCATCCACAACAGCAGTGCACAAGGATTCTAACTTCACATCCTCGACACCGTTTATTTTCTTTTGATACTGGCATTCCAGATGGATGTGAGGTGCTATCTCATTGTGGCTTAGAGTTCTATTTCCCTATTAATTAGGGATTTTGAACATCTCTTCATGTGCTGATTGGTCATTTGTATATGTTCTTTCAAGAAATATCTATTCAAGTTCTTTGCTCATTTTTTGAATCAAGTTTTTAATTTTTTTGTCATTTTAATAATTTTGTCATTTGTTGAGTTGTATGACCTTCTTACATGTTGGAGATATTAACCCTTTTTCAGGTATATGATTTGCAGTTATTTTCTCCTATTCCATAGGTTTCCTTTTCACTCTGTTCATTTTTTTTTTTTTTCCTCTCCGTTCCTTGTTTCTTTTGACATGAAGAAAATTTTAAGTTTGGTATAGTCCTATTTGTCTATTTTTATCTCGTTGGCTTATGCTTTTGGTATCATACCCAAGAAGTTAATACCAAATCCAGTATCTGGAAGCCTTTTGCCTATGTTTTTCTTCTAGGAGTTCAGTAGTTTTAGGTCTTACATTTTAGATCTTTTATTTTATATTTTGTAATTTTGTGTATTATGTCATAGACGATACAGATTACTTCTTTTCATATTGCATATCTTAATAGACTTATAATTACTTTTTATGCTTAAAAATTTCTGTACACATTTTAAGGGATTTACTAACCTTTGCACTACAGCAGGCTTCTGTGTTTGTTTCTGTATTTACTCATGCAGGGACCCTGAGGAGAGGGAGTGGTATGTGTCAGGAATTCCCACCTGGATTTTGATTTCTTTGTGTCATGCTCGCTTGGGGCACAGGAACCTTTTAATTGATTTCCTGTTTCCAGATGTCTCACAGAGTTGGCTTTCTGTTGTGAAATCCGTGTCTCTGTAGGGGATGGAGGGTCTGGGGCTTCCTATTCTATCTTGCTGATGTCCCTCCTCCCAGCCAGCTTCTCCAAACACTCCCTACCTAGTTTAGTTAAGGATCTTTAGCCCAGTTTGCAGAGAATCTGTGTGGTTGGAAATGTCCGGAAGAGACTAGAGGAAAGTTTATCAACACACATTCCAGTTTATTATGCAGGAGCAGGGTGCCTGATTTCTCCCTGCCTCAGCCTTCTCTTTAAAAATGTTATAAACATTTTCAGATTTCATGACAAGTGCTGGGATAACAAATAAAAATGGCACCATCCATGTCCTCATTTTATAGAATTAGAAACCAAGGTTTAAAAAAGTTAAAGAAATTAGCCAAGAAATACATCTGGTAATTGACTAAGCTGCAATTTCAGTTCATGCCTGTCTGAACCCAGTTCCTTCAAGAAAACTTGTTGGAAAGGGCTCAAGACTTGGGCAGCTTCAGGCCGCTGATGGCCCATTTCTCCCTTTCTCACCCTCCTTCACTTAGAATCCCAACATAGGTTTTTATGAAACAAAAATGTAAGATAGTCATCCTTAGCTTTCTCTGTGTTCAAGGGAAGATTAGGCTTCAATGAAAAACCAGAAACTGACTGAGCTGAAATACGATTATCAGTAGGTATTCTCGGTTCTGAACTTCTTTTCTTCTGTTTATGAAGTGAGGGTTAGTTAAACCCACCTCCAAGTGAGAACTTCCACCCTCAAGATTGATAAAAACTGGAGGTGGTACAGACAGTTCAAAGTGCGATCTGGTTGAGCTTCCCTGTGGTTTTCAACTAGCAGGTTGCAAGAAATGTAGCTGTCAGTGTAGGAAAAAAAAAATCTTTGAATGTCCACTGAAGCCATTAGGTGGCTGGCCTGGGAGACTGGTGGGATACTGGGTAGTTATTATTGGAAGAAACACCACCTCTTACTCTCTTCTCCCAATAAGAGGTTTGAGCAGATAATTGAAATGGAAGCTAAGTTCCAAGTGCTGCCTTTGAAGGTGTCCCGCCAAGAAAAGGGTGACTCTGTGGTTCCAGACCAGCTGAAGCAGACAGTGAGACAGTAGTATGGCCGGAAGGTTTTTTCCCTTTTTTCCAGCATTTGTCCTGGTTCTGAGGTAAAATCTAATGAGGGAATGAAGTGCAGGCCAGTGCAAAATATTTAATATTTCTGTTTGGTGCTTTCCCTCTTTTGTTCTCTCCATCCTGGAGCTGTCACGGGGAGAGCACTTAATGAACTGTGGCAGCAGAGGCCTACTCTGCTCTGCGGTTCTCCAACACACATGGTGAAAGCAGAGCTGAGGAGTGAATAATCCTTTTCTCTGTCCAACCCAGAACTGGGAGCACTAATAACTTCTTTGAAGGAAAGATGATCCTCTGCCGACAGTGGTGATATTCTGTGGGCAAAGAAGGTTATTTTTTATTTTCTTAATTAGATGGACCAGATCAGATCTGGGGCATGTGAGTGTTAAGCAGAGAACCTCAACTGTGGGCATTCTTGTCTCACCTGGCTTCTAGTAGTCCCACTTCTAAGTTAATGAGTATACACACCCAGCTGTTAAGGCACACTGTGCTAGAGAAAAATAACTCATCAAAATATCTCCAAGTTCTGTTAAAAAAATAAAAGAGGACTACTTAATTTTCTCAGTTTCTTGAGGAGATTTAAATTTGTAACAAAGATTCGTTTTCTTTATGCTGTTGTGTTTGTGGAATCTAGAAACCTGGAATTTTGGCTTCTATATAAAACCTCTTACTTAAAATGTGAAACATTGTGTATATACCATATTTTCAAAATAAAAATAGCTCTTGGTTCACCTTTACATAAAGATTGCACCCTCATAAACATAGTGATTTCTTGTAATTTAATTTCCTAAGTATTGCTTTTGTCTGCCTCCTTCTTTCAACATGCTTTTATCATTCTGGGGTTGAGGTATGGAAGTCCAGTGTTTTGATGACACTAGTTTACTACAAGCACCATGTAACCTTGAGTTCATCAGGAATTTAGGATAAATTTGAGACGTGCTTCACTTATTTGCTCTTACAATGGTTATTCTGAAATAAAAGGCCCACTTTTATTTTTTTTAAAGAAGGCCTCTTTTCTTAAAGTCTATATTGAATTTGTTACAGTATTGCTTCTGTTGTTTATGTCTGGTTTTTTGGCCATTGAGGCATGTGGGATCTTAGCTGGCCTGCCAGGGATGGAACCTTCACTCCCTGTATTGGAAGGTGAAGTCTTAACCACTGGACCCTCAGGGAATTCCCAAAGGCCCTTTTTAAGACACACCAGCAACTTGTAGTATAGCTCTGCAACCAAAACACAGAAACTTCACAAGTTTATAGTGAATTCAAGATCCGCCAACTTCCAATGTTATATATGTTTATGAAACATATTTTATTTAAAAATGAACAGAATTCCCCCTGCACACCTCTGGGGAGCGGAATACTGGGACATGCAGGAGTGACCTGAGAAAGTCCAGGGGAAAGAGAACACCAGGGATATTGGAGAACTCTCTGCGACTTTGGATGCTTTACCCACAGTCTTCTCAGACACAGATTGCTTGGTAGAGGGTGGAAGTATTGGCAGCTTGAGATGCTTGAGCACAAATCTTACCCCTATCCTTAGCTGACCACTAACTTGTCCAGATATAGGCAAAACCCCCAAGAAACTGGGATAAAAAAGAAAACTAAGAATAAAAAGAACACACTACTCGGGAGAGATTTGTTTTTTGCAGTTTAAGTCCAGGCAGGTAAATAATAATGGTAGTGTTCAGTCATGTCCGACTCTTTGCGACCCCATGGACTGTAGCCCACAGGCTTCTCTGTCCATGCAGTTCTCCAGGCAAGAATACTAGAGTGGGTTGCCATTCCCTACTCCAGAGGATCTTCCTGACCCAGGGATCGAACCCATGTCTCTTGCATCTCCTGCATTGGCAGTTGGATTCTTTACCACTAGAGCCACCTATAATAATAATAGTAATAATAATAATAACTACTACTATCCAATAATAGTAGTAGTAATAGAATTATCATTACTATTTATAATAATAAAAAGAATCCACAGATCCTACAATGTAGTATCTCAAAAGGAATCTACAGTTTCTACAGTATATTATCTAAAATACCCAGTTTTCAACTAAAAAATATGAAACATAAAGAAATGAATGCATGAGTCATACACAGAGGGAAAAAGCAATAAAAACTGACTCTATACGCCCAAGCTATTGGATTCAGCAGTCAGAGACTTAAATCGATGTTCATGAATATGTGCAGATATTTAAGGAAATTATATTCAGAAAATTAAAGGAAAATACAATGTCAGTCATGCACCAGTGAGGAATCTCAAGTGAAAATTTGAAATTATAAAAAAGAACTAAATGGTATTTTTGTACTTAAAAATGATAATACTGAAAGTAAATATTATTAGACAGGATTACTGGCATATTTTAGATGTTGGAGCAAATTGTGAACTTTAAGAAAGATCAATAGAAATTATCCACCCTAAAAAGGAGAGAGAAGAAAAAAAGATTGAAGATAAATGAACAGAGAAGGTCAGACTGAAAAATGACAGAGTAAGGGGCTTGGCAGTTCTTACGCCCAAAAATCGGTGATGAAAGTGGACAGAATTTTAAAAAAAAATCTTTTTTGGAACTATGGAAATTAAGGGCATACAACAATTAGACAAGCATTTATTAAGGATAAATAATCCTTAATATTATTAAGAACAACCCGAGCATATGACATTTTAGCCTTGGGGGTGCTCTCATCCCACCCCATCTCCCCAACTGTCAGCTCCATTGGCATAGTAGTTCTGCCAGGGCAGGATAAGGTGTGAAAACCAGAAGCTCTGCTGTCAGAGAGGATTGACCGAAGTTGGAGTGTGGCACAGAAATAATGAATGTCCCTGGGAATTGTTGGAAACAGTAGCAAATGAAGAAAGAAGTAGCAAATGAAGAAGTAGATGGACAGCTGTTTTGAAGCTGTGACCATGAGTGGAGGAAGCAGTGGAGAGGCAGGCTGGCCGGAAATGTATCAGGGCAGTCTGGGAATGACAGGGCCACAGTGGACAGCAGAAAGCGCCCACCTGTCCCTGGACATCCTTACAGTTGTGCACACGCAGCGGGCGGCATGGGCTTAGGAGACACAGTGAGGTCCCTAGCATTGTACGTGTCTCTGGCCAAACATGATGCCTTGCACACCGCATTTTATGAGACACACAAATCAATAGGAACATGTGACCCATAACCTGGGGGAAAAAACTAGTCTCTAGAAACTGCCTCTGAGGCATCCCAGATGGTGGACTTGGAAGACAGAGACTTTAAAGGAGCTGTTGAAAATAAATTCCAAGAACCAATGGAAAGCATGCTTTAGTAATTAAAGAAAAACCTGGAAGGATACTTATAAGCATATAAGCACATCTAATAAAAGACAAATTATATTTAAAAAAATGGAAATTCTGGAGTTGTCAAATACAGTAACTAAAATGAAAAATTCACTAAAGGTGTGTTTAACAGTGACATTAGATGGCAGAAGAAAGAATAAGAAAGCTTGAAGCTAGATCAATCGAATTTATCCAGTCGGAATAAAGAAAGGAAAAAAGGAATAAAGAAAAATGAACAACCCCTCAGAGACTTGTGAGGTGCCAAAAAAGAGCTGGTGTGTGCATAATGGGAGTTCCAAAAAGAAAAGAGAAGGGAGAGAAAGAAATGAGTAGAACACATATTTGAATAAATAATGGCTGATGTCTTCCCAAATTTTGTAGCTACTTGGAAGCATTTGACAGCCTTTAAAATCTTAAACATAGACTTACGATCCAGTCCAGTTATTCCACTCCTAGCGATCTACTCAAGAGAAAGAAGTCATTATCCACACAAAGACTTACACATTATTCTTAAAAGCTAAAAACTATCCAAATATCCCTTTTGTTGTTGAGTGGATAAGCCAGATATGGTATATTTACATAGGCAATCAAAAGAAACAAACTACTGACAATGCAAAACAAGGATGGATTTCAAAAACATAATCCTAAGTGAAAATAGTCACACATTTAGGACTGCGTATTGTCTAACTCCATTTACTTGAAATTTCCAGAAAAGGCACAACTATGGAGGCATGAAGCAGAACGGTTTTTGCTTGAGGCTGGTTATATATGCAGGCATTGACCAAAAATGGGCACAAGGGAACTTCTTAAGAGTGGTAAAAGTATTCTATAACTATACAGATTTACAGAAACTCACCAAACTACTGAAAATGGGTGAATTTTATGGTATGGAAGTTTTATATCAAGAAAGCTAGCCACGGTCTCAAAAATGGTATTTCAGAGAGGAATACACATGGGCATTCATAGCCACATGGTGGGTAGTTCTGATAGGTCGACATTTAGAGAGGAACTGTCTTCTGTCGAGGTCATACTTCTTGACTGTATTATTGTTAGCAATATTGATACTGCTGTTATTAAACAAGATGATATCACTTATTCCTAAATCAATGCCTAAACATTGTGAGGTGTTTTTTTTTTTTATATTGGAAGAAACCCCATCTCAAAAAATCGGATTCTTTTGCCTGTACTTTCTTGGTTGTGGAATTGAGGGTTCTGTTCAAATATTCCAGACTTTTGGAAGACACAAGGATACCTCTTGTCCGGATAAATCCTTCTCATTCTGCTGATGAACCCTGGGCAGAGTGAAACACGGTGGGAGAAAGCAGGACAGGAAGAGAAGAAAACACTGCCCATGCTGCAGTGTTTTTCTATGAGACTGTAACTCGATGCATTCTTCTTCCAGATCAAGAAAAGTCCTGATCCACAGAACAGAATAGAGATACCACTGAGTTTGTAACTTAAAAGGAAACGAAGGCATTTCACCTGTCTCTGAAACTATAGCTGTCCTCTCTCTACCTTGCCATACTTTTTCAGACTGGAGCTGGAGAATTTCTTCTCAGAGGAGAGAGCAGCAGATGGGACTTTGGGGGTCAGCATGTAGCTGCTGAGAGCCTCTTCTGGCTTTGTCAGGACTAGTCTTACCAAGAATAAACGCAGTTCCCTAGGAAGAAGACTGCATAGTGCCAGTCCCAGGATAAATACACATGATGATCTCTTTCAGGAAGATAAATGAGCTCCTTATTCAATCTTGGAACAGATGAGAGGCAGAGCAGACCTGAGACCTGACCAAGTGTGGCATGTGGAGTTCCCATGGAGAGGTGGAGTCAAGAGCAGAGGCAGAGTCCCCTTCAGCAGGGCTGGGGTGGTGCTGGGAGTTCACACATTGAGAAGCATGAAGGAACGAGGGTTTTGTCAATTTTAGAAGAATAAAAGTACAATTTGTTTGAAGAGTAACTCAGGAAAAAATGATTTTTTTTCCATTAATATTCCTTTCATTTCAACCAGAGATAATGAGATTTTTGTGTAAGTCAAAGAGCTGAAGAAGAATGTGTTTATTGTTTTTGAAAGCTTTAGAAAGAAGCAACCTGTTTTCACTCAGGCAGTGGGCTAATCAAGGTCTCAACTGATGTTTCTGAGAGGCTTACACTGAGTTTTTCAGCTGCGGTGTCAGGGAGGGTATTTCTGATAAAAGCTTGCATTCAGCAAGAAACTGTCTCTAGCATCAAATTCCTTGCCTTCTTTATTACGTTTAACTATTTGTATTGTTACTGTCAAGCAAGGGGAAATCACCTGTCAGGTCATTTCCTAAGTGGCTGTTACAGGACTGTGTGCATCCTGGAAATGCACAAAAGGACCTTCTGGATTTGGAAAGAAGAGATTTAGAACTTCTAGACTTTTTGAAATGTAATAATAAAAAAGTAAATTTAAGCTTTACTTTTACTATAATTTTGTCATATTTTAAAGATGTACTCTTACTGGGTATTCTAGAAAGAAAAAAATTGCTGACTGTTACACCGTGACACAATTTGTTATTGTTCAGTTGCTCGTTTGTGTCTCTGACTCTTGTGACCCCATGAACTGCAGTATACTGGGCTTCTCTGTCCTTCATTATCTCCTGGAGTTTGCTCAAATTCATGTCCATTGATTTGGTGATGACAGCCAACCATCTCATTCTCTTTTGCCCTGTTCTCCTTCTACCCTCAATCTTTTCCAGTGTTAGGGTCTTTTCTAATGGGTCGACTCTTCACATCAAGTGACCAAAGTATTGGAGCTTCAGCTTTAGCATCAGCCCTTCCGATGAATATTCAGGATAGATTTCCTTTAGGATTGACTGGTTTGATATCCTTGCAGTCCAGGGGACTATCAAGAGTCTTCTCCAGCACCACAGTCGAAAGCATCACTTCTCTGGCACTCAGCCTTTTTTATGGTCCAGCTCGCACATCTGTACGTGACTAATGGAAAAACCATAGCTTTAACTAGATGTACCTTTGTTGGCAAAGTGATGTCTCAGCATTTTAATGTGCTGTCATAGTGTTTAGGTTTTTCATAGTTTCCCTGCCAAAGAGCAAGTGTCTTTTAATTTCATGGCTGCAGTCACCATCTGCAGTGATTTTGGAGCCCAAGAAAATAAAATCTGTTTCCACTCCCCCCCCCCCCCCCCCCCCGCCCCAGCTACTTGCCATAGATTTAAGAAGATATTAAGAGATGGCAAGAATACACAGAAGAACTGTACAAAAAAGATCTTCATGACCCAGATAATCATGATGGTGTGATCACTCACACTCACCTAGAGCAAGACATCCTGGAATGTGAAGTCAAGTGAGCCTTAGGAAGCATCACTATGAACAAAGCTAGTGGAGGTGATGGAATTCCAGTTGAGCAGTTTCAAAGCTTGAAAGATGATACTGTGAAAGTGTTGCAGTCAGTATGTCAGCAAATGGAAAACTCAGCAGTGGCTGCAGGACTGGAAAAGTTCAGTTTTCATTCCAATCCCAAAGGCAATGCCAGAGAATGCTCAAACTACCGCACAGTTGCACTCATCTCACATGCTAGTAAAGTAATGCTCAAAATTCTCCAAGCCAGGCTTCAGCAATATGTGAACCATGAACTTCCAGATGTTCAAGCTGGTTTTAGAAAAGGCAGAGGAACCAGAGATCAAATTGCCAACATTCGCTGGATCATCGAAAAAGCAAGAGAGTTTCAGACATGTATCTATTTCTGCTTTACTGACTATGCCAAAACCTTTGACTGTGTGGATCACAATAAATTGTGGAAAATTCTGAAAGAAATGGGAATACCAGAACACCTGACCTGCCTCTTGAGAAATCTGTATGCAGGTCAGGAAGCAACAGTTAGAACTGGACATGGGACAACAGACTGGTTCCAAATAGGAAAAGGAGTACGTCAAGGCTGTATATTGTCACCTTGTTTATTTAACTTTTGTGCAGAGTACATCATGAGAAATGCTGGGCTGGAGGAAGCACAAGCTGGAATCAAGATTTCTGGGAGAAATATCAATAACCTCAGATATGCAGATGACACCACCCTTATGGCAGAAAGTGAAGAAGAACTAAAGAGCCTCTTAATGAAAGTGAAAGAGGAGAGTGAAAAAGTGGACTTAAAGCTCAACATTCAGAAAACTAAGATCATGGCATCCGGTCCCATTACTTCATGGCAAATAGATGGGGAAACAGTGGCTGACTTTATTTTTCTGGGCTCCAAAATCACTGCAGATGGTGATTGCAGCCATGAAATTAAAAGATGCTTCTCCTTGGAAGGAAAGTTATGACCAACATAGACAGCATATTAAAAAGCAGAGACATTACTTTGCCAACAAAGGTCCGTCTAGTCAAGGCTATGGTTTTTCCAGTAGTCATGTATGGGTGTGAGAGTTGGACTATAAAGAAAGCCGAGTGAAGAAGAATTGATGCTTTTGAACTGTGGTGTTGGAGACGACTCTTGAGAGTTCCTTGGACTGCAAGGAGATCCAACCAGTCCATCCTAAAGGAAATCAGTCCTGAGTGTTCATTGGAAGGACTGATGTTGAAGCTGAAACTCCAGTACTTTGGCCACCTGATGCGAAGAGCTGACTCATTTGAAAAGTCCCTGATGCTGGGAAAGATTGAAGGCAGGAGGAGAAGGGTATGTGTTAGATGGCATCACTGATTCAATGGACTTGAGTTTGGGTAAACTCTGGGAGTTGGTGATGGACAGGGAGGCCTAGTGTGCTGTGGTTTGTGGGGTCGCAAAGAATCAGACATGACTGAACGACAGAACTGAACTGAACTGAACTGATGCGACCAAATGCCAAGATCTTAGTTTTTTGAATGTTGGGTTTTATGCCAGGCTTTTCACTCTCTTCTTTCAGCTTCATCAAGAGGCTCTTGACACAGTGCCTTCTTTTAAATCTTACATTTACTGAAAGACCTCCTTTCTACTTACTTAGACAGACATAATATAGATTTTTAAATCGTGTATTTGTCTTGTGCATACATGAAAAAAGGAATAGAGGTAAAGTTCATATATGCTCAGGTAATGAGTAGGAAGGCCACAGGTGCTGTGGCCAACATCAATCAATCATGAGATGATCTTGATTTCAGAGCCACTGAGTGTGAAAACCTTTATCTTCAGATCATTGAACTAGGGTGAAATGCACAGTAATCTTACACAGGTATACCTTGGAGGTAGTGTGTGTTTGGTCCCAGACCACCATAGTTAAGCGGATAACACGATCAAGTGAATCCCATGAACTTTTTAGTTTCCCAGTGCATGTGAAAGTTACATTTATACTATCAAGTGAAGTTGCTCAGTCCTCCGTCCATGGAATTTTCTGGCAAGGATACTGGAGTGGGTTGCCATTTCCTTCTCCAGGAGATCTTCCCAACCCAGGGATCGAACCTGGGTCTTCCACACTGCAGGCAGACACTTTACCCTGTAATCTATTAAGTGTGCCATAGCACTGTGGCTAAAAAATGTTGATATATTGGATATTTTGACTTCTTTCCATGAACCATGGATGTCCTTCATGGCATCTCAAATGGTGAATCCCTTCCAGAGGGTTTTCAATGGACTTCGCCCAGATCTGTCAGAAGGAACACTGTCTATGCCAGCAATAGCCTCACAGACTATATTTCTTTTCTTTTAAGTCTCATAAATATTTTTTAAATTTTAATTGAGGATAATTACTTTACAATAGTGTGATGGATTTTGCCATACATCAACATGAATCAACCACAGGCATACATGTGTCCCTACCCCACCCCCCAAACTCCTCCCCTTGACTTATCTCCCTACCCCATTCTTCCAGGTTGTCACAGAGCACCAGCTTTGGGTGCCATCATACATCAAACTCCCACTGGCTATCTGTTTTACATGGAGCAATGTATATGTTTCACTGCTCTTCTCTTAAGTCATCCCACCCTTTCCTCCTCCAACTGAGTCCAAAAGTTTGTTCTTTACATCTTTGTCTCCTTTGCAGCGCTGCACATAGGATCTTTGGTACCATCTTTCTAGATTCTGTATATATGTGTTAATATATGATATTTGTTAAAGAATAAGGCTTGAAAGTTGAAGTTATTCCTTGATTCAGGGATCTGTTTCTAAAGAAATCCTGAAAGAAAAAGGAGATGCTACAACACATTGATTTTGCCCTGGAGTGTCTGTGGCGCCTGTTTTCACCTCTTTTCCGGGTAGTGCTGACAGTACTGGTGGATGAAGCGGTTGGAGTAACCTCAGGTTGCCCAGACCCTGGCCACCTTGCATCCTGACACCAGGACAGACTGGAGCTGGCCCTTGAGACACCACAGGATGCCGATACTCCCATTATCCAGCTCCCTCTTCACTTTCCTCCTCTGAGCAGTTTAGAGTTCCACAGGGGAGTCCACATTTATTATCCGAACCTTGTAAAATTAGCACCCTGGACAGGGAGTCTGCTCAATTAAACCCTGCTGATTTTCTCAGGGATTAAGAAGCAAGCTCCTTGGCATTGCTGACTAGTCACAAGTGAGCTCTAGTGGGGAAGATGGGAACAGTTCTAATCTAGCCTCCTTTTCTCTCTCTGTCTTCTCTCTCTCTCTCTCTCATGTTATAAAATGTGATTTTGAGTTCATTATATAGCAAAAGGACCAGTGAAAGGGCATTTTTTGTACTTTTAGTTTATAACTGATCACAGCAGAGCTTCACCCTGGAGTGTGTGACAAGCAGAGCAGACATCTGCTGTGATCTTTATTTGAGATGGTGGTTTTAAGTATATGATAATCCCAGTATCAGCTAGATTTGCAGAAAAAAAACACTTAAAAATGAAAAGCAAACAAATTATTGTTCATATGAAATAGCAAAACTGTTGTTGAGAAAGAAAAAGAAGTCAGTAGGGTACGATAAGCTTCACTGGGAAGTATTTTCTCATCTTTATGGCTTATGCACTTTCCTGATAGCTCAGTTGGTAGAGAATCTGCCTGCAATGCAGGAGGCCTGGGTTCAATGCCTAGTTTTGGAAGATCCCCTGGAGAAGGGAAAGGCTACCACTCCAGTATTCTGGCCTGGAGAATTCCATGGACTGTATAGTCCATGCAGTCGCAAGGAGTCAGACATCACTGAGCGACTTTCACTTATAGCTTATGCCCCCTTGGATACAATGAAGCTGAGTCTGACTCTCCCTGCATTAGAAGGTAACCCACTGGGACCCACGGATGAATGCATGTGACATAAGATGTGATCTTGTAAGAAACACTACAACTCTCCTCTCTCAGCCTGGATCAGGACCAGAGTGGTAGGATAACCTGAGCAATGCTGGTCAAAGTCTCTTACCTGAGATCCTACCTCTGGCAAGCAGTGACTGTGGCAGGACCTCAGAGGTAACCCCTCCCCACTCTTCCCTCAGGCCCAGCTCCTAGGGATGTAGCCCTTGGGGTCACCTGTGTCGATTTTCAAACTAACAGTGATTACAGTGCTGACTTCCTTATCTTAAAAATTACAGAACAGGTATCTGTACGCCCACATTCACAGCAGCTTTAAAAAAAGTCCATTGCAAGATGAATGGGTAAACGAAACATGGCACCCACATAGACTGGAATGTTATTCTGTTTTGATGCATGCTGTAATAGAGATGAACCCTGAAAGCATGCTCTGCGAACTAAGAACCAAAAGGACAAATTTATGATTCTATAAACAGTAGTCAAGCACATGGAGAGTAGAGTGGTGGCTGCCCGGGGCTGAGGGAGGGGGGATGAGGAGTTATTGTATTAGAGCTTCAGTTTGGAAAGACGGACTGGTTCTGGAGATGGATGCTGATGAAGTTTGTGCAACAGTGTGAAAGTACTTAATGCCATTGAAGTGTATACTTCAAAATTATTACAATGGAAAATTTTGTATTATATAGATTTTGTCACAAAAAATTAAAAATATAAAACAAGAAGGCTGTTTTCACCCGAGTCTAATAAATTGCACCAAGTACCAAAATCCCCCACAAAACAAGAAAATAATCACAAGGAGATGCTTGATTTTACTAGTGCAGGTTCCCTGGCTATGCGAAATAGAGTGTTCCTAGGAAATCTTTCACTAAAGCCTAAATGGTGTAAGGTGAAGAAACAAGCACCTTAGGACGCATCTTGCTAAGGGTTGCACAAGATAAATAGAAATCACAGATACTGACGCAGTTCAAAACTATGGAGGCTCCAAGCTGAGATGTTGTGTGTAGTTCCCGGGGAAGACGGTTGGTGGCGCCACTCTCAACGCTGGGGCTGCACGCTGCTATATGGGCTCGAAAGTGAAAGTCGCTCAGTGGAGTCCGACTCTGCAACCTCCTGGACTATAAAGTCCAGGTCAGAATCCTGGAATGGGTAGCTTTTCCCTGGGTAGCCTTTCCCTGGGTAGCCTTTCCCTTCTCCAGAGGATCTTCCCAATCCAGGGATCAAACCAGGTCTTCTGCATTGCGGTCGGATTCTTAACCAGCTGAGCCACCAGGGAACCCCAGGAGTGCTGGAGTGGGTAGCTTATTCCTTCTCCAGCAGATCTTTCTGACCCAGGAATTGAACCAGGGTCTCCTGCATTACAGGCAGATTCTTTACCAACTGAACTATCAGGGAAGCCCTGATATATGGGCTCAACTCACTTGCAGAACTGAAGTTGAAGGCTTTTTGTCTTTTTTCGCAAAGTGGAAATCCTCTTCTGATTTCTTTTCATTGGCGAAAACAGGTGCCAATGTAGGTCTTTCCTAAAAGTGAAGTGGCATAGGACAAACTTTCAAAAAGTGGAGGATACACGTACTGTGGACAAGTGCATGGAATCGTGGGCTAGTAAATGGCTCCATGATTTTGAGGGATTTGAAGTGCTTTTTGGGTATGGCACTCAGCATTGCAGGGGTTAAGGAGAAATGTGCGTATGCTGTAAATACCAAAATATGGAGCTGTGTATTTCCAGTGCTTTCTTTCCCTTCCTCACCGGCGTGGGTGTGTCCAGGAGCCCCTGCAGGTCTGCATGAGGTTCACTGTGTTCAAGGCGTGTGTCGTGTGGCAGATGCCAAGTTCTTTCCTTGATCCATTTACAACCTTGGAAAGGGCAGGAACCAACAGGAGTGTTGGTGTAAAAAAATAAAAAAGTTAGATGTTCAAGTTAAACGTTTACCCCAGACACTCTACCTTTTCACTCTTACCATTTTTAAGGAATCAGATATGTACAGTGTGAGTGAAAGTCACTCAGTTGTGTCTGACTCTTTGCGACCCATTCTCCAGGCCAGAATACTGGAGTGGGCAGCTGTTCCCTTCTCCAGGGGATCTTCCCAGTGGCAGGGATCGAACCCGCATTGTAGGCATGTTCTTCACCAGCTGAGCCACAAGGGAAGCCCATGTACAGTGTAAAGAATGTGAAATTTGGAGCCACGCAGTTGCCTCTGTTTCAGCACTGTAACCTTGAACTACTCAGTTATCAGTTTCCTCCTTTGTAAATTGGGGAAAGTAACACTGAGCTTTCAGAACTTCCTTTCAGGAGTAAAGCAGATGAGGAAGGCGCCAAATGCAGCAAAAGCTCTGCAGGTACTTGTTTGCCTTCCTCACTCTCTCTCCCTCCTCCTCTTCATGGATGATGGAGGTGTCAGGGGCTCGGGGATTAGGTTGGAAGGCATAGTGTGACATTGGTGAAGGTGGTGACATAGACACGTGAACAGAAACCAATGCTGGCTGCCAGGAGTGGAGTCCCAGCTCAGCAGTCTGCCAGCTGCAGAACCGCAGGCATGTTTCTCTAATCTCTCATTTTTTTGCAAGAATATATGCAGCATATAAAATTATAAATGCCTCCACATTCTTTTGGTTAACAGTGTGAAATAGAATTTATCAGAATTTCTATGTTTGTGAGGCAGCTCTCCTCTAGTAGTGCTGCTGCTAACAAAAGGTACATCTGTATGTGAAGTTGCATGTTTTATGAACACCAACCATCAAAAAAAAAAAATTCGATCAAACATACTAAAGGAAGGACTAAATTAACATCCTATTCTTTATAGAGAACATGAAATGACAAAGTTGTTGCCATATGAGAAAGCAATCAAAGAGTATGCAGGTTACAAAAAAAGCAGAAATATATTTTCTGGATGTGTCTCGGGCACCTAATTAATGAAAATGTCATGTGTTTGGATTTTGTGGCATTTGGTGGTATTTTCCAGATTTTTATAGACAATTTTTATAATTTCTCTTGTCAGTCTAAATGAGTACACATATTTGCATATAATTCTGTATTTGTCACTTTACTTTTTTTCCAGACAGTTCCTGAAATTGTCTCTTACCACATCCTCTTCTTGGTAGGTTGAAGTGGGGAGGCCCAGGCAAGAGGAAGGGATTCAGGGGCTTGGGGGTCAAGAATTCCACCTACAGAAGCATGTCTTTCTTGAGCTAGCCCCAGAACCTCAAGTGATGACAATGAATAGAAGAAAAAATTAATTTTATAGCTACTGAAGTTCTATTTTTTATATTCAATTTTGAGTGTTTTTTTTTTTTTTAATGCCAGGCACTGTGACCATTTCACATGCATTATCTTACTTAATAAGCCCAACTCGATGAGGTCCATACTGTCATTATCTCAGTTTAGGAAGTGAAGAAATGAGTTTTGGGGAGATAAGCCCTTGTACAGAGTTTTTGGGCTGGAGATCACATTATCAGGTGTTTGAAAAGCCTGACAGATTATGAGGATCACTTGGGTGGTAGGCATCTCGCCTGTCTGAAGGCACGTGTGAGTGACTGCATGTTCTTTTCTGCTTCTGCTGTCGGTAGATGAAGGAATGTCTGTTGAAGGGGACCTCTACTGAGACTCTGTGAGCCCAAATTTTTCTAGTTTCTCAGTAGGGACTCTGGCACTTTTATAAACTTGCATTTATCACAATTAATGAGGGCTTCTTGGGGGAAAGGGTCAGAGTTTTTTTTAATTGTTTGTGATTTCAATGTGAAAAAGTGCTTTCCAAAACTCCCATATTTTTGCCATGATTAAAATGATCTTTTCACCTCATTTCATTTTTTTTTTAAAGCTCTAAATGCCAGGGCTAAAGTCCCTTGATATTTCTGTTTAATTAAAATGATTTACAAACTAAATAAACAAATAAGTGAATTAATCATGCTAACTGCAATAATATTACCGTTACGTGACCCAGATTAAGGTCAGTATATGTAAATGATGTGAAATAAAGAGAGGGAGTTCATTTTTTGTTTGAAGTGTGAAAAATAATGCCACTGTCAGGCAGTTTATTTTCCAAATTAATTTTTAGATTATTTAACCTTTGCATACTTTATATAAATGAAAAACATTTTATGAATTACTTCAGTAGGAACTTCAATATAAGCTAAATGGTTTCTATTAAAAATAAAAGCATATATGTACAAAAGGAATGGGTTGGATTGAAGTTTGGAAAGGAGTTTAAGGACATAACTTAGAGTGATGTTGAAATCATATCTTTCTAATAATTTAAAGTTTCAGAAATGGCATATAATATTTCTTTTAAATGCTTCATAGTTCCTTCTTCAGAACGTAGTATTAGGAAAAAATTTTAAATCACACAAACTAGGGAAATTTTATTTTTAAAAATCCACATGTAATCAACATCCACATTCAGCAAAGATCAATATTGTGTCCATCCTTTTTTGATCTGTCTCCATATGTGGTTTTGCTAGAATATTTTAAAGCAAGTTCCATTTTTCATTTCATTTCACCCATCAAAGTGGAGCTGATAATAGAAGGCAAGTATAACACATGGTCCCTGAGATGACAGGGTTTAAAATCTGGTTGAGAAGATAGCACTGTGAACATACAGACCATGAAACCAAAATACAGTGCATGTAAGTTTACAGTCATTTCCTAAAGTCTTGGTCTTTGCTTTTTTTTTTTTTTAAATCTAAAATGACAATATAAACAATCACTGTGGATTGGAGCATTTGAAGATGAGTGCAGGGATGTGTATGTGAGGAGGGAGAGTGAGGCAGCCCTGAATAGATGAGAGGGGTTTAAGAAGGCGGCAGTGGGTATAGCAGAGGTTTAAGAAGATAATGCAGTAGCATCATGAAATGGTGTGTAAGGAAGAACAGTATGTGGTACATATGTAAGATGAATTGGAGCATAGATTGACTGTGGGGAACCTTGTTTGGGTGCTCTTGCAGTAAGTTAAGTCATGAGTTTATGGAAGTTTAACTTAGAGTAGCACAGTAGGAATTAAGAGAAGGGGTAAAAGTCCTCAGGTACATACACAATTTTTTGAAATTACTACATCTAATAAATTCTAATAGTGGTTTAACCTCACATATGCAGATGACACCACCCTTACGGCAGAAAGTGAAGGGGAACTAAAAAGCCTCTTGATGAAAGTGAAAGAGGAGAGTGAAAAAGTTGGCTTAAAGCTCAACATTCAGAAAACTAAGATCATGGCATCTGGTCCCATCACTTCATGGGAAATAGATGGGGAAACAGTGGAAACAGTGTCTGAAGGAGTCTTTTGGGCCTAGAAAAGAAAATAGCAGTCTCAAAGGCTCCTTGCTGAATCATCTAACTTTGGAGAAAACAAAACAGAACTTTAGTTCCACCCTAGAAAAGAAAATAGCAGTCTCAAAGGCTCCTTGCTGAATCATCTAACTTTGGAGAAAACAAAACAGAACTTTAGTTCCACCCTGATGCTCCAGGCCGGTTGCATCTATCTGGGACTTATCACCCCTTGTCCAGAAACCTTCCATCGCCTACACCTGCCCAGACGACTTATCACCCCCTGCCCAACTACTCATGTCATCTCAACAAAAGAATACTCAAAATATCTCGCCTGATTAACGTTTCCCTTATCGCTTCCACAAACCTCCCTATAAATATGAAGCCTTCCTTATCCCTCTCAGCGCTCAGCCTGGTCGTTAGGCCGACTGTTGCCCCCTCCTTGCCTGAATAAAGGTAACCTACTTCTGTTGAGGTCGTCTTTCCTTTTCTGCCTCGCCCGAACTATACCTTACAGTGTCAGACTTCATTTTTTTGGGCTCCAAAATCACTGCAGATGGTGATTGTAGCCATAAAATTAAAAGATGCTTACTTCTTGGAAGGAAAGTTATGATCAACCTGCTGCTGCTGCTGCTGCTAAGTCGCTTCAGTCGTGTCCGACTCTGTGTGACATAGGCGGCAGCCCAGTAGGCTCCCCCGTCCCTGGGATTCTCCAGGCAAGAACACTGGAGTGGGTTGCCATTTCCTTCTCCAATGCGTGAAAGTGAAAAGTGAAAGTGGAGTCGCTCAGTCGTGTCTGATTGGTAGCAACTCCATGGACTGCAGCCTACCAGGTTCCTCCATCCATGGGATTTTCCAGGCAAGAGTACTGGAGTGGGGTGCCATTGCCTTCTCCAATGACCAACCTAGATAGCATATTAAAAAGCAGAGACATTACTTTGCTAACAGAGGTCCGTCTAGTCAAGGCTGTGGTTTTTCCAGTGTTCATGTATGGATGTGAGAGTTGGACTGGGAAGAAAGCTGAGCACCGAAGAATTGATGCTTTTGAACTGTGGTGTTGGAGAAGACTCTTGAGAGTCTCTTGGATTGCAAGGAGATCCAACCAGTACATCCTAAAGGAGCTCAGGCCTGGGTGTTCATTGGAAGGACTGATATTGAAGCTGAAACTCCAATACTTTGGCCACCTGATACAGAGCTAGCTCATTGGAAAAGACCCTGATGCTGGGAGGGATTGGGGGCAGGAGGAGAAGGGGATGACAGAGGATGAGATTGCTGAATGGCATCACCGACTCGATGGACATGAGCTTGGGTAAACTCCGAGAGTTGGTGATGGACAGGGAGGCCTGGCATGCTGTGACTCATGGGGTCTCAAAGAGTCAGACACGACTGAGCAACTGAACTGAACTGAATAGTGGTTAATTTTGAAAATGCAGAAAAGTATAAAAAAGAAAAACCAGACACATTTTCACTGCTCAGAGATGATGACTGTCAACAACATTTTGCCTCTACTTTAAAAAAAATTACTAGGTTTTTACCGCCTGAGCTACCAGGGAAGTCTTAAAAAAAAATTACTAGGTTTTTAAAGAGCAGTCTTTGGTTCACTAAAAGTTGAGCAGAAAGTACTGAGTTCACATACCACCCCTGTTCTAACACACATACAGCAACCACCCTCTCCCCCATCATCATCCTCCATGGAGCAGTCAGTTTTTTGCAGTGGATTAATCTACATTGATCAATCTACATCATTATTGCCCAGATTCTGCAGTTTACCTAAGGGTTCATTCTTGGAGATGTACATTTTCTGAGTTTGGACAAATGCCTAATAACATGTGCTTACTATTGCCATATGATACAGAATAGTTTCACTGCCTTAATGATCCTTTGTGCTTCCCATTCTCATTCCCCGTCCCCTGAATTCAGTTCAGCCGCTCAGTTGTGTCTGATTCTTTGGGACCCCATGGACTGCAGTATGCTAGGCTTCCCTGTCCATCGCCAACTCCCAGAGTTTGCTCAAACTCATGTCCATTGAGTCGGTGATACTATCCAACCATCTCATCCTCTGTTGTCCCCTTCTCCTCCCACCTTTAGTCTTTCCCAGCATCAGGGTCTTTTCCAGTGAGTCAGTTCTTCGCATCAGGTGGCCAAAATGTTGGAGTTTCAGCTTCAGCATCATTCCTTCTAATGAATATTCAGCACTGATTTCCCTTAGGATTGACTGGTTTGATCTCCTTGCAGTCAAAGGGACTCTGAAGAGTTTTCTCCAACACTATGGTTCAAAAAGCATCAATTCTTTGGTGCTCAGCTTTCTTTATGGTTCCCCTCGCCTGATATCCCCAACAAAGTCACATGGTTGGAATCACACAGTAAGTAACCCTTTCAGATTGCCTTATTTCACTCAGTTATATGCACTTAAGTTTCCTTCATGTCTTTTCATGGCTTGGTAGCCTATATCTTTTTAGTGCTGAATAATATTCCATTGTCTGGACATGCAAAATTTATTTACTCTTTCACCTACTGAAGGACATCTTGGTTCTTTCCAAGTTCTGACAGTTGTGAATAGAGCTGCCATAAACATTGGCATGCAGATTTCTGTGTGCACAAATGTTTTCAACTTTTTTTTTGGGGGGGGTGGTAAATAGCAAGGAGTGTGATTGCTGGATCATATGATAGAAGTATGTTTAGTTTTATAAGAAACTGTCAAACTGTCTTCCAAAGTGTCTCTACCATTTTGCACCCCACCTGCAGTGACTGAGAATTTCTGTTCCATACCCTCACCAGCATTTGGTGTTATGAGGGTTCTATGTTTTGGCTGTTGTAATAGGTCTGTTTAATTTCTGTTTCCCAGATGACTTGTGATATGAAGACTCTTTATCACATGTTTATTTGCCATCTGTATATCTTCTTTTTAAAAAATTGTTTATTTATTTATTGGCTGCTCTGGGTCTAGTTGTGGCACACAGGATCTTCGATCTTTGTTGTGGTATGTGGGATCTTTAGTTAGCCATGCAAACTCTTAGTTGCAGTATGTAGGATCTAGTTTCCTGACCATGGATCAAACCTGGGCCCCCTGCGCAGAGTCTTAGCCACTGGACCACAGGGAAGTCCCTCTGTAATTGTTCTTTGATGAAGTTTCTGTGATGTCTACAGCCTCTTTCCCTCCAGCTTCATTGAGGTATGATTGAAAAGACAAATTGTGTATAATTAAGGTATACAGTGTGAAAATCTGTATATGTGAAATCACCACGCCCTGAAGTTGATGAACATATCCATCACCTTACATAGTTTACTATTTTGTGTGTGGTAGAACACATAAGGTCTACTGTCTTAGCAAATTTCAGGTATACCATTATTGTTAATAATAGTCAACATGCTGTAATCATCTCTAGAGATGTAATCAACATCTCTAGAATTGATCTTATATCTGTAAGTTTGTACCTTCAACCAACATCTCTATTTTTCCCACTCCTTAGCCCCTGCAAACACCTACATACTCTCTTTTTCTGTGTGTTTGACTTAAAGAGAGCAGAGGTTATAGCCGAATAGGCAACGAACATAGCCATGGCAGACAGGAGAGCATCCTTTTGGACATTTAGTTAAGAGTAAGAACCATTTCTTGTATATCTTCACACTTCATAGTTCTTCAGTAGAATGCCTGTCAGCTGGTAACTGCCCTTTAGCTGTAGGTTGGATACCCAAATGAATGAAGAAAATGCTTGATCTTTAATAACTGTAATTTGCACTGAAAAATGACTTGATCTACTGATAGAAATAGAAAATCAGGAAGCAGAGTGTGAGCATCCTGAAATTCTGTGCCCAGAGAAAATTTTCAGTTATAACTGAAGAGAATCCAAAATACCTTATTAACTAATTTTCTACCTTTTACATAGGCATAAAAGCTTTGGAAGTATCAAAGCTTTAGTATTGCTTAGCAGTGCTTGAGCCTCAAGCAGACACCAATGGCTCTTCCACTTAACCAGGAAAATGAAGAAGGACATGTTTCAGACTTCTGTCCAAGAAATGCTCTTTTGGCAAGACAAAAGCTTCAGGAGTAACAGGGTTTAATCAGGGAGTGATTTGTGTTTTTCTTACCGGTTCTATGTCCTCGAGCAAAGCTTCTCTGTAGTGGTTCCTGGTGCATGTGGGAGCAGGTGAGCAGATGTGTAAACCTTTTCTGAATGTGTAAATCTGAGCTTGGTATATTACAGTTGTTTTTGCGTGACGTCCAGATAATGTACACTTATTTTTTCCTCTTATATAACATTTGGATCTTAGTGAGAATTCAAAATTAAATTCTTTGAGAACTGTAGAGGAATATATTTTCACTATCAGTATATTATTTAGATATTAAATGCCAGTATAAAACTCTCATAGTCCTATAACTAAGACTCTTGCTGTTAACATTTTGGTGAACTTCTTTACTAGATCTAATTTAATGTATTATAAAATTAATCTATATTCTTGGTAAGAAACAAAAATGATATAAAATGTAGAAATCAGTTGTTTCCTCAAACCCTGGGACTTACCCTCCACAATTAACTACTGTTGATGGTTTTTAGCTTAATTTTCCAAATGTTTTAGCATGCTTATATTTAAAGTTCAGAAGGCATCCACCCCCACCTACCTTCTAGTTCCCCAGAAAAAGGAAGAGTTGGGTTCTATTTAATGCAGAGAGACTGTGCTGAGGGTCCTAATCGAGACCACGTTCAGCTTGAATATGAAACTTTTATTTCCAGCTCAGTTGAAGACCTGTTTCTGCAGTTTGCTTATGTTCTTGGTGCTGTACCCTTCTCACTGTATAGGGGCTCCCCTCGTGGCTCAGACAGTGAAGAATCTGCCTGTAATGCAGGAGACTAAGGTGCAGTCTCTGAGTCGGGAAGACCTCCTGGAGAAGGGAATGGCAACCCACTCCAGTATTCTTGCCTGGAGAATCTCATAGACAGAGGAACCTGGTGGGCTACACAGCATGCATGGCATTACGCTGGTACTTAGAGGGCTGTGAGGAAGGTGCTGAGCAAAGTTCATGTGTTCTGTGCAAAAAAAGGGTGAACGTTTGGGGACTGGTTGTCTAATGACTGTTTTTATATGACCGATGCCCCCAGTGTTTAGTGGTCTGAAAGAAGAATAATGAGCTTACAGACTTGTAGCTCCCACAGGGTGCAGTGGGAAACATGGTCTGTCCTTGTGGCATCAGTGGTGCAGGCTGTCTGGAGACTGGAGGGCAGGCCCACAGGACAGCTCGCCTGCAGGATGGCAGTTTGGTCCTGCTGTCAGCTGGGAGCTCGCCTGGTGTTGAGAGCCTCAGATGTTGTTCCCTCTCAGCGTGGGCTTCCCAACAAACTTACTTGTAACACTGTGGTTGTTTCCCAGGAGTGGGCATTCCAAGTGATAGGGTGGCTGCCAGTAGCTGCCTTTTTGGACCAGAAACTGGTCAGCATCACTCTTACCATATTCCATTGGTCAGGCAGGTGCAGAACCAGATCCATATCCGGGGGACTTAGATCCACTTCTTAATAGGAAGCATGCTAATGGAATTTGAAGGCGTGTTTGTGTGTGAGAGAGAGAGAGTCAGTCATGTATCTCTCTCAGCCTTTCAGTGGTAAGATTGCTCACCTTTCTATGGGGAGCTTCTTCACCCCACCATTCATTCCGTAGAATGCTGGAGGGACTTCATTCAGTTTTAGTCATTGACCACAGGGTGGGTATATGATCTCAGTCTGACCAGCAGTCATAACCATATGCATGTGGCCAAAATGACTGATTGGACCTGGAGTGAGCACATGCCTCATTAGGCCAGTTGTGTTCCTTTACCAAGACTATGACAACACAACCAAAAACAGAGTGTTCCTCCCCACTTCTTCTGGTGTTGCTATAGCAGTAGTAAAGGTCTATGGCCTTGACTTCACTCCTTGCCACAGAAAAAGAGTTTGTCTGCAGTAGGTTTTGATCCCATGTGCCATACAGGTACTTGGGTATAGCTTCCCTGGGTGTCAGTTTCCTGCTTTAGTAATGATATTGACCTTGCAGGGTTCTTTTAACAACTAAATGGGATGTGGTAGGTAATTTCTAAATGGAAAATATTATTATCATAGCATTATTCATATAATATCTGATACTATATGAATCATAGTGACTCATATAATGGATGAAAATCTTGAAGTTTTATAAAACAAAAGTTTCCAAATGCTTGAAGTTTTCTAGATCTTATCTTTTGGAGGGCATGCAAAGTTGATCAGAGGAGTGTTAATTATCTAGTTAGCAAAAGTGAACATACACAAAATATATGTTGGATTGCATCTGGGGATTCATTTTATGCCCTAAATACCCATAGTTATTAGAATAACTACACATTACAGATATAATGTTAATATTTAATTGTTTTTCCTTATCTAAAATATGATGGATCAACTTTTATGCACACATGTGACAACATTGGTGGTACTTCCTGCAGGCAGCAAATCAGCAGATGTGTCCAGAAGATGTACATTTTTGCAGCGATGGAGGATATGGAGTGGCAAATTAAGGGAGCAGTGCTGGGTTCAGAAATGGCATCATCACAAAAGTTTGAAATAGACATTTCACAAAAATGGGAATGTACCTACAACTGCAGATATATCCACAATTAAATTATAATTAACTTGTATAAAGAAAGCTGAGTGCTGAAGAATTGATGCTTTTGAACTGTGGTGTTGGAGAAGATTCTTGAGAGTCCCTTGGACTGCAAGGAGATCCATCCAGTCCATCCTAAAGGAGACCAGTCCTGGGTGTTCATTGGAAGGACTGATGCTGAAGCTGAAACTCCAATGCTTTGGCCACCTCATCCAAAGAGTTGACTCATTGGAAAAGACCCTGATGCTGGGAGGGATTGGGGGCAGGAGGAGAAGGGGACGACAGAGGATGAGATGGCTGGATGGCATCACTGACTCAATAGACATGAGTTTGAGTAAACTCCAGGAGATGGTGATGGACAGGGAGGCCTGGCGTGCTGTGGTCCATGGGGTCACAAAGAGTCGGACATGACTGAGCAACTGAACGGAACTGAATCTGTTTTTCTTATTTTGTACGTTTTATAAATAAAGTTCTATCATTTCACCAATGGTTGAATACATATCTAATCTGTGATAAACTCTGTTTTCAGCTTTGAGCTTATGTAGCTCATTTTTGTATTCTTATCTTCCACAAAATGGCCTGTGTATACTTTTTGTCAAACAGAATCATGTGAAATTGTCCCTAGACTAAGTAGGTGGTGCTAGTAGTAAAGAATCTGCCTGCCAGTGCAGGAGATGTGAGAGATATGGGTTAGATCCCTGGATCAGGAAGATCCCCTGGAGGGAGGGTATGGAATCCCACTCCAGAATTCTTGCCTGGAGAATCCCATGGATAGAGGAGCCTGCAGTCCATAGGGATGCAGAGAGACAGACACAACTGAAGCGACTTAGCATGCACACACTCAATGGCCATGTTATATACAGTTTGTTTAGCATAAAGCTTTGGTTAAGTGATGGTTAATGCAATTTGGGGGGCTTCCCTTATGGCTCAGCTGGTAAAGAATAAGCCTGCAACATGGAAGACCTGGGTTCGTTCCCTTGGTTGGGAAGATTCCCCTGGAGAAGGGAAAGGCTACCCACTCCGGTATTCTGGCCTAGAGAATTCCATGGACTATAGTCGGACTCAACTGAGTGACTTTCACTTTCAATGCATTTTTTTAGATTGGGTTATTCATTTACTGAAAAGCATAAATACATGTGCTAACAATATGCAGTAGTAATAGGAAATGAAGTATGTCTGTAGGAGGAGCCAAGAGTAGAAGCTTAGAGAAGGGAAAACGTATGGTAGGTACTCTCTTGGAAGTTTATATAGCAGTGGGAAGTAATCTGGGCCACTGACTGTGTTTGTTACACTTTGTGTCAGTGAATTCTCATGCAGGAAAGCTAGATCTCTAGACATGTAGGAGAAGTCAAAGTGTCGGTGGGTAGACAGATGGGAGCCCCTGCGGAGACCCACTCGGTCACTGTGCTGTTCACACACAGAAATGGCCTGTGTGACACACAGGCACACGTTGTCATGGTGTGTCTTTGAACTTTAGTTTGAAAGTCCACTGAGGAGAGATGAGAATCTGTGGTCCACGATACCCTGCCTTGCAGTTTTTAAAGGCCTTTGTCACTACGTATATTTTGTTACTCTCAATGTTCCTGTTGAGTAAAGACTTATGGCTGGAGCATTTTGTATGTAAGAAACCATGAGTTATAAACATCTTTTCTTTTTCTCTCTTTAAGCTTGGAGGAATAGGGGAAAGATCAATAAAAATTACAACTCAAGGTAACTGAGGAAATGACTCTGCAGATGTGCGAGTTTCCTGGTGCTTCTGACTTACATCCCAAGATGCTGGGGTGAAAAGTGGTGGGCAGTGTAACAGTACCATTCAGTGGGTTCACGGCCCCTCGAGAACTGATTAGTACCTGCCGGGGCAGGGGGCAGGGGAGAGCTGGCAGCGGAGCGCTGGAGCTTGTCCCCGCCTTCAGTTTGTTCAGCATCTGGGTGAAGACAGAGGTGATACTTTTATGATATTTTTAGGTGAAGGTGACCTTGAAATGTTTGAATAATTCCCCAGGGTGCATTCAAGAATGTGATAATAGAGACAAATAATAATATCCTTCATATAGATCTTTATGTTCACTTACTGAGTACACAAAGTCACTGAAAGTACATAGGTTCCCATTTTGTAAGGAAAAAAAAAAACGCCAAGGGCTCCACATTTACATAAACACAACAGAGACATCAGTTCGCTGACAGAGGTCCATATAGTCAAAGCTATGGTTTTTCCAGTAGTCATGTGTGGATATAAGAGTTGGACATAATGAAGGCTGAATTGATGCTTTCAATTGTGGTGCTGCGGAAGACTCTTGAGAGTCCCTTGGACAGCAAGGAGATCAAACCAGTCAATCCTAAAAGAAATCAACCTTGAATATTCATTGGAAGGACTGATGCTGAAGCTGAAGCTCAAGCTCCAATACTTTGGCCACCTGATGCCAAAAGCCGACTCACTGGAGAAGACCTCGATGCTGGGAAAGACAAGGCAAAGGAGAAGGGGGTGGCAGAGGATGAGAGGGTTGGATAGCATCACCAGCTCAGGGGACAGGGATCTGAGCAAACTCCGGGAGGCAGTGGAGGACAGGGGAGCCTGGCAAAGTCTGGCAGATAGTGGAGGACAGGGGAGCCTGGCACGCTGCGATCCATGGGATCGCAAAGAGTCAGATATGACTTAGCAACTGAACAACAACAACCTGTGTGCATGTGTATCTGGGGCTGTTTCTGGAAGGAGATGCCAGTGGTAACTGGTTGTTACAGAGAGGGCCTCAGGGAATGGAAATCTTGGACAGCAAATGATGCTTACTTTGTAACAAATACATTTTTCCATTCTTTGAATTTCCTTTCAAGCCATATTTATTTTCTTTAATGTCCATATTTTTTTTTTCCTAAAAATGTACTTAATCAAAAGGGACAAGTGAAGATGCACAGGCTTAAGGGGCTGTGGATTGAAAGGAACCAAATTGGAAAAACCTGAGGGATTGTGATCGTTGTAAATTCAAATATGAATCAACTTTCAGATGCAGTTAGTTGACAGAAAGTGAATCCCTTAGGTCTCAGTTGTTTACCTTATTAGGCCGTGATGGTCTCTGGTAGAATGCAGAGTGTAGCTTCTCAAAGATTAAGAGACATGTGAAGGACTGATGTTCAAGTGCCATTGCTTAAGGGATTTATGTTTGGAAAACTGGGTCTGGCCCGGAAAACCTAGCACCCTATTCTGTTTACCTGGTTCAGTGAGCAGGTGTAATGTCCAGGTGTTAGCCTAAGTTAGTTTTTTTTTTTTTTTTAATTAGTCCTTAGATGGTTTTTCCATTTACTGGGTTGGCTGTCCAGAGTCACTCTATAGGCTTCTTGTTTTTCTCCAAAACCAAAAGATGATCATATCAGATCCTTAGAGTTAGGCCAAGACAAAAATAAAACCAAACACATCCAAAATGATAAGCTAGTTTTACATTCAAAGAAAAAGTTCATTGTCAATAAAGATTTCTCAACAGTAGCTTAAATTGTGAAATGTGGTGGTGAAATTAACTTCCTTGATATGTATCTTAGGATATTTAAAATATTATGAGAGTATATGATGACCAAAGATGCTTTCCATTTTGAGACTATTTGCAGTGCTTATTTTTTGATGAAAAATATGTTGTTGCTCATTTTGGTTACAACACTGTCCTTAGCAAAATTCCCTTTTATTTTTATTTTTTTTCAAAATTCCCTTTTATATTTGACATTCTTACTGGTGCCTACGTTTGTTTTTGCCTGATATTCAGTAATAGCATAACTTTGAAAAAAGGTAACAGAGCAGCAGTGTCTGCTGATGCAAAACAATTTAAATTTACTGACTTTATTTAAACCCAGGGATATAATACAGTAAGAATATTTGATGCTGTGTTGTCGGCTGACATGTAGCTTCCATTTCCTGTGTTGATTCATACTCCATGAATCATCAGTTGCACCAGAGCATTTTGGAATAGTATTTGGCCTCCTTCAAGGTAGTGATAGATGCCCTTCTCTCATCAGAAACTATATGCATATTTTTAAAATTTATTTTTTATTGAGGAAACTTACAATGTTTAGTTTCTGGTGTACAGCAAGTGATTCAGTTATATATAATATATATATACATTTTTTCATTATGGTTTATTACAGGATATTAATTATAAACCCCTTTACTATATAGTTGGAGAAGGAAATGGCAACCCACTCCAGTATTCTTGCCTGGGGAATCCCGTGGACAGGGGAGCCTGGTGGGCTGCTGTCCATGGGGTCGCACAGAGTCGGACACGACTGAAGTGACTTAGCATTACTATACAGAAGGACCTTGTTGTTTATCCATCCTGTATACAATAGCTTGCATTCTGCTAATCCCAGAGTCTCAATCCACCCCGCCCCTTACCTCTCCTCCCTCTTGCCAACCACAAGTCTGCAGAAACTGTATTTTAAGCTATAGAATATGAATGTGTAGAATATATAAATATATAGAATACAAAATTGTGACTGAGAGATTTACAACCATATCAACCATATCAGCCTCTGTGTGCTGCATTTTTTTTCCTATAGGGAGAAAACCAGACACAAACTGGATGCTGGGGAAGCTCACGCCAGCCTGGTATTAAATGCACAGGTGTGATAATTCTTCCTTAGTCCCCCAGTGCTTAAGCAGAACTAGCAGTGTTCCCAAACAGGTCTGCCTTAACCACAATTTAGAGACTCTTAAAAACCAAAAAGTCATTCTCGCAGGTGTGAATCACTTTTGCTTAATCTCTAGCTTCCACAGAGTGGGTTTTCAGAATAGTTGCTGTTGCTCGCAGTGCCGCCGGAGGAGACGGGAGGTACACGGTGTATTGAACACCTGCTGCAGAGCATCCACATCATGCCCACACCTGCCAGGACAGCTGGCACCCCGCGTGAGGACAGAGACACAGCCTGCTGTGACGGGCTACCTCTGTTCATTTGAGTCTGAGAGAAATTTGGTGTATTGGGGAAAAACTCCACAAGATTTTAAGCACAACTGCCATGCGGATAGATGGGACATAGCTGGGCAGATATTAACAGTGGTTATCTTGGAACTGTGACATATACTATTTCTGTTTTCTGGATTTTTCATATTTTCAATAATACAACAAATGTCAGTATCTTTTATAAATCAGAAAAGGTTATTTGAGCATTTTTTTTGCTTTATCCAATCATCTTGTATATAAAAGGACCATAGAATAACAATTCCGTAGGAAATTTTAGGATTGTAGTATTTTGTGATCCTGGTTTATTTCCTTGACTCTTGTTTTGGAAATAAAGGAAACTAAGCAAGAGCATCTCTCTGAGATTTTCTTTCCCAGCAGGGACTCTTATCTCAACTTAAGGAGAAGACAGACTCTATTTAAACATCTTTCTCGCGGTCTTAGATTTTCCCAGTTACATAGTGCTGTTGCTGGTTGGTTCCAAGGTAAGACATTTCTTAGAGCTCTGGGGGAAGACAGGTGGTTACTTGGCCTGATGGAGAAAGCTGGAACTTTGTAGGCGATAAAAGCAGGTAATAAACCACTCAACTTGTAAAAACTGACTCCACCTGGTCAAAGAGCCATTGGTTACTTTGATGTATTCCTTAGCTGCTTAATTTACTTATGGGGAGGTTCTGGCTCTGTCGGTCTTGCAGCTGGAAAATAGACTTCTTGATAGGTAAATCCTTTTGAAAGATTAGCTGTAAGGCCAGTAGCTGTGTTCACAGCAAAGCAATTCAGATTTATGGGGAAATGCACAAGAGGCTGGCAGTATGCATTGCCTCTCAAGAGGAGACTTGGGGCTCTGGACTGGGGGGATGACCTACTTTTCCTTGTTTACCCGTTAATACTGTGTTCACTTAGGTCTGGGTACTTGCGCTGCTTCTCAATTAAGCAACAACTAGTAATTGTGCATGGCTCAAACTTTTATTTTCTGACTTTTCCTGACATGATTTTCTGTCCTCCACCAGGGATGACATCAGTAAAAGTTTGTGAAAATTTTTTTTGGGAAAGATGCGTTGCGAGCTGGTTCCTACAATAAACGTTTAGTCAAACATGATTGGAGATACTTGGCTCTCATCATGGTGTTTTTTTCCCCCTCCTTATGAAAAGGCTCTTGAGTGTATCATTATCCTGAGGAGTGATGTTTTTCTTTTGTGAAGTGTCAAGAGATAGACCTTTTGTACTTTTGAAAGGGGAAGAGCCTCGCCGTACCTTCTCTGAGAGTGATTTGGGGGTCACCATCTCCAATCGTACTATCCCTCTTGCTTTTTGAATGTTGCTCGGAAGTTAAAAAGACAGCTCACACTCAACTTTCTTAAAACATGTTTTTCTGGTACTTCCCTGGTGGTCCAGTGGTAAAGAATCCACCTTCCAATGTGGGGGACTTGGGTTTGATCCCTTTTTTGGGAATGAACATCCCACGTGCCATTATGTCAAAAAAAGAAAGAAAGAAAAAAAAAAAAGGTTTTTTTGGCCTTCTCATTCAGGTGGGAAGGCTGGGGGATGCTTGCAGTGACCTCTGCCCTGGAATCACTCTCCACCTCCTGCCCTCCCACCACACACCCTGCGGCGGCTGTCTCTCACCTCGGCGGCACCAAGCCCACTGCTGACTGCCCTAGGTCATTTTCTCAGGGCAGTCTTGTGTCAGTGTGCCCTCTCCTCTCAAAAGTGTTCTTGATTCTAGTCGGCTCTCCATCTCATCCATCCTTAGGTCTGCTGCAAGGTGATTTTTTTTTTTAAATGCAGATGTACTCTCCCTACTGCTTTTTTATTTAAAATCCTCTAACGCCCCACCTTTCTTTCTAGGATATTGTTCTCAAGGGTGTTCCTGACCCGCTCTGGATGGAAACTTCAAGCCTCATTTCTCAGCACTCCTTTTCACTGTAGCCCCATCTGAGCTCTTAAAAATCTTCTCGGTGGGTCATGCTCTCTTTCTCCCACGTCCTTTCCTTGGCCCCAAACTCCCTCCTGCCTTCGTGCTTTCCTCCGCTCCTTCACAGTGTGGTGCCAGGTGAGCCTTCCTGGTTCCCCTCATAAGCTCCTCTCATCTGCTCCCACCAGTACACTATGCATAGATTTATTCTTGCTCTTTCTCTGTAATTCTAATTGTTGGTTTACTTACTGCTTTCTATACTAGATTGTAAATTCTAATTTACAACTTGTAGGGGGAAAGCATCTTTAAAGGGAAAAGTTTGTTGGGGGTGGGCAGGAGTCTTTAATAGGATTGGTAAGAGAATATGTGCTTATTTTGAATTATTTCTTTTTTAAATTTAATTTTATTTAAAAAGTTTTATTGGAGTGTAGTTGATTTGTCATGTTGTGTTAGTTTCTGGTGTACTGTAAAGCGATTCAGTTATGCATATACATATATGCGCTCTATTTTAGATTATTTTCCTGTATAGATCATTATAGCATATTGAGTAGAGTTCCCTGTGCTATACAGTAGGTCCTCATTAGTTATCTCTCTATAGTAGTGTGTATATTTAGTCTTGATCTCTCAATTTATCCCTACCTCCATTACCACCCTGGTAACCCTAAGTTTGTTATTTTTTTAATCTGTGACTGCATTTCTGTTTTGTAAATAAGTTCATTCTTACCCTCTCCCCCTTTCTTTTTTAAAGATTCCACATATAAGTGATGAAAGTGAAAGTCGCTCAGTTGTGTCTGAGTCTTTGCGACCCCATGGATTATATAATCCATGGAATTCTCCAGGCCAGAATACTGGAGTGGGTAGCCTTTCCCTTCTCCAGGGGATCTTCCCAACCAAGGGATTGAACCCAGGTCCCCTGCATTGCAGGCAGATTCTTTACCGTCTGAGCCACCAGGGAAGCCATATATAAGTGATATTATGTGGTATTTGTCTGTCTCTGTCTGACTTACTTCACTCAGTGTAACAGTCTAGGTTCATCTGTGTTACTACAAATGGCATTATTTTTTAATTACTATTTATTTATCCCTCTACAATGAAGAGTCTGGCTCCATTTTTGATGTTTGACTATTGATAGCTCTTTATCCCCATCACTCTTACCTCTCCTTTGTCCCACATTCGGGAATTGTGTTCAGAAAGTGCAGGGTTTTCCTTCCATGCAGCAGCATGAAGTTCAAACAGTGCCAGCGCTGGCTCACCTGTGCCATTCCCCTACCTCAGTATCAACACAGAGCCAAGACAGGCTTTATTCTCCTCTTTCGAGGCATCCTTAGCCATGCTTTGAACCCATGCAGCTCTCCACACAGAACTTCATTTTGTGAGTAATAAATCTGTCCATGCCTTGTTGGTGAGTTTGTGGTGTCATCAGTCTTGGCATCTGAACCAAATTTTGGTTGAGAGCCTCCATTTACTCGTGAGGTGGGAGCCACAGTACTTCTTCCTGGCCACAAGTATGAGCCTCCAGACCCAATGAATCTGATATTTTATGCACACAGTACTCACATAGTATTTATCGCATGAAGTGAAGTGAAGTCACTCAGTCGTGTCCGACTCTTTGCGACCCCTTGGACTGTAGTCCACCAGGCTCTTCTGTCCATGGGATTTTCCAGGCAAGACTACTGGAGTGGGTTGCCATTTCCTTCTCCAGGAGATCTTCCCAACCCAGGGACTGAACCCTGGTCTCCTGCATTGTAGGCAGATGCTCTACCATCTGAGCCACTAGGGAAGTCAATTTATTGCATGGATAGAGGTAAGAGGAAGGATCCCAAAGCACACCAGCATGCAGGCTCCTGCTTTCAGACAAAAAGATGATGAGGAGACGAGGGAACAACAGCGAGCACTGAGAAACCACCAAGGAAATGTATCAGTCAGTTCAGTCGCTCAGTCGTGTCCGACTCTTTGCGACCCCATGAATTGCAGCATGCCAGGCCTCCCTGCCTATCACCAACTCCGGAGTTTACTCAAAGTCATGTCCATTGAGTTGGTGATGCCATCCAGCCTCTCATCCTCTGTTGTCCCCTTCTCCTCCCGCCTTTAATCTTCTCCAGCATTGGGGTCTTTTCAAATGAGTCAGTTCTTCACTCAGGTGTTGAAAGTATTGGAGTTTCAACTTCAACATCAGTCCTTCCAAAGATATTCAGGACTGATTTCCTTTAGGATGGACTGGTTGGATTTGCTTCCAGTCCAAGGGATTCTCAAGCGTCTTCTCCAGCACCACAGTTCAAAAGCATCAATTCTTCGGCACTCAACTTTCTTTACACTCCAACTCTCACATCCATACATGACCACTGGAAAAACCATAGCCTTGAATAGACGGACCTTTGTTGGCAAAGCAATGTCTTTTCTTTTTAATATGCTGCCTAGATTGGTCATAATTTTTTTCCCAAGGAGCAAGTCTTTTAATTTCATGGCTGCAGTCACCATCTGCAGTGATTTTTGGAGCCCCCCAAAATAAAGTCTGTCACTGTTTCCATTGTTTCCCCATCTATTTGGCATGAAGTGATGGGACCAGATGCCATGGTCTTAGTTTTCTGAATGTTGAGTTTTAAGGTAGCTTTTTCACTCTCCTCTTTCACTTTCTTTCTTTTTTATTTATTTATATTAGTTGGAGGCTAATTACTTCACAACATTTCAGTGGGTTTTGTCATACATTGATATGAATCAGCCATAGATTTACACGTATTCCCCATCCCGATCCCCCCTCCCACCTCCCTCTCCACCCGATTCCTCTGGGTCTTCCCAGGGCACCAGTCCCGAGCACTTGTCTCATGCATCCCACCTGGGCTGGTGATCTGTTTCACCATAGATAGTATACATGCTGTTCTTTTGAAACATCCCACCCTCACCCTCTCCCACAGAGTTCAAAAGTCTGTTCTGGCAGGTTGATTCCTCCAGTTCCATTCTTCTTTCTCAAGATTACTTTGGCTATTCTAGGTTTTTTGTATTTCCATACAAATTGTGAAATTCTTTGGTCTAGTTCTGTGAAAAATACCGTTGGTAACTTGATAGGGATTGCATTGAATCTATAGATTGCTTTAGGTAGAATAGCTATTTTGACAATATTGATTCTTCCAATCCATGAACACGGTATGTTTCTCCATCTGTTTGTGTCCTCTTTGATTTCTTTCATCAGTGTTTTATAGTTTTCTATGTATAGGTCTTTTGTTTCTTTAGGTAGATATACTCCTAAGTATTTTATCCTTTTTGTTGCAGTGGTGAATGGTATTGTTTCCTTAATTTCTCTTGCTGTTTTTTCATTGTTAGTATATAGGAATGCAAGGGATTTCTGTGTGTTAATTTTATATCCTGCAACTTTACTGTATTCATTGATTAGCTCTAGTAATTTTCTGGTAGAGTCTTTAGGGTTTTCTATGTAGAGGATCATGTCATCTGCAAACAGTGAGAGTTTCACTTCTTCTTTTCCTATCTGGATTCCTTTTATTTCTTTTTCTGCTCTGATTGCTGTGGCCAACACTTCCAACACTATGTTGAATAGTAGTGGTGAGAGTGGACACCCTTGTCTTGTTCCTGATTTCAGGGGAAATGCTTTCAATTTTTCACCACTGAGGGTGATGCTTGCTGTGGGTTTGTCATATATAGCTTTTATTATGTTGAGGTATGTTCCTTCTATTCCTGCTTTTTGGAGAGTTTTAATCATAAATGAGTGTTGAATTTTGTCAAAGGCTTTCTCTGCATCTATTGAGATAATCATATGATTTTTATCTTTCAATTTGTTAATGTGGTGTATTACATTGATTGATTTGCGGATATTAAAGAATCCTTGCATTCCTGGGATAAAGCCCACTTGGTCATGGTGTATGATTTTTTTTAATATGTTGTTGGATTCTGTTTGCTAGAATTTTGTTAAGGATTTTTGCATCTATGTTCATCAGTGATATTGGCCTGTAGTTTTCTTTTTTTGTGGCATCTTTGTCTGGTTTTGGAATTAGGGTGATGGTGGCCTCATAGAATGAGTTTGGAAGCTTACCTTCCTCTGCAATTTTCTGGAAGAGTTTGAGTAAGATAGGTGTTAGCTCTTCTCTAAATTTTTGGTAGAATTCAGCTGTGAAGCCATCTGGTCCTGGGCTTTTGTTTGCTGGAAGATTTTTGATTACAGTTTCGATTTCCTTGCTTGTGATGGGTCTGTTAAGATCTTCTATTTCTTCCTGGTTCAGTTTTGGAAAGTTATACTTTTCTAAGAATTTGTCCATTTCATCCAAGTTGTCCATTTTATTGGCATAGAGCTGCTGGTAGTAGTCTCTTACGATCTTTTGTATTTCAGAGTTGTCTGTTGTGATCTCTCCATTTTCATTTCTAATTTTGTTAATTTGGTTCTTCTCTGTTTCTTAATGAGTCTTGCTAATGGTTTGTCAATTTTGTTTATTTTTTCAAAAAACCAGCTTTTAGCTTTGTTGATTTTTGCTATGGTCTCTCTAGTTTCTATTGCATTTATTTCTGCCTTAATTTTTAAGATTTCTTTCCTTCTGCTAACCCTGGGGTTCTTCATTTCTTCCTTCTCTAATTGCTTTAGGTGTAGAGTTAGGTTATTTATTTGGCTTTTTTCTTGTTTCTTGATGTAAGCCTGTGATGCTATGAACTTTCCCCTTAGCACTGCTTTTACAGTGTCCCATAGGTTTTGGGTTGTTGTGTTTTCATTTTCATTCATTTCTATACATATTTTGATTTCTTTTTTGATTTCTTCTATGATTTGTTGGTTATTCAGAAGCGTGTTATTTAGCCTCCATGTGTTTGAATTTTTAACAATTTTTTTCCTGTAATTGAGATCTAATCTTACTGCACTGTGGTCAGAAAAGATGACTGGAATGATTTCAATTTTTTTGAATTTTCCAAGACTAGATTTATGGCCCAGGATGTGATCTATTCTGGAGAAGGTTCCGTGTGCACTTGAGAAAAAGGTGAAGTTGATTGTTTTGGGGTGAAATGTCCTATAGATATCAATTAGGTCTAGCTGGTCCATTGTGTCATTTAAAGTTTGTGTTTCCTTGTTAATTTTCTGTTTAGTTGATCTATCCATAGTTGTGAGTGGGGTATTAAAGTCTCCCACTATTATTGTGTTACTATTAATTTCCTCTTTCATACTCGTTAGTGTTTGCCGTACATATTGCGGTGCTCCTATGTTGGGTGCATATATATTTATAATTGTTATATCTTCTTCTTGGATTGATCCTTTGATCATTATGTAGTGTCCTTCTTTGTCTCTTTTCACAGCTTTTATTTGAAAGTCTATTTTATCTGATATGAGTATTGCGACTCCTGCTTTCTTTTGGTCTCCGTTTGCATGAAATATTTTTTTCCAGCCCTTCACTTTCAGTCTGTATGTGTCTCTTGTTTTGAGGTGGGTCTCTTGTAGATAGCATATATAGGGGTCTTGTTTTTGTATCCATTCAGCCAATCTTTGTCTTTTGGTTGGGGCATTCAACCCATTTACATTTAAGGTAATTATTGATAGGTGTGGTCCCGTTGCCATTTACTTTGTTGTTTTGGGTTCACGTTTATACAACCTTTCTGCATTTCCTGTCTAGAGAAGATCCTTTAGCATTTGTTGAAGAGCTGGTTTGGTGGTGCTGAATTTTCTCAGCTTTTGCTTATCTGTAAAGCTTTTGAATTCTCCTTCATATCTGAATGAGATCCTTGCTGGATACAGTAATCTAGGTTGTAGGTTATTCTCTTTCATTACTTTCAGGACGTCCTGCCATTCCCTTCTGGCCTGGAGGGTTTCTATTGATAGATCAGCTGTTATCCTTATGGGAATCCCTTTGTGTGTTATTTGTTGTTTCTCCCTTGCTGCTTTTAATATTTGTTCTTTGTGTTTGATCTTTGTTAGTTTGATTAATATGTGTCTTGGGGTGTTTCGCCTTGGGTTTATCCTGTTTGGAACTCTCTGGGTTTCTTGGACTTGGGTGGCTATTTCCTTCCCCATTTTAGGGAAGTTTTCAGCTATTATCTCCTCGAGTATTTTCTCATGGCCTTTCTTTTTGTCTTCTTCTTCTGGGACTCCTATGATTCGAATGTTGGGGTGTTTCACATTGTCCCAGAGGTCCCTGAGGTTGTCCTCATTTCTTTTGATCCTTTTTTCTTTTTTCCTCTCTGCTCCATTTATTTCCACCATTTTATCTTCTACCTCACTTATCCTATCTTCTGCCTCCGTTATTCTACTCTTGGTTCCCTCCAAAGTGTTTTTGATCTCATTCATTGCATTGTTCATTTTTAATTGACTCTTTTTTATTTCTTCTAGGTCTTTATTAAACATTTCTTGTATCTTTTCAATCTTTGTTTCCAGGCTATTTATCTGTAACTCCATTTTGTTTTCAAGATTTTGGATCATTTTTATTATCATTATTCTAAATTCTTTTTCAGGTAGATTCCCTATCTCCTCCTCTTTTGTTTGACTTGGTGGGCATTTTTCATGTTCCTTTACCTGTTGGGTATTTCTTTGCCTTTTCATCTTATTTAGATTGCTGTGTCTGGAGTGGACTTTCTGTATTCTGGAGGTCTGTGGTTCCTTTTTATTGTGGAGGATTTACCCAGTGGGTGGGGTTGGACGTTTGGCTTGTCAAGGTTTCCTGGTTAGGGAAGCTTGCGTCAGTGTACTGGTGCGTGGAACTTGATTTCTTCTCTTTGGAGAGCAATGGAGTGCCCAGTAATGAGTTTTGAGATGGGTCTATGTGTTAGGTGTGACCTTGGGCAGCCTGTATGTTGACATTCAGGGCTATGTTCCTGTGTTGCTGGAGAATTTGCGTGGTATGTCTTGCTCTAAAACTTACTGGCTCTTGGGTGGTGGTTGGTTTCAGTGTAGGTATGGAGGCTTTTGGACGGTCACTTAGTACTTAAAGTTCCATGTAGTCAGGAGTTTTCTGGTGTTCTCAGGTTTTGGGCTTAAGTTTCCTGCCTCTGGATTTCAGTTTTATTCTTCCTGTAGTCTCAGGACTTCTCCAACTATACAGCACTGATAATTAAACTTCTAGGTTAATGGCGAAAAGATTCTTCCTCGTTAGGGACACCCAGAGAGGTTCACAGAGTTACATGAACAGGAGAAAAGGGAGGAGGGAGATAGAGATGAGTAGGGGGAGAAAAAGGGGGGACTCAAGAGGAGAGAGACAGATCTACGCAGCTGTCTGTTCCCAGAGTGTTCTCCGTATCTCAGACACCTACAAGGATTCACAGAATTGGATTGGGAAGAGAAGGGGAAAGGAGGAAATAGAGGTGTTCTGAGGTAGAAAACAGAGAGTCAAGATTGGGAGAGAATAATCTTTGGTTTAAAGATAGGGCTTCTCTTCTTTTTTTTTTTTGTAAGGTTATAGTGTAGTGAAGATGAAAATGAAGAGTAGTAGAGGAGTACTAGAGGACTTTAAAAGAAATAAGAGAAAAAGAAAAATAGAAAATAGAAGAGAAAAAGGAAAGAAAAAAAAAGAAGAAAAAAGAGAAAAAGAAAAAAAAAAAGAAAGAAAAAATTTTTTTTCCCCCTAATTAAAAAAATCATAAAAATCTATGAAAATGAAAGTTAAGGAGTAATGGGGGAGTAATAGGGAATTTTAAAGGAAAATAAAAAAGAAAAAATATAAAAAGAAAAAAAAAATTTTTTTTTTTCCTTAGAAACAATAAAAAAAAAAAAATAAAAATATGTCTAGGAATTTCTCTGGAGCTGTTGCGGTCAGTGTGGGTTCGGCTCAGTTTCAGATAGCTCCTCGTTCCAGCTTACACTTCTCGATATCTACAGGCCCCTTCCGGTGTAGTCGGTGTTTTCTACAGGGATTTTAATCTGTTGCACCAGTCCCTTCTGAAGCGGTTCCCTTTGTTCATTTGGCTTCTGTTTGCCGGTCTCTTCAGAGCCTCATTTCCGCCCTGACACAGGCGGGCGGAGGTGGACTCTTATTCAGGTAGCTAGTTCCGTTGCGCTGCTGGGAGGGGCTGACGCTGCTGGGAGGGGCTGACGCTGCGGGGAGGGGCTGGCGCTGCAGGGATGGGCTGGCGTTGCCGGGAGGGGCTGACGCTGCCGGGAGGGGCTGACGCTGCTTTCTCCGTCTGCGCTGCTCAGGCTCCCGGGTGCTCTATATGGAGCGCGCCCCGCGCTGCGCCAGGTTCTAGCCCTCAGGTGTTCCAGAAAAGCGCGGAACAAAAAGCTGCGCCTGCTCTCTGTGCCTTCCCCGTCAGAGCGGTCCAGGCAGCAAGGGGCTTGATGGGCGCGCTCTCCCCAGGTGTGGCGCGCCCACTCCCTTCCGCGGACCCAGTCTCAGTTTCCGCTGGCGCCAGTCGGGTGTGTGCGCCTTCTGCCCTCCGCGTCCCAGCCCCAGTCCCCGCCCGCGCCGGTCGGGTGCCTGCGCCCTGTGTCTCGCAGCGACCTTCCCCTCCCCCCTGCCTCCTGCCTCCGGCGGGGCTGGACCGGTCCGCAGCCTGCGAGCTCTTCTCTGGACTTTCTCGGTCCCTTTGTTCTGCGAACGGCCGGCAGTGTGTTCCGGCCGGTTAATTTTCTCTCTCTCTTTTGGTCTCCCACAGTTCAAGTTGGCACCTCACAGAAGCTCCCTCCGATTGTCCTCAGGGCACTCAGGCCCGGACCCTAGCCCAAGCAATGCCGCCTAAAACTCCCTTCCCGGGAGGGATCTCCGTCCTCAGCTCTTTTGTCTCACTTTTTATCTTTTATATTTTGTCCTACCTCCTTTCAAAGACACTGGGCTGCTATTCTGGGCGCCTGATGACCTCAGCTAGCGATCAGAAGTTGTTTTGTGAAGTTTGCTCTGCGTTCAGTTATTCTTTTGATGAATTTGTAGGAGAGAAAGTGGTCTCTCCGTCCTACTCCTCCGCCATCTTGGCTCCTCCCCCTCTCCTCTTTCACTTTCATCAAAAGGCTGTTTAGTTCTTCTTCGCTTTCTTCCATAAGGGTGGTGTCATCTGCATATCTGAGGTTATTGATATTTCTCCTTGCAATCTTGCCGGCTTGTGCGTCATCCAGCCCAGTGTTTCTCAAGGAAATGTATAAATATGAGCTATTCTTTGGGCCTCCCTGGTGGTTCAGATGGTAAAGAATCTGCCTGCAGTGTGGGAGATCTGGGTTTGATCTCTGGGTAGGAAAGCTTCCCTGGAGAAGGGAATGGCAACCCACTCCAGTATTCTTGCCTGGAGAATTCTTACTGCATCACATGTGCTTGCTTCTCACTGAGTGTATTGTGGATGTCTACAACAGGTGTTTATACATTTCACAGAGTGTAGTAGTTTGATCCAAACAAAATTGTGGTTTCAGACAGTGAATTTTAAATCATTAAAACTGGGCTCAAACACATCTTTATTAGTCAAAATAGGAATCATTGCAATCAACACTTTTGCCAATGAGAAATAACTTGGTTTATTCTTGTAGCATGAAAGTCTGTGTTTCAGGACTTGACAAACTCTTGGAAATCATTTTCTTCCTCTTGCTGGTTGTGGAAGCATTTTCCCTGCATAAAGTTGTCCAAGATGCTTGAAGAAGTGATAGTCAGTTGGCAAGAGGTCATGTGGCTCAGTTGGTAAAGAATTGGCCTGCAGCGCGGGAGACCTGGGTTTGATCCCTGGGTTGGGAAGATCCCTTGGAGAAGGCTACCCATGCCAGTATTCTGGCCTGGAGAATTCCATGGACTGTATAGTCCATGGAGTTGTAAAGAGTTGAACACGACTGAATGACTTTCACTCACTCACTCACTCAGGTGAATATGGTGGATGAAATAAAACTTTGTAGCCCAATTTGTCCAACTTTTGAAGTGTTGTTGTGTAACATGTGTTCTGGCATTGTCATGGAGAAGAATTAAGCCCTTTTTATTGACCAATGCCAGCTACTGGCATTCGCAGTTTTTGGTGCCAGTCACTGAGCTGGTCATTGCTGGTTGTTGTATAAAATCCACTTTCCATCACATACTATGATCCAATCAAGAAATGGTTCATTGTTGCTGAGTAGAGTAAGAGAAGACGACACTTCAAAATGATGATTTTTTTGATTGTCAGTTCATGAGGCACCCACATTTGAGCTTTTTTGCCTTTCCAATTTGCTTCAAATGCCGAATGACCATAAAATGGTTGATGCTGAGTTTTTTTTGGCAACTTATCATGTAGTTGTAAGAGGATCAGCTTTGATGGTGCTCTCAGTTGATTGTTGCCAACTTCCAGTGACCGGCCACTGTGCTCCTCATCTTCAAGGCTCTTGTCTCCTTTGCAAAATTTCTTGAACCACCACTGCACTGGATGTCTGTCAGCAGTTCCAGGGCCAAATGTGTTGTTGATATTGTGAGTTGTCTCTGCTGCTTTATGGCCCATTTTTGAACTCAGATAAGAAGATCGCTTGAATTTGCTTTTTTCTAACATCATTTCCATAGTCTAAAATGAATATAAAATAAACAGCAAGTAATAAGTCATTAGGAAAAAAACATAAGGTGAGAAATGCACATTAAAATTATGTATCACATAACCACATTTAAAAATGTATTCCAAAAAAAAAAAAAAAAAGAATGTATTCCAATATCAAACAGCAAATTTCAATAGTGCAAAAACTGCAGTTACTTTTGCATCTAATATATGTGTTTGAGGTTATTCTTCTTGCCACAAAACGTCATATGACCAGTGGGATATCTTCCATGAAGCTGTGTTTGGTGAGAACACCAGACTGCCCCAGAGCTTGTTTCTTGGCTCTGCTGACTTCCACGAATGATTCAAGTGGGCAAGGCTTCAGTCTGGCAGGGTCACTCCCCTGAAACATGCATAGTCGGGTCACGTCAGTCTGTTCAGGTCCTGTGCTCTGTGGAAGGTGTAGGGTTGGAGGGTGGATGTTAAAGCCAAGACCCCTTGTTTGAATGATGGTATCATTAAAAGTCGAAGTCTTCCTCTTTGGGAATTTTCAAGGTCAGGGTGGCCCAGCCCTTAAAGGACCCAACAAAGTGATGAATCCTGCATTTCAAGCCAAATTGTGTCAGTGACGAAAAGAACAAGAAGCCTCTTACTCCGTAGCTAATCCTGATTCAAGCACTTTGAAAATAGCTCTAATGAAAATCATACCAGGAGAAGGACAGCAGATGTCTGTTAGCAAAACAAAGTATAATGGAACCCTTTCCTTTACGCTTTTACAAGGACCCAAATCACAGGCTATGGGAGCGACTTTATAGAATACCATTTTTTCCTTCCTTTCTTTTAAAAAAAGCAACTAACCCATTGATGTAACAACACAAAGGAAATGTCAAAAATAGAAAATGTGTCTTACAATACAATTCTTCTCAATATGCATTACTACCATTCCAGAGTTGTTCCAGTGATTGTATATTTTTAAGTAGGTGTAAATCTTTTATGTTATATTTCATTGTAATGGATCAGATATTTTTCCTTTTGGAAGCACAGTTTTCGATATCATTTTAAAATAACTGCACTACAATACATGTTGTTAATTGCCTTTTCCAAAATTATATCCTTCTGGTTGGGTGTTTAAAAGTTTTCCAGTGTCTTCTATCATAATTTCTGTAACAATGGTTTTGTTCAAGTGTAGAGTCCATCTGTCTCTGTTGAACCTTTTATAGAAGCACAGTGTGCTTCTCTTAACTGTGTCTTTATATTATCTTCTTTATAAACAGGTGTATGAAACTAATAGATTTCAAAAACAGTGGTAGTGATGTGGCTGAAATGCTTTTTGATCAGATGGTAGAGCTGGATTCAGTTCAATATAATGTTTCTAACTCGGAACAAGCATAGCGGAGCTGTTCTGTGCTCTTGAGTGCTTTAGTATATTGGTATTAAGCAGCACAGCAAACTAGGTCATTATTCCCTAATGTCGAAGAGCTCCTTTTCCTTGGTAAAGGCATATTTGGAAAAGAAATTTCATTAGCTTCTGCAGCTCACAAATACTCTATTCAAGGGAACAAACATACTATGATGGCTTTACTTGAGATAAATCTTACCGGAAAACCAAAGAAAATGTTAATTTATTAAAACAATGATATTGAAAACAAAGACAGCTTTGGTTTTTTTTTTTCCTCAGGACGTTGACACTTTAATGGAGGTGATGGACAAGTAGAGAGGAAATTAAAATGTAGTAAGTTGTTAGGTCAGTCCTAATGAGACCTGCCTTTTTTGTGATCAAGAATAATCTCTGAAATTATTATGATCATGGGAGGGAAGCTGTTAGGAAGTGTGGAAGACTTTGAAATGAGCAAAAGTAATAAATGGGTGTCCTTTCTAGTATACCTTTCCAAGTTATATGTGTCTTTCATTGGCTTTGAGCTAATTTACAGCTCTCTAAGTTGTGGAAAACTGATAATAATGCAAGTGATTATTGTCCATAGAATATAAATAATTTTTTTTCTGGTGCCATACTTGTCTTGGGGCTGTTCACTAGTTTTATAACTATTTGTAAACTCATTTCAGTATTCCTGACTGCCTCTATATGCATGCATGCATACTCAGTCATGTTCAACACTTTGTGAGCCCAGGGACTGTAGCTCGCCAGGCTCCTTTGTCCATGGGATTTCCCAGGCAAGAATACTGGAGTAGGTTGCCATTTCCTTTTCCAGGGGATCTTCCTGACCTAGGGATCAAACCTGCGTCTCCTGTGGATACTGCGTTGGCAGGCAGATTCTTTACCACTGCACCACCTGGGAACATAATTCTTCTAACAAATCTTAATTTCTTACCAGTTCCCTCATTAATTAATGAATTAAGGAAATTCTTTTGTAAGTGTTCATTTTACATTTGTATATGGTCATGATTTTAACTTTTTTTCCCCAAAGAAATATCTTCTAATACTAGGGTACAGTAGCTGCTTAGTATTTCTCTTATACAACCTTTAGTAAAGGCCACATTTGGCATATCATAGGCTTTCTAACAAGACTGACTTTCAGTGACATAATTTTGCAATTATCCAGCCTAATTCCAGTCTACAAAGATTTATTGATCACTTGCTCCATACACACAGAGCAGTGATCAATAAGATACACCTGGGTGCCATAGAGTCCACATGGGTACAGTTACAACTCCAGGCCTGACTGTGCTGTGTGTTATGTTATGTGTAATAATCGAATCCTGTGCAAAAGGCCTTGAGAGGAAGCAGTGAATTTCAATGAGGTGGGATGTGCTGTGCTTAACTTAGATGGCAGTATTTGAGTTGAGTCTTGTAGGGTAATAAGTACGGTTTTTACTGATGGAAAGAAGAGGAAAGGGCACATATTCTAGAAGTCAGTGGGAAATGGAGGGGCATTTTGTCTGGACAATCACTCGTGTAGATGGGTGTGGGTGGGGATAACTTAGGGGTAGATAGGAGATGTGAAATTTGGAACAGGACCAAATTATGAAAGCTTTGAGTGTCAAGCTTTGGAAATCAGGGATAAATTCTAGAGCAGTTAAGACCTATGACAGGTTTTTGTACAGTGAGTGATGCTGGGAAATCTTTATAGAGGGGAGATGAGTGGCTTGTGGCATCTTGAAATATCCCAACTGCTAAACTTGGAAGAGATTTGTAATACAACCTGTATGTGTGGGTTATTTTCACCCCCGATAGCCGACAGTACACTAGAGAGAACTGTCCTGGATCATTTTTGCCCACTTCACTCTTTTACCTATATTCCTGATGCGCTCCACCATTGTGAACTTTATATTTTTGAGATTATTCTTTTTTTTAAAAAAAATTATTGAATTTTGTTACATTATTTGTCACAGTATTGCTTCTCTTTTATGTTTTGGTCTTTTGGCCAGGAGGCTTGTGGGATCTTAGTCCTCAACCAGGGGTCAGACCTGCACCCCTCGTGTTGGAAGGTGAAGTCAACCACTGGACCACCAGGGAAGTTCCACTTCATTGTAGTTTGGATTTGCATTTCTCTGGTATTCAGCGATTTTAAGCATTGTTTTATGTGTTCGTTGGACATATGTATGTCTTCTTTGGAGAAATGTTTCTTTAGGTCTTGTGCCCATTTTTTGAATGGGTCTATGTTTTGTTGTTCCATGAGCTGTTTGCATCATTAGCAGATATTTTCTCCCAGTCTGTAGCTTGATAATATCTTGAGAATGTTTGCAGCTATAGTCATCAAAGATATTAACCTGTAATTTTCTTTGCTTTTTTTTTTTTTGGTGATATCTTTGTCTGGTTTCAGTATCAGGATAATGGTGACTTCATAGAATGTTTTTGGGAATACTCCCTCCTTCCTGTTCAGTCTTTTGGAAGAGTTTGAGAAGGATTGGAATGATCGGTATGAATTCTTCTATGTTTATTTGGTGTGTGAATACGTGCTTAGTCGTGTCTGACTTTTTGTGACCCCATTGACTGTATGTAGCCTGCCAGGCTCCTTTGTCCATTTGATTTCCCAGACAAGAATACTGGAGTGGGTTGCCATTTCCTCCTCCAAGTGATCTTTCCAACCCAGGAATTGAACCCACGTCTCCTGTATCTCCTGCATTGGCAGGCAGATTCTTTACCATCGTTCCAACTGGGAAGCCCCATTTGGTACATTTGATAGTATTTGCTTGTGATCCATCTGGTCCTGGACTTTTGTTTCTAGGAAGTTTTTTTTTTAATTATTATTACAAATTCTATTGCACTTCTAGTGATTGATCTCTTCAAAATATTTGCTTTCTTTTTAAAAAAAACATCAGAAATTTTCCATGTAGGCACAAATAGATACACCTCCATATTTCTAGTATTATTAGTTACTTCTAGGATGGGGATGCTAGAATAATAATAATAATAATAGAAGTATTATTACATACTTCTAGGACCCCGATGCTGGGTAAGACTGAAGGCAGGAGGAGAAGGGGACGACAGAGGATGAGATGATTGGAAGGCATCACTGACTCAATGGATGAGTTTGAGCAAGTTCTAGGAGTTGGTGATGGACAGGGAGGCAGGCATGCTGCAGTCCATGGGGTTGCAAAGAATCAGACATAACTGAGCAACTGAACTGAGCTGAACTGAGGATGAGGATACCATAGATTTATTAACCATTGCCTTACTGAGAGGCACTTTGCTGTTGTCCAGTCGCTCAGTCATGTCTGACTCGTCGTGACACCATGGACTGTAGCATGCCAGGCTTCCTTGTCCATCACCATCTACTGGAGCTTGCTCAAATTCATGTCCATTGAGTCAGTGATGCCATCCAACCATCTTATCCTCTGTCGTCCCTTTCTCCTCCCACCTTCAGTCTTTCCCAGCATCAGGGTCTTGTCAAATGAGTCAGCTCTTCACATCAGGTGGCCAAAGTATTGGAGCTTCAGCATCAGTCTTTCCAATGAATATTCAGGATTGATTTCCTTTAGGATTGACTGGTTTGATCTCTTGCAGTCTACGGGACTCTCAAGAGTCTTCTCCAACACCACAGTTCAGAAGCATCAATTCTTCAGCATTCAGCCTTCTTTATGGTCCAACTCTCACATCCTTAAATGACTACTGGAAAAGCCATAGCTTTGACTAGGTGGATGTTTGCTGGTAACGTAATGTCTCTGCATTTTAATACGTGGTCTAGGTTTGTCATAGCTTTTCTTCCAAGAAACAAGTGTGTTTTAATTTCATGGCTGTAGTCACCATCTGCAGTGATTTTGGAGCCCAAGAAAATAAAGTCTGTCACTGTTTCAGTTGTTTCCTCATCTGTTTGCTATGAAGTGATGGGGTTGGATGCTATCTTCATTTTTTGAATGTTGAGTTTTAAGTTTTTTTCACTTAAGCTTTTTTTCACTTTTTTCATTTTTTTTTCACTCTCTTTCACTTTCATCAAGAGGCTGTTTAATTCTTCTTCACTTTCTGGTGTAAGAATGGTATTATCTGCATATCTGAGGTTATTGATATTTCTCTTGGTAGTCTTGATTCCAGCTTGTGCTTCATCCAACCTGGCATTTCCCATGATGCACTCTGCATGTAAGTTAAATAAGCAGCATGACAATATACAGCCTTGATGTACTTCTTTCCCTATTTGGAACCAGTCTGTGGCTCATGTCCGGTTCTAACTGTTTCTCCTTGATGTGCATACAGGTTTTTCAGGAGGCAGGTAAGGTGGTCTGGTATTCCCCATCTCTTTAAGAATTTTCTGTAGTTTGTTGACTGTGATCCACACAGTCAAAGGCTTTATTAAGCATAGTCAGTGAAGCAGAAGTAGATGTTTTTCTGTAAATCTCTTGCTCTTTCTGTGATCCAGTGGATGTTGGCCATTTGATCTCTGATTCTTCTGCCTTTTCTAAATTTAGCTTGAACATCTGGAAGTTCTTGGTTCATGTACTGTTGAAGCCTGGCTTGGAGAATTTTGAGTATTACTTTGCTAGCATGTGAAATGAGTGCAGTTGTGTGGTAGTCTGAACATTCTTTGGCATTAAAATGTTTGCTAATTATTTGCTAGTGCTAATAACATTGTATGTGAGTATCCTTTAATATACAGCATTATGTAAAAAATCCTATATGCATTTTTATAGGATAAACTCATAGAAGCAGAATTGCTCTTGAGAGTGGAAAATAAAGGGGTATATGTGCCCATAAAATAGATGGGAAGAATGAAGAGAAATGAGGAATTGAGAAGACAAGAATTAACTGGGGATTAATCAAAATAGAGAGGAAATTTACAGTGAAATATAGGCTGTGATTTAAACTAGGTTTGGAGAATAATGAAGGGGGATTTGGGAGTGTCATGGGATTTGTCCTGAATATTTGAATAGCAGCTTGTTTCATGGGCACTAAGGCTGTTTTCAGAAACAAATTCTCTGTGGGATATTGTATACCAGGGCCTGGAGACAATGATGACAATTCACGGGAGGTTTTGCATGGTGATGATGGGGGTCCTGAGGACAGTGGCAGTTGGCAGAGTATGACTTTCCTGGGAGGGAGGACTTACAACAGGGGCCCTCCCTGGGAGTATAGAACACTGGCTCAAGGGTGACATTGCTGGAACCACAGAGGGCAAAATGTCAGAGCCTGCTTTGCAGCTGGGAGCAACTGGGAGGCACCCCTTGTAGCCTTGTGGAGATACTTGGAAAGGAGTGACTTAGAGAAAAGGATGTATCAGCACAGGTTGACTGAGCTGGTGAGATTTAAGGGGAAAGATGAGCAGCTGCATCTTAAGTGCCCGTGAATGACGGTCCTCAAACCTTAGTTATGCATTAAAATGACCTGGACCCTGCTTTTAAAAATCCTGATTCCGGGACTTCCCTGGTAGTCCAGGGGTCAAGACGTCGTGCTCCCAATGCAGGGAGCAAGTTTGATCCTTGTCAGGAAACAAGGTCCCAAGTGCTGCAACTCAGAGCCCAGTGCAGCTAAATAAATAAATAAAAATAAATATTAAAAAATTCTGATTCCTCGGCTGCTACCCAGACCTATTAAGTCAACCTTTGATAGTGGAACTTGGCATCAGTATTTTTAAAGCTCTACAGGTGACTAGTGGAATTAGAAATTGCTGACAACGAGTGCCTATCAGTCACAAGGAGTTATAGAAGGTGGACTTTACCAGTAAGGCTCAGATCTGAAATCTTCCCTCAAGTTATGTAGGATTTAGGAAAGATGCTTACCCTATGCTCTTCCACTACAATTCTGATCTTAGAGACCTTTGCTGACTATTAGCAGATAAGTGTATCTGTTGCTTTTAAATCTACAGTATGTTTACTGTTTTAATGATTAAAACTTCACTGCAAATTTAATAACTAGCTCCTATTAGCAGGTCTTTGTCAAATGTGCTTTTCCTTGGGTTGACTTTCTTGGACTTGGCACTTCCTGAAACATTGTGGAGATTAAGAGTAAAACGTTGGCATTTTGCACAGGGTGGCTTTGTCTCTGTAAAATTCATTGTCTGAGGTGGGGGAGCTACCTTGTATTCACCTGTAATTATTTCTTGTGATTAGGGCTGCCCCCACATGTAATAATTCTCTCCCGTTAGACCCTAGAGAATACATTTAAGGGTAAGGATCATTTAATTCTTCCCCAGTGAACTGATCCCTTGTCCAAGTGTTCCAGTCTGTACTGAAAAAGTGCTGTGTGGGGTTAGTCCCTAGACGAGTCTATGTTCTGTCACTTTCCAATTACATATTTCTATAAAGATTTTTCCTTTAATTTAAGAAAAATATATCCAGTGGCAGGTAAGGAAGGAGAAAATGAGGGATTGATTTAGGTTGGACTCTTTAGGAACCACACTGAGTTTATTAAATAGGGTGCTTAATAAGGAGCGATCTTGGGACCAATACTTATTGAAGGGAGGGGAAAAATAAGGAGGTAGAGAATTTGAGCAGCCCTCCAGACCCAGCAATACTGAACCCCTGGGGAGCTTTAGGGCTAGAATGGCTATTCAGAATGGTCTAGAGTTGTGTACAGAGGGCCAGGCCTTTACACTTCTCCGTCTGTCAGCCATTGGATATAGGCCACCCCAGGAAGGAGCATGACCTTGAATGTTGCAGCTCTGCCACTGGTCAGTCGCTAAAGGCAATGGCACTCTCTGCCCACGGCAGCGAGCCCTCCCTTGTGGGGATCTGGACAGCGTATCTCTGGATCCAGCAAAAGGGAAAGAAATCTGTGCCTGGGTAGCCAGAGTGGAAATTTTTATATATTCAGATATCCTCCACAAGTCAGTGCTGTGACCTTGGAGGAGGTGGATTGATAAGGGAGTGTGATGTGTGAGCACGCGCTCAGGCAGGAAGCAGGGAGGCTGTGTCCAGCCACGCGTGCTCAGCAGGCACGACACCCTGACAAAGCCGGAAGTCAGCTGCTGATGGGGGTGGGGAGCGGTCGTAATGGGGCAGAGAGCAGAAACTTAGCACTTTCTGATACCTATTTGGTGTTCATCAAAAATGGAGTGATTGAGGGACTTCTCTGGTGCCCCCCAGAGGTTAGCAGTCAACCTTCCAGCGCAGGGGATGTGGGTTTGATCCCTGGTGGAGGAACTAAGATCCCACATGCCGCTGGGCAACTACTGAGCCCATGGGCCACAACTGGAGAGCCTGAGTGCTGCAAGGAATACCTCACACAAGCAAATAAATAAATATTGTAAAAAATACAGTGATTGGGCAACTTTAAATAGAACAGGATACAAGCCAGATACTCCCTTTAAGTGACTGAACTTCTTGCTCGATGGGCGGGGGCACACTTGACAGGATTTTCTTTTGTTGTTCCCTAACAAACAATAGCATCTTTTGCAATATGCAAACCATGATTAGGTGAAAAGCAATACACGCCTAGGCCCCACAGACCTCCGCTTCTTCACCTTCAGCAACATCGATCCAATCCCAGCTGCCATGGAGGATTTGCAGCCCAGTGGCTGTGTCTGTCGATAGAAAAGCCCAAGTCATTTTGCCGCTGACACGTGTTCCTCGTTCTCCCTTCCTTGGGCCAGGAGGACAGGTGGGTGAGAAAACTGACCACGGAGCAGCCGCTGATTTATACTTCCTTTCTGGATCAGGGGATTCATATTGATTAGTTGGATGAATGAGTCTGTCCCTTTGTTTCAAATGATTAGAGTGAGTGTCTGCCCTTGGAATATATCACAGCTCCACTGTGACATAAGGAATAAGATCCACTGTGTTTTTTGTAAATCTCAGTGCCTTTCCCATACTTATGAAATAACACCTGTCGATGATACTTAACCTGGTTATGGAGAAATAGGTCTTTCTGGAGTTCTGAAGAATGTGTGTACCAGTGGGGACATCGCAAAGTGTCAGATTCTCTCCTCAGGCTCTTTCAGTATTTATACTGAATTTGTCATCAAAGTGGTTGATGACATATTTGTTAACTCATCTGAATTCGATTTTTTTCTTGCTATTCTGTTGTGGGATTTCATAATTGATCAGTGCTTATCCAAATAACTTAGGCCTGGTTTTCTTATCTGCAAGACTTCATTACCTACTGAGAAAACAACCACCATGGAGTGAACTTGTGTTTTAATGGAATATTTGTCTTTTAACATTTGTAATTAACATGTTTATGAAAGTGTGTTTAACATTTTCTGTTTTCCAGGAATTGTCTAGGTGGGGTGACTGTTTATGTGGAGAATATGATTTGCTATTGGTCTCTTTGGTCCATGTAGACTTTTGAAGGAAAAGATAGTCGTCTTTTACAAAATTGTCTTCAGTCCTAAATTGGTAGAAATGAATTGATTTGTGGAGCTCAGGTTTGCCTTCCTGCATTCTTCCCTTGGTACATCCTCGGTTTTCTCTCCAGAGGACCTCAAAACAAGCATTTATCATTCTCAACCAGGCAGGCCTTCAAATACTGAACTTAATTTTAATGTGTCCCTCTGATTTTCTCTTACCCTGATGGATAGTTTGTGTTTCCTTCAACCATTCTTTCCTCTCTTTTTAAAAGACATGTTTGGGAGATTCCTTTTTATTTAATTTTAAAATTTTATTTATGTATTATTTTTGGCCATGCTGGGTCTTCGTTGCTGTGGAGGCTTTTCTCTAGTTGTGGCGAGTGGGGGGTACTCTCTAGTTGCAGTGTGCGGGCTTCTCACTGGGGAGCACGAGCTCTTGGCGCATGGACTTCAGTAGTGGCAGCTCCTGGGCTCTAGCGCACAGGCTTAGTAGTTGTGGGGCATGGGCTGCTTGCTCCTTGGCATGTGAGATCTTCCTGGGTAAGGGATCGAACCTGTGTCTCCTGCATTGGCAAGAAGATTCTTTACCACTGAGCCACCAGGGAAGCCCCAAACATTCATGGTTCAGAAGAAGTGCCTGGAACCCTCCCTACTCCATCAGCAGGAGTTTATCACTTCCTTTCTGTGTTCCAGGGAAATTAGGCACCTCAGTGGTGGCATTGATCATGTGATTTGTAATTACCTTACCTCCCCTTCCAGCAGTGCTCCAAGCCCTTTGTTGCCCAGTGACCTGGAGACATTTCTAATCAGTCGGACCTCCCTAGCTCAGGAAATTCATACATGGACAGGATGAGGGAACAAGGGATGTGGTGAAGGAAGAGCGAAGAGTAGTTAATGAAAAAACTTTGGGGAAGGACCATCATTTTTTGCAGTGCTACCTGGAGTCAGCTTCCCTCATACAAACTTGTCTCTGAGGGAAAAAAATAACGTACTGCAAACATGATAACGTCTTATCACAGTTCAAATAATATTTTTTTTCTCAATACTTAAGACTGGGCTTTAAGTTATATTCTTAGAAACTCTTCTAGATGTGCATGGGATGTCCCTAAATCCCCACAGATACTCCCAATGCAGACATAAATAATCATGTTGATTCTTCATAATCATAACTACATAATATATCCTTATGAATTTCATAAACTCAGTTCAAAGGGCAGCCTGTGCTATAACCTGCCTTTGCCCCATGTGATCCCCTGAGTCCAGAGGACCACTTACAAAGATTTTGCTCCTCTTACTCTTATTATTCACATGTAACTCTATCCTATCTTGCATTTAACTTTTGATGTAGTGAAAAAATTTTGACATGAATTTTGACTTTTAAATATGCGGCATGTTCTTTTAAAATAACCAGGAGGCTGTAAATTTATAGATCCCTGCAGTTGCCGTGTGATGAATTTCTCGAAAAGTGTGAGTGCCAGGCTTTCTGTCTTCTGCTGTTCTTGGCATCTTCACCCTATAACGTCCTGCTAGATCATTCTCTTTTCCTTTATCTGCAGCGTTATGTTCAGTCATAGCTGGTGACTGTGATCAGTGAAGTAAAAACTAGTGCTGAATCTTTAGTAGGTAAAATAAAGCATAAACAGGGTTGAGAAGAAGGTGATGCAATGAGCAAAATACAGATGAGGGCGACTTGCTGAGCCCTGACAATTAAAGATATGAGGACTGATGAACTAAGAATTTACAGGGCTGCCTGTTCCCTCAGAGTCCCTGCAGAACTTCTGTAACAGGGAGTTCTGCCCCGAGCAAGTCTCTCTGATGATGCCTGAAGTCTCCAGTGGGCTTCCCCACATGTCCACATTCTCTAAGGCTCTTCCTGCTGCACTTGCAGCAACTGACTTCTCAGACCCTCTTTGCATAGTTGGTACTCTCCCTGAAACCTGTCCAGGTTGAAACCCAGGATACCCCCATAGTCTGCCCTAGAAGCTGCTAGTGGGACTTCCCTTGTGGTCCAGTGGTTAAGACTTAGTGCTTTCAATGTGGGGAACCTGGGTTCAATCCCTGATCAGGGAACTAGGTCCCAAATGCTGCAACTGAAAGAGCCTGTGTGCCAAAAGGACACAGCACAGCCAAATAAATTAAAAATAACATTCCCTGGTGGCTCAGATGGTAAAGAATCTGCCTGCCATGCAAGAGACCTGGGTCAGTATGATCCCCTGGAGAAGGAAATGGCAACCCACTCCAGTATTCTTGCTTGGAGAATCCCATGGACAGAGGAGCCTGCAGGCTACAGTCCATAGGGTCACAGAGAGTCGGACCCAACTGAGTGACTATCACTAACTAATGGAAAATAAATGAAAAGATATTTGGTAGTAATTTTCTTCTGCCTGTCTCTTCAGACATCTCCTAGAATGCACCAGCTAATTGCCAGAGTCTTTGAAATTACTATTACTGTCTGCTATGGTACACTTGACTTTACTGTTTTTTTCTGGGTCATAAAGAGGCTCTGAGTTAGTCTGTGCAGTGTGGTTAGTGTGACCCCAGGCGTCCTGCATTTTGGCAGGGTCAAGTCATGGCATTTGGGGCAGTCCAAGTTTCTTTATCTTTCTGAGACTGCAGTGCATGTTGGCCCACTCAGAAGTGAGCTGTCTTAGGCATGGGGTATATGTACCTGAATACTTAGAGGGAAAACCACAAGGAACTCTGGTTTTGTACCAGCCAATAATATGAGTGGGTGAAATGAATCCAGACTCTTAAGAAATTAAACTGGCAAGTGTAGAGACAGCTTGTGAGGTGCCAGACTTGGCTTAAAAGTGCTGGGAGAAGTGTGAGTGATAGTCCTTGGCCATCACTGTGCTTATGACCTATACCGTGAGGTCAGCCATGAGCAAGAAAAGCAACGGAACATGTTAGAACAGTGGCGGCCAGAAGAAGGCACTAGGCAGGGAGAGAGATGCTGAAGAGTCATGAGCCGTCTCCACTGGTCTGATTTAACCCTGATTTATGAAATACTGCTTATCTGTAGGAGAGAGCTTTTGCAATTTGGGTGATGAATGACTGGACTTTGTGATATTACAAATGTGAGTTTTCAAAGCACCGGATCATTAATAGATTGCTTTCATGAGAAACACATTTTCCTATGGAAACAGATTCTAAAAATGGTGGCTGGGCCTCCAGAAGTCAATTTAACTCAGAACTGAAATATAGAGATTTTATTACAGATTTCCATTCTATAAATGAGGACTTGGCATTCCACACACCAAGTCACCTGGCTGCAGTCTTATTTTCTAGGTGATATCTCTGCTCCATTATGTACCAGCCTTGGCAACTTCTCTTTTTTACTTCACAACCCTGAAACAGTATATTGTTTTCTTTTCAGACCATGAGAGGGTGTCTTCCCTCTCCTCCCCTTTTCCAATATCTGAGCAATATGAGTGGAATCCCTCCCTTCCCCAGCCCCAACCTGTCAAACACATGCTCTGTTTCTGGAGGTAGTGGTTTAAAATGGTGCCAGTGGAAACAGTGAAAGAGGTTCTGTGGGTTAGAAAAGAGCTGGAAAGTGTAATTCAGAGGGAAGGTTGGAGTTGAGAGGATGGGCTTAGCTTCAATAGTAAGACAACTGTTTGCATTGAGGGTGAGCTGAAAAATAAAGCTGCATGTCATGGTCACATGTTTCAATGATAGATAGATAAAAGCTGTGGCTGCCTATGGTTTACCATCCAGATGCCTCCAAAAAGTTGGAAAATTCCTCCAGACTTACAGATCTCTTCTATACTTCTAAATCATTTAAAGAAGTAATCATTCTACTATCTCCTACACTTGTGTGGCTTAATTGGATTCAACCGGGCAGTTGTTTGGTAGTTCTGGTTTGGATTTCCCATGCAATTGTGGCCACATGGAAGCTGAGGCTGGATTCCTCTAGAGCACTGATCGATATCCTAGGACAACAAGGCCTATTGACAGACTTTATATGGTTTGTCTGCCCTTCCTCTCTGTAGCATCTCTGCATGGGTTTTCCATGTTATCTCTCCAGCAGAACATCTTGACTTCTTATACGATGGCTTGCGTGCATGCTCAGTTGCTTAGTTGTGTCTGACTCTTTGCCACCCCATGGATCGTAGCCCACCAGGCTCTTCTGTCCATGGGATCCTCCAGGCAAAAATACTGGAGTGGGTTGCCATTTCCCCATCCAGGGATCGAACACACATCTCTTATGTCTCCTGCATTGGCAGGCAGGTTCTTTACTGCTAGCACCACCTGGGAAGTCCCTATATATGATGGCTTGGGTTTCCCAAAAGCACCAGAGGAAGTTGCAAGAGTTTTTTAAGGGTCTGAGTAGCTTCTGTTGCTATGAGCAGTTCATTGATCTTTTCTTTCTGAAGTATCTAATCTGCTGCAAAGTCCACTGAGTGAAATAGTCATTTCAGATCTTATATTTTTCATCCCTGAAATTCCTGCTTGGTTCTTATTTGTATCTTACATTTCTCTTTTCATGATTTTTTGTTCCTTTTTCTTTAAATTCTCAGTCCTATTGAATGTACTTATAAAAGGTGTTCTAATGCCCTCATCAAGTAATTCTGTCATTTTGGTCATTTCTGATCTTTTTCTGTTGACTCATTTCCCCCTCTTCACTTTCCACCCAGTATGGATTAGATTTTCCTGCTCTTTTTATGTCTGGTATTTCTCATTGGCTATAGGAGGACATTGTGAAATTTTACATTTTATTGTTTTTTTTGTCCTTTTAAAAACTGTGGACTTTGGAGGTTGGGCAGTTAGGTTACTAAAGGATAAGTCTGATCTTTTTGAGAATTGCTTTTAATGTCTTTCATTGTGAATTTAGAGTAGGTTGACCAACTGTCCTGATTTGTCTGGGATTGAGGGGTTTTCAGAGATGCAGGACTTTCAGTGGAAAAACCAGGAAAATTGTGGGCAAACCAGGACAAGTTGATTATCCTCAGATTCTAGAGTAGCTTAACAGATTTCCAAAAGAGGCGTGTGGACAGGAAAATTCTTGAGATCATGTAGACTAAAGTATCTTTATTCTACTTTTAAAATTAACTGATTGATCATAAGCTGGACATAAAAATATGCTGGAATTTATTTTCCTTGATAATTTTGAAGACATTGTTTTATTACTTTTAACCTCCAGTCTTGTCATTGAAAAGTTAGAATCATATTTAAATTCTTAAAACTTTGTATATGACCCACCAGTGATTTTTCTCTGTGGGCAGTGCATCTTTGGTTTTGTTTGTTTTTCCTTTCTGAAAACCTGTTGATTCTTCCATTTTTCTCCCCTCAGTGTTTCGAAGGTTTGCAGTAATGTGCCTTGACCTGAGTCTCTACTCTCGGATTATACACTTTTAATCTGGCAACACCTGTCCTCCAGATGTAGGAAGTATTCTTGTTTTTGAATGTAAACAAGTACTTTACCTCTGGTGTTTCCCTCAATTTTTTCCTCTTTCTGGCACTCCTGTGCATGTTAGACCTCCTGAACACCTTCTCTTTCTAATTACTCTTCCTGTTATTTCCCTACTGAGTAGTTCTAATTGTTGAAAGGTTGCTTCAACCAAATTTCCAAATTTTCTGTTGAGTTTTTCATTTCTACTATTACATTTTTTTCTTTTTTTAAAAATATATTTTTAATATGGACCATTTTTTAAAGTCTTTATTGAATTTGCTACAATACCGCTTCTGTCTTATGTTTTGGTTTTTTGGCCATGAATCATGTGGGATCTTAGCTCCCCAACCAGGAATCAAACTGTGCTTTAGAAAGTGAGGTCTTCACCACTGGACCAACAGGAAAGTCTGTATCAGGTATATTTTAAAATTAATTTTATTGGAGTATAATTGATTTACAATATTGTGTTAGTTTCAGGTGTATAGACAGTGATTCAATTATACATGTACATATATTCATTCTTTTTAAAAAAATTTTCCCCATATAGATTATTACAGAATATTGAGTAGAGTTCCCTGTGCTAAACAGTAGGTCCTTGCTGGTTATCTGTCTTATATAACTATACGGTAGTGTGTGTGTGTTCATACCAAGCTCCTGATTTATCACTCCCCACCACATTTCCCCTTTGGTAACTGTAAATTTGGTTTTAAGATCTCTGAGTCTGTTCCTGTTTTGTAAATAAGTTCATTTGTGTTGTTTTAAAAAAGTTATATTGTATGATATTTTCTTTCTCTGTCTGAATTATTTCCCTTAGTATGATACATCCATATTGCTGCAAATGGCATTGTTTCATTCTTTTATGGCCGAGTACTAGTCCGTTGTATGTATGCACCACATCTTCTTTATCCGTTCCTCTGTTCATGGACATTTAGGCTGCTTCCATGTCTTGGCTGTTGTGAACAGTGCTGCAGTGAACATTGGGGTGCATGTATCTTTTCAAGTTATGGTTTTGAATGGTTTTAGTGGTTTCAATTATGGCCTAGGAGTGTGACTGCTGGATCTTACGGTTCTACTATCATGTTTTTAATTTGCTCCAGTGTTCTTTGGGATGACTTCCCGAGGTGAATGTTTTCTTTTACACACTATCCTTGTCTCCTGGCTAAATTGTTTCCTTTTGACTGGCACAGGAGGATGATAGTTTTGAATTTAAGATTTCCTCTTCCAGTATGTAGTCTTTCCTTCTCAAAGAACATGAAGTGTGGGTCTTACTGTGAATGTGTGGTACAGATCTGGCTCCCATCTCTTTCTTCAATGGCATTTTAGACTGTTTTCCTACTTTCATCCTCATCCCTTCATGCTGTGTCCTGGTAATTTGAGGATTCTGGATGTAAATTCTATATGTCTCCATCTTCCCTAATGATGCCTTAAGATTCAGCTTTCTTAAGTGAGCCAAGTTAACAGACACTTGTTCTTCTGTTTCTCAGCTTCCAAAACATAATTGTCCTTTTTCCTTTGTTCTTATGTTTCAGTGTCTAACAGGATCTTTGCTCTCATCTTAATAGAATCTGGGAAAGGATTCAAATCTTTCTCTGTATTCAGTTTATTAAAATTATCCTGCTTGTCTTTGTTTAACATTATAATCTATAAGTTTTTCTGTGAACCACAGTATTTACAACATGATATTTAATGTATGCCTCTTAGATATTTTATTTAGGCTTACTCTAGATGAAAAAATTATGTCCAAGGGTCTTTAAAATTTTTCAGAATATCTATAGAAATCTGAAAATATTAATTATTTTTAAGTTTGCAGAATTTACAACTGTATGGCAAACAATTAACAATTATGAATCAATGTTTAATTGGAAATGGAGAGTATTATGACTGAGAAACTGTAGTCATAAAATGAAATTAATACCAAATTAAATATCAAATTGAATTTTTAATGCTAACAGTTATACTTGGTATTGGTACATTGGTACCATTGGTACATTGTACATTGGTACAAGTATTGGTACATTTTGTAATTTTATGCCTTACTAAGAGCAGAAACTTACTGCATGTTTTCTTGCATTAAGGTCTTGGATACAGGTAAATGGTTTTTTAAGTGTGCAAGTTAAACTAACCAGCCACCAGGAAGTCTACAAAGAAGCTCATATGCAATTTCCAATTTGTTCTTTCCCACTATGGACACTTCCAGTAACATATTCATTTGGAGAGAAGCATCACAATGTTATTTCTTAGAGATGAAGATCAAAGATGCAGGAGACAGAATTGAGAGCTGGAGCTGAATGCATTTTTAGATGGCCAGACTGCTGAGTAAAATAGCTTATTGCTTTTTAAATTGCCTTATATTTTTTCCAAATTCTTAAACAGGCCCTAGAGAACAATTCATCCTATGTCTTTCAAAACTAGCTACTCTAAGAAATGCTGATTTAGTTTTTTATAGTAGGAGTTGGCAACGGTTAGAGAAGATGATCTAAGATTTTGTCTCTCTATTGGTGTGAGCTTAGATTCCAGGCCTCTGGCTTGTTAAATGTGATGCCAAGAAGCTCTGAACACGAATAGGAAAAACAGTTCACAGTTGATCATTCTTTTCTTCAGTCTTTACAGGTTCAGTTCATTTCAGTTCTTTTCTGGTGCTTCTCCATGTTTTTAGTGTTCTCATTTATTCTTTTTATTTTATTTGGGTCGATTTCCCAGTGCAGTCTAATCTAGTCGCATTAAATGAGCATTCATGGTATCCACCTTACCTCCGCTTCCCTTTTCAAAGAAAATCAGGTGGGCACTCATACACACAATGCTCAAATTTACTTTAGTTTATGCTTCTATCCTCTTTCTTTCCTGTTGGGCCTGAAAGCTCTGTATTGTCTGGTCCCCTTCCACACCAGGTACCCACTCTGAGTTTTACTTAAATTACACGGGCTCTTTCACTTCCTCAGTTCCAATGCTCCTTTCCACTTTACAGGGTATTTGCACAAGATGTTCCTCTCCTTGTAAGCCTCTTCACTCTTCTTGCCTTTTTAAACCCATCTCTTCCTTTAGATATAAGATCTTTCAGCGTTTCTCAAGGAACACATACCCTTCATCTCTTTGATTTGGTAAAATTTCCCATTTTATGGCCTCACTTGCAGGTGATACTGTACTGTTCCACCAGGATTACTCCTTCACCAACAGAAGGCTCTTTCTTTCCACACTCTGGGATTTTTGGCAGCTGATGGCTCCCAGCTGTGTTCCCCTCCAAGCTCTGCCCTCACCTAAAAGACAGTGTCCCACTCCAGAGAATATACCCCATTCCTGGAGACAGCCTATATCCAGTGAGGGATCAGCAGAGGGCAGGAGGCTGTTACCCTGGCTACCTTCTCTCAGTTTGGGCCATCCTCAGAAGAGCTTCCTAGCACCAGTGCTGCTCATCACATAGGCTGGGACCTCTGCTGGGACTGTCCTGTTCCGTCTCTCTCTCTTCCTACTTCTGCTTCCCACACTCAGTTACACCTATTGTTCCAAATTTGTTGTGTAGTTGCTAAGCCGTATGTGACCCATGGATTTTTGTGACCCATGGATTGTAGCCCACCATGCTCCTCTGTCCATGAGATTTCCTAGGCAAGAACACTGAAATGGGTTCCATTTTCTTCTCCAAGGGATCTTCCTGACCCAAGGGTCAAACTCATGTCTCCTGCATTGGCAGAAAGATTCTTTACCACTGAGCCACCAGGGAAGCCTGTTGTTCCAAGAGCATTCTCCATAAAACTCCTGCATGCATAGCTCCGTCTCGGTGCCTGTGACATCCAACCTAGAGTCCCTTTTACTGCTCCTTCCCAACGCTTACCATGCTTTAAAACCATGCGTGTTCTCTGAATCTTGGCTCTGGTACCTAACAGCCCTTTGACTTTGCATGTGTAAATTATGTTGCTTGTGCCTCAGTTTCCTTCTTTCATTGTGAGAATTAAACTGCTTTAGAGCGGCATCTTAATGATTTCAGGCTGTGATAACAGATTATTATAGATTGGGTGGGTTAAACCGAGAGGGAAAGAGAGAGATCCCCTTTAATAAGGGCATGAATCCCATCATGAGCCTGCCACCCTCATGAGGTCATTTAACCCCATTTACGTTCCAAAGGCTTCACCTTCAAGTACCATCACATTTGGGGTTACAGTTTCAACATGTGAATTTGGGGGAACACATTCAGTCCATAGCAAACAATATCTGGTGTATTATAATTGATTCTCAGTTATGGCTTTAATAGTGTATTATTCTTATCCCAAAGGAGTATCATTGCTTTTATCTAGAGGCAACCTAAAATACAAATACCTTTAAGAGCATATTGCTGTTATTCTGACCCTATGAATTAATACACAAATGAAGTATTGTTTGTTTTAGAAGGTGTGAGGAGAGCCCATGAAACCCACTTTTGAAGCATCCCTCAGGGCATAACAGTGAAAGTTCAGAACAATAATCTGCTTCACCTTTGCCCACTATGCAGACGTTTTCTCTATTAACACCTGTGAGTCCTTTGGGATCCGCTAGGAGCTCCTTAGCCAGGGTGATTTTGTGAAGAGTGAGACAGGTTTCATGCGATTGCAGGGCACGGAGGGGCAGAGGGGCCAGTTACCCCCATGTAATGACTGCATCGCCACCACCAGAAAGGCCTGAATCCAGGAGGAGACGGCAGCCTGAAGCATGGTAAATCACTGTAGGATGTATGGTCTTTTAAAGTCCTAAACTGCCTAGAAGCTCCTTTTTTTGCTCCAAGAAGACGCATGAAACAGAGGGGGTTGTCATGTCCCACTGCCGTGGGCAGTGTGTGGTCCGTTCGTGGCTTGTAATCACTGTTTCCACATAGCAGTGACTGATGTTCTCGAGGGAACCTGACACCCATCCACCACAGGTTCTCATTCAAAAACACAAACATATACATACACAGAGCTTTCTTTGGGATAGGCACATTTCCTTTTTACTGAACAGGACAAAACACATGAATAGTAATTTTTGTGTATGTGTGGCTAATATCGGTGAAAGAAAGTGGAAGAAAAAGAGAGAAGGCCAAGAAGTACTGACTTACGATGAGCAGATACAAGAATCACTAAGCAGCCTCAGTTTTCACAAAATGTTTGAGAACAGAGAGTTAAAGCACATTATATCACATAGCATTATGTTGTATTATGTTGTGTTATATTGTATTGCATTGGCCAAGAGTTTCATTTGGGTTTCTCTATAACGTCTCATGGAAAAACCCAAATGAACTTTTTGGTCAACTCAGATTTGTATTATATTTTATTATAATTATATGGAACTGTGTCCCTTAAAATTCCTGTGTTGAAACCTTAATTCCAGTGTGATGGTATTTGGAGATAGGACCTTTGGGAGATGATTAGGTGATGAAGGTGGAGCCCTTATGAGTGGCCTTAACGCTTTGTAAGAAGAGGCCAGAGAGCTGGCCAGTTCTCTTCCCACCACGTGAGGACATAAAGAGAAGATGGCCATCTGCAAACCAGAACTCAAGCTCTTAGCAGACACTGGGTCTGCCGCCATCTTGATCTTGGACCTCTGTCCTCCAGAACTATAAGAAATAAGTGGTTTTTGTTTAAGCCACCCAGGCTATGGTCATTTGTCCCATCAGACTGGACTAAGAAATATTATACGTATTTATGTATGTGTATGTATATATATATATATATGTATACAACTTCCCAGAAGAATAGTCAAACCTGTTAATCTATCTGTCCAACTGTCCATCTCCCTGTTCTTCAAATCTGTTCACCTATCTGCTGTTCATTCACTCCTTCAAGCGAACATGAATTGAGGTCAGATAAAAGTAAACTTTGCTTATTCACCATTCTTACTTATGAAAGGCTGACTGTGCAGACATCCCTGTAAAATTGTGAGTAATCAAGAAACAACAGCTAACGAAGCATGCTAATTTAGCCAATTCTCACGAAAGAGAAGATCTAGGACTATACTTCAGAAAATGTTTGTCTTGAAATAACTTATTACCTGCTTCCTGGCTCCAGTAGGTTTAAGCTTTTTCATGATAGAATGGCAGTGAAAATAATGTTTTGGAAATGCCAGGCGCTGCTAAATGGTAATCCAAGGATAGAATCACCCCCTGGTAGCTCAGATGGTAAAGAATCTGCCTGCAAAGCAGTAGTGGCAGGATACCTGGGTTTGATCCCTGGGTCAGGAAGATCCCTGGAGAAGGGAATGGAAACCCACTCCAGTATTCATGCTTGGGAAATCCCATGGACAGAGGAGCCTGATGGGCTACAGTCCATAGGGTTGCAGAGTTGGACATGACTGAGTGACTAACCCAAACATGGAATTAGCAACACAAGCAACAACTTGATATTTTAGATAGGCAGGAATTTGAGGTGAAAAAAAAAAAAAGTATAAGACATGCCATCCTGGAAAATTTTCAAGTTCCAGTGACCATCACCAATATATTTCTAACAAAACAAGAAACAGGTGACCTTTCTTAGACTCATTGGTACTTCCAGGTGCTAATATAATTGAACTGTAAGTTTCTTTACATATTAAAGTTAGCTAGCAGTTTCTTCAGAACTCTGCTAAGTGTCTGCCCTCATCCCTAGCTGCTGTATTGATTTCTCCATTTCAAAGAACAGTTCTTAAACTGTGGACTGTCTTGTCAAAGATTATTTATATATGTATACACACACAAACATACATAGTTCTATGTATGTATTTATTGATATATAGAGAGAGGGAAAGAGGAAGGGAGGGAGAGGATATATATTGAAAACTCTGGATACTTTGCTTTATGTTGCATTAAAGCTTAGCTGAAATGAGGCCTTTGGAAAACATTCTGTTTTGAGGATATATTCTTATCTCTTACATCTTGTTAATTATGAACAAGATCACGGTAGAATAAACATAGTAAAGCGAAAGTAAATAGACCGTAAAGGATTAAAAGAAGAAAAAGAGAGGCGAGATAAAGGACAGTTTGGAAAGAAATGTTATTTTTTATTATTTGGTGCAGAAAACTGTGAAGCACATAAAACAATCTAGAGGAAGTGGGAAAGATTTCTTCTCATTACTGGCCTTGAGGCGATTTTTTAAGCTGCCATAAACTGACAAACAGACATGATGGATATCATTATAAAATACACTGAGTTGGAAAAAGGCTCACAGAATTAAATGGTCCACATCAAAAGGGGAAAAAAAAAGTCCCACAGAGTTCTCCGCAAAATAAATAGCTCTAAGATTGTTAAAAGACTGATCCCGCACAATTAGCCCTAACCTGGCTTTTCTTTTTTTTCCTGGAAGACCATCTGAGTTTTTCTCTATTACTTGTATCTTGTGATCCCAAAATTCATGTCAAGATCTGCCAAGTAGAATTAAAAGTTTGGTGCCCTAGTCATGTATCTTAACAAATAATAGTAATAATCCGCTTATTCAGTTGCTAAGTCATGTCCAACTCTTTGCAACCCCATGGACTGCAGCGTGCCAGGCTTCCCTGTCCTTCACCATCTCCTCGAGTTTGCTCAAACTCATGTCCTTTGAGTTGGTGATGCCATCTCATCCTCTGCTGCACCCTTCTCCTTTTGCCTTTAGTTTTTCCCAGCATCAGGGTCTTTTCCAGAGAGTTGGCTCTACACATTAGGTGGGCAAAGTATTGGAGTTTCAGCTTCAGCATCAGTCCTTCCAGTGAATGATCCCCTTAAAAGTCACCATGGATTTCAAGGGCAGAAGACATTGGTGCAGATTTCACCACTGTTGAGACTTTTGTGTGCATGTGTCTGTGTGTGTGTGCGCATTAACTCTTTTAGGCCCACAAGGACACTTTGCAGAAACACCACATTGTTCCAAAAGAGTGATTAGCCATTCCTCCAACGTGTCTTTGTTCCCCTTCTGTTCTGAGGCCTCACAGAGGTCGGCTAAGGGCCAGCCCTGAGGAAGCCCTCCTCAGTTCCTACTGCAGAGCCTGTGGACTCACTGCCAGATGACAGAAACCACACAGTTACAGCAGAACTGCTGTGTGATACAGACACGGGTCTGCCAGCCTTGGCACCCCCCGCCCAGTCCTGGGCTAAACCGTGTGGCATGTCACGTAAGTTACTGGCTCTAGAGTTTTCTTGTCTTTAAAATGGGTCTAACAAGGCCCACCTTGAATGGTTACTGCAAGAGTGAAATAAAATAGATTATCAGTGACATAATCAATCATTACCCTATCTGTATCTATTGACTGTTTTTAACAGGGTGTCCCTGGCTAAAGGTTGCATATAGTAAATAATCCCACAGTCTGTGGTTCAGTGAGGCCTGGCTTCCTGCACATGGTCAGATAAGCTGGAGGATCAGGTGGAATTGCTCCATCACTGAATGTCCCCCCGTAGGAGGTGATGTCATGCTTCTCTCAGAGACCTCATCTTCTCTAGGCCAGAGAAGGAATGTTTTAAAGGAGAAGCTGGGGCTTGGGAGGGCTGGAGGCTGTCCTCCCTTGAAGACTGGTGTCTCCTTGCTTCTTTGGAAACTCAGTGTCTGTGTCTTTGAAACTGTTAGTAAAGTTTGGTAATACTATTACTTGGTAAACTTAGTAATAGGGTGCTGTTTCTGGGTCTCCATTCCACTCATTTAAATGGGACTAATGATACTCACCTCGGCTCTGCCAGTTGTCTTGTGGTAGAAATAGTGTTAGAGCTGAATTTAGCTTGGTGAATTTTAAATTTTACATACAGATAGGTTTATTAAAAATAAAATTCTTGGAATATAGTACAAACAATGAGTTTCAAGAGAACTAGTCATCATAGACTTTACTGATCTCAGTACTCTGCCCTGCACATTGGTTTAACTATTTCCATCCTGTTTTAAACTTCTGCTTCAGGTTTTCATTTCTGGTCTCACATTATAGTGAAAACCTCTGAGAGCAGGAAACATGATTTTTTCATTTCTGTCTCATCCCTCCTGTGCCTGGGAAAGTGTCTCACACACAGGGGGCTCTGCACATTAAGTGTTTCAGCTGGGAAGCTTTCTTTGAAAACTTCATAAACACCTCCTCATGCTTCACGAGAATCCTAGTATTGGAAATATTCTTTAAAGGGAATTTTTGTAGATCCTAACTAAGATAGTAATAGCTATAGAACTGTGGCTTTTTTTTTTTTTTAAGCTTTCTCTTTCTTTTGTTCCTTTTCCCCCTAATTTCTTGGATTATTGATCTGGTACCTTTTTTCTAATATAAACAATTTAATGTTAAACATTTTCGTAAAAGGACTGCTTTAGCTGCATCCCACAGATGTAGCTGGGCTATATTTCTATTTTCCTTCAGCTTGAAATATTTTCTAATCTCTCTGGAGATTCATCCTTTCACATATGGATTATTCTTACATGTTTTGTTTAATTTCCAATATCTGTGTAATCTTTATGTATTTCTGTTAATTTCTAGATTACTTTGTGATCAGAGCACATTCTTTTTATGATTTTAGTTCCTTTGTGTTTTCAAGGTGTGTTTTATGACCCAGGATGTGTTCTGTCTTGGTGAATGTTCTATGAATGCTTGAAAAGAAGGCTTCTTTTGCTGTTATTATGGGTGTTCTAAAAATGTAAACTAGATCCAGTTGGCTGATGATAGTGTTCAGTTCTTCTAAATCCTTGCTGATCTTTTTTGAACATTTTTTTAATGAAAAACAAAAAAAAGTGGTTTCAAGGTTATCCCAATAACAGTGTGCTTTTGAAGTGAGCACAGTGCAGGACTCTGGGTCTCCCTGAAGGGTGTGTCTCGTGTTGCCCACTGGTGTGGGGTTCTGTCAGGGAGGAGAACAGATCTCGCATAGCTGATACAACACAGGCAGAGTGAGGTGCAAAAGACCCGCTGTGAAACCACGGGGAATGGAGTGATTAATTCTGGCATGAACTGTATTCACCGAGGGAAAGCGACAGAAATAAGGCATAAATGGAATTGACAACTAACCTTCAGCAGTAAATAATGCATATTGATGAGTACTCTCTGTGCTGCTCTCCACAGCGTCCCAACCAAGGGGCGTGTGTGATATCACTGTGGAGAGTCAGCGTCTGGAGCTTAGAGGATAAACTGGAGCTTGTTTTTCTGTGAATTCGTTTCTCTGGTGCCCAGTGACCTCATTTCCTTCTTTCTTGGCGTTTATCCAGGCTCTATGTTCTCTGAAGCTTAAGAGTTAAAGTATTTATCTTTTGGTCGGCATGAGCATATGTGGCAACAGGGGCTCACTGCCTGCTGTTTATAAAGCTGCAGCGAGGAAGTAGCTCCCCCACAGCCCTCGGAGAGATGGATGAGGATGTGGGGAGGTGGCCGTGGTGGGGGAGCTGGGAGTCCTTCATCTTCCAGCAGAGCCACAGTCTCCTCGGGTTCTCTGTGTCTAGCGCAGTGAATGTTCGAGCAGCAGCCGCCCTGTTAGCCTCTCAGGAGAGGCATTTGAGTAAATGCTTTGAACTCATGTAGTATATTTTATCTGTAAGGACGGAAATACATAGTTCACCCTGACATCCTGTGTATTTCAAATTACTATAGATAAGCGCTAAGCTGACACTTTTTTCAAGAGGATAATTTTCCAGTAGCTTAAAATAACATTCTAGATGCTCTTTGTAATAACTATTTGAAATTGGTCCAGGTATTATCCTTCTTTTTCGTAAAATATGGAAGCAATGGACCCAAAGGAAAATGCCTTGAAAGGAGATGTGCTCACAGTCACTTTATACAGTTTGAACACTTGCATATCAGAATGGTATGTTTGCATTTCTAAACCCCCTTAATAACTGCTGACATATTTTATATGAGCAGGGTGGCCATTATTGTGCCACAGTCACAAAGACAGAAATTGAGGACATGGAGGGTGCCTATGACAGGAGAGCCTGACAGACCATGTAGCTTACAATTCCTCTTTCAGCCAGGAAGTAGAAGGTGGTGGAATGGGTAATTGAGTGAAACAGACAGACAGACAGACACACACACACACACACACACACAGTCTTCAACAAGGATGAAGCAGCTCCTCTTAAGGCAAAGATCCTGCTGGAAAACATTTCCAGGAAGTGTTATGGCCAGAGGAAATCTATCCATGAGACTCAAGGCCATTATGAAAGGGGCTGCAGTCATGTGACATGCTAAAGTAATAGGAGGACTTGCTCAGGGCCTGTGGAAGGGAGTTTGGGGCTTAAGCTCTCGGAGGAGAAACAGACATTCCAAGTGCAATTGAAACAGGCTCAGGGCAACCTGCTCTCATCCTGGATGGGGCCAGTGCCTTGTTATTTTTTTTTGATGTTTCTTTTCTCTACATATGCCCTTAGAAAGAACAACTTTTATGTTCTTTTGTACGTTGCATTGTCCTTAAAAGTATCCTCCAATAAAAAAATAAATTAGGGTTTCCCTGGTGGCTCATAGGTAAAGAATCTGCCTGTCAATGCAGGAGACACAGGTTTGATCCCTGGTCTGGGAAGATCCCACATGCCTAGGGGCAGCTAAGCCCGTGGGCCACACTATTGAGCCTGTGCTCTAGAGCCCGGGAGCTGCAACTGCTGAGCCCCCGTGCCACCACTGCTGAAGCCCGTGTGCCCTGGAGCCTGGGCTCCGCAACAAGAGAAGCCACCGCAGTGAGAAGTCCATGCACCGCAACTGGAGAGTAGGGCCTGCTCGAAAAGTTAGAGAGAGCCTGCCCACAGCAACAAAGAACCAGCACAGCCAAAACTGAGTAAATAAAATTATGTTTAAAATAAATTTAAAAAATGAATAAAATTTTAAAAATTTATTTATATTTCAAAAGTAATTTAAACTCATGACAGAAAACTTGGAAAATACCCAAAATAGTAAAAAAACAACTATGTTTACCATCTTTCCCCCTTTACTTACTTAGTATTTTGTGCCTGGATCATTGAAGATACTTCAATAAGTATTTACTTGACTGAGTGAAATGAATTCACAAGCCCAACCAGAGGTTCACATCTGGTATTTGGTATAAAATGAAAATTGTTACTGTTGTTCAGTCACCGAGTCGTGCCCAGCTCTCTGCGACCCCGTGAACTGCAGCTCGCCAGCCTTCCCTGACCTTCACCATCTCCCGAAGTTTGCTCACACTCATCCAACCATCTCATCCTGTGTCGCCCCCTTCCCTTCTTGCCCTCAGTCTTTCCCAGCATCAGGGTCTTTTCCAGTGAATCGGCTCTTCACATCAAGTGGCCAAAGTTTTGGAACTTCAGCTTCAGCATCAGTCATTCCAGTGAGTATTCAGGGTTGATATTCTTTAGGATTGACTGGTTTGATCTCCTTGCTGTCCAAGGGAATCTCAAGAAAATAGTTTTATGTGTTTAATTAGTACATGTATACCTCACTCTGTGTGTGTGTATATACATTATATATAGCTACATTATATGTAGTATTTTCATATATATGTGTGTATAGATACAAGTGCACAAAGATGTACATTCACGAAGCAGAGCTAGATTTAGTTGATGTTGATGGTTCACTGTTCAGCACTTTCCACCCTTTCATTCAGTATATTGACCTGGACAGGTGAGAAGGGAGGCTTGAGGGGTTTACATACGTGGACCAAGGATGTACTGGTTACATGTGATTGAACCAGGATCTGTTTACATAAAAGTTTGAGCTCTGAAAATACTTCCCTGGTGGCTCAGACGGTAAAGCGTCTGCCTACAATGCAGGAAACCTGGGTTCAATCCCTGGGTTGGGAAGATCCCCTGGAGAAGGAAATGGCAAGCCACTCCAGTATTCTTGCCTGGAGAATCCCATGGATGGAGGAGCCTGGTAGACTACAGTCCATGGGGTCGCAAAGAGTTGGACACAACTGAGCAACTTCACTTTGAGCTCTCAAATATTCTGAATCAGCCTTAAAAATATTGCAGTTGGCTTATCTTATTTAATTTTTTCTATCATATTATTCTCTAATGGCTTGATAAGTTTCCATTGCAAACCAATTCTTATTGGAAAATTCTACCATTTAGGGTATTTTTATTCGTTTTTCTGTGATATCTGTTGGGTTTCTCAGCAAAGAGTCTCTAACCATATGGCAGGGCTCTGAATGCTATTTCTGTAAATGGACCCCTTCATATGAGTTCATAAATTTAGTTATTTGGAACTGCTCATCCAAATATGCAACAGGATAGCTGGCTATGCTTTTGTTGCTGATATTAATATTTTGCCCAAAGACATGAGAGTATGTGGAGATAATGCCAAAGAAGGTTTAAAAAAAAGTGATTATTCTGTTGTTTTCTGGCAGCCCCAATGGGAGAATTAAAGTGGAAAATTGTTGATGAAGAGAGTACATCTCTTTCTCTCTTTCTCTCATCTCTTTCTTTTTCTCTCCTACGTGTATCCAGTGTTTAATGACACCACTGGCATATATTCTGAATGTGACTAATATCTACTGCTTTACCACATAATAGGAGAGAGGTATTGGGAGATTTATTGCAATAAATTTGTTTATGTGATTATGGAGACTAAATAGGCAAGTTGGAGATCTGCAGGGGAGCCGTGGCAAGGATTGAAGCTGTTGTCCATGAGGGGATTATTTTCTTCTTCAGGGAAGCCTCAGGTCCACTCTCAAGGCCCTTCAACTGATTAAATTTGGGTCCCTCAGATCATCCTAGCTGATCTCCTTTACTTTAAATTAATAGATCATGGACTTTAATCACATCTAAAGAAATACCTTCACGTGGACTCATTTTTGATTGAATAACTGGAGACTACAGCCTAGCCCAGTTGACAAGTTGAAAAGATCGTCACACCCATCAGCACCTTAGTCCAAATGGGATTCGCCTGTCACCTGAATGACCTTTCTGATTGATCTGTCTGATTCTATGCTTAGACCTCTACTGTCCATTCTCCTTCCAGCAGACCACAGTATCTTAATGATCTGACACCTTTCTTCTCTGTTTCCTTCTTGTGATTTTGCTGTTTCTTGAACGTGTCAAGAATCCCCATAGTCAGGGCTTTCATACTTGCTGTTCCCTCCGGCATCGTCCGTGTTCAGGTGATCGTGTGGCTCACTCCCTTGCTTATTTGAGGTCTCAGCTCAGTCACCTGCTGGAAGTCGTGGAGCAGTACTAGCATGACGATTAGGAACGTAAACTCGAGCCGCACAGTCTGAGTGTGAGGTAACTGTGGCGCTTTCTCGTTGTGCCCTTGAACAGGTTGTTAAGCCACCTGGTGTGGACTCAGCCCACCAGGCTCGTCTGTCCACGGGGTCACAAAGAGTCAGACAGTACTGAGTGACTAAACAGCAGCAATAACAGGTGTGAACAGTCGCTTTCTTCCCAGGCCGCCTTATCTCAGTCTGTACCGCATTGCTCCAGTCCCTGTGCCTGGCTTTGTTTCTCTTCATTGCACTTCTTAATCGTATTGTGATCTAAGATTCACATGAACTGTTGTTTGTCTTCTCTATTAGTTCTCCATGAGGACAAGGATTTTCTTTTGTTTACTGTTTTCTCCTTGCTGCATAGAGCAGATCCTGGTACATTGTACACATTCAGAGAATGTTTGTTAAATGCCTGCCAAGTGGATGCTCTTAATTATAGGCATCATTTTTTCTTTTTAAGCAGCTGTAATACTTCCATTTTACCCAGCCTTTCTAATATAAGGCTTTAATATCTTGCCTTCCACTTAGTGATCACAACTCCTGATCTTCTGGCCATTAGGGACCCTCAGGTTTCCACGGATGTTGTGCTGGTTTTGCTTTTTGGGGTCAGTGCACAGTTACCCACCAAACCACAGGCTTCAGCCCCACTCCTTGGAATGAACATCTGTCTTCCTCTGTACTAAAATGTGATTCAGAATTCTTCCAGACAGTAACCTTTCTCAAAGTCTTTTCCAGCCGGCACTATGCTATTCTGTATATTATTGTTCTGAGTGCTCTAGATTTTGATATTTTGGACCTTTTTAAGGACTTCTGTGTTATTTAATTGCCTTTCTTCCTTTTCTTTTTGTATTCTACATGAGTGAAGCATATTGAGCACAGTGTCAGTGTTTCTTGCACATGGTATGTTCCTGCTCCTTAGATCATAAATTCTCAGTAAATGCTTCTCCATAAACTTGGCTCAAGGCCCTGACCTTCCATGTCCTGCTATGTGACTTTGAGCTGTGTGTCTTGAGATACTTTATTAATAAAATACAGTTATAGAAGGAAAAACTAAATCTTATATGCCATTTTAGCTCTCATCTGTCAGTAAGTTTGGGTCTTCCCTTTATTTTGTGAGTGTAAGTAAGCATATAGTCAGAAAAGTAATCTTTTAGGGTTGTTATTCTTATAATCGATCATCTAAACTTTTTGGATGACACTTTTGAGAGTAAAATAAAAAATTGAAATAGTAAATTCTAAATTATTTCCTTAGTTTCTCTTGCTGGTAGTTCATTATTAGTGTATAGAAGTGAAGCAGGTTCTGCATGTTGATTTTGTATCTAAATTTAATAAGTAAATACTTAAACCTATCTAATGCATAAACTGATAAATGTGGGTCATTTTATTTGTGAACCTGTAGTATAATTTTATTCTAAAACTATTTCCTTAGAACAGTTTCTGTAACTCAAAAAATATGTTTATATACATTGAATAAAAAACTCTTCAAATTGATTATTTGAACATTAAGAGAAGTAAGTAGAATAAAGTTTCTTGATTTATAGTCATGTAGTTCAGTCTGTTTCTTAGCTCTGTCTTTATTTTATAATGTGCATCTGATTTCTTGGTTTAAAAAGGTATTTTAATTTTTTTTAAAAAGTGACTGCATTATTCAAAACTGCATTTGATGTTTAATAAGTGTGAAAGTGTTTGCACATTCAAATGACTTTTCTATAAGCCATAATATTTTTAATCTGAGAGAAAACTGTAAATGTCTAGTCATCAGGTAATATCAAGGCAAATTCTGCTAAAGGGAGAATATTGTCAAGCCTTTCTGTTTCACATTGAGATATTTAAATATTTGCCCACACATAAAGTACTTTTTAAAAAAAGTACTTTTCTTTATCAAATATGTTTACAGGAAAAAAGTAACCAGTTTATATTAATAATTATTTTGACTGTTTCATCAAATGTAAGTGTATCCCCAAATTATAGCATAAGATAGTATATAGTATTTGGGGCTTCCTTGCTGGCTCAGATGGTAAAGAATATGCTTCCAATGCAGGAAACCCAGTTTGGTCCCTATGTCAGTTCTAAGCTATTGATAGCATATAATATTTATCCAGTAACAAATAGGAATCTGGGATATTTTAAAACACTGTTATAGAAGCAAGAAACTTAAATTTATGTGTCAGTTTAGCTCTCATCTGTAGGTTTGTGTCTTCCCTTCATTTTTAATTGTTTAATCAGTTAGGCTGCATTGGGTCTTAGTTGTGGCATGTGGGCTCAATAGTTGCATTGTGCAGACTTAGTTGTTCTGTGGCATGTGGGATCTTAGGGCCTCGACTAGGGATCAAACCTGTGTCCCCTGCATTGGAAGGTGATTCTTAACCACTGGACCGCCAGGTAAGTCCCAGGGCTTTCCCTTTATTTTGTAGGAGTAAATACCATTATCCTTCTCTTTGCAGACTTTAGTTCAGTAATATCAATTTCCAAGGTTCCAAAGCTTTCACTTACTGGCTTGCCAGTTTGATATGCCATACTCGGCAAATTTAAGTACATTAGGTTCCAAATAGGAAAAGGAGTACGTCAAGGCTGTATATTGTCACCCTGCTTATTTAACTTCTATGCAAAGGACATCATGAGAAATGCTGGGCTGAAGGAAGCACAAGCTGGAATCAAGATTGCTGGGAGAAATATCAATAACCTCAGATATGCAGATGACACCACCCTTATGGCAGAAAGTGAAGAAGAACTAAAAGAGCCTCTTGATGAAAGTAAAAGAGGAGAGTGAAAAAAATTGGTTTAAAGCTCAACATTCAGAAAACTAAGATCATGGCATCTGGTCCTATCACTTCATGGCAAATAGATGGGGAAACAGTGGAAACAGTGGCTGACTTTATTTTTCTCAGCTCCAAAATCACTGCAGATGGTGATTGCAGCCATGAAATTAAAAGACGCTTGCTCCTTGGAAGAAAAGTTATGACCCACCTAGACAGCATATTAAAAAGCAAAGATATTCCTTTGCCAAGAAAGGTCCGTCTGCTAAAGGCTATGGTTTTTCCAGTAGTCATGTATGAATGTGAGAGTTGGAGTTTAAAGAAAGCTGAGCCCTGAAGAATTGATGCTTTTGAACTGTGGTGTTGGAGAAGACTCTTGAGAGTCCCTTGAACAGCAAGGAGATCCAGCCAGTCCATCCTAAAGGGAATCAGTCCTGAGTTTATTGGAAGGACTGATATTGAAGCTGAAACCCTGATACTTTGGCCACCTGATGTGAAGAGCTGACTCATTTGAAAAGACCTTGATGCTGGGAAAGATTGAGGGCAGGAGGAGAAGGAGATTACAGAGGATGAGATGGTTGGATGGCATCACCGACTCAATGGACATGAGTTTGGGTAAATTCTGGGAGTTGGTGATAGACAGGGAGGCCTGGTGTGCTGCAGTTCATGGGGTGGCAAAGAATCAGACATGACTGAGTGACTGAACTGAACTGAAACACTGACAATGAATGTTTTACCTTTACCAAATAAACTTTCCAAAGCTTAAATTTGATTCCATAACTGGATGGAAAAATACAACATTTAACAAGGAATTTTGCGTGTAAAATATGTGATGGTCCTGACATAAAAAGTGTCATTTAACTTTTGAGGAATTGTTGTTAGTATTGTTATTATTTTACAAATGGAACTGACATATTAAAAGAAACCATTTTACTTTTTATATGTACAGAAATATTTGGAATCAAATTAAGCAAAATTCATATAGGAGGACAGTCTCTTGATCTCAGTGAGAAGTTGAGTACTTTGTAGTTGAATGAGGATTGGCGTCTTTGGAGCTATCTTCTTAAAATGGCAACTGACCTTGAAATAGATGCTAGTGTTTCTTCAGTAAATCTGTCTTCTGGTTTTTTTGTGGTTGGTGAATTATAGACACCATATACATCGACATCAAATCTCATGATTTAACACATTTTGGAGCTCAGTGGTGTTAAAGATGTATTTCAAAACAAAACAAAAAGTATTAGCATACATAAATGAAACAAAACAGACTTACACATACCGTGGGCTTCCCAGGTGGTGCTGCTTGTAAAGAACCAGCCTGCCAGCGCAGGAGATGTCGGAGACCTGGGTTTGATCCTGGGTCAGGAAGATCCGCTGAAGGAGGGCATGGCAACCCACTGCAGTATTCTTGCCTGGAGAATTCCATGGAGAGAGGATCCTGGCGGGCGACACTCCATAGGGTCGCAAAGAGTTGGACACGACTGAATTGACTTAGCACGCACACACATACAGCAAACGACCAAACCTCTGTAGCAGGAGTATCAGACTGTTACGTCTTTGCACACTTACTTCACGTGACCTGACTTGCAGCCTCCTAACCTGTCATACCCTGTGCTCCCCCTCTGGCGCCCTCCATCCTTGTCTCCCTAGCCCTTGTGCTCCCACAAGCAGCAGTACAAGCCAGCACAGCAAGGGACCCGCAGGAGTGCACGTCCCCTTCTGCTTCTGCCGCCGAAGACCCGATGGGATCACTGTCCCTAGCCGCCCCTGTCACTGAGCACTTCACTTTGTCAGCAGGTGCCCTGCCCGCGCTGTCCTTGACAGGGAGGTGTTAATTACCTTGTGTCTGAAAAGTGCTTGGAAAAGAGAGCGGTTACAGCCAGTTGCCTTGCAGATTTGACCAGAGGTTTCAGTAAGCCCTCTATTTTTCTGCTCCTGTGACTCAGACATTTCATTTGCAGGCTCTGGCAGAAGCTTAAAGGACACAGTGCAGCTCTACCAAATCTAGCCCAGCTCATGTGGGTGAACGTATTAAAGTAATACCTTATTAAAATATGAAAAATCCAGGACGAGTGTCAAACCAGACAGGATGAAACAATATGCTAGGACAGCAGGGATAAACCAGGCCACAGACCTACTCTATTTATGAGGATAAAACTATGCATAAAAAATTCTATATTGAGCTGTAAATGAATTGACTATAAATGGTAGTAGCCACTATTATTTTGGCTTAACTAGACGCTCGAATTTGGAGAATCATTTGTGTCTCAAATCCAGATAGAATCATTATTTTCAGTATAGTGTCAAGTAATTTAAATACTTTATGTCTTTCAAATACTCATTTATTCCACTTAAACATCAAGTATTTTCTTTGCAGAAACACTCGATTATCTTGAGATAAATAAAGAAAAAATGGCTATCCTCCATACTACTGTTTGTTGTTGTTTTGTTTTTTTTAAACATTTTAAGGGTATCTGATGCCTGGATTGAGAAGGAATGAAATTTCTTTTCAGAAGAAAAATATGGCTCATACACATGTATTTCCAATTGCAAGATGTCTCTGATTCCACAGACTCAGGTTGTCAATCTCTTTGTCTGGGATCTAAATTTATATGCATGTATGAAGATGAAGGGGCTTCCCAGGTGGCATTAGTGTTAAAGAACCCACCTGCCAATGCAGGAGATGCAAGAGATGTGGGTTCAATACCTGGATTTGGAAGATCCCCTTGGGGAGGGCAAGACAACCCACTCCAGTATTCTTGCCTGGGAAGTTCTGTGGACCCAGGAACCAGGTGGGCTACAGTCTGTGGAGTCCCAAAGAATCAGACATGACTGAAGTGACTTAGCATGTGCACACATGAAGAGGAAGACCATGCAAGGTAGTATGTGAAAATTCTATTAGGGTTCTCCAGAGACTCAGGTGAGTGTGTGTGTGTGAGTGTGTTAGAATAGTGTGTGTGTGTGTATGTGTGTTAGAGATTGATTGGTTATAAGAATTGGCTCACTTGGTTCACGTGTTTCTAGAGACCGAGAAGGCCCACCATCTGCTGCTCTCTGTGGGCTGGAGACCCAGGGAAGCCAGTGGTGTAACTCAGTCTGTAACTGACGGCCTGAGACCCAGGGGAGCTGATGTTGCGAGACTAGAGTTCAAAGGCCATAGCTCCACCAGGAGTTCTGGGGTCTGAGGGCAGGAGAAGAAAGGTGTCCCAGATCAAGGAGAGGGAGAATTTGCCCTTCCTTCTCCTTTTTGTTCCATTCGGCCCTCAGTGGATTAGATGGTGTCCACCCACATTGGTGAGGCTGTATCTCTTTATGCACTCTACTATCCTAAATGCTAACCTTGCTCAGACACGCCCTGTTAGGCACAGCCTGAAGTGATGTTTTATCAGGATCTGGACATCCCTGAGCCCAGTCAAGGCGACACGCCAGAATATTCTTCCTTGTTTTTATTCAAGGATAGGTCACTGTGAAAAGTAAAACCAGGGTCTTTGAGGTCAGTTTTGGTGAAACAGAGATGGTTATCTTGATCACCTGGTTAGAGTGGTACCTGCCAGTTTTCTCCACTGTTTTCTCAGTTTCCATAATCTGTATATAAGAAGCAATTCACTAAGACCAGCCCATAGTCACAGGGAACACGGTGTACCTCCCAGGCAGAGGAGCATCAAAGATTTTGTGGGTTTAAGTTAAAAGCACCTCAGTAATTGATCAGTATTTTGCTGGAGATGCTTGGAGGCCATGTATGTATGCACTCTCTTTCTCCTAAAAGTCCTGCTCCTAATTTTAGCATTCTGCCATGCATTTTTGCCTACAGCAGTAATGAGTATCGTGTTCTAAAGGTGATTTTTGCATATCCTTCATTCCTTCTACATTCATTATTCAGAATTCTGTGAGGAAGGTTGTCTCTTTCCCTGTGTTTATTTATATATTTAATCATTTATTAATCAGTACAGACTTATGGGTATTAATTTTATTATTTGGGTTATAGTCCAATAATATCAATATTTACTGCTAAGTTTGTTTCAACTTTGGTCATTGTGGGCTCTTTGAGATGACTCCTGTTCCTCATAACATGTCTCCATTTTTTTTTTTTTCTTGTTTTGTTTAAACACTTCCTTATTTCCTGGCACTATAAGATTTCCCAGTCTCATTATGTGTAATTCCTGACGCAGTTCAAAGTGAGCCATCTCTCCAAATCCCTGGCTCTTTTTATTGGAAAATGATACTCAGAGAATTCCCTGGTGGTCAGTGGTTGAGACTTCGCCTCCAGTGCAGGGGGTGCAGGTTGGATCCCTAGTTGGGCAGCGAGGAGCCCACAGGTGTCAGGGCCAGAAAGTCCCCAAACACAAAACAGAAGCACTGTTGTAAAAATGGTCCATATCAAAAAAAGTTTTTTAAAAAAAGAAAATGATATTTGCAGATTAAGATTTGGGCACCAGATATATTCACTCTTTTTTTTTTTTTTTTTTTTTTGATAGTGGAGTGCAGTTTATTACACTGGCGGGCCCAAGGCAGAGTCTCCTCTTAGCCAAGGGCCCCGACCAGCATTTGTGAAAATCTTTTATACCCCATGTGTCCAAACCCACTACCCCAATTCCCTTGAGACTTACATAAACAAAGGAAGGGTAAATACAACTACAATAACCCCATCATTCACATGTTATGTGTTAAAACAGTCAATAATCAATAAGCCTGCAGTTACATTCCAAATAGTTAATAACTGATAAGCCCGTGCTTACATTCTGATAGATAGTGTCCGGAGGCAGGGGTGATTAGTGTCTGTTCTTCAAGATTCCCCTGCCCAGAGGGGGGTCTTATCCTTCCATTGTCATTCCCACAGGCGCTAAGCACAGAGTTCAGAGTCCACTGGAGAGGTGGCCGCGCACGATCAGCACAGACAGGCCTGAGATGGAGTCCAGGCCCTATGAATTCCTTCTTCATTCCCCCCTCTTGATGCTCTTAGTTTCCATAACGAGCATCATTTATTGAGATATATTGTACCTTAGCCCTCCTGCCACCCACATGAGAGAATGCTATCAACCTCTGGGTTACAAAATTCACAAGGCATTGTAGGAAGCAGGGTTCTTGATCATACTGCTTTGTGGATATATTCACTCTTGCTGTTGGGACGTCACTAATTTTAGGCTCATTTGAAGAACAGAGCTAGGAAATCAACGTGTACTAACTCACGTCTGCATTCACACCTATTTTTATTTGTGTCTTATCTAGAAATGTGAGTTTATATCTATAACCTACATTCTAGCCTTTCCCCTTGGATTTTTGTAAATTCTTCCTGGAATAGTGAGAAACTTGACTCCAACACTGTACACATTATTTACTTGTTTCATCCTAGTATGCATATGAAGTAGTTTCAGAATTGCTCGCCTGTATTCCTGTGAGAAACAAAACTTACCCTGTAGAGTACAGTGTTTGCGTGTAGTTCTTTTTGGCTTTAATCTTCAGTAGCCAGTCAGAGCACTGTTTTCCGAAGTTATGTAGGTCAGCTCATTTTATCCCCCACCGTCTCCGGTGAGTATACGTGGTGCATTTGTAATGCGGTGCATTAGTTTTCTGTTGCTGTGTTAGCTGTGTAGCTGTGTTTGCAGCCTAGTGGCGGCAAAAGAATATGCATTTGTTAGCTCACGGTGGGATAGGTCAGCAATGCAGATGGCCTGCATCCACTCTTTCCTTAAAGTCTCCCGAGGCAGATGTCAAGATCCTGGGCTCCTGTCTGGAAGCTCTGTGAAGAACCCACATCCGGGCCCATTCTGGTTCTTAGTAGACACCAGTTTCTTGCAACTGTTGAGACTGAAAGTCTTCATTTCATTGTGGGCTTACAGCTGGGGTCACTCTCAGCTCCCAGTAGTTACTTTCCAGTCCTTGAATGCAGCTCCCTCAGACGTCAAAGCCAGCAGTGATCTATTGCTTCAAAGTCGGCCTGGAACCTCTCGTCTGCCTAGAATCTAACTTCCATTACCAGCTGGAGAAAATTCTTTGCTTTTAAATTGCTCATGTGATTAGATCTATCTGAAAAAAAAGAAAAATCTGTCTTTTGATTAACTGAAAGTCAGTTTTCTAGTAATTTTAATTACATCTGGAAAATGCCATTTGACACGTAACAGCACAGTTGTGGGTGTGAGATGGCCCCATATCCCAGCCCCAGGCTTTAAGGTAGGAAGTCCAGGCACTGTTTTAGAATTCTGCTTACTACCTGCTTGTTACCATCTGCTTCCATTTGTGGATCTCCTACTATCCAGATTGACTTTTTTAAAGTTTGGGAGATGTTGGATACAACTACTTCCTTGATTGTGGTGATGGTATACCCTGAGTGTTTGCATATGTTCAGATTCATCAAACTGTATGTTACTTATATGTAGTTCTTGGGATATCGATTATAAATAAAGCTGTAAAAAAATGAAATAAATATTTGCATATGGTTAAGTTGAGACTCCAATACTTTGGCCACCTGATGCGAAGAGTTGACTCATTGGAAAAGACCCTGATGCTGGCAGGGATTGGGGGCAGGAGGAGAGGGGGACGACAGAGAATGAGATTGCTGGATGGCATCACCGACTTGATGGACATGAGATTGAGTGAACTCCGGAAGTTGGTGATGGACAGGGAGGCCTGGCGTGCTGCGATTCATGAGGTCACAAAGAGTCGGATACAACTGAGCGACTTAACTGAACTGAACTGAAGTTCATTCTTGGTGGTGTGGAAATGTATGGGGTTGTGTGTCTATCAACAAAGTAGCCTACAGAACAGTTTCTTCACGCTAAAATCCCTTTGATTAGGCACTTTGTAGACATCCCATCTTCCCCCCAACCCCCCCAACCAACTGTTGGCAACCACAAATCCAAATCTGTTTAGCTTCCAGATAGTTTATGATAGAATGTAACATAAATGGTGTCATACAGTTTGTGGCCGTTTGTGTTTGATTTCTTTCACTTAGCAAAATGCATTTTAGGTTTATCCATGTTGTGGCTTAAATCAAGAGTTTCTTCCTTTTTTGGGGACTTCCTGGTGGTCCAGTGGTTCAGACTCTGTGCTTCCATTGCAGAGGTTGCAGGTTTGGTTCCTGGTTGGGGAAACAAGATTCCACATAGCCAGCAGTGCAGCCAAAATAACAAAAATAAAATAAAAATACAGATTCCCAACTCCACTGCAGGCTTTGAAAAAGAGAAGAATTAAAAAAAGAGTTCCTTCCTTTTTTATAGTTCAGCAGTATCCATTGTATGGATGTATCAAGCCTATACCTTTAATTGAAGTCTTAAAGTAACATTATAGTGTTTGCAAAAATGACAGAATTCATTTTACAATATTGTCTATAGCAACAGAGGAACTCAGCTTCATCTTGTTATGGAAGTAAACTTTGGTAAATAGCCTTTGTAAGTATACTTTGTAAGTATAATGAGGGATACATATTCATGCACTTCTGTGTGTGTGTGTGTGTGTCTGTGGTTGACTTCTATGTTAACTTGGCTTCCTATCAAATTGACTTCTGTAAAATATACATGAGTCATACTGACCCCTCCAGCTGGACTTAATAGGGAGTATCTCTAGCCTGGAAAATGAGGAAGTTATTTTTTAATCCTATTTGCACAAAGCCTTCTACAACCAGCCTCATTTATTTCCTAAATGTCTTTTGTGATATCCAACATTTTTGATGGTAAAGGCTCATTAAAAGTTCCTAATATCTACTTAATGGCTATATAACAGAGAAAGAATACTTTATAATATTTATGCAATGCCTCCAAAGAAATAAATTAAAAATTTATTAGGAAGTCCTCTAAGAGAAATAATTTTAATAACAAGAAATTAATTAAACCCTTAAATGATCATGTTTTCCTGCAGCTTTATAATTTCACATCCTTTTAATTCTGCTAATTTAAGAAATGTAAAAGGTAGAAGATTTCCTGTGAAAAAGATGGAAAAAACTTGGACTTATTTGGACTTACTGGAAATGCATAATTTATGTACAATTTATTTAAGAATATTATTTGTTCCAAACCTATTCATGTAAATGAATGACTAAAGTAATGCATCTTATACCACTATTTCATTCAAATATATTGCCAAGCTAAATATGTCATTTAAAAATGATTCTTCCAGATACTGTATATATTTTTAAAATGTATGTTTATAAATATTAAAAAGAAAAAAAATAAAGTAACATAACAGAACATTACCTTAGTGGAACTATCTTATGGGATTCCAATGTAGTGCTTTTCATTGTGATGTTTTAAAACATTTTGTTTCTGTGTCGGTTGAAAAGTATTTAGAAAAATAACATAGAACAGAATGTAAGTATGAATTTTAAAGCAGTATTCATGATTGAGGGCAGAATTATCTTCCAAAAAGAGAAATATTTCCTTCTCTAAGATATGCATTGTTATGATCATACTGTAGATGTTAGACAATAGACACAAAATGCACTTAAGTGAAGTCATTTTGTGATGCATTAAGTTAATAGCAAGGTTGGCATCAGCTGCTTCTGTTTCTAGTTAAGCTCGAGTTTTACAAGAATTTACTCTTTTTTTTTAGGGCAGAAAAGACTAGATAGTTCCCCCCACACACATACACAAAAACATGTGTATGGAAGTCAGTGCTTTATGGAACCAGTGAGTCACAAGTTGTACCATATAGTTACTCAGACTGACTACTCCCAGTTGAAATGTGGAAATATTCCCCTCTTTTTATAAATATTCCAATAATAACTACAGAGTGGACCTATTTGGAATTGTAAACCTTCTCTGTTTGCTTTATTTAAGAATGCAAATCTCACTTTAAACCTCACTTTTTTTTTTGATGGAGATGGTTGGAGGAGGGAAGAACAGCTAAAGTACCACCAACTCAAATCCCTGCAATGGTCAATGGGAACCACAGACTCCCTTCCCTTTTTCCAGAGGGCTTTTCTGACTCTTTTTTGATTGGCGCCCCTAAACAGGAAAGCCAGTGATATTTTGGCTCAGTGGTAAAGAACGCCCTTGCCAGTGCAGGAGATGTCGAAGACACAGGTTCAATCCCTAGGTTGGGAAGATCCCCTGGAGAAGGAACTGACAGCCCACTCCAGTGTTCTTGCCTGGGAAATCCCATGGACAGGTGAGCCTGGTGGGCTACAGTCCATGGGGTTGCAGAGAGTTGGACACAACTGAACACACAAAGCAGTTATACTCCAGTTAAGATAAGAGTTTGCTTCTTAGGAGGCTAGATTTCCTCCACCTTGTTTATATGCAGGCACTTTATTTGGGAAGTCATCTCAGAGAAGAAGGGGAAGAATAAGGGGATTTAAAGCAAGGCAGGAGGGCGGACCAGTAAAAAGCCTTTCTTTGAGTTGGTCATCACTTCATGGAGAGCTGTTTAGAACATGCCTCAGACTTTTCGTCCAAGACCTGGATTCGGAAACATTCATCTGTCAGCTCTCATCCCACTGGTCAAAGGCTTCCCACTGCAGCATTAACCAGCCCTATCTCCACATGTGAGGTTGTGGGGATGTGAAGGACAAGCTGATCTATAGATGGTTGGAGACCAGGAGGAAAGGGAGAAACTAGTAGGGCCGGGTGTGGCCACTGTCTGGCCAGCAGTGGCTGGTGTGAGATGAGCAGAGACGGCGTGAGACAGTGTTTGGGCGCAAATTTTGGGAAGGCTCAAACTGGAGCAGACATCAGAATCTCCTGAAGGACTGACTGCAATAGATGGGTGAATCCGGTCTCCTACCTCGATAGTTTCTGGTTCATTATGTCTCGCCTGGACAGGGACTGGGTGATGCTAATGAGGCTGGTCAGAGGATCACACTTTGAGAATCACTAGGTTGGGGATCTCCAAGGCCTCCTTGTTTTTTTAGGTTATGATTTTAATAACTGAAGGAGAAAATTACATAGGAGAGAAATGTGAAAAATAACAGGTACCAGCTAAGGCAAAATTCAGTGAAGCATTAAGGAGATAAAAGTTTCACAAAATGTTCTTTAGATGTGCTCAATGAGCTCCACAGGGCAACTTAAGATAATTAAAACTAGCATATCTAGCAGTTAGGCTCTTTTTATCCATTTTATTCTTTTTCTATTCATCCCTCTTTCTTTTTTAAATTCTCAACTTATTCAATACTTTATTGTTTCAGATACAAAAGCGATAGGCAGTGCTCATATTTTAGATTTTACATTTTGAGGTCATGTCCTGTACAGGACATGTTTATGTCCTGGTTTGTATATATGGGTTATAATGAAGACACATGGAAATACCAGTTTTGAAGTGAAATTAACAGTACTCAACTGCAACATTATCAGGTGGTTTCAAAATCTCCCATTTGAGTATCAAACTGTATCTTCTGAATGAAAAATTTAGGAGTTTAAGTCATTTATGGTGGTGTAATGTAAATCACAAGAGGAGAAATTATAGTCCACATCCTTTGCTGGGTGTTGGACCTTAACAGCATGCATAATTCATTGAAAAGCACTGTGTAAAGGAATATGGAGTAACCTTCAAAAATAAATCAAGGAAAACCGGTTACTAATCTACACAGTAGTTTACCTGGAGGAAGGTAATGTGAAGGAAAACAGTCCATCATTTCACATGGCTTAATGCCATCCCTGGTGAAAGTTACCCAGGGCTACGTATTTACATGTGGAATAGAAAATATTTACGCCCAGATATCTGCCACTTGGAAAGAAATCAGCCAAACAATGATAAATGAATTGAGCAAAGTGAGTATTAAATTAAGCAGATAAATTTCACTTCGATTTGTGTGAAGTTCAGCCAGAGGAGAAAGACTTGGAAGAAAAAGCCATAGCTGGGAGCATCTGTGTCCCTTGTAAAGGGGCAACCATGTAATCAAGCATAAGGACCAAAATTGCCCACTGCCCATTCTGTCCACAAGCAGCTACGAAGCAGTCTGATTTTCCTGATAGATTGTAAATCTCCAGATGGATGGAAAACAATGCCAAAAAAACCCTCACCTGTCTAAGGAAGACTTTCCTTCAGATGTGTTTCTAGTTTCATGTTAATCTCTGATGAAGTTTATAGACTTTGAACATGTTTCTTTGATACTTCTAAAGACTATTAGCCTATACTTGACATAAATTTTGCTTGACTTATGCAAATATAAAATGGTAAGCTAATGTTAAGTTTTCAAAGCTTGAATTCTCTTACATACAAATGAGTTTCTGTGAAAGTTGGTAATTTGGGGCAGTTCTGGGAAGATATCAGGTTTGAGGATCAAACCTAAAGTTCATACTGTGTGCCAAGGAAAATACCTCCTTTAAGGTAAAATTATGCATAACACCTTTGGCTTTGATTTGTATGAGAACATCCTCATGACCTGCTTTTGATTACCTGTGACACCTAGGCAAAAGGAAGGAATGGGTGGAGGAAATCCGTAGCCTCACCTGTCAGAATACTTTTTGGTGATAAGGCAGAAAGTTAAATGGCAGGCACATGTACTCACTCACTGTTACCCTCTGGGTTGCTTCTTACCCGCTTAGGATCCACTTTCAGGGAAGTTAGTAGGATTGAGGCATGCTCTGCATTCCCTGATCCGTTCCTCACATAAGCTTCTGTAGACATATGTTGTAACAACCTATTTTAGTTCACCACAAAGCAAACTCTAAATGCAGGTATTCATTTAAGCGGTATCCAGGGAGCATTGATAGGGGTATGAGAAGTGAGGCAGGGAAAAGGAAGGAAGTCAATAAGGTTTGTTTTCACGGAATGGTTTGCCACCAGGCTGCAGAGGCTGAATCACATCAGTAAACACCAAGAATCTGTCAGATTCCAGAATTATCCAAACAAGGACAATGAAGATGAATACTTACCCACCAACTCCATTCCACCTTAGTCTCCCAGCATTTTCATTTAGTCTTCCATGGAAGGGCTGAGAGAAATAGCACATGTACATGTACATATACTGCAGTGCCAAGTGCCATGGGCTAGTGAGCCAGGCACAGATCATATTTACTAGTTATACATACTTCTTTGTTCACTTGTTTGTTTCTTTCCTTTGTGGGTTGTCTTGAGCAACAGTGTTGAAAGAAAGTGAAGTCGCTCAGTCCTGTCTGACTCTTAGCCACCCCATGGACTATAGCCTACCAGGCTCCTCAGTCCATGGAATTTTCCAGGCAAGAGTACTGGAGTGGGCTGCCATTTCCTTCTCCAGGGGATCTTCCCGACCCAGGGATTGAACCCGGGTCTCCTGCATTGCAGGCAGACGCTTTACTGTCTCAGCCACCAGGGAAGCCCAACAATGTTGAGGGGAAGTGCAAACCAGTCAATGATGTCCAGTAATAGAATCATTGAAATTGGCAGTGTTTGTCCCCAAAGGTAGGATTTGGGGACAAAGGTTGGACTTTCAAGAGTTGTTTCACTCATTGATCCCTAAGCCTGATTTATCTCCAGCTTATCTAAGTTTCCACGAATTTGCAGCGATTTGACTTCCGTGGAGAAAAGTAGACTGCAGTAAAAGCCTTCATGGATTTTTAAGAGGAGGCTCATTGTAGAAATTAGAGGTGGTGATTTTCAAAGTGATTTGTTCATTTTAATTGCATTGATTCCATTCTTGTCAATGGGGTAGACTTCCGGAAAATAAACCTCTTGAAAAGAACTTAAGGGAAACCAGACGACGATGGTTCTGTGCACTTTATGAGTCAGGCTCTCTCTGGATACCCATCAATTAGAGGTGAAGACAATAAAAGGAAAAATTTGCCCCATCTGGTTCTACATAAAACTCCCCGAGAGCTTTGACAAAAAGTCTTTTCTGCAAAGAGGGGCCAGATCTCTGGAGAGGCATTTGTTTTTCAGGCTCGTTGAAATGCTTTTCCTTTGCAGGGGTGTTATTTCAGTAGAGCCAGATGAGATGCGTTTGCTATTTTTATAAGTTTTTAAAGGCTTAAGCAGGGCAAATATGTCTTTCCAAGCTGCCTTCTGTAATAAGCCTGATGTTAAGGCAGCTTTATGTCCCATAAAGGGTAACATTAGCCTCATGGAGCTATAGGCGATTTCTGATAATCTTGAGGATGGTTCCTTAGTATCTGATGAGTGTAAGGAAGGCTTGTATTGTTTTCCAATTTTTAAAAGCTACTGGCATAAAATAAGTGATATTTTGACCAAAATAACTTTTTCTCTGTTCAACCAAGTTAAGTTTTCAAAATCTGTATTTTTTACAGAGTATAGAAATTCAAGTATTTGGAGCATTCAGAAAAGTTTAATATATAGCCCTCTCTCTCACATTTCTGTATCTGGCCCCGAACATTAATGTTATAATTGAATTTTTGTTTCTCCTTCTTTATATGATATCCCTACCTGGGAGACCTTTCAGTTCAGTTCAGTCACTCAGTCATGTCTGACTCTTTGCAACCCCATGGGCCGCAGCACTCCAAGCCTCCCTGTCCATCACCAACTCCCGGAGTTTATCCAAACTCATGTCCCATTGAGTCGGTGATGCCATCCCAACCATCTCATCCTCTGTTGTCCCCTTCTCCTCCCACCTTCAATCTTTCCCAGCATCAGGGTCTTCTCCAGTGAGTCAGTTCTTTGCATCAGGTGGCTGAAGTATTGGAGTTTCAGCTTCAACATCAGTCCTTCCAATGAACACCCAGGACTGATGGACTGGTTGGATCTCTTTGCAGTCCAAGGGACTCTTAAGAGTCTTCTCCAACACCACAGTTCAAAAGCATCAATTCTTTGGTGCTCAGCTTTCTTTATAGTCCAACTCTCACATCCATACATGACTACTGGAAAAACCCCATAGCTTTGACTAGATGGACCTTTGTTGGCAAAGTAATGTCTCTGCTCTTTAATAAGCTACCTAGGTTGGTCATAACTTTTCTTCCAAGGAGCAAGCATCTTTTAATTTTATGGCTGCAGTCACCATGTGCAGTGATTTTGGAGCCCCCCCAAAATAAAGTCTGCCACTGTTTCCACTGTTTCCCCATCTACTTGGCAAGAAGTGATGGGACCAGATGCCATGATCTTAGTTTTCTGAATGTTGAGTTTTAAGCCAAGTTTTTCACTCTCCTCTTTCACTTTCATCAAGAGGCTGTTTAGTTCCTCTTTGCTTTCTGCCATAAGGGTGGTATCATCTGCATATCTGAGGTTATTGATATTTCTCTGGGCAGTCTCGATTCCAGCTTGTGCTTCATCCAGCCCAGCGTTTCTCATGATGTACTCTGCATATAAGTTAAGTAAGCAGGGTGACAATATATAGCCTTGATGTACTCCTTTCCCGATTTGGAACCAGTCTGTTGTTCCATGTCCAGTTCTAACTGTTACTTCTTGAGCTGCATACAGATTTCTCAGGAGGCAGGTCAGGTGGTTTGGTATTCGCATCTCTTGAAGAATTTTCCACAGTTTGTTGTGATCCACACAGTCAAAGGCTTTGGCATAGTCAATAAAGCAGAAATAGATGTTTTTCTGAAACTCTCTTGCTTTTTCGATGATCCAGTGGATGTTGGCAATTTGATCTCTGGTTCCTCTGCCTTTTCTAAAACCAGCTTGAACTTCTGGAATTTCATGGTTCACGTACTGTTAAAGCCTGGCTTGGAGAATTTTGAGCATTACTTTGCTAGCATGTGAGATGAGTGTAACTGTGTGATAGTTTGTGCCTTCTTTGGTATTGCCTTCTTTATATTGGAATGAAAACTGACCTTTTCCAGTCCTGTGGTCACTGCTGAGTTTTCCAAATTTACTAGCATATTGAGTGTGGCAGTTTCACAGCATTATCTTTTAGGATTTGAAATAGCTCATCTGGAATTCCATCACCTCCACTAGTTCCATTACCGTCACTTGTTCATAGTGATATTTCCTAAGGCCCATGTGACTTCGCATTCCAGGATGTCTGGCTCTAGGTGAGTGATTCCACCATCATGATTATCTGGTCGGGAAGATCTTTTTTGTGTAGTTCTGTGTATTCTTGCCACTTCTTCTTAATATCTTCTGCTTCTGTTGGTTCCATACCATTTCTGTCTTTTAGACCTTTGCCACCTAAAATAAAGTATATTAAAAATGAAGTTTATGTTGTTTGTCCACAATCCAAATTTTTACTACCATTATTTTATTTGACTTAGGACCTTGTATTCTTAGATATGAAATTTTCTTTTTGTCCTTGAATATTGAGTAAAATCACCAGGTAATGCCGAAAGTTCAGCTTCTCTGTACATGCATGTGTGTGTGTTCTTAATCACTCAGTCATGTCTGACTCTTTTTGACCCCATGGACTGTAGCCTGTCAGGCACCTCTCTCCATGGAATTACCCAGGCAAGAATACTGGAGTGGGTTGCCATTTCCTCTTTCAGGGGATCTTCCCAACCCTGCATCTCCTCTGTCTCCTGCATTGTCAGGCGGGTTTTTTTTTTTTTTTTACCACTTCACCACCAGGAAAGTTCCTTTCTGTACAGTAGTGCCAAATCAGGTCTTGGAGAAAGAGTTTTAGGTGAAGTAGAAAAGGATAGCTTTATCGCTTTACCAGGCGAAGGGAGACAGAGCAGATTAATGCCCTCAAAACCTAGTGTCCACACTTGGTGAAGGTAGTGACAAGTTTTATAATAAAAGAGGGCATGATCAGCTTGTGGACATTGTTCTCATGGGTTGGTGGTCAAAATGGAGTCAGTGTTGCCAGCCTTCAGGTTTAACTGGTCTGGGGTCTACATGTTTGCAGGCAGCATACCGGAACTTCTCCCACCTAAAGGGGATTTCAGCATCTGTAAAATAGCTAAAAAATATTGTTATGTGTATCCGCTGATGGGGGAATAGGACCTTGCCCCAAGGCTGCCCTTGACTGTTTGTTTCTCCTTGGTCTGTCTATTCCTGCCTTCCCTAATTAACAACTGCTTGAATCTGCCTATTGGAACTTACAGAAGGTCCTGCAGCTGAATGAAGGCTGTTTCCTATAATCAGAAATGAGGGACAAAGGCCTTGTGCCCAGAAGCCCCCGAGAGTCCTGCACAGTATCATCGGCTTTACTCACTGATCCCTTCATCCAGTTCTTCTATGACGACTGTTTGCCTCCTGTGTCCCAGTCGTACCCCTGGCTGATTCCCAGCTAACAGCGACAGCCCTATTTCTGCCTTTCTCGCTACTCTGGCTTCTCCCGTCTTTAGTCTCTCCTACATGCAGAAGCAAAATTTCTCAACAAAATAGGTTTTGATTTTATAAAGCACGTCTTATGGTAATTTTGAAATGGCTTCCAGTAATGTAATTTCTTGAAATTAAGGTCCCAGAGTGTTGTTCTCCATTAGTTGTTCACAGCCCACTTCACTCATTATCCTAATAGTTTTTTCCCATCCCCTGTGTCACTGTCATCTGTTTATACAACAAATCCTGATACGTACTATTGCCTCAGTCTTTGAGCATGTTGGAGATGATATTTGCAAATGGATAGCCCTGTTTGTCAGCTCTATCACACACAAAACACGCATGTACACCTACTTTCTCTCCATTTTTTTCCTTCTGAAAGCTGCTCAGGATTCGACCCTGGGAGGCACTCACAGCCCCTGGATTATAATGACAGTTCTGTCACTAATTTACTGTGCAATTTGGGAAAGCCCTGACCTCCGTGAGCCTCACTCTCTCTGCCAGTAGAGGGAAGGAGATGAGAGATTTTCCAAGGTGGATTCCATATTGCACCTTGGACGATCTGCATTGCAACAGGAAACCTTGCTTTTGATTGATGGCACCAGCTCTTACTGGAGTCACTTGCACTCTTTCAAACTGTTTAGCGCCCAGCTGTTTATGTGCAGTTAATGCACGTCTTTGTTGCTCTCTGCCACCATGAAATTCAGGCTCCTGGAGTTTGCCTAGTGCTGTCTCACTGTGGGCTTTCAGGAAATGTGCAAACCATCAGCTCATGAAAGAAGTTTCCCACACAGTTTGGTTGTGTCTCTAATAGAGTTCTCTGTGCTGAGAAATAATGTATCAACGATTATGATTTCCAGTAATGCCTGGCTGGAAAAGCGTTCAATATAAACTTACATTTTGCAAATGTGCCATTTCTTTCTAACCTTTGGAACAACAAATGCCAGATTTAAATTTCAATATTACCTTTGTGTTGGAGCTTTTGCCATCTTCTCTTAAGCTTACTCCCTGCAATGAGCTGAATAATAATCTTTTGGGAGCTGAATTCTCCCTCTCCACTTCTCTGCCGTATTTTACTTTGAAAAAGTTCCACCATGCAGCAGTGCCCAATGTGACCATTAAATAAAACTGTAATTAAGGTGACATTGGCAGTTTCAATAATTAGGAGTCTTGCCGAAACTGTAAGAGTAAAAATAACACTCCCTGGCACTGAGATGGGGCAGCTGTGGACTCACACTTACAATGTGCTTTGGCAACTTAACATGACTAATTGTCAGAGAACTTCTCCACAGGGGATTGTGTTCATCTTCAAAAGTTTCTATCTCTGTAGTTTCTAGAAGCCATGTATTTTCTCTTTGTCCAAGTGCTGCTGTTTTCCCTTGTTTTGTAACAGCCCCCCGCCCCACCACATCCAGATTTATAGCTCCTTTCAGTTGAGTTTGATGAGATTCCATGTTGCTGTCTTGATGAGCTGCCAGTTCTTTCTGATTGAGACAGGGGCTAGGACCAGGCAGACCACAGAGTGAGTTCTAGCTGGAGTTCGAGGGGATATCTTGTCAACTCTTCCTTTCTCAGCAGAGTATTCTGAGTATCACAGTTTTTAAGTATTGTCTGAAGTAACTGAATTACAAGGTTTATGATGACTTCCGACTCTAGCCACATGTCAGAGTCATCTGAAAAGAGCTTTTCTCCCATTACATTGACCCTGTTGAGGGACCGTTCTCTTCAGCTCTTGCTGTCCTTCTCTTTTCCATATGCAGCATCCTTACTCAGTCATCAAGACCTGGGTGTACTGTCAACAGCCTGTGACAGACCCAGGAGGTCAGGCAGAAAGTGGTGGCCCTCTTGATCTTCCTCCATTGATTCTTTCTCACCCTCTCAATCCTTAACCCTTGATCTCTTTTTTTTTTTTAAATTATGAAAATATGGCAACACATTTACAGGAGACTTGGAAAATATAGAACAAGGTTATATATAGTTCCACTATATAGTACAATTATTTTTAAGTAGATAAATTAAGATTTTTAGTTTAAGCTTCAGTATCAAACTCTCAAAAATTAATACAACAAATATACAGAGAAGTAGAAGGATATAATAGACCTGAAAAGCACTATGAATCAATTCAATATAATTAAGATTGATACAATTTTCACACATTATGATACAAACCCTATTTAAGTTCCCATAGACTATAAACTAGGAGACTCTGTAACATATCCAGGGACATATGAACAGGTGCAAAAATTTCATTTCTACAAGTATTGAAATCATACAGAATGTGTTCTCTTATTACTGTGGAATTATGTTAGAGAGCAGTATCAAAAGATATTTGAAAATAACCCACATATTTTCAAGTGCAATGTGACATTTACCAAGAGAGATCTTTGACTTCGCCATTGAAAGCTTCACTAAAGTCAGAAGACTGGAAAAGCACAGAGGGTGTTTGCAGGGAAGACACCTTGATCTCTTGTGAGTAATCGTCTTTTTGATTCTCACTGCTAATGCCATGGATAGACCGGTCTAAACACATCCCTGGCTATTCGAGGTTTTTTGTATTTCCATACAAATTGTGAAATTATTTGTTCTAGTTCTGTAAAAAATACCATTGGTAGCTTGATAGGGATTGCATTGAATCTATAGATTACTTTGGGTAGTATAGCCATTTTCACAATATCGATTCTTCCAATCCATGAACACGGTATGTTTCTCCATCTGTTTGTGTCCTCTTTGATTTCTTTCATCAGTGTTTTATAGTATGTATAGGTTTTATACTATGTATAGGTCTTTTGTTTCTTTAGGTAGATATACTCCTAAGTATTTTATTCTTTTTGTTGCAATGGTGAATGGTAGTGTTTCCTTAATTTCTCTTTCTGTTTTCTCATTGTTAGTGTATAGGAATGCAAGGGATTTCTGTGTGTTAATTTTATATCCTGCAACTTTACTATATTCATTAATTAGCTCTAGTAATTTTCTGGTAGAGTCTTTAGGGTTTTCTATGTAGAGGAAACATGTATATTATCTAGGGTGAAACAGATCACCAGCCCAGGCTGGATGCATGAGACAAGTGCTTGGGCCTGGTGCACTGGGAAGACCCAGAGGAATTGGGTGGAGAGGGAGGTGGGGGGGGGCGGGTATCGGGATGGGGGAATACATGTAAATCCATGGCTGATTCATGTCAATGTATGACAAAAACCACTACAATATTGTAAAGTAATTAGCCTCCAACTAATAAAAATAAATGAAAACAAACAAACAAACAAAAAACACATCCCTGTCTTGACCCGGCCTCTTGACCTCAGTTTCTGTAGCCCATTCTCCAGGCTGATGTGAAGTCAGTCATTCTGACACAGCCATTTGAAATCACATCCCTCCCCAGGCCCACAGTGCATTTTGGCTTCACTTTACTTGGAGGACAGTGTCTCACTCCACATCAGGACATCCCAGCTCTCCATGATCAAGCCACCCACCCACCTGCCTTTCCAGTCTGACCTCTCACCGTTCCATATCCTTTACCCTGGGTTTGAAGTAATAGTAACTATTTGCAGTTCAGAGTCAGTGTTTGAACAATTCTGACCATGGGGGCCTTAAAGTATGTATCCCAAGACACCTCACTTTTCCTCACCTGGGTCCCCACTCACCATCTCTTTACAATGATTGGCCACCAGTCCAGGTACACAGCAAAGCATAGATACAAGTTATTGTTGGACTTGCTGAAAGTATGGAGGAAAAGTCTTAAAGTAGGATCTGGAGAAATAAACATACAACTAATATCATTGTATGGGGCTTCTCCAGTGGCTTAGATAGTAAAAAAATCCACCTGCAATGTGGGAAGATCCCCTAGAGAAGGGCATGGCTACCCACTCCAGTATTCTGGCCTGGAGAATTCCATGGACAGAGAAGCCTGGAGGGCTACAGTTCATGGGGTCACTGAGAGTGGGACACAACTGAGCAGCTTTCACTTTCACATTCGATATCACGGTATAGAAGAGAACACACTAAGTGCTTGGTGGCAGAAAGTTAACGCTGCAGTTTCCATATAAGGCACCTCTTTGGGAATGTAGGGGAAGAGAGGAACAATGAGGACTGGAATCACCATGCACTGCACTCTTATGAAGTGGTGGGTCAGAATAAAGATGAAAAATGGCCTTTTAGGTAAGGGAAACAGCTTTAACCAAAGCTTAGAGGAAGAAGAGCATAACATGTGGTAGGGACAGAAAGGTTATACAGACACATAGACATACAACACACACACATACATTTATAGGTTTGTATTAGTCATGATAGGGTAGGTAGTGCAGCGACAGGAAACATATATACATCTTGGAGACATTGTATAACCAAAGCTTGCTTATCATGTCATTTAGGAAGCCAGATCCTATCCCCCACAGCGTAGCATTACCTTTGGGCCAGGCAGTTGGAGGGACATCTCAGCACAAATAGGGCGTGGGTAGTGTATACGTACAGGACCTCTAGCCACATCAAGGGGCTGGCCAAGAAAGTAAAAGCCTGGTCCTGGAAGTCAGAAGCATCATTAGAAAGAAGACGCTGCACGATTTTTGTAGTCTTACATAATAACTCAAAGTTAGTTATTTCAAATGTTGATGATCTTGTATGTTAATAACACAATCACTTTCTTAGATTTGTCCCTTGGAGTCAATTTATATTTCTTGTTCTTCCTCCCCCACTATGTTCAATCAACTGTTGGTGTTAAATAGAATCATTCTTCACAAATTTCACCTGTCTGTACTCCTCAGTGCATTCTCAGCTATCTATTCCAAGCAACTTTGTTCCTTTCAGTGAGAAATGGTATTTAAGTTTAAGAATCCGGGTGCCAAGGGCTCACTGCTTCTGCTTTGTATAACTGTTTCCGGGCCTTGTCAGTAGACATATGTTCAGTTCAGTTGCTCACTCATGTCTGACTCTTTGCGACCCCATGGACTGCAGCACGCCAGGCCTCCCTGTCCATCACCAACTCCCAGAGTCTACCCAAACCCATGTCCATTGAGTCAGTGACTCCATCAAACCATCTCATCCTCTGTCGTCCCCTTCTCCTCCTGCCCTCAATCTTTCCCAGCATCAGGGTCTTTTCAAATGAGTCAGCTCTTTGCATCAGATGGCCAAAGTATTGGAGTTTCAGCTTCAACATCAGTCCTTCCAATGAACACTCAGGACTGATCTCCTTTAGGATGGACTGGTTGGATCTCCTTGCAGTCCAAGGGACTCTCAAGAGTCTTCTCCAACACCACAGTTCAAAAGCATCAATTCTTTGGCGCTCAGCTTTCTTTATAGTCCAACTCTAACATCCATACATGACCACTGGAAAAACCATAGCCTTGTCTAGACAGACGTTTGTTGACAGAGTAATGTCTCTGCTTTTTAATATGCTGTCTATGTTGGTCATAACTTTCCTTCCAAGGAGAAGCGTCTTTTAATTTCATGGCTGCAATCACCATCTGCAGTGATTTTGGAGCCCAGAAAAATAAAGTCAGCCAGTTTCCACTGTTTCCCCATCTATTTGCCATGAAGTGATAGGACCAGATGCCATGATCTTAGTTTCCTGAATGTTGAGCTTTAAGCCAACTTTTTCACTCTCCTCCTTCACTTTCATCAAGAGGCTTTTTAGTTCCTCTTCACTTTCTGCCATAAGGATGGTGTTGTCTGCATATCTGAGGTTATTGATATTTCTCCCAGCAATCTTGATTCCAGCTTGTGCTTCCTCCAGCCCAGCGTTTCTCATGATGTACTCTGCATATAAGTTAAATAAGCAGGGTGACAATCTACAGCCTTGACGTACTCCTTTTCCTATTTGAAACACGTCTGTTGTTCCATATCCAGTTCTATCTGTTGCTTCCTGACCTGCATACAAGTTTCTCAAGAGACAGGTCAGATGGTCTGGTATTCCTATCTCTTGAAGAATTTTCCACAGTTTATTGTGATCAACACAGTCAAAGGCTTTGGCGTAGTCAATAAAACAGGAATAGATGTTTTTCTGGAACTCTCTTGCTTTTTTGATGATCCAGCGGATGTTGGCAATTTGATCTCTGGTTCCTCTGCCTTTTCTAAAAACTAGCTTGAACATCTGGAAGTTCTCGGTTCACGTATTGCTGAAGCCTGGCTTGGAGAATTTTGAGCATTACTTTACTAGCGTGGGAAATGAGTGCAATTGTGCGGTAGTTCAAGCATTGCCTTTCTTGGGGATTGGAATGAAAACTGACCTTTTCCAGTCCTGTGGCCACTGCTGAGTTTTCCCAATTTGCTGGCATATTGAGTGCAGCACTTACACAGCATCATCTTTTAGGATTTGAACTAGCTCAACTGGAATTCCATCACCTCCACTAGCTTTGTTTGTAGTGATGCTTTCTAAGGCCCACTTGACTTCACATTCCAGGATGTCTGGCTCTCGGTGAGTGATCACACCATTGTGATTATCTGGGTCATGAAGATCTTTTTTGTATACTTCTTCTGTGTATTCTTGCCACCGCTTCTTAACATCTTCTCTTTCTGTTAGGTCCATACTGTTTCTGTCCTTTATTGAGCCCATCTTTGCATGAAATGTTCCCTTGGTATCTCTAATTTTCTTGAAGAGATCTCTAGTCTTTCCCATTCTGTTGTTTTCCTCTATTCCTTTGCATTGATCACTGAGGAAGACTTTCTTATCTCTCCTTGCTATTCTTTGGAACTCTGCATTCGGATGGGAATATCTTTCCTTTTCTCCTTTGTTTTTCACTTCTCTTCTTTCCACAGCTATTTGTAAGGGCTCCTCAGACAGCCATTTTGCTTTTTTGCATTTCTTTTCCATGGGGATGGCCTTAATCCCTGTCTCCTATATAATGTCACAAACATCCATCCATAGTTCATCAGGCACTCTGTCTATCAGATCTAGTCCCTTAAATCTATTTCTTACTTCCACTGTATAATCATAAGGGATTTGATTTAGGTCATACCTGAATGGTTTAGTGACATGTGTAGGAACATATTTTTGCTTTTTTGTTTTTCAGAAGAAAAAAAATGCATTTTTATGCTCATACTGTTTCTAATTCAAATTTAGAATTATAGAGTTTTAATTCTTAGATTTAATATTCATATATCTTTTATAGTGAGATCTTGATTAAAATAATTCCTCATCTCTTTTATTCTACTGTGTGTGCATACACATAATAGTTTCAGATTAACATTAGCAATGTTATTGCAAGCAATATTACTCAACACAATTTATGATTTCTTAACTTTGCTTTTTATCCTGAGAACATCTCCCACTAGTCAAATTGCTGTGTTTCAAATTCACTTGAAGTAAATACTTTCTGGGTTGTTAAGCAGTCACTGCAATGAGTTAGCTTGTGTGTCTCACTTGGCTTTTGACTTTTAGGGATTAAGTTACTTGGGAAGAGCTTGATCCTCTCAGGTTTGCTTTTAATCTTTACAGGTGGGACCAGGCAGCATTTAGTGTAGTACTGATTGTGACCTACTACTGAGGTCAAACCCTCGAATTAAACTTTGACAGAATTGAATTCTTGATACCTGTGGGTAGGTTGTTCTCGACAGTGTTGCACCATGTTTTCTTCCTATCAACAGTGTATGAGAGAGTCTGTTTATTTGGATATTGTCAACTGAGTAAGTGGTCTACCTCTTTGCAGTATAGTAAGGGATGAAAGTGCTGGTTTGCAAACTAGCCCTCATTCACAGAGGACAGGGGAAGACCAAAAAAAGAGGCAGACCGCTCCAGGTTGGTAGGTGGAAGGTTTTAATAAGCAAAGGGGCTTACTTACAAGGCTTGTTTTGGGTGGCCACAAGGCAAATAGATGACGACATACACCCGTCGGAATATGAAAAGTTTATTCGGAGGCCTTAAGTGAGTTGTCACCTATATCATCCAGATGTTCTCAACAATCCCTTACCCTTGCAAGGCTCATCCTTGAGACAGTTCCTGAAGCCGGAGCAGGACCCCGTGGGGCCTCTTACTGTGTCACCCGCCTCTTGTTTATAGAAAAGCTCAGGAGAGGGCAGGGTGAATTGAGGAAGTAGCATTGCCATATGTACAGTACCATGTGTGAACTAGACAGCTAGTGGGAAGCTGTTGTTTAGCACAGGGAACTCAGTGCTCTGAGATGACCTAGAGACGCAAGAAGGAGGGGATATATGTATACATACAGCTGATTTGAGGATTCCCAGGTGGCGCTAGTGGTAAAGAACCTGCCTGCCAATGGAAGAGACATAAGAGATGTGGGTTCGATCCCTAGGTCAGGAAGATCCTCTGGAGGAGGGCACCACAACCCATTCCAGTGTTCTGCCTGGAGAATCCCATGGACATAGGAGCCTGGCGGGCTACAGTCCCTAGGGTCACAAAGAGTCGGACACAGCTGAGTGACTTAGCACGCGGCATAGCTGATTCACACTGTTGTACAGCAGAAAGTAACATGCGTTGTAAAGTAACGGTACCCCAATTAAAAACAAAAGCTTTAGCCTCCTAAGCCTTCCCCAAGTTCCAAAGCACAAATTTAATTGGTTAATATTTAGAGACGTGAGAAAAGACAGAAACAAAGGAAAATAAGCAAGACAAAATAATCATAGCTTAGCCATACAACAAAGAAAAGAACTCCTTAGTTCCTCCTCAGGGCTATAGACAATGTCCCTGCGTCGTTCTACAGAAACTTCCATGTCTCCCACGCTCTGTATCAGATGGAGAATGTTGACTGTGTGCTAACCACCAGCACGTAAACCCCAGAATGATTAGAACCAGAAAATTGATGATTGTGATTCCTGAAATATCACCCTGTCACCACACCACCTCCCAACTGAAAGAATGTCCATGAGCTAATCAGGCAGCCTGCAACTCTGACCCTTAATGTTGCCTTTACAAATCCATCCCTGAAGGCCATGGGGGAGTTCTGATCTTTTGAGCACTAGCTGCCAGTCCTCCTAGCTTGATTCCCATGAATAAACACTGTGTTTTCCTTCACCACAACCTGGTATCAGTAGATTGGCTTTGCCGTGCATCGAGCAGGCAGACCTGAGGTCAGGTCAGCAACATTGCTGCTGTGGGAACAGCAGTGAGCCGCGTGTACGTTCCAGGTCGGGGGGAGCGTGAAGAGCCTGCTTTTGCCCAGGTCCAGCTTGGAGGTTCACTGGTGATCTCATGCTCTCAAGGTCCTCTTCCAACAAAATGATATTTCTCAATTTAAAATTTTTCTCTTGTTATGGCTGAGGTTGAGCATCTTTATATTTAAGACGAGAGCCATTTGCATGTATGTGAATTTGCTGTGAGATCCTGGGCATGGCTCATTCTTCTCCTAGTATGTTCTCTGTTTTTAACAGAACTCTTTAAGTGGTGGGAAACTCTTGGCCTGATAATATATTTGCAAATATTGTACTCGTTTTTCATTTGTTTTTTATATGTCCTGGTATTTTTAAATCACATATTTTTTTTACATTGTTCAATTTATCTTTTCTCAAGTTGTTTCTAGATTTTGAGTCCTATTTAAGAAAAGCTTTTCCTACTGCTAGGTTATAGAAGAATTCGTCCATGCTTTCTCCTAATATTTGCTCAACTGCTAAGTAATTACCCCAACACTGTTTTTTAAAAATAATCCATCCTTTCTTCACTGCTTTGACATAAAGCCTTTGTCACATATTAAACTTCTATATTGGTTGTCAACTTTTCCAATATCCTTTTTTTATTTTGCAGTATCAAAATGGAACTAAAAACTTTTAAAGGCAGAGTTAAAAATGTTTTAATAAACAGTAAGCATTAATCTAGTGATAATTAACCTAGTTAAATCTAGAATTGATCATATCGATAAATTCTGATTATTTGCTTCAGGTAATATGATGAAGAATTCAGGAAAATTAAAGTGATAATCCAGTGAGTAAATAGTAGTTAAATCCTCTATCATGAAATGATATTTATCACTGCCATGATTATGAAACAGTACGCTACAATATTACTGAATATGGCTTTATGGAAATCTAATACTTTAAGTAGCACAGATAAGTTAGCATATTATATATATGTACCTTCAGCCTGAAATAAACTTTGTAAAGGTTCTGATATATAAAAATGTGCTTTTCAGAAATTTCCCTTGCTACTGAGAATCTTTCATTTTTTAGGGGAAGCTCATTATTAGATCCACTCTGCTAATCTTTGCTGGAGAACTTTAAGCCATAGACTCGTGTAAGATGTCGGATTTGGCGGGAACATTCTCAGATCTCCTCCTCTGCCACCAGCGCCCCTACGGTTATAAATCTGCTTCCTTGTGATTGCAGCTTTAGTTTTCCTCTCACTCTCCTTAGGTAATAAAATCACTAGTTAGGAGTTCTGTATTTGCATATTAAAACCCAAAATGAGATAACATTTTTGCATGTCAACTGCATTTTTTTAAAAGGGCTCTTTTGGGGTTGAATTGTATGTGTTTAAATCTGAGGAAATAGACATTCTTAATATGATATTGGGAGCAAAAATGTTTCGAATCTTCCTCAAGGGAAATTTGTTCATTTGTGGACTGACTTCCACTTCCGGCTGCTACCGTGTATCTGAGCTCAGTCATCCTTCTGGTTTCAGCTCACATGTCATCTCCCTCAGGAAGCTTTCTCTGATGACTGTCACTCACTCTGTGTCCAGTACATCCTTATTTGTCCCCATCAGCACAGTGGCGTTGCCTTCCTGACACACAGAAAGCGTGTTTGGCCAGGTTTGGCTGTGCATTCCTTGAGGACAGGGGTGATGTGCTGTCGGCTTGAATGGCTTTGTATCTCATGCTCCATTCACAGTGCCTGGCATAGACGAGACAGAATGCTTGTTTTTTAATTGCTTTTTTTTTTGTTTGTGATGGTGTTCAGAAAGTGTCACTGATACATAGTCGCGGCATCATCATGGTAAGTCATCTGGCACCTGCTGCATTGTTGCTGTTCATTCCTCAGTCGCGTCCAACTCTCTGTGACCCCATGGACTGCAGCATGCCAGGCCTCCCTGGCCTCCACCGTCTCCTGGGCTTGCTCAAACTTACGTCCATTGAGTCAGTGATACCATCCAACCATCTCATCCTCTGCCATCCCCTTCTCTTTTGACCTTCAATCTCTCTCAGCATCAGGGTCTTCCCTATGTTTTTGTTGGGCTCATTTCTCTGGAATCAGAGCATTTATGGCATTTTATACCCATGCTACGAAGAAAATGCTAGTTGGTGCTGGCGATATATTTGATGTGTAATAAACTTGAGTGATACCCTAGTCAGAATATGCTCTGGGTGAGATCTGTTATCCAGGTAGAACAATTAATGTACTATGAATATTTCAGAATAGTCACGGACAACACCAATTGCACAGTGAATAATTACACAGTGAGGATATAATGAATCTTTACGTGATTGAAAGCCTGACAGAATATTGAAGGGCAAAGCTGGAAATGCCCAGGAACAAAGGCATAAGTTTTAAAAGGTAGTAAACTAATTTAAAACATTCCTAGCCTGAAATAAGGAAAGAAACAAATTATCATTGTACTAATAATGTAAGATACTGAGGCTTAGGAAAGAACTCTTTGGCAGCTGTGACTGCCTTTTCAAAATATACCAAAGTTGTAAAACTTGCTTGTCACTGTAGAGATAATTATCCGGGTTTATCTAAAAGGAAATTGAGAAGATCTGTCCTGAGAATGGTGGAGAGCTGTCACAGGAAGCTCGAGAGATGATACAGGAGAAAGCCTTTGGTGTTGCCCATGGAATTTTCGGCCCAAGGACACTGTCATGATTGTTACCCACAGGCCTTTCATTGTATGGCTATCAGTAACAAAGCCAGTTATCTTCCTTTTGTTTTCTTTGTTCTTTGTTTAAATGTGGAACATACTGAAAAATGCAAAGGAACAAAATTATGATTTCTTCCCTGCTTCTAGTTCCAACCCCCAGAAGAAATGACCACTACCAGTCTGCAGTGTGCACTTCCTGACAGTTTCCAGGTTATATAATCTGTGTGTTGGTGTGTCTGTGTGTGTTTATGAAAGGGAAATCACTGGGTATTGCTTCCTATTGGACACCTATTTAAGATGCTGCTTATCACACTGGGACCACGTGTCATGGGGTTCGTTTCCTTTGTTGGTTGGCCTGTCTCCACACTTCATGTTCTGTTCTTGGGATTGTTGACCCCACGAAGGAATATAAAGAGAACAGGTTAGGATCTTTAGTGTCAGGGAGCAGGGGATTCAGTGAAAGTTCAGAGCAGAAAAGTTTACAGTTTTCCAAAATGTATTTTTTGACAGTACATATTAAGTACTGGAGATTTAATTCATCTGCTACATATAGTTTTAGATCTGAGGGTGAGATTTTTTCTTTTAAAGAAGTCAACCATAGCATTCATATTGGATTAAAACAGAAACAATAAAACTGAGTATAGCATTCCTATTAAAGAGTCAGACTTTTATAAAAGATTTCCTACATATGTGAAATCAGTACCTTATGATTTGATATTTTTTAAAAAGATGGAGCAGCAAAGTTACCATTCATGACCCCCTTCTTTCTTGGGCAAATGGTGCAACCTTTTCCCCTGTGGAAGCCATTTATTTCCAAGTGTTTTCCTATCAAATATTTAAGTAACAAGAACAGCTGGTCACAACTCCAGAGAGACATTAGGAAGAAAGCAGTAACCTCTGAAAATGAATTTGAGTTTATAAGTAGAACTAGTTAGAATGGTAAATTTTATTTTATATTAGGGAGAACATTTGTGTTTGGTAGGCACTTTAATTTTTAGATTTCTCTGTTATGTCACAGTTTAAAAATAAAGATGCAAGGGCAAGATCTTAAGACCCTAGATCTTATTTTGCAAAATATATAGACATTCTTATTCAGAATGTGAGGAAGGACAGTGGCATCTAAAACAAAATTCTTCATTTTTCCAAAATGCCGAAGCAGTTCATACTAAGTTTAAAATTTCCAATTCTGTTCCCTGAACATTGCTGCCACATTTTGCACATAGACAACTGAAATGTTGGTTATTCATCTTATTATTAATTTTTAAAATATTTATTTATTTGTTTGGCTGTGCTGGGTCTTAGTAACAGAATCATCGTTGCCACATGCGGGATCTAGTTCTCAGACCAGGGACTGAACCTGGGCCCCCTGCATTGGGAGCGTGGAGTCCTAGATACTGCACCACTAGGGAAGTCCTTGTTATTCATCTTAAGATGAGTAAAATACAAAATATGCCTGGGCCAGTGTGAAGTATATGTGTATGTGTGTATATATATCCTGGAGGAGGGCATGGCAACCCACTCCAGTATTCTTGCCTGGGAAATCCCATGGACAGAGGAGCCTGGCAGGCTACAATCCATGGGACTGCAAAGAGTCAGACATGACTGAGCATGAGCGCACGCGCGCGTGTGTGTGTGTGTGTGTGTGTGTGTGTATAAACTCAAACATTAGGATACTGTCATTATTCTAAGTAAAACTTATTAATGTGTTTAAATAAAGTATATAGAAGTATAGACTTGCAATACTGAATGTTTAACGTTAAAAATTGCAGCTGTATGTTTTCACTCAGTTGTGTAGTGGTACTATCGCTCATTTTTTGGTTAAGTTTTATATTCTGACTTAGTTTGCTTCAGGTAGTGAGATCACCGGAAAGATGACCTAGACCCATTAGTTGTAATGAAATAGCATCACTGTCTTAGAATTGCGGTCCACTCTAGTGTAATACGTCCGTTAGACATGCCAAGAGGGGTCGTGCAGGCTGCCCTCTCAGAGTGAAGCTCATCACAGGAGGATGACCAGGCGTGAGGTCTCACAGGGAAACCTTATGAAAACTCTTTGGAAAAAAGAGGAGCTGGGGATTGGGAGGGAGACAGATGTCTTCACGTAGTAGAAGAGCAGTCAACTGGAAGAGAATAGTTTTAACTCAGGTGGACATAAACGACAAGGAAAGAACAATGATTAAAAATTACAGAGATGCAAGTTCATACCCATACAGGGAAGCATTTCCTAAGAAATCATTGTAATTGTCCAAAAATGAAAGTGATCTCTTGGCAGAGGGGGTGAAGTTTTTCTTCCATATCTCATGCTTGAGCCATAAAGAGAGCCGATGGTGATTGAAGGGGCCCAAGGTTTAGTTGTCTGACCACTGGTGAGTCGTATAAGCAAGGGAGATGGCTTCCCATGGACAGAAGAATGGGTAAACTCAAATGCTGATTTTTTTCTTTTTGGAAATATTTTGTTGTGTCATAGTGTTCCTACATGTCAGAAGGTATGGGAATTCACATGAGCTTAGGAAAAAAGGGAAAGAGAAAAGAAAAGGCATGCTGAAGTCCCATGGTACATAACACATGGCATCAAACCAAAATTGATCTTGATAATCAATGTCGATATCTCTTAGGGTATTATGGACAGAAGTATGGGGATGAAAGTTAATCCAAGAAGCTTAATGAAAAATGCAGAGCTGAGAAAATTGACAAAAGAAATAACAGAAAATGGACCTCTAGGATATTTTAAAACATAACTTGAGCAACTTTTGACTTACTTCTAGAGTCTCTGAAATGTATTTCTTAGTAAGTGTGGAGCAGAGAGATCAATAACAAATAGACTCTGCTTATCCATGTTTGTTTTACTTTATTTGGAAGGTCCATGGAAAGCCACTGAGGGATGGAGTGGGTATTGACATTATTGTGGCTATATTAATTTTTTGAAGCTTTGCAGTGTAAATTTAATGAGCTGGTGTCTGAAAGTTTCCTTTGTGGTGCTGTAAAAAAATCTCTCTTCATCACACAAACGTGTTTTTAGACATTGTCAAGGGAATCATCACGCACTTTTTGAAATACTCATATTCAGCCTTAGTACAGTACTGTATCCTCCCATTCATGCCCTATAACAGCCTTGAACCTCCCACAATTAGATTCCAGCAAAGATCATCTTTCTTTAAAAGATGGTAATGCCAGAAGTAAAAAGGGAAGCCATCTTTTAATCTCATAATATCTGAAATAGACCTGATAGACTGATAATGTATCATCACAGTCACCAGATACTTGCCTTTTCACTGAGGACCACCAGTGATTGACAACCCAAGGCTCCTATGCACCTGAAGTAGGGCTTATGAATCTGTATTATCTCCTGGAAGTTACACAGATGCCAGAGGGTTTTATTTTTCCCTGTGATTTAATTATTTAATTATTTGTAACTGATTTTTGCTATAATTTCAAATTTACAGAACAGTTGCAAGAATCATACAAGGAAGTCTCTTATACCCTTTTGCCAAATTCGTCAGTTGTTGGCTGTTGATTGTGTGTGTTTCAGGTGTACACCAAAAGGATTCAGCTATACATGCGTGTATGTACAGATTCTTTTCTACTATCAATTATTACAAGATATTGAATACAGTTCCCTGTGCTATACAATATATCCTTGTTGTTTATTTTGTATATAGTAATTTGTATCTGTTAATCCCAAACTCTTAATTTATCCATCCCCCTCTGCTTTCCCTTTGGTAACTTTAAGTTCTTTCTCTTTGTAGTCTATTTCTGTTTTGTAAATAAGTTCATTTGTATCTTTTTTTTTAGTTTTCACACATAAGTGATATCATAGGGTATTTGTCATACTCTGGTTTATGTCACTTCGTATGAAAGCCTGTAGGTCCATCTATGTAGCTGCAGATGGCATTATTTGGTTCTTCTTTATGGCTGAGTAATAAAAGTTTTGTTGACTAGAGGCAGGGATTAAGAAAACGATACTCTACCTTCAAAAGCACCAAGTACCTCTTAGTACCTGGAGAAGGTGGCTCTTTGCTGCAGGTTGGAGGATCTGCAGTGAGGGTGTGTGTCTGGAGAGGGTGTGTGAGGGTTTAGTGGGGACCAGTACGACTACTGTAATCTCATCAGTTCATCACAATAACCCCTTGCAGTCTGTATCAGTCTGATTTTAAAACAGAGAAGAGCCAAACATAGAACTGTTACAAGAATTATCCAGCATCCCATGGTGAGTAGGTAGCAAACCCAGATATCACCAGGTCTGTGACGTGGAGGTGTGGGTTCCCTCTGCTGGGATACTGCCCTACCTGGAGCCTGAGCTGTCTTGTTTTGGTAATTCCATGTTCCAGGCTTTTCCTCACCCTCTCCCCTGGAAATTGTATCAATTTGTCCACTACCAGATTTATTTGAAGACTCTCTTTTGTCCTAATGACATGTTTGCTGAACAGAAAATTATCCCATGAAGTGAATGCCTTCCGGTCAGTCCTCCAAGTCCCTCATGCAGACAACACCTGGCCCCTGGGGTACAGTTTCTGTCCTGGAGCAAGCTAGGGCCTCGACAAGTCCACATTCCTGGGGCAGAAACGGCCTCATCCCACTAGCATTTGTTTGCATAGTACTGAATGGGTTTAGTGGATTCAAATATAACTGCTTCTTTAAACAGCAGAACTGGCTTAGCTTCCTCTGTTTTTAATGCTGGGTTACCAAAAGTTTCTGCCTTCTCCTTTTCAGATATTCAGTGTAGCCCTGTGGTAGTTTCTATCTAGGGGAAATGGGTGCACATTAGACTGCAGATGTCCACAGTAGGTCAAGAGGAAGTTACTAACTTCTGCCAGAAATAGCTGCTAATTGGTTTCTCATGGAAGGAGGGACCTTTTCTGGGGGGAAATACACATTTATTCATAGGAAGGGCAGGAATGAGCTGGTTTTCCCCAGGGCACTTGCCAATTTCCAGCAGCAATGCTGGTAACACGGTGCAGTGGTAATGATGAAGTGAATCATTGGCACGGCACTTTCTGAATCCTTAGGGGCCCCTCCTGATAGCAAGTGTTGCGGGGGAGAATGTTGGGAGCATCTTGAGAACATGAGCAAATCTAGCTCCTTTAGTTGAATTCTCTTGTATGGCATTTTAAAAGAGACTGTGTATTTTGTGGGTGGCAGTACCCAATTTTGTTATTTACTTGATTGTTTGTGAGAAAGAATACTATAAGAACAATACAATTCATGTATATCCAGGGGATAAGAATAAAGTTTTATATATATATGTGTGTGTGTGTGTGTGTGTGAATTATGTGTATGTATTCTTATGCATGTGTATATAAAATCGTGTGTGTACACGTGTGTATAAATTATATATGTAGTATTTTTGACAAAATTTTTCATGTAGGAATGGCTTTCAAGTACATATGCTGAAATCTGTTTAGAAAACCATTATTTCAAACCAGGGAACCACGGTCTTAAGAGAACCCAAAAATTTACGATGTTCATGGCATTGAGTTACAACTAACATTTCCTTCCAGTTTTAAAAACAAAATAGTATGCACTAGTGATATCCCCTTATATTTACTTTCCTCTGAAAGTATTCTAAAGATTTAACATTTTCATCCATGTGGTCAAGATGGCCTGTGGACGTCTAATGTAACTGAATGCTGTGTTTGGGTATAAGCTGCTCTATTTGATTATATCTTTGGTTTTAACTTGATTTGGTTATACACATCTGAACATTGTCTAACCTGTCTTCCTAGTTTCCCTTTGGGGCTTAATAAAGTTGTTTATTAAAAAAAAAATCTTGCAACTTTGAAGGCCAGCAGAGCTACCTGTGAAGGAAACATTTTGTTGGGGCAGAGTGGGTGTGGGTTTGTCTGGAGTCATGGGCAAGGACACAGGCTCTTAAGGCAGACCGACCAGATTCAAAGCCTCTTCACTTTCTACATACTGCAGGACTTTGGACAAGTGGCATTCTTCACTTTCCTCCAATATATAATGGAGGCAGTAGTAACACCGGTCACCTCTATGGAGTTAGGTAGAATTCAGTGAAACGACCCCTTAAGGTATGGAGCAGTGCCCCTAATATTTTGTTTTTGGCTTTTAATAACAGCCACCACCAAAACCAAGCTCCAACAAGTTGAAGGAATTTGGGGCCTGTATTGACTTACATATCTGAAATATTCAGACATATATGGAATTTGATCGTGGTTTGGTCAGGGCTCCGTCATAACTCTTCTGTGGAGCACTTGTCTGGTCATCCTCTGTGCACCAGTGGTGGCGGTTTAGTCGCTCAGTCATGTCCAACTCACGACCCCGTGGGCTGTGGTCCACCAGGCTCCTCTGTCCATGGGGTTTTCCAGGCTAGGATTCTGGAGTGGCTCACCATTTCCTTCTCCAGGGGATCTTCCTGACTCAGGAATTGAACCTGGGTCTCCTGCACAGCCGGCAGATTCTTTACCAACTGAGCTACCAGGGAAACTCAGTACCAGAGGTCAGACTTGGTTTTCATGCTGAGCTTTCTCATGGCCGCTGGATAGATTCAGAAAGGAGCTGAGGTGTCATACTTGCTCATTCTCCTCTAAGAGGAGGGAGATAGGGTTTCACTGTCACGATTATTGAATGGAGTTATGAACGGACCATCCTGCACAAGTTCTGTAGCCCAGGGAATGTCATACCAACTCACTATTGCCTGGGTTGCTGGCTATCTCTGAACCACTGTCGTGAGATTCATGAGATCCCCCCTGAATGTCTTAAACATGTCAGGACTCAACCTCCAGAAGGGTCTGGGGTCTCACACATACCCAAATGAAAAGACTGAGAAACAATGAAAGAGGGTGGAGTGGTTTTGGAGGTAAATCATAATATTTTCTACTGAATTTCATAAATATCACTTATTATTATATAATAACTGTGGACAGTAATTTAATAATAATGACAATAAGGAGTACTCTGTTTGCTCACTGAGTGAATGACCAGCCCTGGCTTTGTTCCTGTATGCCAGAGAGCACTAAGGTAAAACCTTTGCTGATTTTTCTACTTGACTTCTGGATCATTTAGCATATTTTAGGCTTCAGTATTTGTATAACATAGCACGATCATTGGGGATAGTATGTGGGTTTCAGCTGGAAACCGCTCTGCCCCAGAAGTAATCGCCTCAGTCACCCCATGTATTATAATGTGTTTTTTAAAGCGTAAAGATTGGCTCAATTGGTGTGATGGTTATTTGCCTGTTTATACGCAGAACCTTTTCCAGCTCTTCCGTGATCTGCTCAGGTTGCAGGGGTTCCTCTCCTGTCATTTGCCTGCGCTCCCTTGCGAGCCGGCTGCCAGCTGAGACCAGTCAGTGGAAAAAGCCAGGTATCTCACCTGTTTGTCCCCACTCTGTGTAGGGTCTTCAGTGGCAGTTGTGTATCGCCCGGGTTATTCTGGCCCCCTCCTGTCAGTCCTCCTTCTGCCTTGCTCCCCTAGCCCTGTGGTGTGTAGCAGCCTAGCTGCTGTTGCTAATCTCCTGCTGGCCTCCATTTCCTATTTGCCTTTTCAAATCTTCCAACACCATTGTACCTGGTGCCTCATATTCAGTTCTCTCTATTGAATTACCTGGGTTGGGCTCTGTATTACTGCCCTGACCCCGACTTAATAATCATTGAACTTCAAAATACTGAAATTCTAACTGACTAATGACATTTTTCTAGGAATAAATTCTACTGTCTGTAATGCTAATGTGATCTATTTATTTTTTCTAAAAATATAGATTTCTTGGTGAAAAGAAGTTTTCTTTGAAACCTGTGATTCCTGTGATGATTTAATTCCTTAACTTGAAAAAGATATGAGATTTATTAAGACCAATTATAAGCACATTGTTTGAAAAATATTGTGTTTCAACTCATTTTGATCAAACCCCATTATTGGGTCCTATTTGAAATGCAGTTGCAGACATCTGTGATATTAAAGCCTAGTTATTGAGGTGGGATGCTGTATTCTTCTAATGAAGGTTTGGATGGTCTATTGAAACACACTGGTATTGAACAAAAAGCACTTTGTTAAACTGCACAAAATACAGAACTTGACAGCCACCTGGAGCCCTTGGAGAATCGATCCTTTTTGATAGCTGGATTGTTTTTCAGATGACTGAGATTTTGCCCATTTGTCTTCGTGATGAATTGTTTGGTCACAAGGAAGAGAAATTCACTGGGGCTGGGTTAGGCCAAAATAAGTAAATAAGCGAAACGACTGGAAAGACAGTAGGGGACTCAACGAGAAGGCAGAGGCCGCAGCTCAGTTGGTTGCAGAGGGAGTGGGAGTTGGAACCTGGGGGCTGTCAGGGTCCTTCCCGTGTCTCACAGTTGGCTTCTCCGGAGGCTCTGCTGCATCCCTTTCTGCGTGCCCCCAGCCCAGCTGGAGCCACGTGTCCGTCAGGGCAAACGCACATGTCCAGGGAGTGTGGGCTTCTGGTCCTTTTCCTCCTCAGCAGGAATGGTGGGAACAGCCACCTTGGCCAACATGTCCACAGCTCGGCCTGTGCACCCAGGTCTTGTTTAAGAGAACACGAGCCCTGCTCCTTGATGTAAAGTGTGTCTGTAAGGTTTGGAATGTAACTTAGTCATTTCTTAGTGCGACGTGGTGACACTCACTGGCAGCGTCTGCTGTCTGCTTGATAGCAGATGACTATAGATGGCTGTTTGTATATGTTCAGTTGTTTGGTAGATGTTTTATGTAAGTGTTAATTTATTTTGGATTTCCTCTTTCTTGCCAGATGTCACTTGTCATTGTTGATTGGTATTTGCAGTTTCTATTTTGTTACTGCTGGGTTTGTTTGATCTTAGAAACCAAGTAGCCTTTATTATAATTGCATGTAAAATAGAGTTAATTAAATTTTAGCGAGAAGGTCTTTCTTCCAGCTGCGAAAACTCATGGACCTCAGGGCATGCACGTTTCTACATCTGACCAGGTGTAAGAAGGGAAATCATTTGATTAAGTAAATGTGCTTAATCCATGCAGAATTGCTTCCTGGAGGCCCCAGAATCATTGCATTTTGATGTTAATTTCCTTAATTCCATTGCTGTGGTCTCTGTTTAATCAAACACATTATGTTTGTGGTAGGCAGGGTTATGGCTTTCAAAGATGCCTGGTCCCAGTCCCCAGAATATGTTACCTTACATGGCAAAGGAGTGCTTCAAATGGGATTCAGGTGCTAGAACTTGTGATAGGGGCAGGTTTTCAAGGTGGGCGTCATCTGATCACATGAGCCTTAAAGCAGAGGATTTTCTCTGTCAAGGGTCAGTCAGGGAGATGCGGTGGAAGAGAGGAGGTGTGAATGTGAGCGTGAAGAGCTGTTGGTGGCTTTGAAGCTGGAGGAGGGGGTCATGACTCAAGGAATGTGGCTGGCCTCTGGCCCGGTGGAATGGGCCCCGCTGGAAGCCAGTGAGGGTACAGGGACCTCAGCCCTCCAGCTGCCAGGGAATGAATTCTGACCACATGCTGCTAGAGCAAGAGGACCGACTCTCCCCTGAAGCTTCTGGAAGGGAACACAGCTCTGATACTACCCCAAAACATTTCTGAACTGCGAAATAATACATTTATGTTTTAAGTCACTCCATTTGTGACAACTCATTATAGCAACAGAAGAAAACTAATTATGATGCCCAAGTCTTTCTTTCTTCCCAATAAATTGGAAATTATTTCTTAGAATCACTGGGGTCTTCTTATTCCAAGTAGCTTTTGGCAGCTCGTATTTTCCAAGAATGGCTGCAACAGGATTTCCCACCTCAAATGCTTTTCCAGAACTTTGCTGTACATCCCCACAGGAGAGGGATGGCTGTGGCCTCAGTGACTGGCTCCATGAACAGGATCTGGCCAAAGTGATTCCGCATTACCTTCAAGACTAGGTGCACAGGCAGTACTGCTTCTAATGCTTTCTTTTTTTCTTGTGGGGCTCACTCTGGAAGCTTTTGGCTATCACATGAGAAGACTTGCTATCCTGCAGTTGCAGATGAAGAGGCCACTTGGAGCAACTTCCCAGAGAGGGGTGTCCACAGAGCCCCAGACAGGCCAGTCTCCAGCTATTCACGTGTTCTCAGCCTGGGCATCAGACGTGTGGGTGGAGAAGCTGTTACGATGATCAATATCTGCCTGTGGCCATGGAAAGAACCCAAGCAAGAGCTTTCCAGGTGGTTCCAGTCAATTATTGTTGTTGTTGTTACGCTAAGTCGTGTCCGAGTCTTTGTGACCCCATGGACTGCAACACGCCAGGCCTCCCTGTTTCTCACTATCTCCCAGAGTTTGCCCAAGTTCATGTCCATTGAATTGGTGATGATGTCTATTGAATCCAGTCAATACCAGATCCATTAATTACATAATTACAATTGTTACTTTAAGCCACTCTTTTGGAATGATTTGTGATGTAATAATAGTAACTGGAAAATATATTTTTGGCTATGAATGTAATGTTAATAAATTTGTGCAGAGCTGTGTGATTTCAATTCTAGATGCAAGGAAATCCGTTTACCCATCATTTAGTCAGTTATTACACCAATACTAACCACTTTTGTTCTCAATTATCTCCTACCCTTTGCTCCTCATTTTCTTGGTACTATGGAGAGCTTTTCTTGATTTTTCTCCTGAGCTTCTCTGTGCCCAGCCACCTGTGGTCTCGAAATCCACATAACCTCAGAGCATGCTTTGAGTTTTAATAGTGAGTCACAGTTTTATTTCCTGCCTGAGCTCATTGGCAGAAGACCATTGATGCTTTATTATTCACTCAATGCCTGGGAGACCTGGAATTGACCTTCCAAATCCATTACTAGATTCTTGAGGTGAGTTAGATGAATCTGTTTTCAGTGTATATTGATTAAGGAGAAGCAATGGAACGATATTTAAAACTTAGCCCAAAGTAAAACTTGCCTTCCTATTTCTTTATATACCTTACAATATATTTCTGCAGTTTTTGAGAATTTCTTGCAGGTGTGTAGTGCTGTCTCATTAATAACAGCTAAAGACTTAACACTTCTCCTGCTTTAGCTGAGAACTTACTGAATGGCTTCCCTGGTGGCTCAGTGGTAAAGAAACTGCCTGCAGTGCAGGAGACTTGGGTTCAGTCCCTGGGTCGGGAAGATCCCTTGGGCAGGGAATGGCAACTCACTCCAGTATTTTTACTGGGAAGTCCCATCCACAGAGGACCCTGGAGGGCTATAGTCCATGGGATCACAAAGAGTCGGAGATGACTGAGCAGCTAACACACTTTACTGTATGATGTGGACGGGGCATGAATAATGCCGTATTTTATTAGCAGTTTATTTTGAGCATTCTGCTATGCCTTTCTTCTTCAATCCACAATTTGATAAATCATACATGGGAGTACTGGGGACTTAGGATATTTTAATATCATCATGAAACAAAATAATAAAAATTATAGAACTAAAAGAGATGTAAAGGAATGTCTAGTCCAATCCTAACATTTTTTAAGATGTGGCATCATAAATCCAGAGAAACCAAATTAGCTGGTTGCAGAGCCAGAATTAGAAAATTCATTTATCTGAGTGTGTCCAAGCGGCTCTCCTGTGAGGTGGGGGAGAGCTCCGGGTGTGCTCATGGCCCTAATTAGGCTGCAGAACTCAACAAGAGAAATTCTCTCAACCTAATAAAGGCTGTTCATAGAGTTCTCAAGAGAAGCCATGACATAATTGACTGTCTAGAAAAAAGTGAATCTTTGAATTTTTTTTTTTTTTCAAAATTTTAATGTATTTTGGCTGCGCTGGTTCTTCAGTGCAGCCCACAGCCTTCTCTAGCTATGGTACATGGGGTTGGTTGCCCCTCAGCATGTGGGGTCTTAGTTCCCTGGTCAGGGGCAGAACCCACATTCCTTGCATTGGAAGGTGGATTCTTTACCCCTGAACCACCAGGGAAGTTCCCAAAGTGAATCTTTTAAATGAATGAATATACTTATATTGCTAATGTGGCTAGATTCTATTTTTGGAATGCTATTTTTTTCTACCTTTGAATTCCTGTTACCTTTGGTCTTTTCTCCCTTCACTTCCCACTCTTGCACACTTCCCATTTGCTCAGAAGTTAAACTACTGCTGGCTCAGATCTCAATGAAGGGATGAACAGCAGAAAGTTTGGATATAGGAGTCTTTCCCTATCTTTTTTACTTGCAAAATTTCAGGATCTCCTTTGCCATATGACAAAGTTAACAAACTTCAAATTCAAGATCCATCATAGCTGCAACTTCCTAAATCCAATATCTTGTGTTTTTTTAAAATTATTTCTTATTGAAGGACAGTTGCTTCACAGAATTTTGCTGTTTTCTGTCAAACCTCAACATGAATCAGCCATAGGTATACATATATTTCCTCACTTTTGAAACTCCCTCCCATCTCCCTTCCCACCCCACCCCTCTGGGTTGATACAGGGCCCCTGTTTGAGTTCCCTGAGCAATACAGCAAATTTCCCTTGGCTGTCTATTTTACATATGGCAATGTAAGTTTCCATGTTACTCTTTCGATACATCTCACCCCTCTTCCCCTCTCCCCATGTCCGTAAGTCTGTTTTCAATATCTGTTTCTCCACTGTTGCCCTGTAAATAAATTCTTCAGTACCATTTTTCTAGAATCCGAATATATGTGTTAGAATACGGTATTTATCTTTCTCTTTCTGACTCACTTCACCAATATCTCATTTTGAGTAAACAGTATGTTCTAGTATATGGAAGATGTTTGTTAAAAAAAAAAAAAGATCAATCTTGGGCCCTATTTGCACTTGCAAAATTAAAAGTATAGAATACACATGTAACATATATATGAATACATACATATTTGTCTTAGGGGTTGATTTATCTTACGAGATTGTCTCTGTACTACACTGCTATTTGCAACAGATTCCATTTTGAGAGTTCCTTTTCGGGTCTGACCATACTTGAGTTTATCTTACGTATTTCATATTTCATATTAATGACTTACTTTATTCTTGATAGGTTGTGTCTCTGTATTCTTAGTTTGGGCTGCTATTACAAATTACCATAGACTGGATGGATAAGCAGCAAACATGTCTCCTGGTTCTAGAGGTGGGAAGTTCAAGATCAAGGTGCAGGCAGATCCAGTGTCTAGCAGGGGCCCACTTGCTGGCTTATTTTCTCATATCCTCATTTGGTGATAGGGAAGGAAGCTTTTTTCTAGGGAAGGAAGCTTTTTTCTATCTCTTCTTAAGTAATCCCATCAAGAGAGCTCCACCCTCATGACCTAATCACCCCCCAAAACCCTCCATCTTCAAAAACCATCCTTCAGAGAGTAGAGTTTCAGTATATAAATCTGTGGAGGATAAAGACATTCAGTTCATAGCCAGTATCATTTTTTTTCCTTTAAAAAAAGATAAAAGCTTTTAGCACTTTGGACTACAGTAATCCCCTACATATAAACCTTTAAGTCTTGGACTTTCAAAGACTTGAACCTGCATGTCTTAGTCTTGCATGTGCAGTCACATAAATTAGTTTGCACGTCTGGCGTATACTGTACCCTGTGTGCATCCTCTGCAAGTGGTTGTGCTTCTCCTCCCTTCCTCCTTCTTTCCACCTTCCATCTCCTCCCTTCTTCCTGCTCGTAGAGTCTTTCCTTCATCTTGTCTTGTGACCTTGTCCACAATCAAAGCCATCAATGGCCAACCAAGTCCTTCTCATGTTATGTGACTGACACTTTCTGCCTTTCCGTTCCACATTTTGGGGAAGGAAATGGCAACCCACTCCAGTATTCTTGCCTGGAAAATTCCATGGGCAGAGGAGCCTGATGGGCTATAGTCCCTGGGGTGGCAGAGAGTGGGACATGACTGAGTACACTATGCACATTCTACATTTTAGGACTCTTGTGATCACACTGGATCCACCGAGTTAGTTCAGGACAAACTACATGTTTTAAGGTCTGGTGGTTAGTGACTTGAACTCCCTGTGCACCTTTGATTCCCGTTTGCCACGTAATGTATGCATCTATAGGCTTCAGAAATGATTAGGCTGTGGACTTCCTTGGAAGGCCATTCTGCCTCTTACACTGGGCTGCACTGATCGCACTGGGGATTCTTTTACCTGCCCTGGTTTCCAGCTGTGTGCTTGGGCCCCGTGACCCTTCTCTCAGGGAGCAAGGCTGGGCCTGCTGCCTTCAGCCTGGAGACCAGAAAGCTGGGATTTTAACACCCCTAGCTATTTTGGACATTTGCTCTGTTTCTGATTCAGACAGCTGTTTTTTTTTTTTGAACTTTTTATTTTGTATTGCAATGTAGCCGATTAACCATGTTGTGATAGTTTCAGTTGAACAGCAAAGGGACTTAGCCATTGATGTACATATACATGTATCCGTTCTCCCCACAGCCCTTCTCCCATCCAGGCTGCCACATAGCACTGAGCAGAGAGTTCCATGTCCTCTACAGTAGGTCCTTGTTGTTTATCTATTTTAAATATAGCAGTATGTACATGGCCATGCAAAACTCCCTATCCCCTTTCCGCCAGAAACCATAATTTCATTTTTTAAGTCTGTGAGTCAGTTATTTATTTTGTATTATTTTTCTTATGTATCTTGGTGATTTTCTATTTTTCTTTTTGACCTTTCTTAAGAGTCTGGAGCAGTGAGGGTTATGAAATATGAATCTGTCTTATCATCTTGATATGGAAGTTCTCTAAATTCTAATAGTAGCTCAGTATGGAGCACTCAGATGTATCCTTAGAAAAATTTAAAATACTTGGCCAGTTGTCATACAGGACAAATGAATATTGTACTGGTTTGTGAAAGTGTTAGTTGCTCAGTCATGTCCGACTCTTTGTGACCCCATGGACCCAACAGGCTCCTCTGTCCATGGGATTCTCCAGGCAAGAACACTGGAGTGGGTTGCCAGTCCCTTCTCCAGGGGTCTTCCCAACCCAGGCATCAAACCTGGTCTCCCACATTGCAGGCAGATTCTTTACTGTCTGAGCCACCACAATGTAACACGAGCCATGGGTCTTAAAACAAGAGAACTTGTTATGTCACAGTTTTGGAGGCCAGAGTCTCAAATAAAGGTTTCAGCAGGGCCACACTCCCCTGGAGGCTCTAGGAGAGGAGCCTGCCCGCCTCTTCCAGCTGGGTGGCTCTTGGCTTTCCTTGTCTTGAGGCAGCATTACTCAGATGTCTGCTTCTGTCTCTATATAACCTTCCTCCCTCGGTGTGTCTTCTAAGTATCGCTGGGTCCACATCTCCTTTTCCTTTCTCTTCTGAGGACACCAGTCGCTGAATTTCATTCAGCGCATGCATGCTGAATTGCTAAGTCGTGTCTTGACTGTGACTCCATGGACTGTAGCCCATGATGCTCCTCTGTCCACAAAATTCTCCAGGCAGGAGTACTGGAGTGGGTTGCCATTTCCTTCTCCAGGGGATCTTCCTGACCAAGAGGTCTAACCCGGGTCTCTTGCATAGGCAGGTGGATTCTTTACCGCTGAGCCACCAGGGAAGCCCTCATCCAGTATTTGCCTTAATTTGGTTATATCTGTAAGACCCTATTTCTAAACAAGGTCACATTCACAGGCTCCAGGGGATTAGGAATTGAAAGCATCTTTTTGGGGGAGAGGACATAATTCAACCCACAACAGATGTATTCTTAAATATATTTGCTGCGTATTTGTTTTACTTCCCCACTTAAAGTTGACATTCACCCTATAGGGTTTGAGTCAATTATGCCTTCCCTGTGTCCGTCTCCCCAGATCCTTGTTTCCTAGAGAGTAACTGCTCAATAAACGCCTGCTGACTGACCAGGTGACTTCTGGCCATAACACGCCAACCCTTACAGGATCTGCTGAAGCCAGGGGGAAGGTGGACTTACCAGTGTTTTCCAAAAGCAGCTGGGCTTATAGATTCATACTGCAATGAGGTATTGTCTCAGAGGGAGCCTTTGTGGCATGCAGAGTGAAATACAGGAAAAACACAGAACTAGAAGACCTTCTGAAATTAAACAGAGTTGGCCATACTTTTGAAGAGTGGGAAAGGCATTTTCAAGCATGTCGTTAAAGGTGAACACCAAAAAGAAACATCTCAATAGATTTGATTGCCTTTTTATGCTCAGTGTATCAAAGAAGATCATTACCGGAGTTAGAAGGAAAGGACAAGGCAGCAGGCAGAAGCGCCAGGAGAGCTGATGTCTCCTCAGCTTGCGTGATGTCATGGAGATTTTCCCAACAGAAGACCATCAATCAGTATTGCTATAGCGTGAAGGATGGTCATTTTTAGTTAAATAAGACATGATTCTTCTATCTGATCTGGTAAAAGTAAACTAACAATGCTTTTTTAGCGATTGCAAATTTTATCTTATCTTTTAAAACCGTGACTGTTTGGAAATCAAGATTGTATTTCTAAAAATTTTATACGTCATGTGTATAAAACCACATTGCATTGAATTTTAATTAATGTAAGGTAAAACAATAAATAATCTTTTGGGAGTGGAGAGATTAAATTAGGTTTAAAAAGTGAGTTAAGCTATTTGATACAAGTACATTTCTCCATGTTTGTAGAGCTTCTTTTCTTTCAAACAAAGTTGGCAAGTAATAATTTTTAATTTTAACTCGATTTATGAGGTGTTTCATTTTGGCTTCAGGTACAGAGAAACTCACAGTCCCAATGGAAAATGTCTCAGCCACCTGCCTGCCTTCTCTCCCCATCCCGCCTACTTTTCTTTTGCCCCAAAGCCTCATCCAGCTGCTTCTCACGTTGCCACTGCCACACTTTTAAAGAAGAGGTGCTCAGTGCCAGCTCTGAGGTCTCCTGCAGCCAGAGCAGGCGTTGGGATCTTCTGATGATGATTCTATCCCATTCTTTTTACGAGGGTTCAGCCTCAGTATCTGTAGGGGGAAAGATGTCTCATTGAGCCAGGCATCCCTTGTGGTACCTGAGATGCTTTTCCTGCTTCCCCCCCTCACCCCCATTCTGGGAGCTTCTCTGTTGATCATCAGGTGGCTCTCAGTCCCTGATGATGGTCTCATAGGGCAGGTACCAGATCTGAGCACAAGACCACGGTCAAGGCCTCCCCACTGCTCAGAGCCTCTGACCACAAGGCCAGGCCTCCCCACTACCCAGAGCCACCGCAGACACCACCCTGGCTAGGACCAGCCTCCACCTTCCTCAGGAACAGTTCCCAGAATACCAGAGAGGGTGGGGAGCAATCCTGGCACATGTAGCTGTAAGCATGGTGTATGCATCCTAAAACTCAGTGATGAACAAAAATGTTATCATTCACCTTAACGTCCACTCATCAATGGCTACTTTGTGTTTGCCCCTGGGGTGTCCTTTTTTTTAAGGAAAAAAATTCAGAAACTTGAGTTTCAAACAGAAATCAGAACAGACTACAGGAATCCCCCTGGTCCAGGAAGCAGGAGCAGTCATTTGTATTTTGAAGGAGGGTCACAGGAAACTCCCAGAGATAGTCTGATTTTCAGCTACACCCCCCCAGTCCTATTATGGGGTGTATTTGCAGTGTATTTCAGTCGTTTCTGTGTATAAGAATCGAGTGTGGGTTTAGTGAACATCCCGGCAGCCTGGTTTCAACACCAGTGATTTTGACTCTGTCTGGAACATGCTCAGGAATCTGCATTTATCTCATAAGGCAGGTGTGATTTCTATATTTCACTGAAGCTTAGGGAGATTCGTTTGTGTGTGTGTGTGTGTGTGTGTGTGTGTGTGTGCATGTGTGCTAAGTAGTTTCAGTCATGTCCAGTTCTTTGCAGCCCCATGGACTGTAGCTCTCCAGGCAAGAATACTGGAGTGGGTTGCCATGCCCATCTCCAGGGGATCTTCCCCACCCAGGGATCAAACCCATGTCTCTTGTGTCTGCTGCATTGGCAGGCAGATTCTTTACCACTAGTGTCACCTGGGAAGCTCTCATTATTTGCCTAAAATCCCCTACATGTTGAGGGATGAATATTCATTGGAAGGACTGATGCTGAAGCTGAAGCTTCGATACCTCGGCCACCTGATATGAAGAGCCAGCTCATGAAGGAAAAGACCCTGAACCTGGGAAAGACTGAGCGCAGGAGAAGGGGACGGCAGAGGATGAGATGGTTGGATGGCATCACTGGCTCAATGAACTTGAGTTTGAGCAAACTCCAGAAGATGGTGAAAGACGGGGAAGCCTGGCATGCTGCAGTCCATGGGGTTGCAAAGAGTCAGACGTGACTGCATGACTGAATAATGACAAGAAGAAGCAAGGTTTCCCTCCAGTTCTGATGGCAAAGCCTGTGTTACTAACCTCTCCGTGAAACTGCCTTGGTGCACACAGGTGCCTTGGTTAGTCCAGAAGGCAGACGTGGTGTAATAAAGGGCTGATTTTGCTGAGTCTGGAGCCTGTGCACACAGACGTGACCCTCACATGACCCTGAGCTTGAAGGGCGTGAGGGGCTCTGCGGTGACAGGCAGTTGGGCCCCAGAAGGAGGAAACAGAGCTACTGCCTCTTTGGAAAGCTGAACAGAATCCACAGAAAGAAGTCGTTGGTGACCCCGGACTGATCACTGGTCTAGACGAAGTAATACTGAAAGTGAAAGTGAAGTCGCTCAGTCGTGTCCGACTCTTTGCCACCCCATGGACTGTAGCCTACCAGGCTCCTCAGTCCATGGGATTCTCCAGGCAAGAATACTGGAGTGGGCTGCCATTTCCTTCTTCAGGAGATCTTCCCGACCCAGGGATCGAACCCAGGTCTCCCGCACTGTAGGCAGACGCTTTACCATGTGAGCTACCAGGGATACTTGGATGCAATTTAACAAACCTGATGGGTCATTGCAGTTTCTGAAAATCAAAAATAGACTTGGAGGTCAGTGATTGGTCCCTGCTGCTGCTCAGTAACCTCCCATTCAGAACTGCCAAGCCTTGGACTCACTTAGTTTGACCATCCTTGTGAAGTATGTGGGCCTCAATTAGGGAGCCCGCCCTTGCCTGGCCTGTAGTCCAGGAAACAGGGCCTGGTTTGCCTCTCGGGAGTGCAGAGGAAGACACACCTTGTGTTTTCAAGTAATGGTTGCTGGAGCACCCCTTTAAAAATATTTATTTATGTGTTTGGCTGCACCAGGTCTTTAGTTGTGGCACTCGGAATCTTTAGCTGTGGCATGTGGGATCTAGTTCCCTGATCAGGGGTCGGACCCAGGCACCCTGCATTGGAAGCTCAGAGTCTTAGCCACTGGACTGCCTGAGAAGCCTCTAGAGCATACTTTAAAACTCGAATGTGCTCATTTTAATTTGCCTGGTGAGTCTCTGAATCTCTGACAGGTAGATGGAGGCTGCAGGTTTGAAGCTGGAAGTGCCCTGTGCTCTGATAACCCCTCAGTCGTGTGGTTCATGACCTGGCTGACAACATGTCGGCCCAGTTTAATGTCTGAAGCTTCAACACGTTGTGCTTATGCAAGGATTATTTCTAACAGGTATCAGGTATTGCTCTAGCTGAGTCACTCAAGTAAATGTAGAATGTTATTTCACCTCTTCTCAGTCACAAGGTTTGGAAGTGACGAGGAACCTTCTATAGGGCATAGAAAAATGGCAAAAGACAAAGGCTGTGGTAGGGACAGACACAGCAGAACATGGGTGAGCAGGCACATGAAAAAGGCTCTACACAAAGAGGATGTTCGATGTGTGGAGAGAGAGCTTGCAGTGATGGATGCCCGGCCAGGGAGCTGGCATGGGGCCGGCCCGGGACGAGGGCCCAGGTGCAAAAGCCTGGTGCGGGTGTTGATTAATGGCTCGAGTCTTAGGAATGAGGACGTCGTGTTGTTCTAGTTCCGGGAAACCCACGGAAAGGATTGTTCTAAATGTGCAGCAACAACAGAAAGTGCAGTTATTAATCCTTTTCCAGTCACTCCGCTGCGGGCCTGTGGGGTGAGCAGGCAGTCCCGCTCCATCTGGCGCCATGCAGGCCGTCTCGGGGTGACCAGCAGCTGAGATGGAGAGCCCGGCTTCCTTCTGAACTGCCCTGCTTTCTCGAGCTTGTCTGCTTTCTTTACAAAGGCGGCATTCTGTTTGCTTGTGATCACACAGACAGGGCACAGAAGCAAATTAGGGTATCTGTTTAGAGTTTTAAATCTTTATCTTTTTATTTGGGATTGAAGCTGATGAATAGTAAACCAATTAGTTAAAAAACCCAAAATGTATAACTATCAGTAATTGTGTTCAGCAGCTTCTCTACCAAGAATAGCATTAGAAAACACTTTAATTGAAATCAGAACTTTAATTACAATATGAGATAGTTAGGGAGAAATACTGTTTTTGCTACTTGGAAAAAAATGAGTTGGTGTATTTCTATGGATGGTAGGATTTGATGTGCACCTTTAATTAATTGATGAAGATGATCGATAGGCATAATTAGTAGTGGAGAGATAAGAGTAGGTGTGTTTTTGAAACTGTTAGCTGCCATATCACATATAAAAATGGGGAAGCAGTAAAGCCTCAGAAAGTGAGCTTTCATTTGGAGTCAAAATGCATATGTCCAGGTCCAAATTTTGCCATGGTCGGCTGCTTGAAGTTAACCAATTTGAGTCTAGTTTTTTTTTTTTTTTTTTTAATCCTGAATTGGAATAATAACCCTAGTCTTGCTAGTATCACATCAGGTTCTGGGGGTCTAATTCTGAAGAGAAGCACACACAATCCCTGCCTATCATGGAGTTTACAGGGTGGTTGCAGGGGGAGAAATATAACCATGTAATGTAATGCATGACTATAAAATTACAGCTGTTTTATAATCACAATCTGTGTTTGGAATTCTGAAAATCAGGAAATTAAAGGCCATTTTAAATCTGTCTTTGGACGTTGGCATTATTTCCTAAGAGGCATACCTTATTAAAGAGGACTTCTAAAGAACATACTTAAAATTGATATGAGAATAATGGCTTAAAAATCACAGAGACAGTCTTGCCTTTATGTCTGTCTTTTTCCTCTTTGCTTCAAATAAATACCACAAATTAGTAGTTAGGTGAACTTTTTTTTTTTTTTGAATTATAGATACTCAAGACCAGGCAGCCTGTCTTGTACTCAGATAATAACAGAATAGGTCCCACCATCCCTTATCCTGTGAATTTTAAAGTAAAAAGGCCCAGTGGTGGACAGAAAAGGCAGGTGGGGCTGGCCCCATGATCCTGGCATTGAGGAGCACCCTCTGCAGTGGCTGTTTTCAGACAGTCCACTGGGCTGGCCAGGCTGCTGTGGGGTTGGGGCCCAATGTTCTCGAGACACCACCTCTGGGCACGATTCAAGACCAAGGCAGATCTCGCTGCTGAGTTCTTTTTCCAGATGAGCCAAGTGTTTCAACAGAGAAATTGAAACCATGCAGAACAAAGGACCATAAAATGAAGATGTTTATGATTTGGTGATTTACATAGTCTCCTTTTCCCTCCTGTTACTTCCACTGTTTTTAGAGATCTTAATGTTGGGTGGTTTGCCAGGCAGTGTTTCACCTTTATTATATAACTGATCACTTTCCCCCTGTTTAGGGCACTCTTTTTGCCTTTCATCATCATCACTAAGACAGTAAAGTACATTTGATTTAGTATCTTTATTAGGACAGTCTGACAACCATTATTTCCCCTCAGCTCTGTGATGAGCCAGCGTCACCGCCATGCATGTCCAGCTCCAGCTATATGTGTTTCCTTGACTCTCCTTCTCTAGGCAGGACCCTATCACCAGTCAAGTAGGAACTAATTTTATTCATGTTGTTACCTGGCAAATAATCTCCCTTCCACACTTTATAATAGTCTCACATCATTTCTTATAAATACAAATAGATGACTAATTCGGCCACATTACTGGCTCTTAGAACATGGAAATAAACATCTTTTGAAATGTGATGGCAAGAAAGAAAATTCTGAGGAGTGCCCTTATCTGAAAGGAACCAACTGCAAAATCATGGCCAGCCACACGTAGGAAAAAAATCCAGTATTTGACCGAACCAAGTTGGATGAATAGTAAGCCATGCCCAAGGACTCTTCTCTTATTCTTTTTTGTTTGTTTTCTTCTTTGTTTTCCGGTCTCATTTAGAAACATTCTTCATAGTCTGTTTTGGAGACTGTATTTCAGTATTCCAAGTAATGTCCAGTGTCCTGCATTTTATCTGAGTTTGTTTAAAGTGTCTGCTGTAAAACAGTAGGCAGGGCAGTGGGATGTTTCTGGTTTATAATGTAACGGGTTTACCTTTAAAAGTCTTTATCCTCTTTAAAGAAGTAGGAGAGTATCTCAGTAGTTTGTAGGAAATTGCATTGCTCAGTTAGACAGTGATTTTTTTTTTTTCTTTCCAGCAAAGCCTTGAATCTAACAGTCATTCAGGTCACTTGGTCTTATCTTTTCTCACCTTTGGCTCCTGATAGAAGCTTCCCAGACACATGGATGAGCATCCTAGGGAAGAAGCAGAGTGAGCCTCCGGGGAATCAGTGCATGGAGATCTCTAGAAGTTTCTGTGGGGAAGACACCTTGGCAAGGACTTTGGAGCCACATCACTTGAATATATTCAAGGTGAAGCTGCTCTTTCTTTTTTTTCCCTTAGGCTACTTTTCTTATTTTTGCATAAAGAAGAGCAAGGGAAAGAATATTTTTCTTTGTCTCTGCTTCATGAGTTTTCCTACAATGACTAAAGTTCTAGCATTTATTAGTGCTTATTATAATGTCTGCTCCACAACTAAGCCTACAGATAAAATGAGGTCCTTTTAAAAACTATAACAATATAACTTACAGAAGAAAGCACAGGACAATATTTTCATGACCTTGGGGTAGGTAAAAATCTTCAACAGGACACAAAAAGCAATAGCTTTAAATAAGAAATTTGATCAGTTGAAGTACTAATGTACTTCTTAATAGAACTTTTGTTCATCAGAAAACATCTGTGAGAAACTGAAAAGGCAAACTACAGCATAGAAGTCTTTTGCAATACCTTTGTCTGCTAAAGGGCCTGTTTTCAAACTATAAAAAAAAGTCCTACAAAACAGTAAGAAAAAAAAAGAGCCCTTAAAAGTGTGCAAGAAACTTAAGTGTGCACTTTATAAAATAGGCTATTTAAACATGAGAATGGGTTCAATATTTTTCATTCAGTGAGGAAATAAAATAGTCAATCAGTAAAAGCATAACATGATAGAATTACATGCTCACAAGGATGACTAAAAAGAAAAAGACTGAACATTTTCAGGTGTTGGTAAGGAAATGGAGCAGAGAAAATTTTCTTATACTTCTTGGGGGAAGGGTACAATCTCTCTGGAAAATCATTTGACAATATCTATTAGAGATAAGAAGAAGATGTGTACGTCCTTCTACTCCACCGTCTTTAAGCAGTTTTGGATAGGAACCTATGGAGATGGCTGAATTTTCTGGGGATGATAGATTTGCTGGGGGCGTTGGATCATTGAAAAAGCAAGAGAATTCCAGAAAAACATCTATTTCTGCTTTATTGACTATGCCAAAGCCTTTGACTGTGTGGATCACAACTAACTGTGGAAAATTCTTCAAGAGATGGGAATACCAGACCACCTTACTTGCCTCCTGGGAAATCTGTATGCAGGTCAAGAAGCAACAGTTAGAACTGGACATGGAACAACAGACTGGTTCCAAATTGGGAAAGGAGTACATCAAGGCTATATATTGTCACCCTGCTTATTTAGCTTCTATGCAGAGTACATCATGAGAAATTCTGGGCTGGATGAAGCACAAGCTGGAATCAAGATTGCCATGAGAAATATCAATAACCTCAGATATGCAGATGATACCACCCTTACAGCAGAAAGCAAAAAAGAACTAAAGAGCCTCTTGATGAAAGTGAAGGAGAAGAGTGAAAAAGTTGGCTTAAAACTCAACATTCAGAAAACTAAGATCATGGCATCTGGTCCCATCATTTCATGGCAAATAGATGGGGAAACAGTGGAAATAGTGACAGACTTTATTTTTGGGGGCTCTGAAATCACTACAGATGGTGACTGCAGACATGAAATTAAAAGACACTTGCTCCTTGGCAGGAAAACTATGACCAACCTAGACAGCTTATTAGAAAGCAGAGACGTTACTTTGCCAACAAAGGTCCATCTAGTCAAGGCTATGGTTTTTCCAGTAGTAATGCATGGATGTGAGAGTTGGACTGTAAAGAAAGCTGTGTGCCAAAGAACTGATGCTTTTGAACAGTGGTGTTGAAGACTCCTGAGAGTCCCTTGGACTGCCAGGAGATCAAACCAGTCAACCCTAAAGGAAATCAGTCCTGAATATTCTTTGGAAGGACTGATGTTGAAGCTGAAACTCCAGTACTTTGGTCACGTGATGGGAAGAACTGATTCACTGGAAAAGACCCGAATTCTTGGAAAGATTGAAGGCAGGAGGAGAAGGGGATGACAGAGGATGAGAAGGTTGGATGGCATCACCGACTCAATGGACATGAGTTTGCGTAAGCTCTGGGAGTTGGTGATGGAGAGGGAAGCCTGGTGTACTGCGGTCCATGGGGTCACAAAGAGTCGGACACAACTGAGCGACTGAACTGAACTGAACTGATAAGAGATAAGTGGGCTACAGTGGTGGCTCAGGGTTAGTGACTGCGCATGCCAATGCAGGACCCAGGTGTGATCCCTGGGTCAGGAAGATCCCCTGGAGAAGGAAACAGCAACACACTCCAGTATTGTTGCTTGAGAAATCCCATGGACAGAGGAGCATGGCAGGCTATATAGTCTGTGGGGTCACAAAAGAGCCAGACATGAGTTAGCAGCTAAACAACAAAAACAATTAGAGATTAATATTTACATAATGCCCAATATTTCTACTCCAGAAATGTATACACATCTTCACTCAAAGACATGTAAGAATGTCTGTTGAAGCACTGTTTAGGATAGCTCAAAACTGAAAATGACCTAAATGTCTATCAGTACTATGGTGGGTAATTGCAATATATGTTTATTCAGTGGGGTATTATGCAACAATGAAAAAGACCAAACTTCTGTGTTACAGGATGGTTTACTTTCACATACATTGCAACTAGTGAGAGAAATCAGACATAAAGGAATACATAATTGTACAATTCCATTTATTTGAAGTCCAAAATTAGGCGGACCTGATCCATTATGTGAGAAGTCAAGATAGTGAATACTCTTGGTAGAGTAATGACTAGAAGAGTCCAAGGGGGAATGAAGTGGTGGATTCTAAAAAGTTATAAGGGGGGAAAAGATATCTCAAAGACAAAAATTCTAACATTTTGAAAGCTACATTGGCATAATCGGAGGAAAATGTCAGCTGACATGTTTTTATTTTTGAAAAGCTAATTAAGACTTTTTTAATGAGAAAGAGGAAACAGAAAGAAGTGTTTAATGATATATTTGCCTACAGTTTTCCCAAAAATTATTGGTGAGCCAAGAAAAACATCTGGATTTGAAGCAAGATACCCTCAGTCTCTCAAATTCTATACTTTCTTGTTCCTGACTGTGAACCCAGCAGATTTATTGCTTTCCAAAATTCATATTTGTCAAGAGTTTCTTCTAAGGCTTGAGAACATTGTTTTCTGCACAGAGTGCCATTTTGCCAGCATGCCACTGGACAGATCTCAAGATGTTTCTAGCAGAATTGCGGGGCTGTAGTGATGGATTGCTTGCGGTGGGGCAGAAGGAAGAAACTAGTCATTCAGGTGGGTGGAGTTGCCACATACCATGACAGAATACAGGAAGGGACGGGAGGGCTTTGGAGTCGCACGAGTGTGGTGTTAGATATACTGGGTGCCTGTTTATTCAAGTGGGTTGAGAAGTGTGTTTGGAACCTCTAAAGAGTGATTTGGGTTTGTGTTGCAGATAGGGAGTAATCAGTAAGTAGATAAGTATGACTAGATATGAGAAGATAATTTATAGTTTACATCTCCAGATTTTAGTTTTCAAAACATTTTTTGTGGCTGAGGGCAGACTGTGTATTAGTAGATTTGGTCTCCTGGCCTCCAAGCTTCACAGACTGTAGGTGAAAAGCTTTGAATTTTCATTTACCATGATGATAGGTGATTTGTCTTAGAAATGCCTTAAATAATGTCTTTATGTTATACAAAATATAAAGGAACCAATATTTTGCTGGATTTATACTTAGCTTCGTTAAGCAGAATGAAACAACTGACCTTAATTATATATGCTATTTTTTTAGTAAACGTTGTTGCCTTTTAATGAAGATAAAGAATATATGAGGAATTGGAAAGATAAGTTAAATATATGTTCGTTTTAATATACAAAAATGAAAGGAGATTATATTATATTTTAGGTGTTTGGGTATATTTAAAGACTATTTTAAATTTGCTGGTAGGAAAATGGAAGTTAAAAATTAAAATTAGAATTTGTGAACTCAAAGTGAAAGCCAAAATGCATGAACTTCCTGAATGTATACCTGACCATTTACATTTAATAATTCAGTGATTCCAATACGTTCACCACAAATCGAATTTCTGATAGTGGTTTCCTGCTGGAAGCAGCGTCAGTTGACCCTTTTCCTCTTTGTCCTCTGTCTCCTCCTATCCTCATGGGGTCTCTTGGCTGGTTTATTTGGTGACAGGTCATTTTTCATGCTTCAGCAGTTTAGACAAATACTTAATGATACACTTTCTTTTGCTTTTGATAACAAGTTTGTGACTCTCCTCACAATCCTCCTCATGTGCTTGTGCTTAGTCGTGTCCGACTCTTTTGCAGCTACCCCAAGGACTGTAGCCCCCAGGCTCCTCTGTCCATGGGATTCTCCAGGCAAGAATATAGGAGTGGGTTGCCATTTCCCCCTCCAGGGGCTCTTCCTGACTCAAGGACTGAATCCTCTCCTGCATTGGCAGGCAGATTCTATACCACTGGCACCGCCTGGGAATCCCTACTATTATTCTGGGAAGGTGAAAATCTATAGTTTGTGTGTTGTAGGTACACAAAGGGTCTGCTGAAGTTTTGTTTTTTCCTTTTTTATTAATTAGTTTATTTTAATTGGAGGATAATTGCTTTGAAATATTGTGTTGGTTTCTGCCACACTTCAGCATGAATCAGTATACCTATGTCCCCTCCCTTTTGAACCTCCCTCCTGCCTCCCACCCCATCCCACCCCTCTAGGTTGTCATAGAGCACTGAGTTTGAGCTCCCTGCAAATTCCTACTCTTTGCCATAAATCCCAGCAAGATCCTCTATGACCCATCTCCTAGAGTAATGGAAATAAAAACAAAAATAAACAAGTAGGACCTAATTAAACTTAAAGACTTTTGCACCGCAAAGGAAACTATAACCAAGGTGAAAAGAAAAGCCTCGGAATGGGAGAAAATATAGCAAATGAAACAACTGACAAAGGATTAATCTCCAAAATATACAAGCAGCTCATGCAGCTCAGTACCAGAAAAACAAACAACCCAATCAAAAAGTAGGAAGATACACTTTTAAAAAATTAACTTGAAGTCAAGGTGATAAGCCATGGAAGTGCAACTGCAGACACCAAAAATTCCCAGAATTAAAATTTTAGAAACTCCTATTTCACAGGAACCCCAGCTGAGTATCATGAGTAATATTTTTTATTGATTTCTACTGCTCTTGTTAGATATTCTTTTATATCTGCATTGAGATGCAGAGTATTTTTTGAGGTATCAGTTCAGTTCAGTTGCTCAGTCATGTCTGACTCTTTGCGACCCCATGAACCGCAGCATGCCAGGCTTCCCTGTCCATCACCAACTCCTGGAGTCCACCCAAACCCATGTCCATCGAGTCGGTGATGCCTAATGTCATATTTTGCTTAAAGTATTGCACAGACATAATGTATTTCTGGTCATGATTGTGTTGGTAGGGTCCATTCAACATTTGCTTTTTCAGAAAAGCTGTTTTTTCAGATGTCCCTTCTCTATGTTGTATATTAGCAATTCGTAACAAAAATCATTACTGAACTGTTTTTGTTTTATAATTCTATAGCCCTAGAGTGCTTTTGTGTATTCAGAATAGAATAATAGCAATTATAATGAAAAAAAGAAAATCTTGATCTGCAATCAGAAAGATTGTTAATTTCCTTCCTAAGTGACCAATTGATTTGAACCAGCCATTCAAATCTCAAGTCTTAGGAAAAAATGTGGAAAATGGCTATGAGTCTTTAAAAAGAAAACTCTTTTAAAAAGAGCAGACTGTGATTGATTGCACATTGATATAAACATGCACATGGGGCTAGTTCTGCAGCCTAGAGATGGAAAAATTCCTGTTGGAATCACAGAAAAATAGATGCATTTAAAGAGAGCCTAAGGCAGTGGAAGCAAGAGGATTGAGGGTTGGGGAAACAGCCTGAATTGCATTATTTGAATGTTATTAGAAGCCTGTGTCCGGGATGCCCTTTTGAGCAGTTCGTTTTAAGGCAGTGTAGCCTGTGGGGTATGAGATAGAGTCAGCAGGAGCTGCTGATGTGGTCCCAGCCGGGACCTCACAGAGCACGGTGTGGACTCAGATGTCTGCATGTGGTCCCCAGAGTCAAGAGATGGAGTGAGACTGTTGAACACAGGCGAGCACAGACCCGAGTGGAGGCTCTGAGATCTGGGCACCACTCCATCACATCACACCTGACTGGCTGGATGTGGTCAGGTCACTTCTTAGGAAGGTCGTTAGAACGTGGTCTGTAAGACGGCTTCCAGTTCTGACCTTCTGGAGCTGGTTATGAGCGGATACTTACTTGTGAGGAAGGGCTCGGTCAGACAAGGTGTTCAAACAGATTCACAGAAGGATAGGACGTTAAATGACCACCCCCTCCCAAAAAAACCCCTCTAGTTCTTGACCAAGGGCTGGCTAATGGACGGTGTGCAGCCCAGACTGGCGTTGGGTGCCAGAGCTGGCCAGGTGCCAGCAGCACAGAGCTCCTCGCAGGTGAGGTCATGTGGCTGCAGTGAAGCTTATTATGGGAAGGTGAATCCAAGGTGCTGTCGGAGTCAGGGAGGGACATCTGAGTGAGAGTGAGGGTAGGTGTTGCCCAGGTGAGGTCAGAGACAGAGGGAATTGTGTGTGGAGGTCCGGAGAGGAGAGACCCCAGGTTGAGGGCCAGGCATTGAAACGTGGAGAAAAGGGAACCCTCTCACACTGTCGGTGGGAATGCAAACTAGTACAGCCACTATGGAGAACAGTGTGGAGATTTCTTAAAAACTGGAAATAGAACTGCCATATGACCCAGCAATCCCACTCCTGGGCATACACACCGAGGAAACCAGATCTGAAAGAGACACGTGCACCCCAATGTTCATCGCAGTGCTGTTTATAATAGCCAGGACATGGAAGCAACCTAGATGCCCATCAGCAGACGAATGGATAAGGAAGCTGTGGTACATATACACCATGGAATATTACTCAGCCATTAAAAAGAATTCATTTGAACCAGTCCTAATGAGATGGATGAAACTGGAGCCCATTATACAGAGTGAAGTAAGCCAGAAAGATAAAGAACATTACAGCATACTAACACATATATATGGAATTTAGAAAGGTGATAACGATAACCCTATATGCAAAACAGAAAAAGAGACGCAGAAATACAGAACAGACTTTTGAACTCTGTGGGAGAATGTGAGGGTGGGATATTTCAAAAGAACAGCATGTATACTATCTATGGTGAAACAGATCACCAGCCCAGGTGGGATGCATGAGACAAGTGCTCGGGCCTGGTGCACTGGGAAGACCCAGAGGAATCGGGTGGAGAGGGAGGTGGGAGGGGGGATCGGGATTGGGAATACATGTAAATCCATGGCTGATTCATATCAATGTATGACAAAACCCACTGGGAAAAAAAAATAATAATAATAAAAAAAAATTAAAAAAAAAAATAAAAAAATAAAAAGAATTCATTTGAATCAGTTCTAATGAGATGGATGAAACTGGAGCCCATTATACAGAGTGAAGTAAGCCAGAAAGATAAAGACCAATACAGTATAGTAACGCATATATATGGAATTTAGAAAGATGGTAACGATAACCCTATATGCAAGACAGAAAAAGAGACACGGATGTATAGAACAGACTTTTTTGGGCTCTATGGGAGAAGGCGAGGGTGGGATGATCTGAGAGAACAGCATCAAAACATGTATATTATCAAATGTGAAACAGATCGCCAGTCCAGGTTGGATGCATGAGACAAGTGCTCGGGGCTGGTGCACTGGGATGACCCAGAGGGATGGGATGGGGAGGGAGGTGGGAGGGGGGTTCAGGATGGGGAACACACGTATACCCATGGCTGATTCATGTCAAGGTATGGCAGAAACCACTACAATATTGTAAAGTAATTAGCCTCCAACTAATGAAAATAAATGGAAAAAAAAAATCTTGAAAAAAAAAAAAAAAAGAAACATGGTTTAGCTGGAAATAGTGAAATGGTGGCAAGTTAGCGCGGAGGGTGAACACAGGCCAATCTTGGAAGATGTGGGTGTTTGTCATACAGCCACGGGAGTGGTCAGCAGGGGTGTGGAGTGGGGAGCTGCAAGCCTGTGCCTGCGTCTGGCTCCTGAGCCAGGGGCACCCAGTGCCTCTGTAGCCTCATGCTTGCTCCCCCATGTGGGAGAAGGGGGGTTCCTTTCTCCCTGAAGAGGTCTGGAGCAGCTTGTGCCAGGCAGATTTGAAGGGGTGGAGTCCGGTCACCTGGTACTCCCTATGGACTTCACCAGAAGACTCCAGGCTGTGAAGCCTCCAGGCTTCACCTCCAAGCCTCCAGCCCCCTAGAGTTCCCAGTGTGGGTTCTACCTAGTTATGACCACCAGACATGGGCCCATGGTTGGGAGCAAGAGGGCAAGCAGTTTCCCAGAAGCATGGAACCTGATATCTTGTTTAGTTTTTAGAAGTAGTGCCGGAAAGATGCCTGAGTTTTATGTAGAAGAGGATATCCTAAGGGGAAGCCAGAGAGAGAATTTGGGGCCATTTTGGGTTGAATTGTGTCCCCCACCCCTAACGCATATATTGCAGTTCTAACTTCCAGAACCTCAGAATGGGTCACTGTGGGTGTGATTGCTGAAGTTGTGATGTGGTGCTGCTGGAGTAAGGTGAGCACTTACTCTAATGCGATTGTTGTCCTTGTAACAAAGGGGAAATTGGGGCACAGACACACAGGAAAAGTGCCATGTGAGGTGAGCGATGCCTCCTCACAAGTGTGGCAGCCCCAGCAGGCTAAAACAGGCACAGTTCAAGTAATTTGATGTTAGTGTTTTGTAAGGGTTTTTTCTTTCAAATTGCCTAAATATATGATTGGAAAAGGAATACATATATCTTGGAGGAGGAAATACCCACATAAATGTATATATTGGAGAAGGAAATGGCAACCCACTCCAGTATTCTTGCTTGGAAAATCCCACGATCAGAGGAGCCTGGCGGGCTACAGTCTGTTGGATGGCTAAGAGTCGGACATGACTTGATGAGTAAACCACCACCACACACATATACATATTTGTTGTTCAGTCGCCGAATTGTGTCTGACTCTTTGCGACCCCATGGCCTGCAGCACGCCAGGCTTCCCTGTTCTTCACTATCTCCGAGAGTTTGCTCAAATCCACGTCCACTGAGTTGGTGATGCCATCCAACCATCTTATCCTCTGTCATCTCCTCCTCCTCCTGCCTTCAGTCTTTCCCAGCATCCGGGTGTTTTTCCAGTGGGTCAGCTGTTCGCATCAGGTAGCCGAGGTATTGAAGCTTTAGCTTCAGCCTCAGTCCTTCCAGTGAATATTCAGGATTGAATTCCTTTAGGATTGACTGGTTTGATCTCCTTGCTGTCCAAGGAACTCTCAAGATGTCTCTAATGAGGACACTGAAGCTTCATAGTTGTCTAGATATTAATATAAGGTATTCATATAAAATATTAATTTAAATCCTGATTTGGGACCAATACTTAATAGGATCGACCCTCACACAAATGTTAAATGTGAAGTAAATGTCAGTATGATTTTGAATTTAGAGATAGTAATATAAAGGCTGTTTCTTTCGCACAATTTAAAATTATTATTAAATAGGTATAGACATGCCTATTTATCCCTAGAGAAAACTACTTAGAAGTATTGAAGAAATGTTATTACCTACAAGTGACTTTGTTGATATTTTATTAAGTCTTTGGGAATTAGACATTATGGAATGAAAATCAGCAGAATGGAAATTAAGTTTCTGACTTTATTTCTGACTCATTAGTGACCTAAGGGCACCTACTAAATTAATATGCTATATTCAGTTTCTCCAGATGCAAGCTAGAGCTTAAGAATTACCAGCTAATTTATTCTCTTTTGATTTTGTCGAGAAGATTAAGGACGCCATTTTTTTCTTAAATACAAAGTGGTATTATTTTGTGTACTGGTATTATTTTGCTTCAATAGTGTCTGACTCTTTGCAATCCTATGGACCATAGCCTGCCAGGCTCCTTAGTCCATGGGATTCTCCAGGGAAGAATACTGGAGTAGGTTGCCATGTCCTCTTCCAGGGCATCTTCCCAACCCAGGGATCGAACCCACAGCTCTGCATTGGCAGGTGGGTTCTTTACCACCAGTACCACCACAATTCAGAAACAACGTGTAGATGTGTGTTGGTAGGAGCAAAGTGTACCTGGGTGATAAATATTGTGATTGCTCATATACCTAGGAAAGTGAACATAATTACAGACTGGATTGCATTATATTCCAAAATAAGCCCCAGTGGATGTGCTGTGTGTTGAAGAAGACATGTATTGATGCCAACACATTTCAAATATGTGGGAGTCGTCACTCTAAAGTATATTTTATTTTTAAAATCAAATTCATTAGGATGTACTTTATATACACTAAAAATTATTCAATGAATTTGGACAAATGCTATACCAATGTAGCCACCACCATAATCAAGATGTGGGACATTTCTGTCACCCCAAAAATGTCCCTTTTTGTCCCTTGCAAACTCCAGCTGCAGACAACCACTGATCTGCTTTCAGTTTGTTGTTTAGTTGCTCAGTCCTCTTGGTTGCTGCAAGCCCTCCAGGGTCCTCTGTCCACAGGATTTCCCAGGCAAAAATACTGGATCAGGTTGCCGTTTCCTTCTCCAGGGGATATTCCCGACCTAGGGATTGAACCCGTGTCTCCTGCATTGGCAGGCGAATTCTTTGTTGCCGAGCCACCAGAGAAGAATGAAAGCCACATTCTTTGAGCTACTGCACTTGTTTACTTGTTCTGGAACTTCATAAAAGTGGAACCCTACTGCGTGTACTGTCTGTGTCTCACTCGCTCACTCAGCGTGCTCTTTGAGACTCTCCCATTCTGCTGGGTGCTCTGTCGGTAGTTTCCATTTTACTGCCGAGCAGTGTTCTACTGGAGGGACACAGCGTGTTTGTTTATCAGCTCACCTTTGGATAGACGTTGAGATTGGCTTGTTTCCAGTTTGACATCTGTGTATAAAGATGACGTGAACATTATAGTACACTCATTTTAATGGACACATTATTTTAGTACACTGTTTTAAAACTCCTGTACCTAGTTAAACTCAAATCTGTGAAAATTCTTGATGGTGTTCCCAGGTAGTTCAGTAGTAAAGAACTTGCCTGCCATTGTGGAGGACACAGGAGATACGAGTTCCATCCCTGAGTGGGGAAGATCCCCTGGACAAGGAAATGGCAACCTGCTCCAATATTCTTGCCTGGAAAATCCCATGGACAGAGGACCCTGGTGGACTATAGTCCTTGGGGTTGCGAAGAATTGGGCAGGACTGAGCGACTGATCGTGATGCTACCTGGCAGTGTATTGAAGTACACTTACATATTTACTTGAGCCTACTTCATTCTGAAAAACATTCTCTTTATGCAGACTACAAACATCTTGTAAAAATCCAGAATTTAAATAAGTAATACAATTTCAGCCAAAAGAAAGAAGGGTAGGACATTCTATGTGTTTGTATACTTTTTAGATAAAAGAATATGTAACTTTTATTGGATTAAAAAAAAAGTGTTTGGATAAGATTGCTGTGTTAAGGTTCTGCAGTTTTTATTCCTGACCCAAGAATGATCATCTGATTTGTAATATTTAGGGCATGTTGTCTATGTTTCTCTCCCTAAATGTTAAATTTTTTTTATGGACTTAATTACTGGTCTAACCCCACACTTGACCTTTCCCCCCACATTCTCACCAATACTTGTATTGTCAGGTTTTTAATTTAAGCTGTTTTTAAAAGCTGATAATGGTGTCTCATTGTGGTTGTATGTTTCCCTAAAGACTAATGAAGTTGACCATCTTTTTATGTGCTTATTGGCCATTCTTATTTCTTCTTTAGTAAAGCATCTATTCAGTTTTGTGCTCATTTAAGTTTACTTTTTCCTTATTCAGTTATGAGTTCTTTCTGTGATCTGTACCCAGTAACTTGCTGGGTAGGTGTACTGCCAGTATTTTCTTCCATTCCATGTCTTGTCTTTATTTTCTGAACAGTGTCTTATGAACAGTGAAGGTTTTTAATTTTGTTGAAATCTGATTTGTCATTTTTTTTCTCTTTTGGTCTTTTTATTTATTTTTTTGTTATGTCCTATTGACTATTTCAAGAAATCTTTGCCTATTTCAAGGTCACAATAATCTCTATATTTTCTTCTTCAAATGTTGTTATGTTTACTTTTACATTTGGGTCTGTGATTCATTTCAAATATGATTCACAATCATATTTGCTTGTCAGCTTGATTTGAAATCACTTTCTTAGATTAGACTTTTCTTTCCCCACTGTATAGCATTTGCGGTTGTTGTGGTTGTTAAAACTGTCTCAGAGAGAGCAATGGGCTTCCCTGGTGGCTCAGCAGTAAAGAATCTGCCTGCAGTGCTGGAGCTGCAGGAGGCGTGGGCTTGCTCTCTGAGTCAGGAAGATCCCCTGGAGGAGGGCATGGCAGCCCACTCCAGTATATTTGCCTGGAGAATCCCGTGGACTGGTGGGCTACAGTCCATGGGGTCGCAAAGAGTTGGACATGGCTGAAGCGACTTAGCATGCACAAGTGCATAGAGAGCAATTTTCATTAAAATGAAATTGTATAGAAAAGTCTTTCCTTACATAAAAAACTTTGTAAGAATGTCCAGAAAAATGGTGTTTCAGTTTTGTCTTAATATACCCTCCCATGAGAGCCCATTCTGAATTTGTGAGTCTCACAGTCAGAAGAACAAGGACGCCTGTGGGATTCTTTAGGAGTCCCCATGGGGCTTTTGCATTCTCATATTTGCCAGGCAGAAGGAAAAGAAAGTAGCACATTTTGTGAAAATAACTTCATTTGTACCTCTGCATTAGGTAATGAAAGTCACCTCGCTTTGATAATCAGAACTCTTGGCTCTGATTGTCTGTCCCTAGCCAGGACCCTGCCATCCACCAGGACCAAGAGGGGCTGGGTGTACAGCTTGCCTTACAGTTGTCCTCAGATGGTGCTGCAGAGACAGCAGTGTGCAGGGGAGACACTCCCAGCTCTTGGAGTGGGTACCAAAGCTGCTTCTCTTTTCATCATCACTGGCCTGAGTGTTATTTTTCTGTGGCTCAGTTACAACTGACTTGCCCTGAATTGAGTGAATCTGGAAGATGCCCAGGCCTGGAAATGACTGCATACAAATGAATGGCCCGTCACTGCACAGCCCCCTCACGTCACAGCTGTGTCCAGGGTAGGCATGGCTGGCCATAAATGTCTTGGAATGTAATTCGCCATAATTAACCAACTTGATTAAAAACATGCAACAAATGTTAAATACATCTTCAGCTGCAATGGAAAATATTGACATTTTTATAGAGTCAAATTTTGTTCAAAAAACAGGAAAAATTCCACGTGGCTGAAAACAAATGTGTATGTGAGGGGGTGTGTGTGTGGGGAGGGTGGGGGTGATGTGTGTGTTTGATGCATGTGTTTGCTTTTTAACTTTTTCTATCATTTTCTTTCTTGGCTAGTTTGGCATAAGAATGGAGTATTTCTCTATGCCTATGGAAGATTAATTCTTTCAGTGGTTACTGAAAGTCAGAGATGGGCTTCTCAGGTAGCACTAGTGGTAAAGAAACTGCCTGCCAATGCAGGAGATGCAAAAGACAAGGTTCGATCCCTGGGTCAGAAAGATCCCCTGGAGGACGGCATGGCAACCTACTCCAATATTCTTGGCTGGAGAATCCCATGGACAGAGGAGCCTGGTGGGCTACAGTCCACGGTGTCTCAGAGTCAGACATGCATGCAAAGACAAGAAGTACAGCAGGAGAGGTCAACAGGAATGAGACTTCATGAAATAATTGTCCTTATATAGATGACTAGTTATTTTAGTAATCAGATGGTTTGGCTTTTCCCTAATAGCTGATTTTCAGAGTCACAGTACTTTTCTTTGATGAAAGCCTCAGACGATTTAGTGTAACAGAGAGAACGGTCATTTACTCCAAACCACTCTTTTGACATTCAGCAACTACTGTGGTATATGTATTGATGGCACAGACAGAATTTATAAAGAAGCAATTCATTTACTTCAGTTGGCTGAGTGGTGGGCATAACAATGGCCACTCAAAGAAGACCGTGTACTAGTCCTTGGAGACTTGTATGTGTTACCTTACAAGGCAAAATAAATATTCAAAAATACCATTTTTTCCAGGATTTGCTATGATGAGGGAAGTAGCCCACTTTTACCCCTTTCACATGCCATTTAATCTACAAATTCCCTCTACCAAGACAGCAACTCAGCAGAAATTTTAGGTATTAGAAATTACATAATACACAAATATATACACATGTGTTTATGCCTGTGTATTTAGGAGATAGAAATTTAGGAGGTACAAATAAGTTAGAGTTCTTGAGAGAGACAGGGAGATTATCCTGTTTCCTCCGTGTGATCACAAGGGATCTTGTAGCTTCCCTAGCTGAGATCAGAAGGCTGCCTGGCCACAGGAAACAGACATGGAGGCTTTCAACAACATGGTTGGCTCTGAAAATGAAGAAGGAGATCTCGAGGAGTTGGAAAAAGCAAGGAAATAGATTACCCTCTAGAGTCTCTCCTAAAAGGAAATACAGCTCCATCAATGCACGGATTTTAGTCAAGGAGATCTCTTGGCCTTGCGACCTGCAGAACTTGAGGATGGTGTGTCTCTATTGTTTTAATTTGTTACAGCAGCAGTAGGAAACTGATGCAGACTGTGTACCTCAGGGTGGGAAATGGAGCCACAAGACCATCATTAATTATTGTTAGAGGCCAGGGACACACGTATACAAACACACACATGTGTGCAAACACACATCTCTACATGCAGGCATACATACATGTGCATATATTTGGGTATTATGTAATTTCTAATTGCTAAAATTTCTGCTGAGTTGCTGTCTCTGTAGAGGACATGTGTATATTAATTGATACATAAAAGGAGTAAAATTGGGTAAGCTCCCTCATAATAGCAAATCCTGGAAAAAAATTATATTTTTGAATATTTATCAGTATCTTATTAGTTATTGATTACACCTACCTGGTTATTATGAGTGACTTATAGGGGCTTCCCTGGTGGCTCAGGTGATAAAGAATCTGCCTGCAATGTGGGAGACCCAGGTTCCATCCCTGGAACAGGAAGATCCCCTGGAGAAAGGAATGGCTACCCACTCCAGTGTTCTTGCCTGGAGAATTATATAGACAGAGGAGCCTAGTGGGCTACAGTCCATGGGGTCACAAAGAGTCAGACATGACTGAGGAACTAATAGTTTTTTGAAAGAATGAAATATTTGAATGCTGTTGATCCTGATTCAGAAAATAGGGATTTTTCTTCTTTTAGAAATGACAGTAAAATAAGCTATTGTTACAATGTGTATTTCATTAAGATGAGATTATTAAGAATATCCTAGAGCAACAAATCTCAAACTTTTGGCTTTGGACAACTTTATAATCTTAAAAATTATTGAGGCCCCCTAAAGAGTCTTTGTTAATGTCGGTTACATACAGAGTTTTTTGTTATGCTAGACATTTATTTATTTTATTTTAATTAATTTAAATTTTACTTAAAAATTTTTTTGGATGCACCTCACAGCATATTGGATCTTAGTTCCCCGACCTGGGATCAAATCCACTCTTCCTGTGCTGAAAGTGGGATGGGGAAGGGTGGGAGGGAGGCTCAAAAGAACGGGATGTATGTATACATATAATTGATTCTCACTTCATTATGCAGCAGAAATTAATACAAACTTTGTAAAGCAATTATACTTTAATAAAAAAAAACACCTTGCAAAAAAAAAAAAAAAGAAAAAATTATATTGAAATTCAAAACTCAGTTACAAATGGTTGGCGACTTCATGTGCTCAATGAGACAGTATTTGTATCTAAAATAAAGCAAAACATTTACTTAAACCTGGGCACCCCTGCGTTGAGAGCACAGAGTCCTAACCACTGGACCACCAGGAAAGTCCCCCCTATATTAGAAATTTAAACTGATGAATCTTTAAAATATAGTTCACTGATTTATTAAAAATAATAAAAATAAACCTATAATGTGATAACATAAATGTATATTTTGTAAAAATAATTATATTTCAAAAATGTTTAAAACTGGAAGAATGGCACTGTTTCACTTGTTGAAGGTTTCTTTGAAGACTGGGCTCATAGAAAACAGCATGATTCCTGTATATCTGCTACTCCTTTCATCCAGTTGCACCTGCTTTGGCTGAAGCATGTGCAGAAAAACTGGTCTCGGACAGGTACATAGTTGGAATGGAGAATTTTAACAGCCTTTTCAGATAATTGTGCTCATTCTTCTTCAACACTGTACCCAGACTTGACAGCTGGTAGTTTCTTGAAGACTGGTTGTAGTGTGGAATCTGAAAGCATATTTGCTAACGTTTTGTACCTGGTTCTGTTACAGGAAGTGGGACCCATTCCAGGGCCCGAAACTGGGCTCTTGTCTGACACTCAGAAATGAATTGTCCGAGGAGACACATGCGCTGACAAAGCAAGAGATTTTATTGAGAAAGGGTGCCTGGGCAGAGAGCAGGAGGGGAAGGGAGCCCAGGAGAACTGCTCTGTCACATGGCTCACAGTCTCAGGTTTTATGGTGATGGGATTAGTTTCCGGGTTGTCTTTAGCCAATCATTCTGACTCAGCGTCCTTCCTGGTGGTGCACATCTTGTTCAGCCAAGATGGATGTCAGTGAGAAGGATTCTGGGAGGTGGTCGGACATGTGGTGTCTCCTTTTGACCTTTCCTGCACTCTTCTGGTTGGCAGTGGCTTATTAGTTCCGTGTTCCTTAGCAGGACCTTCTGTGGTAAAACAACTCATGCAGATGGTTACCATGGTGCCTGGCCAGGGTGGGCGGTTTCAGTCAGTGTGCTTCCCCTGACAGTTCTGTTAGAACTCACTGCTCTGTCCTGTGAGCATCTTTTACTCATGGATAATTTTGTACCACAACATATTAAACATTTGGGAAATATTGGCTTACTCCCAAATTTTGGCCCAGTACGCGATAGCAAAAAAATCACATTTATTAATGTTATGGGCATTCTCTTCATAAAGTCTGTACTTTTTCAGAAAAATGTCAAGCTTCTGGTAGCAGATACAAGTTTTCTGTTGTTTTTTTTTTTTTTTTCCTAGAGAGCTCAAATTGGTAGTAGCTACTGTTAGTGTTTTCCTTGAAGTGACAGCTCACGTCATTCATTTTTAAGAGAATTTCTGCTAAATATTTAGTTTGTTGGGTGTTCTTTAAAAAAGCAGGGAAGTGGGGTGTGTGCTTCATGAAAAATGAAGCTACTTCAGCTTGCAGTGCAATCACACAAGTGCTATTCTCAAAACAACCATTTTACTTGAGCAAGTAACACAAGTGCTTTGGTATGTGATTCCCCTTTGTCATAGCATTATTAAAATTAGTAATAGAAGTAATCAAGGATCAAGATTGAAAACAGCCTGACTTTACTAAATAAATTTTATTGCATCATTAATGACATTCTTAAGTGAAGCAGAATTTCTTTTATTTTACTTGAAGTGTGTGGCCTTGAAAAATACAGTGATTGTTGCTATTCCTGACTGCCACTGCCTTGACTGGTGCTAAAACTCCTGCAGTTTTACCCCCATTGTTTCTGCACTATAGATGCAAATAGCAACATAGTGAAAAGTCAGTTAACACCTTTATTATGAAAAAAACTTTGACCTCTAAATGCAAGGACAGGATCATGGGGACCCCACAGACGACAGTTGAGAGTCTAAGGGTGGCTCTGTGTATTCACAAACACCTCTCCTCACTGTGGATTGCGGCACTTTCACAGTGTTGGGGGCAGAGTAAGAGGGGTACTGCAAATACATATGTTTCCATGGTTACATAAATTACCTGTGTGTCTGGTATCAGACACAAGTAAGGCTTCCAGACTGCAGAGAGTTACAGAGGAATTGACAGAGGAGAAACAGCCACCTCTTCATTCCAGCCAGTGCTGCCGTACAGAAACACCAGCCAGTGTGGTCACATCTGCTTCTGAAGCGACATCAGAAATTTGTCTTCTATGTACAACATTTTGATTTTTCAGACTGTGCCAGCTGATGAAGTATTTGAACCAAAAACACCAGGAAAGGGAAAACAAAACCCTTCATTCTGGATTTGGCCTGCAGCCAGTCTCTACAGAACATGGGCAGCAACTCCTTGTGGGGTAAAGGAATCAAGTTAAGAGGGACCAGATAGGAGGGTCAGCCGTTCACAGCCCCCTGCGGAGGTTGTGATGGTGCTTACTGGGATTAGGTCCTCCGAATCTTCCGCTGTCACAGATAGAGGAGAAAGTTATGATGCAAAAAGCATCACTTTGTCTTCAGCTCAGGTCTTAGCCGTCTTAAGTATTGGACCCAGTTGTGACAGTGCTGTTACAGAAGTTTTCCTTGTGAGTCAGGGCAGAAAAATCCAACTCAAAAGTGAGAGATGCTGAAGAGCAACTGTGGGTATACTGTGATAATTTCAGATGTAGTCAAACATCTAGAATGTAAAGAGTGCTGGGGATAACCATCGTAGAGAAGCTAAAAAAAGTTAGCACCAACTTATGTCTTGTATTTACTAGATGTATCTACCTACAACCACTAACCTCACCAATGATCTGTGATTTTTTTTAAAAAATATTGTTCTAACATTTCACAGGCCATTTGGATCTCAGGCAATTGAACTGATAGGATAGTCGTGAAAACTAGTCATTAAATAAAGTATTTGGGTACAAATAAACTGATGATATTAGAGTTTTTTTTTTTTTTTGGTTAAATTCACATTTGGTAGTAAACATTCTTTATGTTCAAATCACCATGTGTGATGCCCTTAGGCTAAAAAGTTGATCAAGATATAGATTTTTTTCTGCTCAGAATTTACTCTGGTGAGTGATAGTCAGAAATGCAGAGCAGCCTGTGGCAAATGCTTCATGGTAGCCTATATGAGACTGGGGCATTGGCCCTGTGTTGTTCTAAGCTGCAGGGAAAGAGAAATGAACAAGATGGCAAATGTCCCTGACCTCAAGGAGCTCACATTCTAGTATCCTCTGAAGTAAAAAGATAAGTAGCATCAAAACAGAGGAGATGGTGAAAGTGACACCACTGGAAGGATCAGAGATTTTAAGCAAAATGTGGCACTGGAGTCCAAAGCTATGGCACAGGTAACTTTTACAGGTAGAAAAAAGGAGTTGCATGAGAGGTAGCGACCTTCCCTTTTTTTATTGAATTGCACTTGATGTACAATATTACGTTAGTTTCAGGTGTGCAATATAGTGATTAGATAGTTTTGTACACCATAAAATGATCACCATGATAAATCTAGTTACCATCTGTCACCATGCAGAGCTACTGCAGTATTATTGACTGTATTCTGAATGTCAGAACAACACTTGCAGAGTATGAAAGTCTGAGGTACCTCCGTAAATTGCAAGGGGGCCATGGTGGCTGGAGAACATTAGCTTTCCAGACTGCAGCACAATGTTATTTTTTATGTAAAAAGCTGAGACTATAGATTGCATGTCACTGAGTTTGCAAGCTCTGATTTCTGAATTCTCAATTATATAAGCCATGACAATAAAATTACATTTGTGAAAGCATTCAGCTCAGTGTGAGAATATACTAGCAACTCAGTAACTATCAATTAACACTGAAAGTTTTAAAGCAGTTTTAGTCAGCCTTTGCTAAGGTTTGGGTTTGATAGTAAGATGTCAGTAATTTAGTGCCGACATAGATTTATACTTGTTGTTTTTTCTACATTCTGGCTGCAGTGTCTGCAGCTTCATTGTGCCTTTGCTGTCTCTATCTCTTTCTAGTCAGGATCCAGGCTGAAAGGGTCACGGTGTACACAGAGCATAGCAGAAAAGTGTCAATGGAATCAAGACCAAGGACTCTAAAGCCTTCTTTTGGATGTGGTATACATGACTTCATTATGTTCTGTTGTTTAGTATGGGTCATATGACCAAGCCTGTCCATTATGGAACAAAGGAGGCACTGTTAAGTCACATGGCATGGCTTAGGCATGTGGACTAGTAACTAATTGGGAACAGTAATACAGGCATGTGGGCTAGTAACTAATTGGGAACAGTAATACTATCTGTTGCAATTATTCTCCTGTTTTGCCCCAGTGTAGGTTGAGTTTTAGGGTATATGGAATATCGGGTGGGCAGAGTTACTTTACTGAAGTCTAATTTAGAAGCAAAGTCCTAGAATTTTGTATCAGTTCAGTTCAGTCGCTCAGTCGTGTCCGACTATTTGCGACCCCATGAACTGCAGCACGCCAGGCCTCCCTGTCCATCACCAACTCCCGGAGTCCACCCAAACCCATATCCATTGAGTTGGTGATGCCATCCAACCATCTCATACTCTGTCGTCCCCTTCTACTCCCACCTTCAATCTTTCCCAGAATCAGGGTCTTTTCAAATGAGTCAGCTCTTCGCATCAGGTAAAACCTAAGGAAATTTGTTGTCATAGTTCTTGACCCAGTTCCAGAGATAATTGTCTTGAAGTTTTATACAGTCTGACTGGTTATACAGGCTGTAATTTGTTATGAACTCAGAAAGGTATGAAGCCTATGAAAGATCCAGTTTGGGAATGTTTTTGTCACTTGGTAAAATTCTCCTAATAGAGATGAGTATCTTTAATACATTTTTATAGACTTAACCAAGAAGCATTTCTCATACTTGTCCAAGAGCTCAAAACACATACCTTCTCTGAGCTAGAAGCCCACAAGGCCATTCTCCATTCTAAGCCTGAATAAAAATTGCTCTGGAGCATTTAAAACTCCAATAGTGAAATTTATCTAGCAGTACTAAGCATTGTACTTACTTTTCAAGAGTTTTCAGATTGCTGTGGTCTAGGCATTAAGGATAAATTCTCCGTCTCTGTTTCTTTTCCAAGGATGTAGGAGGGTCTGGGCAGAGCTCCTTTTGTTACCCACGACTCTTCCCTTTAGTACAAGGAAGCACATACTGCATAAGGACAGCATTTCAAAATCTCGGGGTTAGCCTGTCATCCCACCCTATCCCTTGTTGGATATTGGATAGTGAAACTCAACCATTGACTTAAAACAATAAGTATCCTTCTGGTCTTAACTTAGGTGTTGCTCTTCCTGAGTTGCCATTCCTGAAATGCCATTTGCAGTGTGTGGCAAGAAGAAATTAGGAGGGAACCCAGTCACTCAAGAAGCTGACCTCTGTGTTTATTTTTAAAACTCTTCTGCAGAAATGAAGACTGCTTGCATCTGCTTTACAGCACCACGACATCCTTTTGGAATGCTTAGCGCCAATAAACTCTGTGTGAAACTGTTCTGGTTCCTCTGGTAATGTTAAGATTCTTTTGATGAAGTATAATATGAATAATTAAATAGCAGTGTCTACTGCACCCCCTCCCTAACTTAGGGATTTGCAAGTTGATGTAATATTTCTATATCATACAGTAGATTTTAATTAAAATCAGAATGCTGTGTAAGATTGAGCAAATTGTGTTCCATTTGAAGAATTAAAGAATTACTCAGGCTTGCTAGCATGATCTAAAATTCTAATTCTAAACTCTGCTACAAATGCCAGATGCACAGGATTCTTACTGTCCATCAAATACCACCTGGAAGTATTTATCACAGCAGAAGGAGCAAGCTTGTAATATCTTTTCTGGAGGGAGACTTTTATTAAAATTGGCTTCCTTTGATAATGTCCACATTTATAATAAATGGACTCCGTGAAAGGTCCTTAACTCTAATCAGGAATGCAGAACTGATTACAGTGTTTTCACGACCATATGAAAGATAAAACCCTCAAAAGATTTTGCTTCAGTGGTAAATCAGCTCTTTATACACCAAAGAGAAACACAGAAGCAAGTAGAAATTTGCTGAAATAGCCTTATTTGTCATCAACCAACTCGAAAGAAAGAGTTCAAAAATATTTCCTCCTCCTGGAAGAATACCAGTTGATTTGGGCCATGAAGTCCTTTTTACAAGTTTAGGAAGAGAAGAGTGCCTAAGAGTTTGTCAGCGGAAACTCTTGGCTTTTCATGGTTTTCATCTTTTATATTTCAGTAGAAGTTTGAAATGATATCAGTGTTTGTATGGATTAAAAAAAAAAAAGGTTGTGACCAAAATGATGTCTTGAACTTGGAAGGAAGTTTGATACTTTGTGTCTTGTCCTGAGAGTGGAGCCTACCTAATTCATAGCCTAAAACTGAGATTCTGACCTTATAAAAACAGGCTTTTTTTACAAGTAAGAGAGAGGCAGAAGAGGTGAGTGAGAGGGCAATGTGACTGCAGAAACGTGGTCAGAAAGGTGCAAGGTCGTTGTCTTTGAAGATGGCACACAGGGGCGTCAGGAACCACACAGGGGCTGTGCTCAGCCTCTGGAAGCTACGGAAGGCAAGCGGATTCTCCTCTGGAGCCTGCAGAAGGAAACCCAGCTCTCCCTGCACCTTGACTCTAGCCCAGTGAAAGTCATGTTGAAATTGTAACCTACAAAGCTTGTAAGATAATACATTTGTGTTGTTTTCATTCAGTAAGTTTTTGGTGATTTGTTACAGCAACAATAGAAAACTCAAGAAGCTAATGATTTAGCTGAACAATTGATATGTACTTTTCTGCTTCCCACTCGGCGGAACAGGACAACAGCGATGCTACTACAGTGACGCTACTGTTTTTAGTTCCTTCTTGAATGCAGGGGTTTGGCTTCTTTACGTCCACTTGCCATTATTTATTCTGCCTTCCACTTAATCTGTAAAATAGATTTCTCCTCTGCCATCTCCTATCCTTAGTATTTTCTATTCAACCATTACCTTTGGTTTGGTTCCAGAATTACTTTATTTTCTTTGTCAGGATATCATACAATCAGGTTGATTCAGTTCACTGAGCTCCTCAGATGAACAGTATCATTATTGGCCTTTTTTATTTTTCCATTCCTTGTTTTTGGCATTGTTACTCTTTTTAAAAAAAGTTTATTTATTTGGCTTCATTGGGTCTTAGTTCTTGGCATGTGAACTCTTAGCTGTGGCATGTGGAATCTAGTTTTGTCACCAGGGATTGAACCCAGACACCGTGAAATGGGGAGTTTGGAGTGTTAGCCCTGGACCACCAGTCCCATGCTTCTCCCTCTGCCTCATGCCCCCGGTTCATGGTCTGTAATCCTTCTAATAGGTATATATTGTGTTGTATTGCTTTTAAAAATATATGTAAATTGTATCATAGTTTAGGTCTCATCCTGGATCTTGCTTGCTTGACTCAAAATTGTGTGTCTGCGATCTGTCTTAACAAATGTAGGTTTATTTTATTGCTTTTACTGCTCTATGGCATTTTGCTTTATGATTTTGGCAAATTTCATTTCCCATCCTACTTTGATGGACATTTAGTTTGCCTCCAACTTCTAGTTATTAGAAAAAAGGGTGAAAAGCATGGAGTTGTATACATACAGGCATTTTTAGTTTTGTCAGATGCTGCCACTGTCTTTCACAGAGTCTTATCCACTTACTTCCCAGCAAACAGTGTGCAAGGATGTTTATTTCCAAAGCCTCCCGTAGTATTAAGTGTTGTTTACACTATGTTGCAGGAAGTGATATTTCAGTGTTTTCACTTCATTGATTACCACTGAGGTTTTGACCACGTCTTGCTACACTTGTCACTTGTGTGTGTTTATTTTTTTCCTGTGAAATGTGTGTTCACATTCTCAGCCCATCCTCCAGTGTTGTGTTTCGCTGTTGTTGATTTTTAGGATGTTTTTATGTAGTTTAATCCTTCTTAGTTGTACACATGATGGATGTCTTCTCAAGGCCTGGTAATTTCAGTTTGGTTGTGTATATGACATTCTTCATTATAAAATACTGCTGATTTTAACATAGCTAAATCTATGAGTCTTTTCTGTTGTACTTCATTTTTTCCTTCATATCTGTTTAAGGAATCCGCTCTTACCCTATTAACATCATAAAATTTTTATCCTGTAGTTTCTTCTAATCTTTCCAAGTTTCACTTTTCACACTAATAGGTTTCATCTACCTGGAATATTTTTTACATATTGTATGAGCAGGGATTTAATTTTCTCCCCAAATGATGAGATCCTTCTTCTGCACTATTTTTCATAGAGTAAGTTGTAGTGAACTAAGCCCTTTATTTGTTTCTATCAATATTTTGTTTTTTGTTCTCTTTTAATTACTATGACATTTCAAGTTTCCTTTGTTTGATTTTTATATTTTTGAGCTGTTTTCAGACCTTCACTGGTATAATCATTTCTCAGTGTAATGTGCACTAGCAGTATGTCAAGTGTCCCACAAAATGCAATTGGATTTTGTTTGCAATTGCATTCAATTTTAGATTAACTAGATTTTCTAAATTAACCCACACATTATCTTTATAGTGTGGAGACTTTGCCACATAAACATGAAATATACTTACATTTATTAACGTGTCTTTTATGTCTTTTAATAAAGTTTCAGAATGTACTTCATAAATATTTTACACAATGCTAGTTATTTTCTCAGTATTCTAAAATAAATTCTATTGTTATTTTTTTCATTACATTTTCTCATTTACTTTTGCTGGTGGTGTTCAGGATGAACTCTTCTGTTAGTTACAATGTCTTGATTCCCTAGTAGGAAGAGACCAGACCTCAATGGGACGATGCTCTCTCCAGTGAAATAGAATATTTCCTTTTGAAAAGCCTTTCATGTTGGTTGGCCATCCTGGATAACTATATTCAAATTGGTGTGGATCACTCCTAAAAGTATATAAACTGAGTGTTCTCTTTGTATGGAAATAGAATCTTATCTCCACCTCTTCTAACTCTAGGCTATGAGTAAATTGCTGACTCTACGGGAGTCACTACCATTAAAAAATGATTGGGAGAGATATCCTGTTCTTATGTGGATTTGGGGAAAGTTTGATAAAACTCTTCCATCGGACTCCTTAGTTGTGGCTTTTGCGAAAAAATGCTTGTCACTGTTTTGATTTTTCATGATCCTCGTTAAATTTTCCACTTCATGGGTCAATTTTGAATGTTCATTTTTTTTAATCCATTTAACCTGTATTTTCAAATTTACTGTCAGATGAATCTTTTATTTTCTGAAACACATGGGATTTTTAAGCTATGTATTATTATTGATTTCAGATTTTATCGTGGTCTCTGATCCAATAATACAATTTTTATAATATCAGTTCTTTAAAGTAGTTGAGAATTCTTTTATGATCTCTACATAGTTATGTTTTTAATGTGTGTTTGATGCAAGTGCATTTTCTCTCTCTTTTTTTTAAACTTTTTTATTGGGATATAGCTGTATATATAATATATATAATATGTATACATTAATAATGTAATATTAGGATGGTGCAAAAGTAATTGCAGTTTTGCATTGTAGAATTTTGCCAGTTGATATTGGAATACATTCTTAAATAAATGTGGTTATGTTATACATCATTTTAATGCACATCTCTCACTTTGTGCTTTTGCTAATGACTTCTTGCTATTTATTTTATATTTATTTTAGACGACAGAAATGATGTTAGCAGATTTGAGTGTTTTTTTAATTCAAGTTCAGTATGAGTCAAAAAGCAGCAGAGATAACTCACAACATCAACAATACACTTGGCCCAGGAACTGCTAATGAACATACCGTGCAGTGATGGGTCAAGAAGTTTTGCAGAGGAGACGAGCCTTGAAGATGAGTATGGTGGTCAGCCATCAGAAGTTGACAGTGACCAACTGAGAGCCATCATCGAGGCTGATCATCTTACAACTAACTACATGAGAAGTTGCCAACGTCGACCATTCTATGGTCATGTAGCATTTCAGCCAAATTGGAAAGGTGAGAAAGCTTGATAAGTGGGTGCCACATGAGCTGGCGAGAATGAAAAAAAAATCGTTGTTTTGAAGTGTTGTCTTCACTTATTCTGTGCAACAATGAAGAACTATTTCTCTATCAGATTGTGATGTGCGAAGAAAAGTGGACTTTATATGACAACTAGCAGCAACCAGCTCAGTGGTTGGACTGAGAAGAAGCCCCAAAGCACTTCCCAAAGTTAAATTTGCACCAAAAAAAGGTCATCGTCACTGTTTGGTGATCCGCTGATCCACTATAGCTTTCTGAATGCCAACAAAACCATTGCATCCGAAAAGGGTGCTCAGCAAATCGATGAGAACAGAAAACTCCAACACCTGCAGCCGGCGCTGGTCAACAGAAAGGGTCCATCTGCATCCTCACCTGACCTCTCACCAGCCGACTACCACTCCTTCACGCATCTTGACAACTTTTTGCAGGGGAAAATGCTTCCACAGCCAGCAGGAGGCAGAAAATGCTTTCCAAGAGTTCACTGAATCTGAAGCATGGATTTTTATACTACAGAAATAAATTCGCACATTTTTTCTCATGGGCAAAAATGTGTTGATTTTAATGGTTAATGGTTCCTATTTTGATTCACAAAGATGTGTTTGAGCCAAGTTATAATGATTTAAAAGTCATGGTCTGAAACCACAATTCCTTTTTCACTAACCTAATGGTTTCAGGTGAACAGCAGTGGAACTCAGCCACACATGTGTATGTGTCCATTCTCCCCCAAACTCCCCTCCCATCCAGGCTGCCACACAATACAGAGCAGAGTTCAAGGGCATTTTCTATTGAGGTATAAAATTCCACTTTTAAAATCACATTATTCAGATGTTATTGTTGCATATTTTTATCTGCATATCTCAAAAGTTTCTGAAAGGAGTGTATTAATATCTCAAAATTATAGGTTTTTTTCCTGTATCCTTTTAATTTTCACTCCTTTTCAAAGCTATAACATGGTTTTTATGTACATGACACTTAAAAGGATGTCTCATTGCACAATATCGGAGAGGGAAAAAGCTAATGTGTGGTCATAAAGAGGGTTGGGTGATGGGGAAAATATGACAGCGTCATCATTGGTTTACTATATGAGTGTATATCAGGCAATATTGTTTATAAATGATGTAATAGAATTAGCCTACCTTCAGAAACAGTTAACATTCTGGACAGCATTAATCCTGAAATTTATTTCAAAATCATATTCATATGAATCATATTCATATTCAAAAGCATATTAAAAAGCAGAGACTTCAGTTTGTCGACAAAAGTCTGTCTAGTCAAAGCTATGGTTTTTCTAGTAGCCATGTACAGATGTGAGAGTTGGACCATAAAGAAAGTTGAGCACTGAAGAGTTGATGCTTTGAAACTGTGGTGTTGAAGAAGACTCTTGAGAGTCCCTTGGACAGCAAGGAGATCAAACCAGTCCATCCTAAAGAAAATCAGTCCTGAATATTCATTGAAAGGACTGATGCTGAAGCTCCAGTACTTTGGCCACCTGATGCGAAGAACCAACTCCTTGGAAAAGACCCTGATGCTGGGAAAGATTGAAGGCAGAAGAAGGGGACAACAGAGGATGAGATGGTTGGATGGCATCACCGACTCCAAGGAGATGAGTTTGAGGAGACTCTGGGAGTTGGTGATGGAGAGGGAGGCCAGGCGTGCTGCGATTCATGGGGTCGCAAAGAGTCGGACAAAACTGAGCGACTGAACGACAACAGTGTTGAATAGAAAGGAGAGGGAAAGAAGTCCTAATGTCTCAGAGCAGGTTAACAAAGCACGGCTGGAAGGTTAGGAATGTTCAGTATGGCTGGAACCATCACAGACCCTCTGAAGAGGAGATGAGAGTCTTTTTTTCCAAGTACTATTTTAATTGATAGTGAATGAAAAAATAGTCCTAGTGGTATAAGAAGATGCTTTCCATCTCTAGGCTGTAAAGCCACTCTTGAAAAAAAAAATCTCTTGCATCATTTGTTTATTGAATAAAAATAGTTAATAAACTGCTGCAATAGTGAGCTTATCACTGAAGTGTTTCCAATAGGTGAAGTCTACGCATGGGGCTGATAAGCTCCACAAATGCTAATAACTTTTCTTGTTTGACTGTTTAATCTTAACCCATTTTTAATACTGGAATTAATAGTAGTATAGAAAAGAGAGGGAAAAAAAAAATCTTCCCAGGTACTTATAGTCCAAATAGAAAAAAAAAAAGCTTTCCCAAATACTTGTAGTCCCAAGTACTTATAGTCGTTTGTGAAATTAATTTTACAAAGGAAAAGTTGCCAAATGATGCAGAAAGGCTGCTTTGACTTTATCTTCACGCTAACATCAGTTTGTGTGCTATATCCTGGGAGAGCAGGATTGAATAAAGTGGAGGCGGAAGAGCTGCTGTTTGTAAAATCCGATGGTACAGAGTTCTTTTTAAAAGGGTGGGAACGTAACCACCTTCCAAAGGATGAAAGTAAGCAAACGCCACACATATTTCTTCAAAAGCTAAATGTTCTCCCTTTTTCCGGTTTGATTTTTCTCAACTTGAAGGTTTTTGTCTTCTGCCAGGAGCCAGAAATCTTGGAAGGAGAAAAAAAAAGTTGCAGTCGTCACTGCCAACAATCTGGTTAGCCGGACAGGTGCGTCTGAGGCTCTGAATTCCTGCCTGGGTAGCTGTATAACTGGGGTGCTCCTTTGCCATGGTACTGCTTCTAAGATTGTTTACTGCATTGTAATTCACTTCTGTAAAGTTTTTTAAATTGAGATTCCTCATATAGAAATCTCTTATGTTTTATTGCCTTGATGATGAGCGGAGATTAGCTTTGCATTTGCAAAATTAAATTACTTTCCCAAAGTATTTCTTAATTTTCATGCAGATGCCACTGAAAATTCTAAGAGAGTGAAAAGTTGTTAGCTGCACTTTAAATACCAGAAAATCTCTGTGTGGGAAGGGGAAAGGAAAAGGGTGAAATTACTTTTATTTTAAAATTGAACATAGGGGCGTTCTTTCTTCAGAATACACATCTGGAGAATAAGTACCTAAGGGGGAAACACTCTCATAGTTCAAATTTTGAACGTTTTAGTGTCAAACTTTTGCTTCACTATCATCTACTAAGGAAAAATAAAAGGAATTTAAAAATGAGGGGTGAACATCTGTACTACTGTGAGAACAGGATCCTGGGCTCATTTCAAACTTGTTTCTGAGAATTCAGCATCCCTCCAAATCTTATTGATGAGTTGGGATCTATTGTGATAGTACCCCTCTGATGTCCTTTCAGCTCCGTGTCCCTTTCTCATCTCCAGATCAGCATATCAGCAATTCCATGTTTTACCCCAATACATACTTTTAGGGGGAAGATAAATGTTTTCCTCTTTCCTCTTAGGCTCAGTTATTGAAACCTGTGAGTTAAATTGACACCTGAAGAACTGATAAAAAGTTTATTTGTATGCACACATGAGCCAACAAGAGAAATAGCTTGCTGGTTAAATGGTTAAAGGGCAAACTTTATAGGGGAATGGAAGGAGGAGAAGTGGCTTCTATGGGAAGGACAAATAGGGTTGTTTAGGAAAGATAAATGGGATTTTAGGAGGAAAAAGTGGGAAATAAGTTGATGGTAATATTTGCCTATTATATAGTATATATTATATACTCTAATATTATTATATAATAGGAAAAAACTACTGTTTTTTTCTGTTTTTTTTTTTTTTGTCTTCTTCAGGACCTTTCTGTTTTCTTAAGGATCATAAAACTCTCCTTAAAGGGGGATTTATGGTAGGTTTACTCTTGGTTTCTCTCCTTAGAGTAGAAGCTACCCTGAAGAGGGAATTTAAGGCAGTCCTCGTTTCTAAAAAGTTTCTGTTTTTAGTCAGATGAGAGAACTCTGAAAAGGCTTCTCTCTCCATATGTTGAATTTCAAATGTCTTCAGCTTAAAATAATCCTTATACCAACTCTGGAGTTCCAAGTGAATGCCCACACTTTGAGGAATTCAGGTTTCTAAAGTTGACACTTCAAATGTGCTAAAGTTACTCTACAATCAGTTACAGCATAAAATATAAAGAGAAAGAAAAGAGAAGTTACTCTTAATCTGCTGAAGCCTGAAAAATTCTCCTAGGGTATCTTCCTAAATGAATTAAATACATTAAATGGCAAAAAGAAACTTTCATAATTAATAATCTTTAATAACTGATAATATTTGATGATATTTTTGATAATTTTTCTCAGTAAATTATCCACACAAATGGTTATTTAATGAGGTACCAAGTTCTGAATAACCCATTTCTCATTAAACATTTTATCAGTCAGCAAACACTTAATGCGATGGGTGACTGACACATTATAACTTCCGAGTTTGATTGAACCTCCTGTCACTTGACATTTTCTTAAAAACATCTGGATCAATAACATATGTGGGCAACATGAAGCTTTAATAAGATTATTTGTGTTATGGTGAGCATTCAATTATTGTGTGCATTTAGAGTTTTAGCCTTGTTTTTGTCTCTCTTATGGGAAAATGAATAGATTCATTGTTCATGTGATAATAAATGAATCTCAGAGTTTTGAAGGGTGAACTTTGTTCATTTATTCAGATTGGACTTATTATAGAGACTGTATTTCTAAATCAGAGTGAAGATCAGTGGCAGAATGAATCAATGTATGAAATTATCTTTGCATCTATTGAAGAAACAAATCTAATAGGTAAAGTAAAATCAAGTTCTGCTGGCATTTTGTACATTCATAGAGCAAAATTAATGGCTTTAGGTTTTGTAGTTTTGGTGGGGATTTTTTGATACATATTTATCACAGAAAAACTAGCAATGACATCAAAATAAGTCAGCTTTGTTTTCTTTTCCTTCATTGTTAAAGCTCATGTTGTTCTGCACTGGTAGAACTATCAGCCTGAGGATCTCTAATAAGTTATCAAATGTCTCACGCTATTGCAACCTTTGTGTTCTCAAGTGCTTTTCTGGGTAGAAGATTAAAGACCCTCTTAACCATCTTGATATTTAGTTATTAAGGAGTGGTTTGTGGTTTGTATAATTATGCGGCTTCCCTGGTGGCTGAGATGGTAAAGAATCTGCCTGAAATGTAGGAGACCCTGGTTTGATCCCTGGATCGGGAAGATCCCTTGGAAAAGGGAATGGCTACTGACTCCAGGATTCATGCCTGGAGAATTCCATGGACAGAGGAGCCTGGCAGGCAACAGTCCATGACTGAACTTCATAGTAAGAATACCATGTTTCAAGTGTCCATTGTTCTGGAGTCCAATGGGCAAAGCATCCAATTGATGTCTCAGCTTCTGAGGTTATATCCTGATTTATCCAGACACCTCAGTGTATGCACATGTCATCTATCTGATGTGTTTGCTCATCTCTGGCCACAGAAACCAAACCACCTGCTTCCTGTATTAGCTTGTAAGCTCCATGCAGACATGGAGTCCTCCTGGGCCCATATTGCCAACACCCAGCAAGTGACACTACCTGAGCCTGCGGTACCTGCTCTCCCGCATTTGAGATTAATCAGCCTCTCCAGTTTTCTTGGGCTTCCCTTCTGGGTCCGCTGGTAAAGAATCCACCTGCAATGCGGGAGACCTGGCTTTGATTCCTGGGTTGGGAAGATCCCCTGGAGAAGGGACAGGCTATACACTCCAGTACTCTGGCCTGGAGAATTCCATGGACTGTATAGTACATGGGGTCGCAAAGAGTCAGACACAACTGAGTGACTTTCAGTTTTTATAAGAATTATTAGGAGAAAAAAAACCCCAAGAATGTGACCTGTGGCCATGATAGTTAAGAGGTAGTCATTGTGTCAATAGCGTGAACGCAGCTTATTCTTATTTGCTGATAGGAAAAGAAAGAGTAGAAATAATGTAACATGCAGAAGCCAATATTTATAAAGATGTTGGTAAATTTTAAGTGAAGCTATGATTTATTGTCCTTTGAGGTTTTGAATTGTGACTTAAAATATCTACCTATCTTTGCTCCATTCACTAGGCTATATTTTTGCTTAAACTGGATGAGACAAGCATAACTGAGGAAAAGAGTGTGCTGACTGTATGTTTCTGATTCTTGGACATCTGGGGCTTTGCTGACCCTGGAGAGATGTTGCCCCACAGGGTCAACCAGTTGCTAGAGACAAAAGGTGCCTCTCGTGTGTGAACAGTCCACCCAGACCCTTCCCCAACCCCCATCTCTCACACTGCAGACCACCAGCCACCCACCCTGAGGACCCCAGGGCTGGGTACCAGACACCTAGGGGCAGCCTGTGGTGCTCGGAACCCACTGCTAGGAATCAATTAGCTAGCCCCAAACCTGGTTCCCCTGCCTGCCTTTTCCTTTCCACAGAAGCCTCCATAGAGGTTCTTGCCCACATCTTCCCCTTACCTCTCTTTCCTCTGGGGGAACCCTCGCCCTCCCCCCACCCTCCCGCGATTGCTCCCCTGTGGGAGCCCCCATCTCTCAGGAACTGTGGACAACAAAGTACTCTTCTAAGGCAGTCACTCCCTGATGTGATAGCTTCACTATGTACAAATAGTAGCATTTCCAAATAATAGTATATAGAACACTTTGGAGTTTCCCTGGTAGCTCAGTGGTAAAGAATCTGCCTGACTGGCGTGTAATGGTACCTCATTGTGGTTTTGATTTGCATTTCTCTAATAATGAGTGATGTTGAGCACCTTTTCATGTGTTTGTTAGCCATCTGTATGTCTTCTTTGGAGAAATGTCTGTTTAGTTCTCTGGCCCATTTTTTGATTGGGTCATTTATTTTTCTGGAATTGAGCTGCAGGAGTTGCTTGTATATTTTTGAGATTAATCCTTTGTCTGTTTCTTCATTTGCTATTATTTTCTCCCAATCTGAGGGCTGTCTTTTCACCTTACTTATAGTTTCCCTTGTAGTGCAAAAGCTTTTAAGTTTCATTAGATCCCATTTGTTTAGTTTTGCTTTTATTTCCAATATTCTGGGAGGTGGGTCATAGAGGATCTTGCTGTGATTTATGTCGGAGAGTGTTTTGCCTATGTTCTCCTCTAGGAGTTTTATAGTTTCTGGTCTGACATTTAGATCTTTAATCCAGTTTGAGTTTATTTTTGTGTATGGTGTTAGAAAGTGTTCTAGTTTCATTCTTTTACAAGTGGTTGACCAGTTTTCCCAGCACCACTTGTTAAAAAGGTTGTCTTTTTTCCATTGTATATCCTTGCCTCCTTTGTCAAAGATAAGGTGTCCATAGGTTCGTGGATTTATCTCTGGGCTTTCTATTCTGTTCCATTGGTCTATATTTCTGTCTTTGTGCCAGTACCATACTGTCTTGATGACTGTGGCTTTGTAGTAGAGTCTGAAGTCAGGCAGGTTGATTCCTCCAGTTGCATTCTTCTTTCTCAAGATTACTTTGGCTATTTGAGGTTTTTTGTATTTCCATACAAATTGTGAAATTCTTTGGTCTAGTTCTGTGAAAAATACCGTTGGTAGCTTGATAGGGATTGCATTGAATCTATAGATTGCTTTGGGTAGAATAGCCATTTTGACAATATTGATTCTTCCAATCCATGAACACGGTATGTTTCTCCATCTGTTTGTGTCCTCTTTGATTTCTTTCATCAGTGTTTTATAGTTTTCTATGTATAGGTCTTTTGTTTCTTTAGGTAGATATACTCCTAAGTATTTTATTCTTTTTGTTGCAATGGTGAATGGTTGAATGCAAACTAGTACAGCCACTATGGAAAACAGTGTGGAGATTCCTTAAAAAACTGGAAATAGAACTGCCATATGACCCAGCAATCCCACTTCTGGGCATACACACTGAGGAAACCAGATCTGAAAGAGACACGTGCACCCCAATGTTCATCGCAGTGCTGTTTATAATAGCCAGGACATGGAAGCAACCTAGATGCCCATCAGCAGACGAATGGATAAGGAAGCTGTGGTACATATACACCATGGAATATTACTCAGCCGTCAAAAAGAATTCATTTGAATCAGTCCTAATGAGATGGATGAAACTGGAGCCCATTATACAGAGTGAAGTAAGCCAGAAAGATAAAGAACATTACAGCATACTAACACATATATATGGAATTTAGAAAGATGGTAATGAAAACCCTATATGCAAAACAGAAAAAGAGACACAGAAGTACAGAACAGACTTTTGAACTCTGTGGGAGAAGGTGAGGGTGGGATGTTTCAAAAGAACAGCATGTATACTATCTATGGTGAAACAGATCACCAGCCCAGGTGGGATGCATGAGACAAGTGCTCGGGCCTGGTGCACTGGGAAGACCCAGAGGAATCGGGTGGAGAGGGAGGTGGGAGGGGGGATCGGGATGGGGAATACGTGTAAATCTATGGCTGATTCATATCAATGTATGACAAAACCCACTGAAATGTTGTGAAGTAATTAGCCTCCAACTAATAAAAAAATTTAAAAAAAAGAATCTGCCTGCAATGCAGGAGCTACAGGAGACACAGGTTCGACCCCTGCGTCAGGAAGATCCCCTGGAGGAGGGCATGGCAACTCACTCCAGTGTTCTGGCCTGGAGAACCCCATGGACAGGGGAGCCTGGTGGGCTACAGTCCATGGGGTTGTGAAGAGTCGGACACAACTGAAGCGACTTAGCACACACACACGCAGAAAAATTTGAAGAGACAGATGGTGTTAACTTTGAGGCGAGGAGACTAAGCCTCCAAGACCTGAAGCTGGCCAGCATTCCTCTGCAGCTTCAGCGGGCAGGGTGGGCTTGGCGCACAGGCCACTCACTAAAAGGGCGCCTTCCTGGAAGGTGCTCATCTTCTTTTTCTCTTTTTTGGTTTTTGTTTTACTTCCTACCCAGATGTGAAGACATCCTATGCTGTTACTAGCTAGTATCTTCTCAGGTCTCCCAGGATAATAGAGCCTGTAATGTTTTTTCTTGATTTGTAATCCCATCAGTTGAATGGGATAATACATGATAGGCTGTGCATTTCTCTCTTTTTAAAAACCACTTACTTATTTTTTGGCTGTGCTGGGTCCTCCTTGCTGCACACAGGCTGTCTCTTGTGACGAGCGGGGGCGATTCTCCAGTTGGTGGTGCGCGGGCTTCTCATTGTGGTGGCCCCTCGTGTGGTGGAGCATGGGCTCCGGGGCGTCCTGGCTTCAGTAATTGCTGCGTGTGGGTGCTGTGGTCGTGGCACTGAGCAGTGGGATCCTCCTGGACTAGGGTTCTAACTGTATCCCCTGAACTGCAAGGCGGATTCTCAACCACTGGACCAAGGCTGTGTGTTTCTGAGAGCAGAGGGCTTTGACTTTGGAGAAGACAGTTAGATGTTCCAGAATCTCATTCAAACTAAGGGGTCTCTCACGCAACTACCTCCTGACTCCTGGTAGAATTCTGAAATGATAAATTGCACCTCTTTTCTTCACATCTGAATTTGGAAACAGTTGATGGATAGAAACAGGAGTCAGATGACACAGAGGCCAAAACATACCTTTTCCTACAGATAAAACTTCCCACGTCAGATTGCTTGGACTCTGGTAGGCGGGCTTCTTTGTGCTTCCCTCAGAGTTTGGCCAAGTGACCCAGCCTGGTACAGGCCGCAGGATGAGTTTGGATCTCCTAAGATACAGCCCTGAAAAGATGAGGGTGCTGTCTTGCCAGTGACTGGAAGGGGTGTCTAGCTCCCTGGATTTGAAGAAAGAGCGTGAGGAATATGGATGAATGTCCACCACCGTATTTGTTTCAGCAAAACTGTCTTCTGAGAGGCACCAGGAAACCAACTGAATTCTGACTTTTCCAAACGAGAAGTCATATGACTTCCGGAAAACATATAGCTCATGGATTCCTCTGGTTCCCTTCATGTACAGAGCACATTTACAATGAGTACACACGGGACTCTTGATTATTAAGTGATAGACTATTTGCTCAATAAACACTAAATGTTAGCTATAGTTACGGTTAAGTTTTTTCCAGGTTTTTTTTCAGAATTAAGTTCCTTTCTGTGACACGGTAGTTGTGAACTAAGACAAAGAACAGCACTTGCCTTGTGAAATTGCTTTTGCAGTATTTGTTTACATTCATAGAAGGATGGCATAAACTTACTAAAACTGTCATCTGTGGACAAAAATAAAGGCCAATCCATTCCCCATCACTTGAGACACTCTGGAGAAGAGAACACAATCCATGTACATAGTAAACTTAATTTATATTTATTCATTTATACAGGTAGGCAGTCTTTATAGAGGGGTTGCAAAGAGTCAGACACGACTGAGCAACTGAATTGAACTGAACTGATGGCTTATTTCCTCACCATTTTTTTTTTGCAGTATACACTTACTAAAGGATTTGTATGAATAAATTAGTTGTTTTCCATTGGCTCTTATTGAACTCTCATGCTAAGAGTTGGGCTTCCCAGGTGGTGCTAGTGGTAAAGAACTCTCCTGCCAATGCAGGAGACAGAAGAGATGAAGGTTAGATCCCTGGGTTGGGAAGATCCCCTGGAGGAGGGCATGGCAACCCAATCCAGTATCCTTGCCTGGAGGATCCCATGGACAGAGGAGCCTGGTGGGCTACAGTCTAAGTGACTTAGCAGGCACACATACTAAGAGTTAGCATTTTTGTGGCAGTCCTCTGGGCCAGGCCTCTGCTAAGGGGTCTCAGCTTTCCCATGATCTCAGGGAGCAGACAGGTGTCTCTGTTGTCCATGAGGTCCCTGGCATCTGAGGGACTTGTCCCTGGTCATATGGCTTAGGTGGCAATTAATGGGTCAGATGGTAAAGAATCTGCCCATAGAGCAGGAGACCATGGTTTGATCCCTGGGCCAGGAAGATCCCCTGGAGGAGGAAATGGCAACCCACTCCAGGATTCTTGCCTGGAGAATTTCATGAACAGAGGAGCCTGGTGGGCTACAGTCCATGGAGTCACAAAGATTTGTACACGATTGAGGGACTAACACACACACACGCACAACAGAATGGACGTCAGCCCTGACATTGTGCTGAAGCTAAGAGTCAACCCTTGACTGAAATTCACAGTCAGGTCCCAGTCTTGTGTTTCTAACTTTTCTTATAAGCTTCTGTCATGCAGCACTTCTTCTTTACATAAGTTAGGTCTGTCTCATGAGTTGCTATTTAGATTTTTATTTCATTTCTCTTCAGTGGGTAGTTCAAAAGTTAAGCCTTTTCTCTCAGGACTAGATCTCAGAGATCTTTTAGAAATCAGAGTTTCTAAAAAGTGCCACATCATCAAGCCCACCTTCAGGACACTTGCTTTTCACACTGAGAATCCTCCCGAAATTGGCAGAAAAGAAACCTGTGGCTTCTGTTTGGTGTAAAGCTCCCACAATGGCTTAAATCAGTTGTAGGATTACTTCTTAGGGGGACTTCTCCAAACTAAGCAGATGGCAATTTTAACTGGTCAGAGAAGCATCACTACTTATGAATTACTTTAATTTATTCCTCCACAAATCATCTTTGCAGACATCCAAGGGGAGAGAGAGGCCCGATATTCTAACTCAGAGGACTCCAGAATGTTCTGCCTGAGAACTGGTGCCTCTTCTCAGGCCCCACTTGGTTTAACAAGCACCATACAGGAAGCTTGCCCACTGAAAACTTGTTAGTGAACATTGGCTGCGGTACTACTGACAAGATTTCTGATGTTATTTGAACTTCTAGTTAATTCCAGGTTGTCATTTCCACGCTGAGTGGAATGGGATATCGTAATATATGCTCCTCAAAGGCTTAACAGCCAGCGTGCCGGCAGCCCCATTTGTCTCACATTCTCCCGGGAAGCCGGGCCGTCAGCACCATCCTGTCGGCCGCCAGCCGTCATCATGGACGGAGGAACCCGATGGATCGTGCTCTCACTGAACACGCTGCATTCAGCACCTGAGCATCTGTGCCAGTTATCACCATCTACCCAGTGCCCGACTGGGGTATGCTGGGTGTTCGTTCATGGTCTGCGTAGACATGCGTACGGGTGCATTGTTAATGCAGTTAGGCCTACAAAGAGGAATTCCTAGTCTATTTAAGGTTTGCTCCGATTTTTAGAGAAAATTCTTAGAAGAGAAAGAAATACATACTTATATATTTAAGGTTTTATTCTGTTTCTTTCTGAGCTCACAAAAAATTTGTGATTACAAAAATATAAAATGTCACAACAGAGCATAAATTGGCTTCCTGTGACTTCTTGGAGAAATTATAGCTATCTAAATATTCTTTGCACTACCCTGGTGGTCCACTGGCTAAGACTCCTTGATCCCAGTGCAGGGGGCCAAGGTTCGATACCTGAACCAGGAGGGAAGCCCGGGTTTGAATCTTGTATCTTTCATAATTTATTGATTGATACTGTCATTTTTTGATTATTAACTCTCCCTCACTTCTATATCTCTGTGGCATGTATTAGTAATGAAATATATAAAATAACAATAACAAAAATAATGACAACGGACCATATTTCCTCGGCACGTAGTGTCTGTTGGATCCTTCTTTAGCAGTTTGCATATCTTACCTCACTTAATCCCTAAACCACTTTATAAACAGGGACTTCTAGTCTTCCTTTCCAGATTTGGAAGCTAGATTTAAAGAGGCAGCAGGCTTAGTATCGTTTCAGCATGGAGTGACCAGGGGCAGGGAGTGAGCCTGGATGTGTTTGGTAACCTAATCCACACTCTCAGCCGCTCACTCTGTTTCCTAAGGCTCAGTTTGGAGCTTTAGTTGCTACGTCACGTCCAATTCTTGCAACCCCACGGACTGCAGCCTGCCAGGCTCCTCTGTCCGTGGGATTCTCCAGGCAAGAATACTGGAATGGGTTGCCATGCCCTCCTCCAAGGGATCCTCTCGACCCAGGAATTGAACCCAGGTCTCCTGTGTGGCAGGCAGATTCTGTTCCGACTGAGCTACAAGGGAAACCCCAAGCCTCAGTTTACCTAACCAAAAAACAGAGGTGTGTTGCATTACCATAAGGAATAACTTAAAAACAAACCCCGCCAACAACCGAAAAACTAGAGAGCTGACAACAGTGTTTGAGACATATGATAGCTTATGGACTACCAGGTCACGTTTCGTTTGGAAATTGGATTTTTTTTTTAAAAAAAAATTACCTGAAGTTCAACTTTTTAGTGCACAGTTCTGTGAGGTGTTTTCATGGTTTCATTGAAAAATAATTGACATGCATCACTGTATAAGTTTAAGGGGTACAGCGTGATGGTTAGATTTACAATACATACATTGTGAAATGAGTTTCTTTCTTTTTAAAAAAAAATTTGGTCACACGCGTGATCTGCGGGATCCTGGTTCCACACCAGAGACTGACCCCACACCCTTGGCAGCGAAAGCACAGATCCCAACCACAGGAACAACAGAGAATTCCCAAATATGAATCTCTTTTTCACATTAGTTTTTTCATGTGTGACGTCTAGTGTTAGTATTAATAACACATATACTACAGTGTTTTGTACCATAAGAAAATACTGATGTAGGTACTGACATATGATTTATTTTATAAACAGATGATACAAACTCATATTGACAAATAATAGTGGATGACTGTAAATGTCTTTTCTTTCTGATTTTCTTAATAATATTTTCTCTAGCTTACTTGAGTGTAAAACTGTAGTAAGTAACACGTATAACAAGCAAAATATGTGTCAGTAGACTGTTTATCGGTAAAGGCTTCTAGTCAATAGTAGTTTATTGGTCACTCAGTTTAGGGGGAGTCAAAACAAATGCAGATTACCAACTGCATGGGGGTTGGCACCCCTCACCCCACATTGATCAAGGGTCATCTGTATTCCCAGAAGTGGAATTGCTGGATTGTAGGGTAGTTCTATTCTTAATTTTTTGAGCATCCTTTACACAGTTTTCCATATTGGCTGGACCACTTTATACTCACACTGCTAGTGCAAGAGTGTTTTCTTTTCTCCACATCCACACCAGCATCTGTATCTCTTGTCTTTTTGATGATGGCCATAAAAATGGATATTGCTCTAAGTGACAGGAAACATGAATATGATCCATTTAGCAAATGGAAGTTTTGTTGTTGTTGTTTATAGTTGCTAAGTCATGTCTGACTCTTTTGCAGCCTCATGGACTGCAGCCTGCCAGGCTCCTCTGACCTTGGGATTTCGTAGGCAAGGATAGTGGAGTGGGTTGCCATTTCTTTCTCCAGGGAATCTTCCCAACCCAGGGATCGAACCCTCATCTGCTGCATTGCAAGTCAGTTCTTTACTGCTGAGCCCCTGGGGAAGCCCCCCTAAGTAGAGCTTTACTTATTAAATGAAAGGTCCAGAGAAAAGCCATCATGGTTCGGTCATGTAGAAGCTGACTTTTGTGTGATTTGTTTGGTATTAGGTTTGCAAAGTAGGTGCTGCTACTGCAGCTATTAGATCTGCCCTCAGAGATGAAAGAATAGGGGAGAAGGCCACCAACTTCATCTTTCCCTCTTATCAGGAAAATGGGCCATTGGTCTTTATCCCATGGGAAAGAACTATGTCCCTGTCCGCTGCTTGCTGCTAGGGAGAAAATGCATTTTGATGCTTTATATTTTTCTACTCTCTATTGTTGAGGCAGAAGGATGAAAGGGATTGGTGATGTCTTTCTTTTTTCAGCATAGCATCAGTTTCTTCCACAGCCACACCTTTTCTGCTTTTAAAATTCTTTCTGGGGCGTCCCTGGTGGTTCAGTGGTTTGACTCCATGCTTGCACTTCAGGGGGCACGGGTTCAATCCCTGATCAGGGAACTAAGATCCTGCATGCCACACAGCAAGGCCAAATTTTTTTTTGTTTTTAGTTAAACAAAATTCCTTCTAATGTGAAGTGATTTTCAGCTGAGAAAATATGAGAAATTATGTGTATAGGTAGGACAAGATCCAGACAGGAAACGTAACCCCTCCTCTAGCCAGGCTGATGCTTGGCAAGAAATTGAGACAAACCAGTAGTGACACTTGGCTGTTTGATCTTTCATATTTCAAACCATGAATTTGATAACTAGGATATGGGAAAGAGCACAGTGATAATTCATAGAATATCCATTAGGTCTGTAGGACCAAGGATATGACAGATGAGGGACATGGAGAAAGGTTATCATGTCCTTTCAGCTTTTTTAAAGTAGAACCTAAATAGGTTAAACCTACAATTTCATTGTATCCTGCAGGCATTTGCTGAGCATGTAGTGTGAAAAGCCAGATGAGTTCTCACCCTCAAATGGAAAGGGGAATTTATATTTTGTCCTATAGATGATACTACCTATAGATGGAGTCCTGTAGGTGTCCTGTAGATAGTCCAGTTGTGGGAGTGGTGTTGCTTTGAAGTTGCATCAGAGAATGACCAGTATCCCACACTTAGCTCTGTATTTGACACAAGTTAATAAACTGTACTTTCTTCCTACAAAATACTTATAAACGTGGGAGGATAATTTTGCTGAACTACAAGACAGAAGACGAATATGATAAAGGAGCATAATAATGGCTCAATAGTGCTTATTCAGTCCCTAATGTGATTAATTCCGAGTCTTTACAGGGGAAATGTTATTTTTAACTGGAGAAGATTAGCATGTTTGGCAAGTAGAAAATATGAGGGAAGGTGTGGCTGGGGAGGACACAAGATCTATTAAATGAAGTGGATTGCTGTGGCTTGAATTCAGGAGGAATAAAAGAGAAAAGATAATTTGGAATCAGAATTTGGGAGATAACAAATGACTTGCTAACTTTAAAAGTCAGGTTTTTCTTCTGGCAATGATAGTTATCAAAGATTTTATTATTTGAGATGAAGTTAGAAATCATTATCAGTGTGGATTTTAGAGACCTAAATTAGTCATAGTGAAAAAAACACAGTGGAAGAGCTGAGAGTTTCGAGGAAGAATGACAGGTGGAGATTGTTAAAAATAATACAGGCAAGAGAAACAGGACAGACAAGTGAGGAATACAACTGGAGTTTCAGGTAGAAACCTCATATTATAAATCATAAAATTGAAAATAAAAAGACATAGTGCACAAAAGAGTCCAAAATGCAGTACATGGAAGCAATCTCAAAAACAACAGAATGATCTCTGTTCATTTCCAAGGCAAGCCATTCAATATTACAGTAACTAACCCAAGTGTATGCCCCGACCAGTAATGCTGAAGAAGTTGAAGTTGAACAGTTCTGTGAAGACCGACAAGACCTTCTAGAACTAATATCCAGAAAAGATGTCCTTTTCATTGTAAGGGACTGGAATGCAAAAGTAAGAAGTCAAGAAATACCTTGGAGTAACAGGCAAATTTGGCCTTGGAGTACGGAATGAAGCGGGGCAAAGGCTAATAGAGTTTTACCAAGAGAACACACTGGTCACAGCAAATACCCTCTTCCAACAACACAAGAGAAGACTCTACACATGGACATCACCAGAGGGTCAACACCGAAATCAGATTGATTATATTCTTTGCAGCCAAAGATGGAGAAGCTCTATACAGTCAGCAAAAACAAGACTGGGAGCTGACTGTGGCTCAGAGCATGAACTCCTTATTGCCAAATTCAGACTTAAATTGAAGAAAGTAGGGAAAACCACTAGACCATTCAGGTATGACCTAAATCAAATCCCTTATGATAATACAGTGGAAGTGAGAAATAGATTGAAGGGACTAGATCTGATAGACAGAGTGCCTGAAGATCTATGGACAGAGGTTCGTGACATTGTACAGGAGGCAGGGATCAAGACCATCCCCAAGGGAAAGAAATGCAAAAAGGCAAAATGGTTGTCTGAAGAGGCCTTACAAATAGCTGTGAATAGGAGAGAAGTGAAAGACAAAGGAGAAAAGGAAAGATATACCCATTTGAATGCAGGGTTCTAAGGAATAGCAAGGAGAGATAAGAAAGCCTTCCTCAGAGATCAATGCAAAGAAATACAGGAAAACAATAGAAGGGGAAAGACTAGAGATCTCTTCCAGAAAATTAGAGATACCAAAGGAACATTTGATGCAAAGATGTGCACAATAAAGGGCAGAAATGGTATGGACCTAACAGAAGCAGAAGATATTAAGAAGAGGTGGCAAGAATACACAGAAGAACTGTGCAAAAAAGATTTTCACGACCCAGGTAACTACAACAGTGTGATCACTCACCCAGAGCCTGACATCCTGGAGTGAGAAGTAAGTGGCACTTAGGAAGCATCACTACGAACAAAGCTAGTGGAGGTGATAAAATTCCAGTTGAGCTATTTCAGATGCTAAAAGATGATGCTTTGAAAGTGCTGCACTCAATATGCCAGCAAATTTGGAAGACTCAGCAGTGGTCACAGGACTGGAAAAGGTCAGTTTTCATTCCAATCCCAAAGAAAAGCAATGCCAAAGAATGCTCAAACTACTGCACAGTTGCACTCATCTCACATGCTAGTAAAGTAATGCTCAAAATTCTCCAAGCCAGTCTGCAACAGTACATGAACCGTGAACTTCCAGATGTTCAACCTGGTTTTAGAAAAGGCAGAGGAACCAGAGGTCAAATTGCCAACATTTGTTGGATCATCAAAAAAGCAAGAAAGTTCCAGAAAAAATATCTACTTCTGCTTTATTGACTATGCCGAAGCCTTTAACTGTGTGAACTACAAGAAACTGGAAAATTCTGAAAGAGATTGGAATACCAGACCACCTGACCTGCCTCTTGAGAAACCTGTATGCAGGTCAGGAAGCAGCAGTTAGAACTGGACTTGGGACCGTGGAACAACAGACTGGTTCCAAATAGGGAAAGGAGTGTGTCAAGGTTGTATATGGTCAGCCTGCTTATTTAACTTATATGCAGAGTACATCATGAGAAATGCTGGGCTGGATGAAGCACAAGCTGGAATCAAGATTGCCAGGAGAAATATCAATAACCTCAGACATGAAAATGACAACACCCTAATGGCAGAAACTGAGGAAAAACTAAAAAGCCTCTTGATGAAAGTGAAAGAGGAGAGTGAAAAAGTTGGCTTAAACCTCAACATTCAGAAAACTAAGATCATGGCATCCAGTCCCATCACTTCGTGGCAAATAGATGGGGAAACAGTGGAAACAGTGGCAGACTTTATTTTTTTTGGGCTCCAAAATCACTGCAGATGGTGACTGCAGCCATGAAATTAAAAGATGCTTGCTCCATGGAAGAAAAGCTATGACAAACCTAGACAGCATATTAAAATGCAGAGACATTACTTCATAAACAGATGTCCATCTAGTCAAAGCTATGGTTTCCAGTAGTCATGTATGGATGTGATAGAGTATAAAGAAAGCTGAGCACTGAAGGATTGATGCTTTTGAACTGTGGTGTTGCAAAAGACTCTTGAGAGTCCCTTGGAGTGCAAGGAGATCCAACCAGTCCATCCTAAAGGAGATCAGTCCTGAATATTCAATGGAAGGACTGATGCTGAAACTGAAACTCCAATACTTTGGCCACCTGATGCGAAGAGCTGACTCATTTGAAAAAACCCTGATGCTGGGGAAAATTGAAGGCAGGAGGAGAAGGGAACGACCGAGGATGGGATGGTTGGATGGCATCATCGACTCAATGGACATGAGTTTAAGTATACTCTGGGAGTTGGTGATGGACAGGGAGGCCTGGTGTGCTGCAGTCCATGGGGTCACAGAGTCGGACAGGACTGAGTGACTGAACTGAACTGAACAGAGACTTAGGTCCACTCAACAGAATATCGTCCAGATTCCCATATATGCAAGGCTTAATGTTATTAGCCATAAAAATGAGACTTATGTGTTTAACTTTTCCACATGGGGATTTAAAAGTATATGAATGACTTCCAATAATGGCGGAGCAGCCTCTATTAAACTAACACTCTGTCGAATTGCAGTTATAACTCTGGACAACATGAGGAAGTCACATTTGAATGCACTGGAAAGAGACCAAAGACAGCCAGAAGGTGGAGGGTAAATGGTCTTTGAGAAAAGGAAAATGACCCCAATACAAATTTGTTCTACCAGTTTTGTTTTGCACAGGACCAGGGCCTCAAGAAGAAAAAACCACCATCTTAACTCGTTTTTAGAGAAATGGAGTTAGGGCTTCCTAGGTGGCTAGAATGCGAGGTGAGAACTCTCACCAAAAAGGAAGTCATAGAAGGGAAACCCCACAAATCCTCATCCTACCTTTGCACTTGCCATGTCCTGTAGAGATGTCATAGTGGCCATATTGCAAGGCAATAGCAGGGACCCTGAAAGAGTGGAGAGAGATCTTCACTGCTATTGGTCTCAGGGAGACACAGTTTCAAGTTTGGGTCCATTCATGTTAACTGTTTGATAAAATAAAGACCAAGACTTCATAGAAGGATAAGAGATTCCAGAGTCTCTATAACAGTCATACACAGTATCTTGAATTAAAAAATCAGACCTATAAAGAAACACGATGAGTTCAGTTCAGTTGCTCAGTCGTGTCTGACTCTTTGTGACCCAATGGACTCCAGCACACCATGCTTCCCTGTCCATCACCAGTTCCCAGAGCTTGCTCAAACTCATGTCCATTGAGTCAGTGATGCCATCCAATCATCTCATCCTCTGTCATCCCCTTCTCCTTCTGCCTTCAATCTTTCCCAGCATCAGGGTCTTTTCCAAGGAGTAGTTCTTCACATCAGGTGGCCAAAGTATTGGTGCTTCAGCTTCAGCATCAGCCCTTCCAGTGAATATTGAGGATTGATTTTCTTTAGGATTAACTGGTTGGATCTCCTTGCAGTCCAGGAGACTCTCAAGAGTCTTCTCCAACACCACAGTTCAAAAGCATCAGTTTTTTGGTGCTCCACTTTCTTTTTGGTCCAGCTCTCACATGCATACATGACCACTGGTAAAACCATAGCCTTGACTAGATGGACCTTTGTTGGCCAAGTAATGTCTCTGCTTTTTAATATGCTGTCTAGGTTGGTCATAGCTTTTCTTCCAAGGAGCAAGCATCTTTTTAATTTCATAGCTACATGAAGTCTGCAGTAATTCTGGAGCTCAAATAATTAAGCTCTGTCACTGTTTCCATTGTTTCCCCATCTATTTGATATGAAGTGATGGGATCAGATGCCATGATCTTCGTTTTTTGAATGTTGAGTTTTAAGCCAACTTTTTTCACTCACCTCTTTCACCCTCATCAAGAGACTCTTTGTTTCTTCTTTGCTTTCTGCCGTAAGGGTGGTGTCATCTGCATATCTAAGGTTATTGCTATTTCTCCTGGCTGTCTTGATTCCAGCTTGTGCTTCATCCAGGCCAGCATTTCGCATGATGTACTTTGCAAATGGGTTAAATAAGTAGGGTGGAAACATACAGCCTTTCTCAATTTGGAACCAGTTCATTGTTCCATGTCCAGTTTTAATTGTTGCTTGTTGACCTGCCTACAGGTTTCTCAGGAGGCAGGTAAAGTGGTCTGGTATTCCCATCTCTAGGAATTTTCCACAGTCTGTTGTGAATGATGCAGTAAAAGGCTTTAGCATAGTGAATGAAGTAGAAGTAGATGTTTTTCTGGAAGTCTCTTGCTTTTGCTATGATCCGAAGGATGTTGTCAATTTGATCTCTGGTTCCTCTGCCTTTTCTAAAACCGTCTTGAACATCTGAAAGTTCATGGTTCACGTACTGTTGAAGCCTGAAAGTTAGTTAGTTAAGTCATTCAGTCGTGTCCGACTCTGCAACCCTGTGGACTGCAGCCCACCAGGCTCCTCCATCCATGGGATTCTCCAGGCAAGAATACTGGAGTGGGTTGCCATTTCCTTCTCTAGTTGAAGCCTGACTGAGAATTTTAAGCATTACTTTACTAGCATGTGAGATGAGTGCAATTGTGCAGTAGTTTGAGCATTCTCTGGCATTGCCTTTCTTTGGGACTGGAATAAAAACTGACCTTTTCCAGTCCTATGGCCACTGCTGAGTTTTCCAAATTTGCTGGCATATTGAGTGCAGCACTTTCACAGCATCATCTTTTAGGATTTGAAATAGCTCAACTGGAATTCCATCACCTCCACTAGCTTTATTTGTAGTGCTGCTTCCTAATGCCACTTACTTCCCACTCCAGGATGTCAGGCTCTGGGTGAATGATCACACCGTTGTAGTTATCTGGGTCATGAAGATCTTTTTAGTATAGTTCTTTTGTGTATTCTTGCCACCTCTTCTTAATATCTTCTGCTTCTATTAGGTCCATAACATTTCTGTCCTTTATTGTGCCCATCTTTGCATGAAATGTTCCCTTGGTATCTCTAATTTTCTTGAAGAAATCTCTAGTCTTTCCCACTCTATTGTTTTCCTGTATTTCTTTACATTGATCTCTGAGGAAGGCTTTCTTATTTCTACTTACTATTCTTTGCAACTCTGTAGTCAGATGGATACATCTTTCCTTTTCTCCTTTGATAATGTGACCCAAAATCAAAAGGAGAAACACAGCATCCCTCGCTTTTTGAAAGTTCACTTTATGCCACTTGACTTTTATCAAAGACCTACGTTAACACCGGTATTCGCTCACAGGAGGAAATCTGAGGAGGACTTCTATTTTTAAGAAGAAAGAACAAAAGCAAAACTAGGAAAATAGCATTCAGCATTGATTTGTTAGTTTTACAGTGAGCTGTTTTAGAGGCAGCTTCCATATCTTGGCTATTATAAATGATGCTGCAATAAACATACAGCATATATTGTCTTCTAGTTAGTGTTTTCATTTTCTTTGAAAAAATACTGAAAAGTAGAGTTGCCAGATCATATGGTAGTTCCATCTCTCAGTTTTTGAGGAATCTCCATACTGTTTTCAATAGTGGTTGCACCAGTTTACATTCCCAACAACAGTGCAGGAAGGTTCCTTTTCCCCATGTTCTTGTCAATACTTTTTTCTGTTGTCTTTTTGATAATAGCCATTCTGACATGTGTGAGGTGATTTCTCATAGTGGCTGTGATTTGCATTTCCCTGGCAACTGGTCATGTTGAGCATCTTTCCATGTACCTGTTGGCCATCTGTATGTCATCTTTGGAATAATGTCTGTTTCATGTCCTCTGCCCATATTTTGTTGGTGTTGTATTCTTCGTGTATTTTATATTAACCCTTTGTAGGATGTATCATTTGCAAATATTTTCTTCCATTCAGTTGGCTTCCTTTTCATTTTGTTTGTAGTGTCCTTCCCTGTGCAAAAACTTTTTAGCTTGATGTAGTCCCATTTGTTAATTTTTGCTTTTATTTCCCTTGTCTGAGGAGATGTATCAAAAAAAAAAATTGTTAAGACTGATGACAAAGCACATAACTGCTGTAGCTTTTTTAAAATTTTTTTAATTTATTTATTTTTCATTTATTTTTATTAGTTGGAGGCGAATTACTTCACAGCATTGCAGTGGGTTTTGTCATTGAACTGTGTCTGTATCTGTGCTTTATCTCGATTTATTCTGTGCACCATTAGTAAGATGTATTCTAAGGTAATTGCTTTTTTTGCTTTGTGCGTTTTAAGTTTGTGAAATGTTTCATAGGAATGGTCTACTTTGGGGTAGCAGGAGGAACCTGTTGTGCATAAAGACTCAACTGAGGATAACTCAGATATTGTGATCAGCATACAAGAACCTTATGTTTTAAATTTAAAATTTTATTTACTTTTAATTTTTAAAATAACGCTAGTATCTTTTTTAAACTTCTGTTTATTTCTGTATCACTCATCTGTTTTGACTGCGGTGGGTCTTCGTCGCTGCACTTGGGCTTTGTCTAGTTGCAGCAAGCCAGGGCTGCTCTCTAGTTGCGGTGCGTGGACTTACTGCGGTGTCCTCTCATTGCAGAGCACGGGCTCTAGGGTTCTCGGGGCTCAGCAGGTGTGGCTTGTAGTCTCAGTCGTTGCAGCTCAAGGGCTCTTTGGTGCACAGTCTTAGGTGCCCCGTGGCATGTGGGGTCTACCTGGACCAGGGGTCAAACCCATTGGCAGATGGATTCTTAGCCTCTGAACTACCAGGGAAGTTCCAACATACAAGAACTTTAAAGTACGTGTTATAAATACATTTTCAAGAATGGAAAGGGAATAATGGCCATAATGAGGGACTAGAAAAACTTAAGCAGAAAATTGAAAACTATAAAATAGAATCAAATAATTTTAGAACTTAGAAGTAACTATGTAAAATGGGAAGCTAACTGGAGAGATTTGACAGCATCCTGAAGATAGCTGAAGAATGGGTTAGTGAATTTGTAGATCTTACAAGGAAATTCTCTTTTCTAAGGGAACTCAGAGAAGTAACATTAAAGAAATGGACAACACCTCAGTGACTCATGGGACTAGAGAAGGCAAAAAATGGGACAAAAAATTGAGGAAATAATGACTTAATTTTCAAAATTTGGCAAAAAAGACAAATGGGTAGATCTATCAACCTTAGCAAATACCAAATAGGATCAATGCAAAGAAGAGCAAATGTACTCTTAACTACTAAAAACCAGAGATGTAGAGGAAATGTTGAAAGAGGCAAAAGAAAGTTACACATTAGATGAAGGGAACAAGACTACAAGTGATAACTGATTTCTCATCAAAACAAGGCAAAAGGCAATGTGAAAATTTTCAAGTGCTTGGAGAAAGTAATAGTTTAAATTTTACATGTATCAACATTCTACTTCAAAAATCAAGGTGAAATAAAGACATTTTTCAGGTAAATAAAACTGAGAGAATTTGTTGCAGTTAAATTAGCACAACAAACAGTATTCAGTTTCTTCTGAGTAAGGGAAAACAACAGACAATGAAAGCTAAAAGCTCAGGAAAGAATAGAAAGTACCAGAAATTGTAAACACATGGGAAAATATATAAATACAGAAAATGAGTGTGTGGACTATTTTCCCAATTCCTCCCCAAGTGGTTCATAGTTGCTGACATTCTAGTGCAATAGATAAGATAGCTCATTACATTCAATGGATATTTTGGGCATTAATTGTCTCACGGAAACTCATTTGAGAAAGATTGCACACAAAGAAAGACCATAAATTATCAATATTGGGGATAAAAGAAGAGCTATTTCTATAGAGTCTATAGATATTAAAAAGATAAGTGAATATTACATTTTAATGTCAATAAATCTGAAAACCTAGTTTAAATAGACACATTCATCATAAAAGCCAGAATTTATACAGTTGGCACAAAATGAAATAGAAAACTGAACACACACACACAATTGAATTTGATCCTAAAATACCTTCAAATACATATATACACACTCCACACAGAGATAGTGTCACTGGTTAAATTCTGTCAGAACACTGAAGCAAGAAATAACACCGATTGTATAAATTCTCCTCCAGAAATTAGTGGAGGAGAGAAGAGTTCCCAGCTTGATTCACAGGGCCAGCAGTTCTCTGATAGCAAAGATATTACAAGAAAAGAAGAGTACAGACTACTATCTCCTATAAACATAGATGGAGACATTCTTGATGAAATATTAAGAGTTTGGTTCTAGGAATATATCAAAAGGATAATGCATGATGAAAAGTAGAGTTATCTCCAGAATGCAAGTTTGACTTAATGTTAAAAAATCAACAAGTGTATTCACATTTTAATAGACTAAAAAGGAGAGTTTTCCCCTCAAATCACCATACATACCCTAAGAGAGAAGAAGGATCTTTTCAGAATGATTAATAACCTGTTTCTGGTTCAGGTTGGGAATCCTGTTGTGAAAATGGTTATATCTAATTGATTTTGCATTGTTTTCAGCAATGCTGTCTTCATCCCTGCCAAGACCTAAACATCAAGACAGTGCTGAGCTTAAAATGAAGGTAACTTAAATCAGAGCTTATGATATGTGGAACAATTATTTTAACCAGATGGTTTAAAAAACCCACTGTGACTTTATGTTGAAAGTAAAAGTCACTCAGTCGTGTCCAACTCTTTGTGACTCCATGGACTATACATCCATGGAATTCTCCGGGCCAGAATACTGGAATGGGTAGCCGTTCCCTTCTCCAGGGGATCTTCCCAACCCAGGGATCGAACTCAGATCTCCTGCACTGGAGGCGGATTCTTTACCAGCTGAGCCACCAGGGAAGCCCGCGATTTTATGTTAGCTATATCAAAAATATTCATGTATTGTTCCATGTTATTGGGAGTCATCTAAAATAATGCTGCCATAGGTTCTGTTGACCATTTCACACTACATTTCAAAAGACATTAATCTTTTATACCTATTATTTTAATTTTGAGGATTTCATTTGGAAATGTGTGTGTGAGAGAGAAAGAAAGAAAGAGTATATTTGTGTGATTGGAAAGAATCTGCCTGTTAGTGAAAGGAACACTTAGGAAAACTAAAAATTTGAAGCCATAAAAATATGATTCATTTTTACCAAATATTGTATAATCATATAACCTATCTTTTCTTTTTGAAATATTCTGATTCATTGTTATAGCAAATAATCTGCTTTTTGATTTGAGAATTAGTAAGTTCAAGGTGGAAATGCCTGATTGGTGGCAGGGTCTCAAGACGTCTGGTGTGTCCTAAGTTCTAGGTCATTGCTCTTTTTGTCCATGCCCTTTATCTACTAGTGTTCTGTTTTGGATTATGTTTGAGGTGAACCTGGAAGAAAGCATAAGCCTAATGTGCCAAAATAAGTACTGTGGTGTAAAGTATGTTCTTAAATGGTAGCACAGGGTTCAGTTCAGTTCAGTCGCTCAGTCATGTCCGACTCTTTGCGACCCCATGAACCACAGCACACCAGGCCTCCCTGTCCATCACCAACTTCCGGAGTCCACCCAAACCCATGTTCATCGAGTCAGTGATGCCATCCAACCATCTCATCCTCTGTTGTCCCCTTCTCCTCCCGCCCTCAATCTTTCCCAGCATCAGGGTCTTTTCAAGTGAGTCAGCTCTTCACATCAGGTGGCTGAATTATTGGAGTTTCAGCTTCAACATCAGTCCTTCCAATGAATACCCAGAACTGATCTCCTTTAGGATGGACTGGTTGGATCTCCTTGCAGTCCAAGGGACTCTCAAGAGTCTTCTCCAACACCACAGTTCAAAAGCATCAATTCTTCTGCACTCAGCTTTATTTATAGTCCAACTCTCACATCCATACATGACCACTGTAAAAAACCATAGCCTTGACTAGATGGACCTTTGTTGGCAAAGTAATGTCTCTGCTTTTTAATATGCTGTCTAGGCTGGTCATAACTTTCCTTCCAAGGAGTATGCATCTTTTAATTTCATAGCACAGGGTAGAGTTCTTGTAAATATAAATTTCTGTTAAACATTTTTACTTAGGCCAGAACAGAGGAGAATTATTAAACAAATTTCCTATTGATGGACAACATAAAATGATAGATGAATCCAAGATGCAAAGATTAATGAAACAAAAAGTATAGCTTGAGGGCATTGATCAAAAGGTGTAATAGCATCACAAGTTAAAAAAGCCAACATGGACTTTATTTCCATTTTATCTTCCTACAGTATATTACTCTATTTCTTGAAGTTAACTTAAAACTTGGAAATGTCCAGTACAAAAAAAGGTGCTTTGAGAAATATGCTCTATCACATTTCTCCCTTTGAAGGAAATCCTGCAAGATTATTCATTTTAAAAAAATCATAAAGCTGGTGCTGCTGCTGCTTCTGCTGTTTAGTCACTAAGTTGTGTCTGTCTCTTTGCGACCCCATGGACTGTAGACCACCATGCTTCTCTGTCCATGGAATTTCCCAGGCAAGAATATTGGAGTGGGTTGTCATTTCCTCCTCCAGGGGATCTTCCCAACCCAGGGATCAAACCTGTTCCTCCTGCTTGTCAGGCGGATTCTTTACCACTGGGGCACCTGGGAAGTCTCTAATGATATTTCTCTGTTAAAGATTCAATTTCTCATAGTATATGGTAGCCATTCCCAGGTGGTGCTGAAGAGTGAAAGTGAAAGTCACTCAGTTGTGTATGACTCTTTGCAACCCCATCGACTGTACCATGGAGTTCTCCAGGCCAGAATACGGGAGTAGGTAGCCTTTCCCTTCTCCAGGGGATCTTTCCAACCCAGGGATCAAACCCAGGTCTCCCACATTACAGGCGGGTTCTTCACTGTGTGAGCCTCCAGGTGACGCTAGTGGTAAAAAAGCCACCTGCCAATGCAGGAGACACAGGAGACACAGATTTGATCCCTGGGTCAGGAAGATCCCCTGAGGAGGGCATGGCAACCCACTCCAGTATTCTTGCCTGGAGAATCCCATGGACAGAGGAGCCTGGTGGGCTACAGTCCGTAGAGTCACACAGAGTTGGACACAAATGAAGCAACTTAGCATGCACACAACCCTTAATTTAGGGATTAAAGTATATAAAATCTGCAGTGCATGCTTTTGTTTTTATTACACGTCATTTGTAACATGCAGTAGGGTTTTAAGCATTACTTGAAGGACTCCAGGCTCATTTCCTCTCCCATATAGTGGATGAGTTAGCTTCGTAAAAGTTCCCTTATATTTGGGTTGGCCAAAAGGTTCATTCAGGGTTTTGGATAACAGCTTATGGAAAACTCCGAATGAACTTTTTGGCCAACCCAATACTTCTCTAACCCTCAGATCCCGCGAGTCCACATGAGGTCCTCAGTGCTGTAATGAGCTTCCTCAGGGTGGTATGGGGCAAGCAGAGAGAAAAGTGACCTCAACTTGGGCAAGAAGAGCAGCTGACTCAACCACAGCATCCAGAGTCACCCTTAGAGCAAGCGAGTCAGCACTCAGGCAGTAGGCTTTTCTACTCTATGAGATTAAGGCTTTATGGTCTGAGCAGGGCCAGAGGGCCATCTGGCTAACCAGACAAAAATAAATTACCCTAAAAATCTCTGAGATATGTTTAGATGAGTCATTCTGATGAGACTGTAAATCTAGAGTCAGCTTTGATTAGCTTTTGCTCTACATGGTAATTCTGTATTTAAAATGTATTTTCTCAACCAATTTATAAATTATGCAGAGAATTTTTTTAAAACATCAAGTATAAAACTTAAACATAAAAAATGACATCATATTTGTATTTTATTATGTCTCTAGAAAAGTTTCTTTTTCAGTTTCCAGTAATCAAGGAAGATACAAACCATGTCAGCTTTGAGACCTTTCAAAGAATGGATAAAATACAGCAGAGGTTCCAAGAACAACAACAACAAAATACTCCCAAACTTCTAAAAAGTTGTATTATCAGTCAGTTACAGTGACCTGATATTTAACTCAAACCAGCCCTCGACTCCCTTTCTCTTGGTAACCAAGAGAACGGTGTGTGTTGAACATGACAGGGAGCCCTGAAGACATATTTCTCAAAGGTTATTTCACAGATAAGACAATCATTGTCTATCGTGAGGGCCAACAAGGATGAGTAACTTAATATAGACCCTTGAATCTGAGAGAAGGGTTGACTAAAGAGGAACATTGGAGAATATTTTAGAGCTGATTTGTTGATGAGATGGAGAATATCTGGGTAAAATATCTTTTTTGCTCACTTCTAATGTTGATCACTACCACAAAATAACCTGTTCACTTTTGCTACCCAATGGTGAGCAGACCCGTATTAACTTTCATAACGCCATGAAGTTTAGTTTTGAAAAGAAGAGATTATACTTCATACTTAAAGTACCTTTATATCTCTTCAGATTTGTTTTGTTACATGATACACAGTGAAAGCCGTATCTGCAGAGACCTCTGACCTTAATTTTTTGTGACTGGATTATTTCTTGTGGCCCTTAGCAGTGCCTTTTAGAAAGAGAACATCACAGGCATTTCTCAGGTTTACAAGAATGTCCTGAGTCCTTTAATTAAAGAGAAATGAATGGGTTGGATGACTTGAGAAGCATGTAGAACTTTATAAATTAGAAACGGACAAACACCACTGCCTCATTTTGGACTGTGCCATTGGCAGATAATAATTACATGTTTTGTCTGTTCTTTTTTTAAGGGCTGTGAATTTCAAACGATAACACTCCTCTCACCTCAATGTGAGAAATTGAGTCTGTATAATCAGCTCAAGTTATTCCTGCTTTACTTGTATTCCATTATTTAAAGCATACTCTTTTTCAGTAGTTAATTATTATATATTATCTTTCCTATAATTATTTTTTTCTTTTTCTGCCTCACTTATTTTTAGATGTCACAATTGCACTTAGTTGAATACTAGATAAAAATAAATTTAGTCATTGCAATCTTGCCTCATTACTCTGCCCTTCCACGGCTCTGAATCATTTTTTAGTGTGTGTGTGAACTTCTTGGAACTCCTTTCAATTTGTCTTCTCCTCTGTGTCATTTCAGAGAGCTAAACTAAAAACCAGGGGCAGCCTGTGCAAATAAAGGCAAAACTTCCTTGCCTTGAAAAAAAGGGCTGGTTCACAGCAGCACTTCTTGATGGCGTGTGTTTGTTAGAAAAATTATTCACTTATACTGTATTTCTTTAAATCTCCTGCCTATACCACCATGCTTTATTTTCAGTAGGCTTGACTATAAGTGTTCTAACTGGAGTTGTTTTTTTCTTAAAAGATTTTTTGGAAGTAGTCCCAAAGTGTCTATTGTATTTGCCACAGTATCACTTCTATTTTATGTTTTGGTTTTTTTGGTCACAAGGCATGTGGGATCCCAGTCTCCTGACCAGGGATCGAACCCACACTCCCCTGCATTGGAGGGCAAAGTCCCAACCACTGGTATGCCTAACTGGAGTTAAGAACCAGAAGTTTCTCTAAGTTTCTGGGCTCTCTATGGTGTCTAGCACTGTTAAAGCTATGGTTTTTCCAGTAGTCATGCATGGATGGGTTGGACCATAAAGAAAGCTGAACGCCAAAGAATTGATGCTTTTGAATTTTGGTGTTGGAGAAGACTTTTGAGAGTCCCTTGGACTGCAAGGAGATCAAACCAGTCAACCCTAAAGGAAATCAGTCCTGAACATTCTTTGGAAGGACTGATTGCTGAAGCTGAAACTCCAATACTTTGGCCACCTGGTGCGAAGAATTGTCTCATTAGACTCTGATGCTGGGAAAGATTGAAGGCAGGAAGAGGAGATGACAGAGGATGAGATGGTTGGATAGCCTCACCGACTCGATGGACATAAGTTTGAGCAAGATCCGGGAGTTGGTGATGGACAGGGAAGCCTGGCGTGCTGCAGTCCTTGGGGTCGTAAAGAGTCGGACACGACTGAGTGAATGACTGAACTGATCTGAATGTTGTATGTGTTGATCAACATTCTGCATCCACTTCCTAGGGCAGTACCATACAGGTTTCTGTTCTAAAGGTGCTAAATAATGCCAAAGAGTGAAGGAGTGAATGTGATCTTCATGACAGGGAGGAGGTACAGAGAGAGCTGTTAGGTCAGGCCTGGTCTAGTATGGAGCCAGGAGTCACATCAGTTATTTTAATGGAGAAAGAAAGTTGATTTAAAGACTTGTTAATTTGGTCTAACACGTTGTTTGTTAGGCAGCTGACAAAGCCAGCAGAGAAAAACTGAGCTCTCATAGGTAGCAATTTCTGAAAGCAGCTGTCACCACTCAGACTGAGCTTGGAAGGATGACAGCTAGGAGCTCGGAGGGCAGCCTCACGAGGCTGACCCTCAGCCCCCTGACGAGGAGGCAGTGCTTGGCTGATGCTGGTGTGTGAGGCCAGAGGAGGAGCTGCAGGAGACTGGGATTCTGGGCTTTGAGGTCGGTGTTACTTCTGTGCAGGGACCTGCGACGGGGAGAGATGTGATGATGCCTGTCCTGCAGCACTGGAACAAGTGCAGGCTGTGCTTAGAGGCTTCACAGGAATGAACTGATTCTGCGGGGTGGTGGGGGAGGAAGCAGGCAGGACACAGGCCGGCCAGAGGGAGTGGCGGGAGGCAAACAGGAAGAGCGTGTCTCCCTTTTCTCCTCCAACTCGTGGTCTCCCTCTGCCGCCTCCTGTTGGTAAAGCCCAGCAGACAGGAGCGGGCTGAAGGAAGGGGTTCACAGAGCCCAGGCCAGCCCGGGGAAGTGTCATGGCTTGTTTGACAGGTAAGATTTGAACTAAGGCAGTGAGAAATTAAATGGCTTTCCCGTGTTCCTTGTTTTCCAGGTTCACACAGGTGTGAGAGCAGGAGGGTAAGAGGTCAAATCACTGCCATTTCCCAGTAAGTCATATTACGGGGGTGGGTGTGAAGATGTTATTAGCATTATATTTGTTATATCACAAATATTATGTATTATAGATATACACATTAACTATAGGAAGCATTTTCAGGCATCTTTGTAAAGCTCATAAAAATATTTTTCCTTATATGTTTTGAAAGATTTTTTTTTACCTCTTGCCCACACTGAGTCAGAAAAGTAATTTTCTTGGAAGAAATAACAAATCAAACAATTCTGCTTATAAAATAATTCTAAATACTTTTTATTTTATATTTTATTTTATATTATTTTCAGAATCATACTTATTCATAGGAATCTGTATTTTATTTTAGGACCACATTTTAAGACAGTTATAATTACTTTGCTTAAGAAAAGTACTGAACTCAAAAGAGGACAGTAATTTAGGAGCCAGCGATGTGTTGTCACCGACAGAGCTGTGAATCTGTCACCAGGTGCTTATCATTGTAAAATATCTTCTTTAAGTTAAAACAGAGTGTACGAGATAATTGCACAGAAGCAATTTTCTGCTACTAGATAAATTTTGTTTATATCTCTTTGGCCATTTTTAGGACTCTTTGTAGACTATGCCATTGACTAACATCTTCTGTTGAAAAATATTTGCTAATTTGGAAGTGAGGGATATTAAAGAATAGTGTTTAGTGGCAGTTTGTCCAAAAACTTGAGAAGATGGTTCTTCGGGTACATGGGTAATGCAAGCTAGGGCTTGTGTATTTTATTTTTAAAAAATATTTATTTATTTATTTGGCTGCACTGTGTTTCAGTTTCAGCATGCAGGATCTTTGATCTTTGTTGCAGAATTCAGGATCTTTAGTTGTGGCATGCAAACTCTTAGATGCGGTGTGTTGGATCTAGTTCCCTGACCAGGGATCGAACCTGGGCATTGGGAGGCCAGAGTCCTTGTCATTGGACCACCAGGGAAGTCCTGTGTGTGCTTTATCATTTTAACATTAATCATGATGATTCCTCATTAATAGTAGCTGTGTGGAAAATCCACTTCTCTGAAAATCTCCATCATGAAAAGAATATTTCTGGTAGGTTAAGGTCATAATGTAGAATTATGTGTCTAAGATTATATCAATAATTCAAATGCTTTTAAAGAAAAGATAAAAGTGATAAATGGACCTAAAAAGCAGTATACAAGTTAAACTCATTTCAAGAGATCCCCTCATCTCAAGATGACAGGATACAGTAGCTGGCATTTATAAAATATTTGCCGACATGATTTTTTAAAATATGTGAACCAGTCATTCGTGTAACAAGAGTTTATTAATTAAATTCACTGTATTGGTAAACACTGGGGACTGCAAACAGTGACCAGGACAGGGATTGCCCTCAAGGAGATAGCAATTAATCATGGAGACAGTGTTTTTACCCAGGGAAAAGGTTGAGAACAGTTTAGGGCACTAATTAATTATAGTCAACTTTTCATAGTAACCAGGGAAGTAAGTCAAGTGATGGGATTTGGCTAGAAGTGAAAATGTATTTTTTTCTTCCCAACAACATTTATTGAAAACACTATCTTTTCCCCATTGAATATTTTGTTTCCTGATCTGAAAGTGTTCTCTTTTTTTATTTTTATTTTTAATTAGAGAATAATTGCTTTACAGTATTGTGATGGTTTCTGCCATACGTCAACACGAATCGGCCATAGGTACACACAGGTCCCTCCCTCTTAAATCTCTGGTTCCATCCCGCCCCTCTAGATTGTCACAAAGCACTGACTTTGGGTTCCCCACATCATACAGCAACTTCCCACTGGCTATCTGTTTTACATATGGTAATGTATATGTTTCAGTGCTCTTCTCTCAAATCATTCCACCCTTGAAAATGTATTTGTAATTATTTTTGGTGGAGAGGCTCCAAAGCAGATGATGGTCCTTCTAGTCTTCACCTCAGTACCCGTCTGTCTCTAGACTGATTTCCTGGTTTTGCCTACAAGCTTTCCTTTCCCTCCCACCTGACCACCTCCATGAGTTTCCATTAGGTGTCCTTGATTTGATCTTCCATAGCGTTTTTTAATGCCCTAGTGCAGACTTCATTGTGCAGTGTCGATGTTTCTGTCTTCGAGGGCAGTGACAGAACCTGTCTTTGCTCTCATGGTCTCTCCAAGCTTCACACAGTCCCCTAAGGCTCCTCTTTAAGAAGAACTAGATGACTCAGTGGGACTGTTCCTGTCTCTCTGTTCATTCTGTGTCCACTCCATCACTATTCTGGTTTGCTCAAGACGTTTGGCGGCAGCATCTAGACTTTTGGCAAGAGAATCAGAGGCTCAGGCAATTCTGTGAGGGCCAAACATGACCTACCTCTTAAAGGTCGACACATTTATCAAGAATGGAAACTGTCCTGCCCGTGTCTTGTCAGGAGAGTCTTCCAGTCTTCTGTGCTGGCGCTGGTCATTCTGTGAAGGAATGAAAGTCCTGCGTGAGTGGGAGTGGGTGAGGGCAGGGCAGGTCCAGTTCTTAGTTGAGACAAAACGTTGACATTTGGTTTGGCAGGAGCAAACACCCGTTTTGCTCACTTGGGAGGAGGAAGAGTTTGCAACTCTTGATCTTGGGCTAGCTTAGTGTACAGAGTGAGTCTCTGGTCAGACACGGAAAGAGAGTGAGCGTTTACGGTGCATACCCTGGGGATCTCCAGGGTAATCGGGGTTTTCCTGAATGCCCAGAACATTTCTCCCTGGACTGAATACCACCTGGTGCTGCCCCTTGGTCTATGCCAGGGCTCCTGCACTGACTGCACTGTCTTTCTCTCTGGCTCTGGTCCAAAGAGGCATTCTAGAGGATTCTTGAGTACTCTGGAAGCCTCTCACCTGCTTGGTATGTCTCATAGTGACTTCCTTCCTGCTCTCCTACAGTTTTTAAATATTAGAATACTATACATGATTTAAATGTATAATAATATAAACACTAAGAATAATTGATTAAAATTCATGAGAGAGGAGAAATGCTGTTATCAACAAACCGAAGGACACCAATTTGTTATAGGGCATCAGCTACTGGAAGCCTAGCGTGGTCTTATGTGGCTGCTCACAGATAACAGGGGACTGGCTAGTGTAACCTCTCTATAGGGTCCTCTGCTTAAGTCTTTCCATTCATCACCGTTACCACTTTGTGAGTCAGAGAAAAATGTTATGGATTATATGGACAAATTAACAGTCTAAGCACACACATGGTCTTACCCAATAGGATTTTAAGAGCTTTGCCATTTGGCAGCAGAACATGAATGGTCAGAGATATTTATTAGTTGCCTAGGAAAATGAAGTGAAGTGAAGTGAAGTGAAGTCGCTCAGTCGTGTCCGACTCTTTGCGACCCCGTGGACTGTAGCCTACCAAGCTCCTCCATCCATGGGATTCTCCAGGCAAGGATACTGGAGTGGGTTGCCATTTCCTAGTAGGAACATACATTTATTGTGTGAATTACCCATTATCTGTTTACTTAAATGGATGTGCTATAAATATTCAGAATTGCTGGGGATGATATGTTGGGAGCCATGTCTCCTTTAATCCATTTGTTTATTTATTTATTGGCTGCTGTGGGTCTTCGTTGCTGACATGGGCTTCCTCTAGTTGGCGACAAGCAGGGGCTACTCTTGTTGCAGAGCATGGGCTCAGGGGCTCAAGGGCATCAGTAGTTGTGGCACATGGGCTTAGTTGCATTAACCGCTGGACCCCAGGGAAGTCCTGAAAAGTAGTGTCTACTTTTAATCAGCGACAAACCAATTCATAGCTAGTTATTTGGACTAAGAAATAATACCACTTGAAAAAGTCACTTTTTAAAATTATTTAGAATATTGTCAGTTTGCATCAACAAAACATGTTTTTGTATTTTCACAAATAAAAGGACAAAATCAAAGTGAATATAATTTGTAGGTTGTTGGTTTATATTAACTGAACGACAATTTTAAAAAAACCCAAAGCTTTTAAGAAGCCAAAGTATCTGTTCTTTCACTGAGCCATTATATCCTTAATCTTGGTTCAGATGGAATATTTATATGGGTGCTAAACAGCACTGAAAATAGGATTTTTAATGACAAGACCCACAGGCTCTTAACTGCAAAATATGTTGAGCAGTGCTATAACTTAGCATTTATAGGGCTTTCATATGTTTTGGAATAGTTTGTTTAAAACTGTTCTAATGTGTTTATAGCTCTTTTTCTACCAAACCTGATTTAAACTGTGCCTTATCCAATTTTTACTGTACTATACAGGTGAAAATACTTATTTTTTGTATTTCTTTAGCTTAAATCCATAAATCAGATACCCACAATGCAATTGCACAACCATATTGGATTTATAATAAACTTGAGAAGGCTTGAGTCACTGTACACTAATGACAAAACACCCTTCCTGCAGTTAGTCAGGTACAAAAATAAGGAGAAAAGTAAAGAAAGGAGAAACAGAGAGAACCACAAAATAATTGAAGTCACGCTCTTAAGACTATGGGTGTTGCTTCAGAATCAATTATGGTGAAACATCCTATTGCAGATTATACTTTCTTCCCTGATATTTTTGAAAAGGTGATCTTGAACCAAATCAGGGAGGTTTTTCAGGCTGCCAAGATTAGAGTTCAAAGAACTTTCTGCTTGTTTCTTTTTTTTTACTATTAAAGACCCTACATGTTTGAGTGTCACCAACCACAAAAAGGCAGCCACAAGTTTTGAAGCTTAATAGTTATTAGGGAGATTATGCCTGCAGTTAAGGAAAGGATTATGTTAAAGAACATTTAATGACTGTCTGGAAGGCTTTCTCCATAGACTCTGCCAACCCCATGGGCTCTGTAAAAATAAATAATAGAAAAACTACAGAAGAGCACATTGAAGATGGTCAAAACAGAAGGCACAGCTGATGCCTCTGAATTCATTTATCTTTTGCAGTGGTCCAAATTAAATTATCAGAATAAACTGTGGCTGATAACCATTGGGCTGTGTCTCAGTGAGTCAGATCAGACTCAAAACATTGGGATTGGTGTCCAGCATGAATAATGATTATAGTGGTTATTTTCCCCTTCAGAATCGGGATTCCAGTTCTGTAAAACCTGGTGGAAAAAAGTAGACACATTTTTTTGAACCCAGGATAGTTTTGGATTTGGGGGGATTTCTTTCTGTACTTTTTGTACTCTCCCAATATTATTTAAGACAGCTTACAAATATATATATATATAGGATAAAGATTAGACCTTGTAAAATGAAGTGTGAAGATACTAAAAAGTTGGGGGACACCAGTGACTGACAGCGGGTGCACACATTTAGCTGGGGGCTGTTTAGCAGCTGGTGGCCCTGTCCTTTGCGGGTAGCGGGTCTTTGTCTTTGTTTTTCCCTTGCCCCGCCACAAGGGGAATGATGCCGTATCAGGCTGTGATGTTGGCTTCTGCCGCTGGCAGATTGGGCGTGAGCTCTGGCAGCAGGCAGGTCAGACGTGGAGAGTTCCTGCTTAGAGTGCACACAGAGCCTCCTTTCTTGCTCCCTTGGCTGCTTTGCAGGTGGAGCCATGGAACAAGCCCCAGGATAGCTGGTAAAACGGGGTGCCTTGGATCCACAGGAGTGGGTACTCTGGACAGCCATCAAGGGCATCCTCTGAAAGCTCTTCAGAGTGGCGTCAACCCCACAGCAACACATTTAATGTTTTGTGAATGTAGTATCCTGTGCCCCCACCCCCACCCCAGGGTCTGGGTAGGGACAGCTGAGCAGTTTGCACAGATTAGGTTCATTCTCTAAGTCAGTGACCTCACTCACTCATGATTTATCTTAAGGAGTTCTCATTTTAAACTTTTTTTCCCCTTTGACTATAAATGCCTATTGATGAAAGAATTGAAGAATTGATCCATCATGCAGACTGCTAATACCATTTCTAGGTACTTAAATGTATTAAACCTCAAATCCCAAGAGAATGGATGCATATAAATGAATTTAGCCCAAATTTAATATTTTTTTTTCTTCATTTGTATCCTCCCAGTGGTGACAGAGGACTTTTTCAGTCTGACGTATGTATACATCAGCCAGGGCTTCCCAGGTGGTGCTGGTGGTAAAAAAAACCCGCCTGCCAATGCAGGAGACGTAAGAGACGCGTGTTCCATTTCTGGGTCTGGAAGATCCCCTGGAGGAGGGCATGGCAACCCACTCCAGTATTCTTGCTTGGAGAATCCCATGGACGGTTGAGCCTGGCAGGCTACAGTCCATAGGATCGCAAAGAGTCTGGCACTTCTGAAGCGACTTACCACACCACACGCGCGTGCGTCAGCCAATGCCATGCAGAATCCCACTGCTTCTCAACCAAGGTTGTACCTTAGTCTGGGAGACCTGCAAGTTGCATATGTGATTAACTGTAGAGCAGACATGGTTGCAATCCCTAGTCCTTTGAATTAAGTCAACACTTTAAATATTACATTCCCCTTGGTCACATTCCCCAAGGCAGTCAGGAATAGCTGTCCCTCCTCACATCTTGATAAACAATAATGTTGCTTTGGTAACTAAGTGCCAGTCTGACCCTCCCCCTGACCTTTGCCCCGTGCTGCCAGGAGTGTTGGAGTGACAGTGATGCCACTGCAGACTGCAGAGCTCCGAGGTCCGTTCCCCGTCAGGGAGGCGTGCTCTGCCTTGATGGAATACACGAGCAGTCCTGTCCCCTTCTCCTGTTTCGAGGGTATGCTCGGAGAGTTATCTCTGGTGGTCGTGACTCTCACAGTCAGCGGCTCCTGCAGAAGATAATTGTCGCGACCAGAGTCAACAGAGGAGAGTTTAATGATGTGCTGTTGAATCAGGAAGGGACTGCTCACAGCTCAAAGCTGTCACTTCCGTCCAGCCTGAAGGGCTGTGGAGAGAAAGCTGTGACGCAATGAGATGGGAGCTGTACAGACGGAGGACAGTCACATGGCAGGGCTGAGGCTGCAGAGAAAAGAACGAGGCCGCTGCCATTGCCGTAATCCGGGGGCGGGGGTGGGCCGGGGACAGGAGCGTAGAAACATCTGGACTTCCTCCTCCTACAGTTCACATTCTGTGCCTCTCTCTGGCTTAATCCAGTGGGGGACTGAAGGTAGGGAAGCCCATCTATAGATTTCAGTCTTGCAGGGCATAGAGCAGAGCAGAAAGGAGGAAGAGAAAAAATGAAATGCAATCCAGAACATTCCATTATTATTGTTACATGAAAGCAGGAGAAGATGGATGGCAATGAATACTGTCATTATTTTGCGTGGTTCCGAGAGCCCTGCATTTATAAACTAATAAATATTATCTGGTTATGACTTTGTAATTATTTATCTAAAAGCCCTCTAGGGAAATGAAATCAGCAAATTCAAAATAATCATGTTTTGATTTTTCCCTAAGGTGTTATAAAGTTTTCTTTCTGATCACAGTTAGATGTATTGAGTTTCTGAGACACAGAGCTTGGAGATGGGTGTTCAGAACTCTCTGCATCAAATGGACTTCAGTTCATCTTCAGTAACAGTAATTATAAATGGCAAACTGGACAAGGACATTGGAGCCCTTCACTGATTTCCCTGGGGGACAGCAGGGAAGAGGCAGACTGAGGAGAGAGACCCATGGGGCAGCGGCCAAGGCTGACACCCGGGAGCCAGTGGTCTAGGGTGTTTCCTGGCTTTGCTGTTTGCTAGCTCTGTGAACTGCAGAAATTATTTAAATTCGGAGTCACAATCAACTCAGCTATAAAGTTGGCAATAAAATAATAATCCTCTTAATACTAGAGAACATGAGCTAAAGAAAACACATTACAGGGAAGTCTAGCTCAGCACCCACATTATGACAGGACCTAAGTCATATTGTCTCTTTTCCACTGCTTTTCCTCTCACTTTTCTTGTTTTCTGAGCTGCCTCAAAAACTTTTGGGAGCTAGTAGAGGAGTCTGGAAACTAGAGGAGGTTTAATGCAAGCAATAGATACTTTCTGTTTTATGATGTGGCATCCTCTAGAGTGGGGCGGGGTGGAAAAGAGTGCAAGGAAGAATACAGTGAGCCCCTTACAAGACATTCAGGGCAAGAGGACACACGGGCTTATTATCCCACTCTCTCTGCCTCACCGGCACTCAGAGACTCAGAATCAGTAACAAGGAGATGATGCTTAGATGGGCACGCTCTGGAGTGCATTATACAGGAGACATGGCCAGCTTTTCACACAAAGACATGAGGTTATGTTCCCTGGCTAACAGTTACATTGAAACTTGGTACAGGATAAATGAGAACATAAAATTTTTATGTCAAATTACAGAAGATTATAGTGGCACCCTGTAATTCTTTTCTTTTCTTTTTTCTTTTTTTTTTTTTTTGAGGCAGCATTTTCTAGGTGCTGAAAGAGAGCGAGATTGCTGAATATGATGTCATTTAGTTCATGGTAGAATCGGCAGATTCTGGTATAGGGGTAAATTTTGTTTCTTGCCAGGCTTTTCTCCGTATCTTGCAGGACCTTATGAATTACAAACATCATGTAGATATTTCTCTAATACCAAAACTTGATTGTATAGAATTCTACCAGAGTAGAAAAATGTTTTTAAAACTGTTTACTACATAGAAAGTGAAGTAAAATTCATCCTATTTTAGACTTTGGTCTAGTACCTATTATCAGACTTTTCAACTATGTTATATTGAAAATATTTTTAAAAATTTATTCTCTTTTATGTTAGAGAATATCTACAGAGTCCCTTTACCTCATAAAGTAACCGATTCAGTTTCTGGGATTAGGGCATAAATATCTTTGTGGTGGGGGGAGGGGATGTGTTATTCAGCCTGCCACAATACTTCTGGCCTATTTGATAAGCTCTTTTTATAAATAATGTTTGCCTTTGTCCATTTAAATAAATTTTGAAAATATTTAGCTGCACAGGCCATATTTTTAATCATGTACTTTGAGTCCACTGCTGAAACTAGATATTTAATGTAAATTTAAGGTACATCATTTGGTAAAAGGAAAAGTTCAGCGACAAAATGAATAACCGTCCTAACTTTTAAAGGGTTTGCTGGATCCAGCTTTACACTAACTTGCCAGCATTTTATCTACGGCCTCCTACTTAAAATAGCCTGAGAGGGTAGTCAGTGGGATTGTGCCTTCATCTCATTCATCAGTTCAGGAGTTTACTTCTCCCGGCAGAAATAATGTAGGTGGTTACAGAGCTGGGATGGGGTGACCTGGATCTGTCTTGGTCTTTCTTCCAGGAGAAGGGGATTAATGATTGTTACTGACTGAAGTAATGAATGACTAAAAACACTGGTCTTATTTTCTGCTTCACCACCTTGGTTTCTTTTGTGTGGCTTGCTTTAAATATTCAGCTTGCTTCTTTTCACTGCAAAGCAAATATTCTTCCTTAATCTTTAACTATGTCTTAACAATTCATACCTGTGTGAATCCTTATCTCCAATTCTTGCCACATATTTTCTACTGTATATAAACTTATTTTTCATGGAGCTTAAATGGAACCTGGCACTGTTTATGTCTCTTGACTCTTTTAGGATCTCAGTGTTTATTTCATCTATCCATCTATCAATCATTTATTCTTGTCTCTTTCTCTCTCTCATATTAGCAGGTGATACATTTTTGCTGTAATTTAACCTTATAATTGACAAAAGTAATCAAAATTAAAGGATCTTGCATTTTTTGGATAATTTTATTGGAAATGTTTTATAATAATTTTAGCGGTGAGCTAATTCAAAGAAATGTGGCTTGGTTTCACACCTCTTGACACAGTCTTCTGTGGGAAGACATCAACTAGTCTCGTCTGGGCAGAATATCCTGAGTGTTGCAGAGCATATTTTACATTAATGTACAAAAACTCTCTGATGATCACATTTGTATCAAGCTGCTTGGGATTTGTGGAAAACCAGGAGGCTGACAGAGAAGGAAGCAGTGATAGATGGGTGGAGAGTCTCAGCATTGGAAAGGACCATCTTTTCTCATGCATGTCAGTTTCCATTTAATTTCATGTAGTCATTCAAGACCCTAATGCATCAGCTGAAAGAAAGCCTCTGAGGAAATGACATTTGGGAGAGATCCAACCTGGGATACAACCGGAGGCTGCAAATGCCGGTCTGCTTGGCAGCTGCAAGGGGAACAACTGTTTGGCAACAAATTACTTGGTAGAAAGCCTCTGGAATCAGCAGAGGATTAAAAACAGAGAGATGGGATGGGTTTCTATGAGAGAGCCAGCGAGAGAGAATTCAGTTCCCCTGCCTGCAGGGATAAGTCTGAGATGACAGAGCCTTTCTTTGAGTTTATAGGCTGCAGTGTCAGATGACAACCAGAAATGGCCACAACGAAAGGAGTAGTTAACTCTGTTCTAAATCACTCTGCCAGTCACGCTCCATGACCTTGCATATTACTTAATTAAACTATATCTGAATTGGCTCATAGCATAATAATGCTGTTCCTCCCTCACAGGACACATTTCAAGGCTATTAAACTATAAGATGTCGGGCTGATAATCTTGATGTGACTCTTCCATAAAGTAGGATCCTCAGTCCAGCATTGATTTTATTAAAAATATATCCATCAGCTCCCCACATCCTTGGCATATATCTGTATGTATTTTTCAGAGGATTCTCTCCAGCGACTAGAAATACATTTCTCCATTACAAAGCCAAGAGTATTATTCTCTTTACTTTGTTCTTCCGAGAGTACAACTGGTAATTGCCAATGAATCATACATACATTCGTGCTTCTCAAAATTTAATTTGCAGATGAATCACCTGGGATCTTGTTAAAAGACTGACTCTGATTCAGTAAGTTTGGCGTGAGAGGCTCTTTCATTGCTTTAATTTTTCTTTTTAAAACACAATCTAGTAGCACCAACTGCCCAATCTCCTGGCCTTCTCCTTAAGGTGGTGGTCGCTCACGGTCCACTTATCCTTACTAAGGGTGCCCAAGGCTCTGATGGTGATTCTTCTTGGATTGTATTTGGCTGCGTCTTGGTGTCCCACCTGATTAGATTATCTGGTTGACAGGGAGGATGTGGTAGAGGTGAGTAAACCTCCAAGTATCTCATCCTTAAAGACAGTGTGACTCATGGCATCCCTGGCATGGACTGGGCCTCTGTCCTTTTACTGTGTCACTCTCTTCCTGTTGTCAGAAGCAGGACCTGCTGCTTCTGTTTCTGTCTCCCAGATTTGCTGTACTAGAAGCCAGGATTTGTGCACTTATTTCCAAATGGATCATTAGAAACAAGGATCCATTTCCTACTGAGTGAACTGCTTTATCTTGTTTAATGAGGCTAAATTACAAAATAAGTTATTTTTCCAGTCCACAGTTTTTTGTAAATTTATTTTTAATTGGAGGATAATTGCTCTACAATATTGTGTTTCTGCCATACAGCATCGTGAATCACACATAAATATACGTATACCCCCTCCCTTGTGAACCTCCCTCCCACTCCCGTCCTCCCCCTCTAGGTCATCACAGAGCACCAGGCTGAGCTCCCTGTGTTACAGAAGCTCCCCACTAGCTGTCTCTTATACACATGCTAATGCATACCTTTCAGTCTTACCCTTTTGATTCATCCCATTCTTTCTTCCCCCTACTGTGGCAGTCCACAATTTTAAAAAATTGAAATATAATTGATTTACAACAATTTGGGTGTACAAAAAACTGATTTAGTTATACATGTATATGTATTCTTTTTCAGATTATTTTCCTTTTTAAGTTATTATGTTGAATGTAGTCTCCTGTGCTATACAGTAGGTCCTTGTTGATCTATTTTATGTATACAAGTGTGTATCTGTTAATAACAAATTCTTAATTTATCCCTCCCTCCTTTTCTCTTTTGGTAACCATAAGTTTGTTTTCTCTTCTATGAGTCTGTTTCTGTTTCGTAAATAAGTTCATTTTGAATAATTATTTTGGATTCCACAAGTGATATCATATGATATCTTTCTCTTGCTGACTTACTTAGTATGATAATCTCTGTGTCCATCCATGTTGTTGCAAATGGCATTATTTCACTGTTTGTTAGACTGAGTAATAGTCCACCGAATATATGCACCACACCTTCTTTATCCATTCCTCTGTCAGTGGATGCTCAGTTTGCTTCCATGTCTTGGCTATTGCGAATAGTGCTGCAGTGAACAAGTGGAGTTTTCTCTGGATGTATGCCCAGGAGTGGGATTGCTGGATCACATGGAAGCTCTATTTTTAGTTTTTAAAAGAACCTTCATCCTGTTTTCCATAGTGGTTGTATTAATTTACATTCCCACTAACAGTGTGGGAGTGTCCCTTTTCTCCACACCCTCTCCAGCGTTTATTGTTCTTAGACTTTTTGATGATGGCTGTTCTGACCAGTATAAAATGATACCTCACTGCAGTTCTGATTTGCATTTCTCTCATAATTAATGATGCTGAGCCTCTTTTTATATGCCTGTTTGCCATCTGTATGTCATCTTTGAAGAAATGTCTACTTAGACCTTCTGCCCATTTTTTGCTTGTATTGTTTGTTTTTTTGATATTGAGCTATAGAAATTGGTTGTCTGTTTTGGAAATTCCTGGTCGGTTTTGCAGTCTACAGTTAAGGATTAGGACAAAGTGGTTAATACTACTTTTTGTGATTGTATTTGCATTATAAAATTATAGGTCAATAACTCGTTCTCATTTATTTCCCAAGGTTTGATGACCATGTGCAGAATTGAAAGAAATTTAAGACTAGTTTACATGAGATATGATTGCTTTTACACATTATTAAAGTTTTATAGAGGTGTACTCATTCAGTATTCAGTATACTGCAGTACAATAACAAGAATTCAAACGTGGAGTGAAGTAGGTTTTGTAGATGAAAGTTCTGTAGTTCTATAGATGAAATTCTTAAATGTTCCTTTAAGAATGTATCAAAGACTGGTAAGAAGTGCTGTTCATCTTGACCCAAACAGCCTAGCTTATTTGAACAGTTGCACTTTTCCCACTAAAAATGTAGTTTGGAGGATGAAACACAGATGTGCCTTTGTTCATTATCTGAGTCATGAGATTAAGAGCATATTATTTAGTAGTACATAACACCACTTTGGACACTTGAAGCGGAAAGTCATTTATATAGGGAACTTGGTGTAAAAAATGCCAGAAAGGCTGCAGAAAGTATCAGAGGCTGAAGTGGGTTTTCAGGTTTATCACTAGAGTTCTGATCCAGAGTCAGAAAGATACTGTGCTTTCTTGATAAGGAAACTGAGGGAAACCAGTGCTAATGGGTTCTGAAGTGAATAAACCAGGGAGTGTGACCTCGTATCTGGCACTAGAGCCTTTGCTCACCAGATCTACAGAAGAAGAATGTGGCATCTGTGAGCCTTTTGATGAAAGTGAAAGAGGAGAGTGAAAAAGTTGGCTTAAAGCTCAACATTCAGAAAACTAAGATCACGGCATCCGGTACCATCACTTCATGGCAAATAGATGGGGAAACAGTGGAAACAGTAGCTGACTTTATTGTTTTAGCTCCAAAATAACTGCAGATGGTGATCACAGCCATGAAATTAAAAAACGTGTACTCCTTGGAAGGAAAATTATGACCAACCTAGACAGCATATTGAAAAGCAGAGACATTACTTTGTCAACAAAGGTCCATCTAGTCAAGGCTATGGTTTTTCCAGTGGTCATGTATGGATGTGAGAGTTGGACTATAAAGAAAGCTGAGTGCAGAAGAATTGATGCTTTTGAACTGTGGTGTTGGAGAAGACTCTTGATAGTCCCTTGGACTGCAAGGAGATCCAACCAGTCCATCCTAAAGGAGATCAGTCCTGGGTGTTCATTGGAAGGTCAAAAAATGGGCCAAAGATCTAAACAGACATTTCTCCAAAGAAGACATACAGATGGCTAACAAACACATGAAAAGATGCTCAACATCACTCATTATCAGAGAAATGAAAATCAAAACCTCAATGAGGTACCATTACACACCAGTCAGAATGGCTGCTATCCAAAAATCTACAAGCAATAAATGCTGGAGAGGGTGTGGAGAAAAGGGAACCCTCCCACACTGTTGGTGGGAATGCAAACTAGTACAGCCGCTATGGAAAACAGTGTGGAGATTCCTTAAACAACTGGAAACAGAATTGCCATATGACCCAGCAATCCCACTGCTGGGCATACACACCGAGGAAACCAGATCTGAAAGAGACACGTGCACCCAATGTTCATCGCAGCACTGTTTATAATAGCCAGGACATGGAAGCAACCTAGATGCCCATCAGCAGACGAATGGATAAGAAAGCTGTGGTACATATACACAATGGAATATTACTCAGCCATTAAAAAGAATTCATTTGAATCAGCTCTAATGAGATGGATGAAACTGGAGTCCATTATACAGAGTGAAGTAAGCCAGAAAGATAAAGACCAATACAGTATACTAACGCATATATATGGAATTTAAAAAGATGGTAACACTAACCCTATATGCAAAACAGAAGAAGAGACACAGATGCACAGAACAGACTTTTAGACTCTGTGGGAGAAGGCAAGGGTTGGATGTTCAGAGAGAACAGCATTGAAACAAGTATACTATCAAGGGTGAAACAGATCACCAGCCCAGGCTGGATGCATGAGACAAGTGCTCAGGGCTGGTGCACTGGGAAGACCCAGAGGGATGGGATGGGGAGGGAGGCGGGAGGGGGGATTGAGATGGGGAACACATGTAAATCCATGGCTGATTCATGTCAATGTATGGCAAAAACCTCTACAATATTGTAAAGTAATTAGCCTCCAACTAATAAAAATAAATGGGGAAAAGAAGGAACAAACAATTTTTTAAAAAATAAAAAGAAAAGACCGTGATGCTGGGAAAGATTGAGGGCAGGAGGAGAAGGGGTCGACAGAGGATGAGATGGTTGGATGGCATCACCAACTTGATGGACATGGGTTTGGGTGAACTCCAGGAGTTGGTGATAGACAGGGAGGCCTGGCATGTTGCAGTTCATGGGGTCGCAAAGAGTCGGACACGACTGAGTGACTGAACTGAACTGAACTGTCAGTGCATTTTTAAAACTTCGTGGAAATGAATCTCAACGGTAGAATGTAAAGTTAATGCACAACCTTGGCATCAAAGGAATGTGGTGGTGGTGTTTAGTCACTAAGTCGTGTCTGACTCCTTGCAACCCCACGGACTGCAGCACACCAGACTTCCCTGTCCTTCACTATCTCCCAGAGTTTGCTCAAACTCATGTCTATTGAGTCAGTGATGCCATCCAGCCATCCATCCTCTGTTGTCACCTTCTCCTTCTGCCCTCAGTCTTTCCCAGAAGCAGGGTCTTTTCCAATGTAAAAAATGTAGATCTCAGGTGATGCTGTAAAGAGCAAGATAAAAGAATTAAATAAACAGTGGTTGTCAACACAGTATCCATTATACAGATGATATGGAGTTTACTTATTGAAAGACTAAAGTTGTAGTTTATTTACCTGATTAGCTTAACATCTCTCTTTTACAAGGTGAGGGACAAATCCTTTGAGACCTTCCAGGGGTACTCTGGGAAATATTGAAGTTAATTTGAGGTTCAAAGGACTCCATTTGGAATTTGATTTTGGGAAAAGGTCAAGTGTTCAAGCACTTGATTAGGAACACAGATCATTATGAAATAATATTTAATTATCTGTGTAACCATTAGAAAATTTTAAAGGCAAATACAGATGGTAACATAGTGTGAACAAAATTTAGCTCTTTTAGTGTTGAGAAGCCTAGGTTTTCTTAAGTAATTAAAGATAAAGACAGTGTGAAACAGAGTAAATTACTTGGTAAGTCACAAAAATCTTTGCTTCCCAAGAAGATTACTCAAAGTTAAAAATAAAGCAGGAGGAGGGAACTAAGTTGGTGGAGGAATAGGACAGGGAGACCACTTTCTCCCCCACAAATTCATCGGAAGATCATTTGGACGCTGAGCAAACTCCACAAAACAACTTCTGATCGCTAGCAGAGGACATCAGACGCCCAGAAAAGCAGCCCATTGTCTTCAAAAGGAGGTAGGACAAAATATAAAAGATAAAAAGGGAGACAATAGAGTTAGGGACAGAGATCCGTCCCAGGAAGGGAGTCTTAATAGAGGAGGTTTCCAAACACCAGGAAACCCTCTCACTGGCGGGTCTGGGGGAAGTGTTCGAATCTTGGAGGGCAACCTAATTGGGAGGGAAAATAAAACCCACAGATTACATGCCTAAAAGCAACTCCCAGCAGAAAAGTACCCCAGACGCTCACATCCACCACAAGCAAGTGGGGGCAGAACGGAGAGGAGCGGGCGCAGTGCTTAGGGTAAGGACCGGGCCTGAATGCCCTGAGGGCAATCGGAGGGACCTAACGTGAGATAGCAAATTAAGCTGTGGGATAGCAAGAGAGAGAGAATTAACCTGCGAAAAGCCCTAGATTTAGGCACTACCCGCCCGTTCCCAGAACAAAGGATTGAGCGAATACCAGAGAAGAGCTAGCCAGCTGTGGCTGCGAACCGGCCCATCTCCGGCCAGAGGCAGGAGGCACGGGGGAGGGGGAAGGGGCAAACTCGGCCCCAGAGAAGGCATCCCCTACCAAACTGCAAAAGGCTTCCAGTCTCTAACCAAAGGCTTTCTGAGATTCTGGATGGTCGAAATCTGCTGGGAGGGTTGCAGCCAGAAATCAGCTTCCCAGAATAGACACAAGGTGCACCCGACCAGCGCGCCCGGAAACCGAGGCTGGGACCGTGGAGGGGATAAGGCGCACTGCACCCGGGGAGAGTGCACTCGTCAAGCTCCTGGCTGCCTGAGCTGCTCGGGCTGGGGAAGGCACAAAACGCAGACCCAACCGAGTTTGCACCTTTGTGGAGTACCCGAAAACCTGAATCTGAGCGGCTTAGGCCTGGGAGGTGCACGCAACTCAGGGCCCGCTCCCTGGAGAGCAGCCTGGAGCCTGAGCAGTGTAGACGGGAAAAGCACATACACCGTGAGCGGGGGCAAACCCAGTGTGGCCGGAACACTGCGAGTGCTCCCCACATGCGCCAGTGATATTTGTCTGCAGCGCCCCTCCCTCCCCATAGCAGGACTGAACAAGCGAACCTAAACAAGAGACCACATCCGCCAGCTTGTGTCAGGGCGGAAATTAGACACTGAAGAGACCTGCAAACAGAAGCCAAATAAACACAGGGAACCACTTCAGAAGTGACCAGTGCAACAGATTAAAATCCCTGTAGTTAACACCAACTACACTGGAAGGGGCCTATAGATATTGAGAAGTGTAAGCTGGAACAAGGAGCTATCTGAAACTGAACCAAACCCACACTGCCCTCAACAGCTCCGGAGGAATTCCTAGATATATTTTGACTATATTTTTAATTAAAAATTTTTTTCTCTTTTTTCTTCTTCTTTTTTTTAAAGTCTTCTATTACTCTTTTCCAACCTTCAGTACCCATTTTTACTCAGGAGTGTGATTACTGGGTTGATCACTCTCTCCCCCTTTTGACTTTCCTTTTTCTCCCCCAGATCACCTCTATTTTCTCCCTCCCCCTTCTCTTCTGAGTCCAATTCTGTGAATCTCTGTGAGTGTTCTGGGCTGTGGAGAACACTTAGGGAACAGAGTACAACCTAGATCTGTCTCTCCTTTCTTGAATCCCCCTTTTTCTCCTCCTGCTCACCTCTATCTCCTTCCTCCCTCTCCTCTTCTTCATGTAACTCTGTGAACCTCTCTGGGTGTCTCCCACTGTGGAGAATCCTTTCACCATTAACCTAGAAGTTTTATTATCAGTGCTGTATGGAGGGAGAAGTCTTGAGGCTACTGAAAGAATAAGACTGAAATCCAGAGGCAAGATTAAGCCCAAAACCTGAGAACACCAGAGAACTCCTGACTACAGGGAACATTAATTAATAAGAGATCATCCAAAAGCCTCCACACCTACGCTGAAACCAACCACCACCCAAGAGCCAATAAGTTCCAAAGCAAGACATACCACACAAATTCTCCAGCAACGCAGGAACATAGCCCTGAGCATCAATATACAGGCTGCCCAAAGTCACACCAAACACACAGACCCATCTCAGAACTCACTACTGGACACTCCATTGCACTCCAGAGAGAAGAAATCCAGCTCCACCCACCAGAACACCGACACAAGCTTCTCTAACCAGCAAACCTCGACAAGTCAAACATCCAGCCCCACCCACTGGGAGAAACCACAATTAAAAGGAACCACAGACTACCAGAATACAGAAAGGCCACCCCAAACCCAGCAATCTAAATAAGATGAAAGGGCAGAGAAATACCCAGCAGGTAAAGGAACATGAAAAATGCCCACCAAACCAAACAAAAGAGGAGGAGATAGGGAATCTACCTGAAAAAGAGTTTAGAATAATGATAATAAAAATGATACAAAATCTTGAAAACAAAATGGAGTTACAGATAAATAACCTGGAGACAAGGATTGAGAAGATGCAAGAAATGTTTAACAAGGACCTAGAAGAAATAAAAAAGAGTCAATTAAAAATGAATAATGCAGTAAATGAGATCAAAAACACTCGGGAGGGAACCAACAGTAGAATAATGGAGGCAGAAGATAGGATAAGTGAGGTAGAAGATAAAATGGTGGAAATAAATGAAGCAGAGAAGAAAAAAGAAAAGAAATGACAACCTCAGGGACCTCTGGGACAATGTGAAATGCCCCAACATTCGAAACATAGGAGTCCCAGAAGAAGAAGACAAAAAAGAAAGACCATGAAAAGATACTTGAGGAGATAATAGCTGAAAACTTCCCTAAAATGGGGAAGGAAATAGCCACCCAAGTCCAAGGAACCCAGAGAGTCCCATACAGGATAAACCCAAGGTGAAACACCCCAAGACACATACTAGTCAAATTGACAAAGATCAAACACAAAGAACAAATATTAAAAGCAGCAAGGGAGAAACAACAAATAACACACAAGGGGATTCCCATGAGGATAACAGCTGATCTTTCAATAGAAACTCTTCAGGTCAGAAGGGAATGGCAGGACATACTGAAAGTAATGAAAGAGAATAACCTACAACCCAGATTACTGTACCCAGCAAGGATCTCATTCAGATATGAAGGAGAATTCAAAAGCTTCACAGACAAGCAAAAGTTGAGAGAATTCAGCACCACCAAACCAGCTCTTCAACAAATGCTAAAGGATCTTTTCTAGACAGGAAACACAGAAAGGTTGTATGAACACGAACCCAAAACAACAAACAAAATGGCAACGGGACCATTCTTATCAATAATTACCTTAAATGTAAATGGGTTGAATGCCCCAACCAAAAGACAAAGACTGGCTGAATGGATACAAAAGCAAGACCCCTATATATGCTGTCTACAAGAGACCCACCTTAAAGCAAGGGACACATACAAACTGAAAGTGAAGGGCTGGAAAAAAATATTTCACGCAAACGGAGACCAAAAGAAAGCAGGAGTCGCAATACTTATATCAGATAAAATAGACTTCAAAATAAAGGCTGTGAAAAGAGACAAAGAAGGACACTACATAGTGATCAAAGGATCAATCCAAGAAGAAGATATAACAATTATAAATATATATGCACCCAACATAGGAGCACTGCAATATGTAAGGCAAACGCTAACGAGTATGAAAGAGGAAATTAACAATAACACAATAATAGTGGGAGACTTTAATACCCCACTCACACCTATGGACAGATCAACTAAAAAGAAAATTAACAAGGAAACACAAACGTTAAATGACACAATGGACCAGCTAGACCTAATTGATATCTATAGGACATTTCACCCTAAAACAATCAATTTCACCTTTTTCTCAAGTGCACACGGAACCTTCTCCAGAATAGATCACATCCTAGGCCATAAATCTAGCCTTGGTAAATTCAAAAAAATTGAAATCATTCCAGTCATCTTTTCTGACCACAATGCAGTAATATTAGATCTCAATTACATGAAAAAAACTATTAAAAATTCCAACATATGGAGGCTAAATAACACGCTTCTGAATAACCAACAAATCATAGGCGAAATCTAAAAAGAAATCAAAAGATGCATAGAAACGAATGAAAATGAAACCACAACAACCCAAAACCTATAGGACACTGTAAAAGCAGTGCTAAGGGGAAGGTTCATAGCAATACAGGCGTACCTCAAGAAACAAGAAAAAAGTCAAATAACCTAACTCTACACCTAAAGCAACTAGAGAAGGGAGAAATGAAAAACCCCAGGGTTAGTAGAAGGAAAGAAATCTTGAAAATTAGGGCAGAAATAAATGCAAAAGAAGCAAAAGAGACCACAGCAAAAATCAACAAAGCTAAAAGTTGGTTATTTGAAAAGATAAATAAAATTGATAGACCATTAGCCAGACTCATCAAGAAACAAAGGGAGAAGAACCAAATCAACAAAATTAGAAATGAAAATGGAGAGATCACAACAGACAACTCTGTAATACAAAGGATCATAAGAGATTACTACGAGCAGCTCTATGCCAATAAAATGGACAACTTGGAAGAAATGGACAAATTCTTAGAAAAGTATAACTTTCCAAAACTGAACCAGGAAGAAATAGAAGATCTTAACAGACCCATCACAAACATGGAAATCGAAACTGTAATCAGAAATCTTCCAGCAAACAAAAGCCCAGGACCAGATGGCTTCACAGCTGAATTCTACAAAAAATTTAGAGAAGAGCTAACACCTATCCTACTCAAACTCTTCCAGAAAATTGCAGAAGAAGGCAAACTTCCAAACTCATCCTATGAGGCCACCATCACCCTAATACCAAAACAAGACAAAGATGCCACAAAAAAAAGAAAAGTACAGGCCAATATCACTGATGAACATAGATGCAAAAATCCTTAACAAAGTTCTAGCAAACAGAATCCAACGACATATTGAAAAGATCATATATCATGACCAAGTGGGCTTTATCTCAGGAATGCAAGGATTCTTTAACATCCGCAAATCAATCAATGTAATACACCACATTAACAAATTGAAAGATAAAAACCATATGATTGTCTCAATAGGTGCAGAAAAAGCCTTTGACAAAATTCAACATCCATTTATGATAAAAACTCTCCAGAAAGCAGTCATAGAAGGTACATACCTCAACATAATAAAAGCTATATATTACAAACCCACAGGAAACATTATCCTCAATGGTCAAAAATTGAAAGCATTTCCCTTAAAATCAGGAATAAGACAAGGGTGTCCACTCTCACCACTACTATTCAACATAGTTTTGGAAGTGGTGGCCACAGCAATCAGAGCAGAAAAAGAAATGAAAGGAATCCAGATAGGAAAAGAAGAAGTAAAACTCTCACTGTTTGCAGACGACATGATCCTCTACATAGAAAACCCTAAAGACTCTATCAGAAAATTGCTACAGATAATCAATGAATACAGTATTCTTGCAGGATATAAAATTAACACACAGAAACCCCTTGCATTCCTATACACTAACAATGAGAAAACAGAAAGAGAAATTAAGGAAACAATACCATTCACCATTGCAACAAAAAGAATAAAATACTTAGGAGTGTATCTACCTAAATAAATGAAAGACCTATATATAGAAAACTATAAAACATTGATGAAAGAAGTCAAAGAGGACACAAATAGATGGAGAAATATACCGTATTCATGGGTTGGAAGAATCAATATTGTCAAAATGGCTATACTACCCAAAGCAATCTATAGATTCAATGCAATCCCTATCAAGCTACCAACGGTATTTTTCACAGAACTAGAACAAATAATTTCACAGTTTGTATGGAAATACAAAAAAACTCGAATAGCCAAAGCAATCTTGAGAAAGAAGACGGGAACTGGAGGCATCAACCTGCCTGACTTCTGGCTCTACTACAAAGCCACAATCATCAAGACAGTGTAGTACTGGCACAAAAACAGAAACATAGATCAATGGAACAGAATAGAAAGCCCAGAGATAAATCCATGAACCTATGGACACCTTATCTTCAGCAAAGGAGGCAAGGATATACAATGGAAAAAAGACAACCTCTTTAACAAGTGGTGCTGGGAAAACTGGTCAACCACCTATAAAAGAATGAAACTAGAACACCTTCTAACACCATACACAAAAATAAACTCAAAATGGATCAAAGATCTAAGTGTAAGACCAGAAACTATAAAACTCCTAGAGGAGAACATAGGCAAAACACTCTCTGACATAAATCACAGCAGGATCCTCTATGACCCACCTCCCAGAATATTGGAAATAAAAGCAAAAATAAACAAATGGGACCTAGTTAAACCTAAAAGCTTTTGCACACCAAAGGAAATTATAAGCAAGGTGAAAAGACAGCCCTCAGATTGGGAGAAAATAATAGCAAACGAAGCAACAGACAAAGGATTAATCTCAAAAATATACAAGCAACTCCTGCAGCTCAATTCCGGAAAAATAAATGACCAAATCAAAAAATGGGCCAAAGAACTAAACAGACATTTCTCCAAAGAAGACACACAGATGGCTAACAAACACATGAAAAGATGCTCAACATCACTCATTATCAGAGAAATGAAAATCAAAACCACAATGAGGTACAATTACACGCCAGTCAGGATGGCTGCTATCCAAAAGTCTACAAGCAATGAATGCTGGAGAGGGTGTGGAGAAAAGGGAACCCTCTTACACTGTTGATGGGAATGCAAACTAGTACAGCCGCTATGGAGAACAGTGTGGAGATTCCTTAAACAACTGGAAACAGAACTGCCATGTGACCCAGCAATCCCACTCCTGGGCATAGACACTGAGGAAACCAGATCTGACACGTGCACCCAATGTTCATCGCAGCACTGTTTATAATAGCCAGGACATGGAAGCAACCTAGATGCCCATCAGCAGACGAATGGATAAGAAAGCTGTGGTACATATACACAATGGAATATTACTCAGCTATTAAAAAGAATTCATTTGAATCAGCTCTAATGAGATGGATGAAACTGGAGTCCATTATACAGAGTGAAGTAAGCCAGAAAGATAAAGACCAATACAGTATAGTAACGCATATATATGGAATTTTAAAAGATGGTAACGATAACCCTATATGCAAGACAGAAAAAGAGACACATGTACAGAACAGACTTTGGAACTGTGTGGGAGAAGGTGAGTGTGGGTTGTTCTGAGAGAATAGCATTGAAACAAGTATAGTATCAAGGGTGAAACATCACCAGCCCAGGCTGGATGCATGAGACAAGTGCTCAGAGCTGGTGCACTGGGAAGACCCAGAGGGATGGGATGGGGAGGGAGGTGGGAGGGGGGATCAGGGTGGGGAACACATGTAAATCCATGGCTGATTCATGTTAATGTATGACAAAAACCACACAATAGTTAAAAAATTAATTATTGTAAAGTAATTAGCCTCCAACTAATAAAAATAAATGAAAAAAATAAAAACAAAGCAAAATAATACCCACCAACCTTTAACGATCACTAGCAGATCAACAGTCCAATAAAACTTTTGTTATTTTACATAATAGAAAACTATAAATTCCAGCTCTGCTCCAGTGTACATTTGATATTAAAACTCACGCCTTTAAAAATGCAAATAAATTCATTCCAATCTTAGGTAGTGTGGCCACACATGAAATCCTTTTCCCAGGATTCTTTTTCCATGAGCCTTCTACAGGTTTTTTTTATATCCATTTAGATATTGTCCTCCTCAGTCCATAGGGTCACACAGAGTCAGACACACCTAAAGTGATTGTGCATGCGTGCACATAGATTTTGTTCTCGGCTTTTTCTCCTCTTTCTCATCCTGGACCAATCAGGCATTTTACTTTTCTTATTTTTTTTCACACACAGTTGTTTCCTTTCACCTTTATTATTTCTATTAATAAGTAGTTTAAAGTACATATATTAATTAGAATTCTTAACCCATAAAATCCTTTGTTTCTAGGGAAAAATAGGAATTCAGCAAATGGGAACTGTTACACTAGCATTCTGTGAACTGGAAAATTTATAAATTTCACACTTTTTAGAAGTGTATTCTTCATCACAGTAGAAACTTCAGTGTCGCCCAAAACTTGTTTACTAATCGACCCAAATAACTTTTGTTCCTCTGTAAAAGGAACAAAAATGGATAAACCTATGTTCACTAATTAATGTTTCAGTGCTTTATCTTATTTGGAAATGATCTAAACACTCAGTGAATATCTATCATTTAACTTACCTCAATGTAACTTCAAGGTTTAAAGTTCCTAAAAAAATTATGGAAACTATTTTTAAGTAGACATACCATAAAGTGTAATTATTATTGAAAAATTTACTATAAACTTTTGTCTTATTTACATTTATTTAATTCACTTATTCTTAACAATTATGTTTAGATTGGTCCTGAAATTTTCATGAGGCATCAAATATCTAACCACCATCTTAAATTATCTTTTTTTTGCTGACAAATTCTGTGACAGAGATAACATGAGCTTATTTAACTTTCAGTAAACCTAGGTAGAATGAAAATATTATATTTAATGCTGACAACTCTAAAGACATTCCTGTTTTAATTAGACCAACAAACTTAAGCTAGCTTTCATTTAGCAAAGATTATCCTAGATCACATAAACTTGTAAAACATCAGAGTTAATTTCTACATTTTTGGTTGTTTTTTTTTTAATTGATTTATTTTTTTATTGAAGGATAATTGCTTTACAGAATTTTGTTGTTTTCTGTCAAACCTCAACATGAATCAGCCATAGATATACATATACCCCCTCCCTTTTGAACCTATATTTTTTAAAATTAAAGTATAGTTTATTTACAGTGGTATGTTAGTTTCTGGTATACAGCAAAGTGATTCAGCCGATGAGTATGTGTATATATGTTTTGTTTTTCACACTCTTTTCTACTATGGTTTATTATAGGATATTGAATTTAGTTAGTTTTTATATTTATGAAAGTATACTTGACTTATATAAGCTAACTCATTTGTCTTTAAGTCAGTTAAATATAATTCTTCACAAATTAATTTTGGCAGTATTAGTCGAAGGTAGAAAAAAATCACAAATTTATAACATACATACCTAGACATACATAACCATACTGACAGATGCAAATAGAGATCTTATAACTTCCCTTTTTGTCTTTTTATACAGTTCATGAGGTTCTCATGGCAAGTAGACGGGGGTGCTTTGCCATTGCCTCCTCCAGTGGATCACGTTTTGTCAGAACTCTCCGCTGTGACCCATCCATCTCGGGTGGCTCTACACGACATTGCTCATGGCTTCATTGAGTTATGCAAGCCCCTTCTCCATGACAAGGCAGTGATCCATGAAGGGGATATGTGAATGATACCTCTCTAGTGGCAGAAAGTCCTTGATGCTGGGGAAAGTTGAGGGCAGAAGGACAAGAGGGCGTCAGAGGATGAGATGGCTAGATGGCATCACCAATGCAATGGACATGAATTTGAACAAACTTTGGGAGATGGTGAGGGACAGGGAGGCCTGTCGTGCTGCAGTTCATGGGGTCACAGAGAGTCCGACATGGCTAGGTTGACTGGACAACAATAACAACTTCTTTTAACAGTTTTAGCCACAAAACAGGTGCACTAGTGAAAAGGTCACTAGTTTATGAGAGCATTTCGATTCAGATTGTCTCAAGCGGATGGAATAAGTTAAGCTCTATCTGTTCAGATGGCTAAAGCTTTTTACAGATATTTGTGGAAGAGACTTTTAAGATTTTCTTGTAGACCTAGTTTTCAAAATAACCTTTATGTTGTTTTTTTTCTTTCTGATTAAGAATTACGTTGGCTACTGGAGAAAACCATGTAGAATATTTGCATCTCTAAATGAACAGAAAAACAATATCAGGTCCACCAGAAAAGGTTTTGTTTACTAAGTCTAAACTTCTACAATATCTGCAAGCCTTTTGAGATGAGTAGGGGAGGTGCTGGTCTTGGTAGGAAGGATTGTTATTGTTCAGTCGCTAGTTCATATCTTACTCTTTACGACACCGTGAACTGTAGCATGCCAGGCTCCCCTGTCCTCCAGTATCTCCTGGAGTTTGCTCAAATTCATGTTCATTGAGTCGGTGATGCTATCTAACCATCTCATCCTGTCACCTCATTATCCTTTTGCCTTCAATCTTTCCCAACATCACAGTCTTTTCCAATGAGTTGGCTCATCTGGTGGCCAAAGTATGGGAGCTTCAGCTTCAGCATCAGTCCTTCCAATGAATATTCAGGACTGATTTCCTTTAGGATTGACGGGTTTGATCCCCAGGAGTTGAAGCGATGCTCAGGAGTCTTCCAGCACCAAAGTTCAGTTCAGTTCAGTTCAGTTGCTCAGCTGTGTCCGACTCTTTGCGACACCATGAATCGCAGCATGCCAGGCCTCCCTGTCCAAAACCAACTCCTGGAGTTTACTCAAACTCATGCCCATTGAGTTGGTGATGCCATCTAACCATCTCATCCTCTGTCATCCCCTTCTCCTCCTGCCCCCTTTTCCTGGAAAAGTAATGTCTCTGCTTTTTAATATGCTATCTAGCTTGGTCATAACTTTCCTTCCAAGGAGTAAGCATCTTTTAATTTGATGGCTGCAGTCACCATCTGCAGTGATTTTGGAGCCCAAAGAAATAAAGTCTGAAATAAAGTGCTTCCACTGTTTCCCCATCTATTTCCCACAAAATGATGGAACCAGATGCCATGATCTTAGTTTTCTGAATGTTGAGCTTTTAAGCCAACTTTTTCACTCTCCTCTTTGACTTTCATCAAGAGGCTTTTTACTTCGTCTCCACTTTCTGCCATAAGGGTGGTGTCATCTGCATATCTGAGGTTATTGATATTTCTCCCGGCAATCTTGATTCCAGCTTGTGCTTCATCCAGCCTGGCATTTCGCATGATGTGCTCTGCCTGGAAGTTAAATAAGCAGGGTGATAGTATACAGCCTTGACGTGCTCCTTTCCCAGTTTGAACCAGTCCATTGTTCCGTGTCTGGTCCTTTTCAATTTGTCAAAAAAAAAAAAAAAAGGGACCCACCTGAATGATATGGAGACGGACCTACCCACCCAACTACATTATTTTCAGTTTGCTTCTTTATATCAGAGAGACGCCCTTCAACTCAAATGGAGATCAGTATGTTATTATGTTCTATATTTAGAGCTTTGTTTCTTTGGAATCTTTTAGTAAATCTTTCCACAATGGCTTCAATTTTTCTCCCCTCTAGGGGTACATAGCTTGATTTTAACTCAACAGAGAAAGCATAAAAAGAAAAGTTCTATTGGGCTCTGATTATTAGCTTCCAGTTCTGACCATTGAACTAAAAAAAAAAAAATCCCTTGTAAGCATCTTCTCAGGTTTTAGTGGTTCAGTTCAGTTCAGTCACTCAGTCGTGTCCAATTCTTTGGGACCCCATGAAGCCCAGCATGCCAGGCCTCCCTGTCCATCACCAACTCCCGGAGTTCACCCAAACCCATGTCCATCGAGTCGGTGATACCATCCAACAATATCATCCTCTGTCGTTCCCTTCTCCTCGCACCCTCAATCTCTCCCAGCATCAGGGGCTTTTCAAATGAGTCAGCTCTTCGAATCAGGTGGCCAAAGTATTGGAGTTTCAGCCTCAACATCAGTCCTTCCAATGAACACCCAGGACTGATCTCCATTAGGATGGACTGGTTGGATCTCCTTGCAGTCCATGGGACTCTTGAGAGTCTTCTCCAACACCACAATTCAAAAGCATCAATTCTTCAGCGTTCAGCTTTCTTTATAGTCCAACTCTCACATCCATACATGACCACTGGAAAAATCATAGCCTTGACCAGATGGACCATTGCTGGCAAAGTAATATCTCTGCTTTTTAACATGCCATCTAAGTTGGTCATAACTTTCCTTCCAAGGAGTCAGCGTCTTTTAATTTTATGGCTGCAGTCACCATCTGCAGTGATTTTTAGAGCCCCCTAAATAAAGTCAGCCACTGTTTCCACTGTTTCCACATCTATTTGCCATGAAGTGATGGGACCAGATGCCATAATCTTAAGTTTTCTGAATGTTGAGCTTTACGCCAATTTTTCACTGTCCTCTTTCACTTTCATCAAGAGGCTCTTTAGTTCTTCTTCACTTTCTGCCATAAGGGTGGTGTCATCTGCATATCTGAGGTTATTGATGTTTCTCCCAGCAATCTCGATTCCAGCTTGTGCTTCTTCCAGCCCAGCGTTTCTCATGATGTACTCTGCATAGAAGTTAAATAAGCAGGGTGACAATCTACAGCCTTGACGTACTCCTTTTCCTATTTGGAACCAGTCTGTTGTTCCATGTCCAGTTCTAACTGTTGCTTCTTGACCTGCATACAGATTTCTCAAGAGGCAAGTCAGGTGGTCTGGTATTCCCATCTCTTGAAGAATTTTCCACAGTTTATTGTGATCCACACAGTCAAAGGCTTTGGCATAGTCAATAAAGCAGATGTTTTTCTGGAACTCTCTTGCTTTTTTGGTGATCCAGCTGATGTTGGCAGTTTGATCTCTGGTTCCTCTGCCTTTTCTAAAACCAGCTTGAACATCTGGAAGTTCACGGTTCACGTATTGCTAAAGCCTGGCTTGGAGAATTTTGAGCATTACTTTACTAGGATGTGAGATGAGTGCAATTGTGCAGTAGTTTGAGCAGTCTTTGGCATTGCCTTTCTTTAGGGTTGGAATGAAAACTGACCTTTTCCAGTCCTGTGGTCACTGCTGAGTTTTCCAAATTTGCTGGCATACTGAGTGCAGCACTTTCACAGCATCATCTTTCAGGATTTGAAATAGCTCAACTGGAATTCCATCACCTCCACTAGCTTTGTTCGTAGTGATGCTTCCTAAGGCCCACTTGACTTCACATTCCAGGATGTCTGGCTCTAGGTGAGTGATCACACCATCGTGATTATCTGGATCGTGAAAATCTTTTTTGTACAGTTCTTTGTATTCTTGCCACTTCTTAGTAATATTTTCTGCTTCTGTTAGGTCCCTACCATTTCTATCCTTTATTGTGCCCATCTTTGCATGAAATGTTCCCTTGGTATCTCTAATTTTCTGGAAGAGATCTCTAGTCATTCCCATTCTATTGTTTTCCTGTATTTCTTTGCATTAATGGCTGAGGAAGGCTTTCTTATCTCTCCTTGCTATTCTTTGCAACTCTTCATTCAAATGGGTATATCTTTCCTTTTCTCCTTTGCTTTTTGCTTCCCTTATTTTCACAGCTATTTGTAAGGCCTCCTCAGACAACCATTTTGCCTTTTTGCATTTCTTTTCCATGGGGATGGTCTTTATCCCCATCTCCTGTACAGTGTGACAAACCTCCGTCCATAGTTTATCAGGCTCTCTGTCTATCAGATCTAGTCCCTTAAATCTATTTGTCATTGCCACTGTATAGTCATAAGGGATTTGATTTAGGTCATACCTGAATGGTCTAGTGGTTTTCTCCACTTTCTTCAGTTTCAGTCTGAATTTGGCAATAAGGAGTTCATGATCTGAGCCACAGTCAGCTCCCGGTCTTGTTTTTGCTGACTGTATACACCATCTTTGGCTGCAAAGAATATAATCAGTCTGATTTCGGTGTTGACCATCTGGTGATGTCCATGTGTAGAGTCTTCTCTTGTGTTGTTGGAAGAGGGTGTTTGCTATGACCAGTGTGTTCTCTTGGCAGAACTCTGTTAGCCTTTGCCCTGCTTCATTCTGTACTCCAAGGCCAAATTTGCCTGTTACTCTAGGTGTTTCTTGACTTCCTACTTTTTCATTCTAGTCCCCTATAATGAAAAGGACATATTTTTGGGGTGTTAGTTCTAAAAGGTCTTGTAGGTCTTCATAGAACTGTTCAACTTCAGCCTCTTCAGTGTTACTAGTAGGGGCATAGACTTGGATTACTGTGATATTGAATGGTTTGCCTTGGAAACTAACAGAGATCATTCTGTTGTTTTGAGATTGCATGCAAGTACTGCATTTTGGATTCTTTTGTTGACTATGATGGCTACTCCATTTCTTCGAAGAGATTCGTGCCCACAGTAGTAGATATAATGGTCATCTGAGTTAAATTCACCCATTCCAGTCCATCTTAGTTCACTGATTCCTAGAATGTCTATGTTCACTCTTTTCATCTCCTGTTTGACCAGTTCCAGTTTGCCTTGATTCATGGACCTAACATTCCAGGTTCCTATGCAATATTGCTCTTTACAGCATCGGACCTTGCTTTCATCACCTGTCACATCCACAACTGGGTGTTGTTTTTGCTTTGGCTCTGTCTCTTCATTCTTTCTGGAGTTATTTCTCCACTGATCTCCAGTAGCATATTGGGCACCTACCGACCTGGGGAACTCCTCTTTCAGTGTCCTGTCTTTTTGCCTTTTTATACTGTTCACGGGGTTCTCAAGGCAAGAATACTGAAGTGGTTTGCCATTCCCTTCTCCAGTGGGCCACATTCAGTCAGACCTCTCCACCATGACCCAGCCATCTTGGGTGACCCATATGGCATGGCTTAGTTTCACTGAGTTAAATAAGGCTGTGGTCCGTGTGATCAGATTGGTTAGTTGTCTGTGATTGTAGTTTCATTCTGTCTGCCCTCTGATCCCCTCTCTCAGTGCCTTCCATCTTACCTGGGTTTCTCTTACCTTGGATGTGGGGTCTCTCTTCACGGCTGCTCCAGCAAAGCGCAGCCACTGCTTCTTACCTCTGATGCGGGGTAGCTCCTCTCGGCCACCGGTTTCAGTGGGGACAGCCGTAAATACTCCTGGAAGTACTGAATAACTGCTTGGATACAAGAGATGTCTGCAAAGAGGATGCAAAAGACACCACCCTCCCAAGATCTAGTGCCACTCACAAAGACAGCCCAAAGGAGGAAAGACATAGACAATCTCCCTGCCCTCAGGAGCTGGTAGCAGTTGGCAGAACCCTAGCTGCCAGTGGAGTGCAACCTGCATTTCTTTCTGGCTGCATTTTGGGCCCCCATCTTGATAGTCCTCAGGACACAAAGCAAGACAAGCAAGAAGGCATTAGCTGTCCTGGATCTGAAAGATTCAACAGCTAGTGGGTACCCCCCCCCCAAAATGAAATTCACAGGAGTCTGAATCTGCACGGGGATGAACAACATGAAATTTTATCTTTCTTTCTCAACCAGGCATCACAGGTGGAGATTTGGTAGACATGACTTTGGTCAGAATTCTGACCCTTTGCCAGATTCCGCCAGTTTTCCCAGGATCCGTTTTGCAGGATTTGGAGTGAGTGGACTGTCCTGGGGCGTCTCCTCCTGCTCACCAGAAACTGAAAAGGAGGAAAATTAATGCCCCCCAGCCTTTATGGTGAGTAGTTGGCTGAGACCCTTTTTTCTAGGGCACCTCATAAATGGATGAGCTTATGTTTAGGAAAAGACTCTGTTTTCCTAATCCTAGTTGGAGAAAACCCCAGTTCTTCCCCACTGTGTGTTTCTCTTCTGTGTCTCTAAAGAACAGTTCTAAAACTTCTGGTAACTGAATGTGTGGAGGGTCTTCCCTGCACCAGGCAGTTCTCTGAGACAGCAGCTGGGTGTCCTACAATTTCTAACTGACAGGGTCTACCCAGAGAGAGTGTCAGAATGCACAGATTACCAGCTCAGTCCTTGAAGACTGCTCCCCACTCTGCACCCCACCCGCACACTTCAGATGAGCATGGCAGCTGGGTTACACCTGTGCTGAGGTACCTACTAGCTGTAGTGGGACGTTCCAACAGCTCTTCCAGATGTTTGATGAGGTTAACCTGTCAGAGAGGCTCATAAACTCAGGGAAATGCTTGTGTACATTTACCAGTTTATTAAAAGGTATGATAAAAGATGGGGCTTCCCTGATGGCTCAGTGGTAAAGAATCTGCCTGCCAATGCAGGAGCTGCAGGTTCAATTCCTGGGTTGGGAAGATCCCCTGGAGGAGGAAATGGCAACCCACTCCAATGTTCTTGCCTGGGAAATCTCATGGACAGAGGAGCCTGGTGGGCTATGGTCCGTGGGGTCTCAAAGAGTTGGACACAGCTTAGTGATTACACAACAGAAACAGCAACATAATGGAAGATGCAGATGAACAGCTGGCTGAAGAGATGCACAGAGGCCCCAGTTGCAGGATCTTCTTTGTCCTTTGAGTTGGGGTGTGTCGCCCTCCCGGTGTAGATGGTTTACCCACCTGGACACTCTGCCACAGTCCCCTGTGGTTGGAATTTTCTGGAAGCTTCCTCATGTGGGCATGGCCAGTGATGAACTATTTTTAGCCCCTCTCTGAAGGGTCATGGTAGGACTGAAAAATTCCATGTTATTATCCATCATGGTTTGGCCTTTCTGGTGACCAGTCCCTAGCCAGGATCTCACCAGGACGTCCCCCAGTGTCTCTGTGCTAGAGAAAAAGAGCTTCTTCTGGTGCTCTTATCCTTTAAGAAGTTACAAAGTTTCAGGAGTCCTGCATCAGGAACAGGGTCAAAGACAAATATTAGAATAAGAATTGTTCCCAGTGTTCTAATTGCCTGAGAATTTGTAAGGGTTTTAGGAGCTCTGTGCAGGGAATCAGTATATTTATTTCACACTTACCTAGGTTAGTAGTTCTCCACTAAGGTCACTCTAATTCAGGATTATCTTTGATAGGTTTTACCTGCTATTTCAGCCTTAAAACACAATTGTATTCACCTGAGACCTCTGCCACTGTTTCCAACGTTTCTCCATCTATTTGCCATGAAGTGATGGGACCAGATGCCATGATCTTTGTTTTCTGAATGTTGAGCTTTAAGTCAACTTTTTCACTCTCCTCTTTCACTTTCACCAAGAGGCTCTTTAGTTCTTCTTCACTTTCTGCCATAAGGGTGGTGTCATCTGCATATCTCAGGTTATTGATGTTTCTCCCAGCAATCTTGATTCCAGCTTGTGCTTCTTCCAGCCCAGCGTTTCTCATGATGTACTCTGCATAGAAGTTAAACAAGCAGGGTGACAATATACAGCCTTGACGTACTCCTTTTCCTATTTGGAACCAGTCTGTTGTTCCATGTCCAGTTCTAACTGTTGCTTCCTGACCTGCATACAGGTTTCTCAAGAGGCAGGTCAGGTGGTCTGGTATTCCCATCTCTTGAAGAATTTTCCACAGTTCATTGTGATCCACAGGGTCAAAGGCTTTGGCATAGTCAACAAAGCAGAAATAGATGTTTTTCTGGAACTCTCTTGCTTTTTCGATGATCCAGCGGATGCTGGCAATTTGAGCTCTGATTCCTCTGCCTTTTCTAAAACCAGCTTAAATATCTTGAAGTTCATGGTTCACGTATTGCTGAAGCCTGGTTTGGAGAATTTTGAGGATTACTTTACTAGTGTCTGAGATAAGTGCAACTGGGTGGTAGTTTGAGCATTCTTTGGCATTGCCTTTCTTAGGGATTGGAATGAAAACTGACCTTTTCCAGTCCTGTGGCAGACTTTATTTTTTTGGACTCAAAAATCACTGCATATGGTGAATGCAGCCATGAAATTAAAAGACGCTTGCTCCTTGGAAGAAAAGCTATGACCAACCTAGACAGCATATTAAAAAGCAGAGACATTACATTGCCAACAAAGGTCTGTCTAATCAAAGCTATGGGTTTTCCAGGAGTCATGTATGGATGTGAGAGTTGGAGTATAAAGAAAGCTGAGCACTGAAGAACTGATGCTTTTGAACTGGGTCCCTTGGACTGCAAGGAGGTCCAACCAGTCCATCCTAGAGGAAATCAGTCCTGAATGTTCACTGGAAGCACTGATGCTGAAGCTGAAACTCCAATACATTTGGCCACCTGATGCAAAGAACTGACTTACTGGAAAAGATTGAAGGCTGGAGGAGAAGGGGACGACAGAGGATGAGATGGTTGGATGCCATCGCTGACTCAATGGACATGAGTTTGGGTAAACTCCCGGAGCTGGTGATGGACAGGGAGGCCTGGAGTGCTGCAGTCCATGGGGTTGCAAAGATTCAGACACGATTGGGTGACTGACCTGAGACCTCACATCGATGCAGCCCCTCCTTAAGTCAGACACTCTCCTTCCTGCATCAGAGCAGGAAGCCTGCAGCAAGTTTCCCGACCCATAGCAGAGAAAGAAACACTCAGGTGGCTTGGAAGCTCATGAGGCAAAAGCTGCAGACCCAGTACTGAGTGGGCTCGCCCAGCACCTCCAGGGATGGAGACAGAACAGCAGATACCCGCCCTGGTCGCTCCGGGCCCCTGGCGGCTGTCTGGGAAGGGAGGTCTCCTTCAGCTCCCTCTCTGACAGCAGAACTGTCAAGGGTTAAACCGAGGTAGATTAAAAATTTTAAGAGCAAAAGTTGATTTGAATCAGGCAGCTTCCAGTGTCGCAGGTGGAAAGACACTGAGCAGCCGCACAACATGAACACTTTGTATAGAGAAGGGAGTGGGAACAAGGACATGTGTGAGTCAGAGAAGCTGGCTGGCTTTGCACAGCTACTTTCCTCTAGGCGAATGGCAGGGCCCTTCAGGCACCTGACCTGACCGGTGCCGGTCAGGGGGTTTCTGGTGCACTTACTGAAGATGCCGTCTCTGGGAGAACTGAGACTGTAATTAAGCTTTGGTTTGGTGACATGGGGCTTAGCCTAAGCGACTCTGTTCTGGGCCTGATGTCTTGTTTTTAAGAAAGGCTCGGGGCATTGTTTATATCTCTGTTGAAAACGTGGGGTGGAGGTGACACCCCGGGCACTTGAAATGGCAGATGCAAGTTTGGTTTCTGGGTCCTCTTTGGCGCGCGGGTTCCCAGGGCTTCCGCAGACTTTGCGAGAAGTCCCGCTGGTGGGTTTTTGCTTTACATCTGCACCTGAAGTCGGTTGTTAACCGTCAATACCAAAAATACTGCTTTCAGTTAAAAAGAAGCTCACATCAACCGCTGTAACTCTTTCTGTTGAAAGAAGCCGCAAAGATTCTCGTCTTCCTGGGCGCATAAAAGCATCTCACCGAAAAGCTGAGCTCCGCTGGGATTGGGCATCTGTTACATTTGACTTTTTGTTTCTTTACAAAATTTAGGAGTAGCTTCTCAATAGATACAGTGGGCAGCAGATGATAAAGATGAATTTTTAAAAACTGTCATAATTTTCTTTTGGCCTCTGGCCAAGGCAGCAGTGTCTGGGAGCTGACTGGGGTGCCAGCTAACTTCCTATGGCTAAACTTTAGGTGGCTTTGTTTCTTATACAGTTTTTTAAAGTGCGTTAGTGAAAGAAATAAAAGGAGAGAGAAGGGGGAGGGATTGGAGAAGAGAAAGGGGAAGGACAGGGAAGGAAGGATGGAAGACCTTAAATTCTCCTTTCCCGAGGAAGGATTATTTAGTAAACAGCGAACTTGTGAGGTAGACCATGAAGGGGTCGTGTATTCCTCACAGTCTCAGGCCATCCTATGTCTGGGCATAGTTAGCTCGTCAGGGGGACTTGGAGAAAGTTAGAAAACCAGAGCGGTGTCAGAGAGGGACCTCCATCCTGGGTTCTGAGCTAGGAAAGGAGCTGTGTGTTATCAGACACTCAAATAGGTGAATTTGAGGACGAGCAGAGGTCAGTAAGGATAACTTCCGACCTTCTACCACTTGTAATTTTTTAGAGTACTTCTTAACACTATAGACTTTATATATATATCCATGATCTCATTAAACTCTCAAAGTAATAGTGTAAATAAAAGAGGTACATGTGGCACCCACAGTGAGGTTCCCCTTGTAGTAGGGAGAATTCTAGCCCGAGCCAATGATTCAAGGCTGCCTGGAATCCATCCTGATTGGGGGCGGGGCCTGTAACCATAGAGACACACGTGGGGCGGGGCCTTTTCCGGTAGGGAGGTGTGGAAGGGGGCCCAGATGATCCCAGGGAGGGTGAGTATCCCTGAGCCTCTCAGCTGAGCTCCTGGAAGGCACTGGGTGCTTCCTGGTGAAAGAGATTCAGATCCTGAGAGGGGTTCAGCACGAGAGGTCGTCTTCATCCCTGGCTTAGAAGCTCAAGGGGCCACATGACAAGGAAGGAGGCTGCTTCCATGCCTTAGGGGTGACAGCCAGCGAGGCGGCCTCTGTTTCATTTGCATTATTAATATGTTTTCCACCAGGTTCAGAAACGTTTCTTGCTGCCATATAATAGACTGAGTCACATGTTTTTCTTTCTTTCTTTTATGCTTTTGCTTGCTCTCCCTCCCTCCTTTCCTTCCTTCCTACTATACTTTAAAACTGTGAGAGAAAGAAGTCCTTCTTGGTGTAAGGACTGAATGAAAACAGGTTCTGGGTGGTTTGCTAGCTCCTGGTCTTAAACAATCAGCAGAACAATAAATTTAGGCTTGAATTGGTGTTTGCCATGTTTCATAGTGTAAATACACTGAGCGTGATTGATTTCAAGCTTCGACGTGAAGGCTCTTCACTGTCAGAAAGGCCTGCAGAAGCACGGGGTGATGTGTCCCACGCAGAGACACTAGGAGTGAATAACCAGAAAACAGGGCTGACAGTGACACGTGGTTCTGTAAACAGGAAGGGTGGAGTTCTGAGCATCTGTTGCCCTTGTTTTTAATGTAATTTGTGAATATCTGTAATTTAATTTTTAACGAAGACTGTGTTTAACAACCAGCTCCTGTAATTCCTGAAAACTCGACAACTGGCTCTCCCGGGCTGGTTCTGACCACCCCCAGCACAGCGCTGCGCGTGCCCTTGGGGGCGGGAGGTCTGTGTTCCCTCCTGTCACTGGGCCGTGACCTCCCAGTGGGATCACGGGCCTCCCTTCACGTTGAGGATGTGCTGCGTCCTCACTGATGGGAGAGCGAGGCGGCGCCTGAGCTCTGACGCAGGTGGGTCCGGCGTGGTGTCTCCGGAGTCTGCCGCAGGCACGGGACGTCACTTCTCCCCTGCTTCCCCTTCTGTTTAGAGTTCCGTTACAACAGTCGTCTCTGTGTTCTAACTGAATGTTAGAATTCCCTTGTCTGAGTGAGGTAACTGATGCTCGGATAAAACTACTTCCCAGACATCACAGCGCTGAACGTCTCTGACTCAGCACTGAAACCGCGTCTTGAAGGCCAAGCCCGCTGGGGTTCCCTGACATCGGTTGCAGCTGAAGTCAGTCTCACTAGTCTGTTCAGGCCCCAGCTCGGGATTGAGCAGACAGAGACGGACTGACTGCAGCCTTGTCTCTGGAAGCGTTTCACCAGTGAGAGGTGTGGTCTGGAGAAGGCGCCCGTGAGGGGTGAGAGCGGGGCCCCGCCTGGGCCGTCAGGGGACGGAGGTGGCCGGGATGCCTCCCGCATCTGAGACTATTGAGCACAAACACGGGACGCGTTCCTGCACTGGGAGCTACGGGGATTGCAGACCTAGAGAGGGGAAGGGGTCTAGGGTCCGATACTCGCATGTCCCACATGGATCAGCTTTAACATTCTCTTATCAGCGTGCTTCAGGACCACTTCTGATGGTGATAGTCTTGCAAGACCCCAGGTGCCCCAGGACCCAATTCATTCACAGCTCAGACTGACGCATAGACATACTCTGTGAGAAATCATTAAGTCCTTTTAAAACAAGTACATAATAAAAATATTAATGTTAGTATTTTCTTATGTAGTTAAGCAGTCAGAAACATTGGCATCTCATTTAGCATGGCTTTTCCTTGAATGAATTCTGTTTCCTTGTTAAGGTTTGTAGGGCTGTTTTTACATCAAAAGCGATAGTGATCTTTTCCCTCAAAAATAACTTTATTCAGATATTAAAAATGTCCTCTTTATATTTTGTCTTGGTCATCCTAAATTAATCCTTAATCTCAGGGTAGGTGAATTTAATTTTCACTGTTACTCCTCTAAGCTCACACCAGCTACAGGCAATTGGTTTGAGGATTCCCTTTATTAAATATTGTGATTGTATTCTGCTTACTCTGTTGGGAGGGCAGGTGGCTGTATATTGCAGTGACATACACTCAGGGGCACTTCAGCTTCCTATTTTCCCTTTTGGAAGAACTTATTGTCTTCAGGATGTTTTATTGTGTTGTCAGTTTTCCCAGCTTAAACGTGTGTGAGTCACGTTTCTCTTGGCTTCACCGCGTCTTGGGCTCTTGGCTCCTTGTTTATGGAGGGCATCCCAGCCTTTGCGGCCCCCTCCACACCACGGCCCCTGCCCCATCATCTAACAGCACAGCTGCTCTTGTCCTCCTCCTGCCCCCCAGGGTGAGTGCTGGCATCTGGAAGGACCCCCGTGTCACCACTGGTGGAGACACAGAAGTTCCAGCACGCACCCCCCCACCCCGCACCCCGATGGATCCCCTGAGGCCGATTCCTCCCGTCACTTCCGGGCATGAATGCAGGGCTGTGGTCCAGAGTGTGCCGTGTGGCTTCACCTGGGAACGTCTGAAATGCTTGGGGGACACCAGCTGGCACTGAGGAGTCAGGTCCTACTGGGCCAGACTTCGACCAGTGAGACAGGAGATGACCAGGAGCTGGGGGTCCGTGGCCTCTCTTTGTCTGCTGATGCTGGACACAGTCCAGAGGTGGCTGCTAGCTGGGCCACCAGCTGCGTCTCTTTGTGAAGCAATGGCCTCTGAGTAATGCAAGACCTGCTCTCTGCTTCCAGACATTCCCTGTCTCTCTCCTCCTCCTCCTCCTCCTCCTCCTCACTCTGTTTCCCTTGGGGATTACATCTCCTCCTAAAACATGAGAACTTTCCTATTTAGTCAGTTATTGTCATTTACTGCCTCGATTTGTATATTACAATTACAAAGGCAAAAATAACAGAGGGTCATTTGAAAAAATTCCTTAGTTTTCCTTGTGAGCCTGGCACAAGCTGAAAAAAACACTCAATCCTTGTGTGACTACAGTTCAATTCGCTGCATAGTGGCATTGCTGATAGGTTGGAATCCACATGGAAGAGCAGAAATAAAAATACAAGAAAGTATTATGAGATACAACCTAATAAAATGAATCACGTGTCAAATAACACATCAGAGGCATCAAGCTGCCTCTGTACAGATATTTATAAAGTTGGATCATGAGTACAGAGTGTATGTTGGAAAACAGGACAAAGTATTGCATAGGCTTAAGTTACTGAGAAAAATCAGCCCCTGAAAACAATAGCCAAATATGTGTTTGTGCTTAGGAAATGGTCACACTGAAATCTCCTATCAAGTACCCACCAAGCACAAACATTGCTTCTTAACTCTCCTGTGGAAATCAGTGAGGACCACCCAGATGAAAGCAGGGAGAAGCTATGTATTCAAAATTTGTAGCAAGGATGTCAGCCACCATCACCTGCATTTGGCAGAGTCCCTAAGACTGCATTAGAGAAGGAGAGCTTTATGATGCAAAAAAAAATCAATCTTCAGTGCGTGCCCTACTTGGAGCTAATCCTAAATATTAAAGCTATGATTGTAATCTAATCTTTATTATTTCTCTGGAGAGATAAGTCCTAGATTTTTGCTAAAAATGGATTTTAAAAAACAGTAATCTTGATACGATTTTGAATTAAAAAGGGATGAGTGAAATTGGAGGGACAAGGTGAAAGGATGAAAAGACTAATATTCCAGCCTATACAGAGTAATAGCTGTATGATTGATGAGATGAAGGACAAGCTTTTTCTGAAAAAGAAAAAAATTTAGGAGGTGGGGTGATGTGGTCTGACAGCAAGCTGCACTATATTCACAGCATTTAAACACTTCAAAAATGGTATTGCTTTTCTCTTTCTTAGTCCCAGAGAAGTTTCTCCTACTGGTTTTGTCATGTCAGATTCAGAAAGTTAGAGATAAGTGGGACAATATCCATCACTTCTGAGGTTTGATTTGGTAAAAAGGCAGTGAGTGGTATTTCGATTGTTCCATCCACCAGGTAATCAACTAAATGCACACAGACATGACTTTCACCCTTAATGAGATTGTGATTCAATTATGTTTAAAAATGGAAGAACATTTGAATAAAAATATAAGAAGATAAATTGAGGTCTGGAGAGAAATTTAGAAGGAACGTCTATACTTCAAATATAATCAGCCATAACATAAGCAAATTTCATTTGCAGCTGCAAATGGAAAGAAATAAATTAAACACTGTCAATGGTTCTGCTTTCTCACAGTTCCAGATTCACCATAGAGAAATGTACATTACGTATTTTGAGAGACACTGCAATCAGAGGGCATTTAGCTTCGTGATGAAAATAGTTTTTATTAGTAAACAAAAATTGTTTTCTCTAAGTGATGGTGGACTGGCTTCCTAAGGCTGCTGTAACAAGATACCACAAACTGGGTGGTTTAAAGCAGTAGAAATGTCTTCATTCACAGTTCTGGGGGCTGGAGGTCTGAGATCAAGGTGTTGGCAGGGTTAGTGTTCTAAGGAGGCTATGAGGGAAACTGTCTTGCCTCGCCCTTTGCTTCTGGAAGGCGCCTGCAGCTCATTCCTGGAGCATCTTGGGCTGTGGACACATCACTTCCATCTCCACCTCTGTGTCCACAGTCCTGCTCCCCTGTATTTGCGCATCCTCTTCTCCTCTTCTGAGGACACTCTTGCTGGGTTTAGAACTCGCCCTAATTGTGTATGATCAGTTTCAATCCTTAACTCATTAAATTTGCAAAGACTCTATTTCCAAGTAAGGCCACATTCAAATGTTCTGAGTAGAAGGGAATTTGGGGAGACATTGTTGAACCCATGACAGATAGACTGTCTGAATTAATTATCTTAGAAAAAAGAGCCAAATAAAGCACAAGCTAGACTTTTACTACAAATTCTGGCCTGTTGCTTAATTGGAAATATGACCTTATTTAATAAACCAGTCTTGGAGAATCCTGTCTCTGAATTTCTTCATCTGTAAAATATAAATAACTTTGTTTTATCTATCAGAAACATAGCTGTGACCTTTGAATGAAATACTAATTTTAAAATTTTGTTGACAAGCATAAAATACTCTCTCAATGCAGAGTAAGCTTAATTTTGTTGCTGTTTACTTTTTTTACCTTCTCTGTTCTACGTTGGTCACTTTCAGAAACTATTGGACATGCTTTGTATCAGGTAAAGATCTCAGGAAAATAGTTTTGCATATTTATATGAAACTTAAGTTTTCAGCAGCTGTTTTCTAGAAAGTTTGCTCTTTGCTGATTTTCAAAATCATTGAAATCGTCAGGGAAGGATCACATATGAAATCCAAGTTGGTCAGTCATAGTTCTTTCTAGAAACTTGGAGAAGAAGGTTGCATGGAAAAGAAAAGATTATTGAATTAAATGATATTTCTGATATTTGCAAATTCACCCACTTGTTTCTGCCACCCCACTGCCCTGGATAATTTACCTGAAGAATGCTTCTGAGTCTTTCCCTGGCTCCTCCCTCCATTAGTGTGGCTCTAAGACCACAGATACACACGTGACTGCCAGACTCTTACATCCTGTCCAGACTTTTTCTCTGAGCTCCAGACATACACATCCAACTACTCATTTAGCATCTTCTCTTTGAGGTCTCAAAGACATCTCAAATTCACAGCTTCTCTAGATGTAGAATGGCGCTCTTGGGCCCCATGGTTTTTCTTAAATGCAGCATAGAACCTGGTCTTTTAGTGTGGTTTCCCATCGTAGTGAATTGCACTGCTGTCCTTTCAGGTATGAGCCTGAAGGCCTACCTGTCAGCCTCCGCTTCCATCCCCTAGTAGGCTCCGCATGCCCCGAGTCAGCAGTTACTGCCACTCTGACACTACACGGCCCTTCATGCCCTCTCACTCAGGTTAATTTCCATCAGCATCCTTGTCTAGCTCTAATGATTATTAATTCATGGTCAATCTTGATGTATCTGTGTGTATCCCACATACCACACTGCCTCCTTGATGACTTTGAAAACATTCTAGTCACCATTCCATTTCATCTCTATATAGTTTTAGATACCTATACAAGGTAAAGAATCTTTTAAAAAATGTTACCTGCAGTTTCATTGTCACAACTGAAGTAATAGTAATTTCTTACAGTATTGAGTATCAGTAAATGTTTAAACTCCTCCAGTCATCTCGTTTTTTCCTCATGCAGATTTTTGTTTGAATCAGGGTTTTTGCCATCAACAACCTCCCAATGGAGGTGACATCAGCCACCCAGTTGAAGCCCTGCTGTGATTCCCTTTGGTCTCAGAAGAACTATAACATTGCCACAGTCTCTAGGACAGTTGGTATTTGGACCCTACATATACTTGCATTCTTATCTTGCTTTCCACTTCCTCTGTGCTCTCTCATCTTAAAGATTGAAATTATTTCAATATGTCATTCACTGAGTAATTACTTTGGCAAATGGATTTGAAGACACTATTCCTTATTCCAGGAAAGCCTTTTCCTCCTCATATGCACCTCACTGGGAGATACTGGATCAAATTCTCATACTCTGGATGACATCTCTGACCAGGTTTGCTTGTTCAGCACACTCACTCATAGTACTACATCTTCTTCCTTTGTCCTACTTGTCACAAGTTATGCAAACAGTTGTACACTTTTTTTTTTTTACTTGTTTTATGTTTCCTCTCATTGGCTTAATTCCTTCTTCTTTCAAATGGTTTCTCTGTTTGATAATAGTCAATTTTTTTTCATTTATTTTTATTAGTTGGAGGCTAATTACTTTACAATATTGTAGTGGTTTTTGCCATACATTGACATGAATCAGCCATGGATTTACATGTGTTCCCCTTCCCGATCCCCGCTCCCACCTCCCTCCCCATCCCATCCCTCTGGGTCTTCCCAGTGTACCAGCCCTGAGCACTTGTCTCATGCATCCAACCTGGACTGGTGATCTGTTTCACCCTTGATAGTATACTTGTTTCTATGCTATTCTCTCAGAACATCCCACCCTCGCCTTCTCCCACAGAGTCCCAAAGTCTGTTCTGTACATCTGTGTCTCTTTTTCTGTTTGGCATATAGGGTTATCGTTACCATCTTTTTAAATTCAGTATATATGTGCTAGTATACTGTATTGGTCTTTATCTTTCTGGCTTACTTCACTCTGTATAATGGACTCCAGTTTCATCCATCTCATTAGAATTGATTCAAATGAATTCTTTTTAATGGCTGAGTAATATTCCATGGTGTATATGTACCACAGCTTCCTTATCCATTCGTCTGCTGATGGGCATCTAGGTTGCTTCCATGTCCTGGCTATTATAAACAGTGCTGATGGGCATCTAGGTTGCTTCCATGTCCTGGCTATTATAAACAGAACATTGGGGTGCACGTGTCTCTTTCAGATCTGGTTTCCTCAGTGTGTATGCCCAGGAGTGGGATAGCTGGCTCATATGGCAGTTCTATTTCCAGTTTTTTAAGGAATCTCCACACTGTTCTCCATAGTGGCTGTACTAGTTTGCATTCCCACCAACAGTGTAAGAGGGTTCCCTTTTCTCCACACCCTCTCCAGCATTTATTGCTTGTAGACTTTTGGATAGCAGCCATCCTGACTGGCATGTAATGGTACCTCATTGTGATAATACTAAATTAAAAAAAATGTAAGCATATCTTCAAATCTGTAAGGCTAGTTTAGGCACTGTTGGGGACCATTGAAGCAGACAGTAAATTATTTCTGTTAGAAATACTGTAAAGACATAAATATCCACAAGTTTCTCAACTCTTCAGAAGTCTTCATGATTTTAAGTCAATATTCCAAACCTTACTTAGGGACAGTGAAGCACTATCTTCTGTCCTTCTCAGAGGTTGTAATACATACACATGCATTGTAGATTTCCAAGCTCATCAGTTAAAATATGACGTTACAATTGTAATATTACACTATTATAATACTATCCAGAGTTCATTACATCTCGCCTCTGAGAAATAAGGAATTAAATCAAATCATGTAATTTTTACCTTAGAATCAAGAGAATTTTAGTATGCACTAAGAGTAAAGAAAGAGCAGCAGAAACATGGACAGATATTTTGAAGGGAAAAAAAAATCAATAGCCTCTGTGATGATAGCAACCCTACAAAACACCAGCAAGACATCAGAATGGCTGTGATAGAAACAAACAAAACTGGGAAAAAGTTTTATCTCAAGTCAGGAAAGCAGAAGAAATGTTATTACCAAGACAGTAGCCTTTCCCTTTTTTATGCTTGTGAGGATTGTAAATATCAAAAGGAAATATAAGGGAGGCTGAGATATATTTTAAACTATATGTCAAAGCATTATCTTCTGAATATAGGAATGCTATTATATATGGGAAGACATTATTTTTTTAATATTGAATTACTTAATACCATAACCTGAAACTTGGTATATGGTAGGCCCCCAATTCATTGTTTTGTAATAATGCCTTCAAGTTCATTGTTTTAAAATTAAAAGCTGTAGGTCTGATCAAATTATTTTTTGATAATCAGTAATGTTCAGTCTAATAAAATTTCATCTTGGAAAACTTCTAAGACAGTGTGGTCTATAATATCCAGCCATAATGTATGTCATGATGGTATGTGGTTTGCCAGAAAATAATCCATTTTAAAAAATACTTTAGTGTTACTGGATTGTGGTTGGTTTACAGTGCTGTGTTTCATGTGTACATCACAGTGACTCAATCACACATGTACAAGTGTTCATCCTTTCTTAGATGCGTATCTAGGCTTTCACAGAACCCTGAGTAGGGTTCCCTGTGCTGTATAGTGGGTCCTTCCTGGTTATCTATCTTACATATAGTAGCGTGTGTGTGTGTCTATCCAAGCTCCCAGTTCATCCTTCCCTCTCCAAGTTTCCCCTTTGGTGACCGAAAGTTTGTTTTTGATATCTGTAGGTTTTGTTTCTGTTTCGTAAATAAGTTCATCTGTATCTTTTTAAATTAGATTCCACATACGAGTGATATCGTATAGTATTTGTCTCTCTCTGTCTGATTTACTTCATGCAGTATGATAATCTCTAGGTCCCTCCTTTTGCTGCAGATGGCGTTATTTGTTATTCTTTGTTATGGTTGAGTAATATTCCATTGCATATGTGTGCCACATCTTCTTTATTCATTCCTCTGTTGGTGGGCATCTAGGTTGCTCCCATGTCTTAGCTATCATAAATAATGCTGTTGTGAACATTTGGGTGCATGCATCATTTCAGATTATAGTTCTCTTCAGGTATACGCCCAGAAGTGGGATTACTGGATCATATGGTAGCTCTCTATTGTAGATTTTTAAGGAACCTACATACTCTTCCATAGTAGCTGCACCAATTGATGTTCCCACCAGCAGTGTGGGAGGACAATCTTTTCTCCGTACCGTCTCCAGCATTTATTGTCTGCAGACTTGTTGATGGCCATTCCGACTAGTGTGAGGGGATTCCTCATTGTAGTTTTGATTTGCATTTCTCTGATAGTGATATTGAGCATCTTGTCAACTGCTTTTTGACCATCTGTATGTCTTCTGTGGAGAAGTGTTTATTTGTTCTGCTCAATTTTGATTGGATTGCTGGTTTGTTTTTTTTTATGTAGAGCTCCATGAGCTGTTTGTATACCAAACAATTCATTAAAGTGGGTTACCACAGTTACCACTATCACAATTTTACTTTTTTAGGGTAAGTCTCCATGTCTTTTTGATAATTCCTTCAGTTCTGTTTCTAAAGTTAACTAATTGATTTACTTATTTTGGTCTGCACTGGGTCGTCATTGCTGCGTGTGTGGGCTTTCTCTAGTTCCGGTGAGAGGAGGCTGCTCTTCAGCTGCAGTGCACAAGCTTCTCATTGTGGTGACTTCTCTCATTGTGGAGCATGGGCTCTAGGCACCTGGGCTTCAGTAGTTGCAGTGTGTGGGCATAGTTGCCTCATGGGGTATGGAATCTTAGGTCCTGGATCAGAGATTCAACTGGGCCCTCTGCAATGGCAGGCAGATTCTTAACCACTGGACCACCAGGGAACCCCTCCTTCAGCTCTTTAAGAGCCTAAATTTGAAGGTCTTATTTGATCGGGGAGCAAATCATAGAAACTGATGCAGGATGCCAGTAGCTGAATAGCACTGCTTTGTGGCCACAGTCTTTCATGGTAATTGAAATATACGTGAGAGGGAAAAGGAGTAAGTTGAAAGGGAGGGACAGAGTAAAGGGAACCTGGAGAAGACTATACTCTCCACTGTGTCTGTAGTTCCTGAAACAGTGCCTGTCCCAGTTAAGCACACATAGTATGTGTTACATGCGTGATTAGATGGTGATGTTCAAGGGAAACTCATTGATCTAGAGGGACTCTGAGTGAGGGCTGGATGTGCGTCATTAGCCACAGGGCTGGCCCTGTGAGTCCCAGGCCCTCCACGTGCTCCAAAGACGATGTGCAATCACAAACCTTGTTGAAGTTTTAAAATTTATTTTGGGGTCTGTAATCCTTGGTTTTGAATGGTTCTAATTATGACATTATCTTTTAAAAAATCCTTCCTAGAATGGAAAGTTTAGCATTTTGTTCAAAGCTAAAAGTCATCTGGTGATTAAAATGAAAAAAAGTAAACTATATTAACTGTAACATGGAACTATATGACAATGAATCGTTCTACTTCTAAATTACATTAGGAAGAAGAGTCCAAAATGCACTGGTCACTGCTAAGAAGAACCTGGCCTCCAAAGTTGAGTACTTAGGATGTCCTGATAATCTTTCAGTAGAGTATTTCTTAAGTGCTTTATAATTTCTTAGAATAGTGGTTTGAAATGTTCTATTTAGTGCTCTTGAGTGGCTTTGTAATGGATCAGTGTCTACTTTTGATGTATTTTATGTATTTCTATATTTTGTTTTTTTGTTTTTGGGTATATCTGTAAATACAATTGATTTTTTGCTGTGTTTCCCTTCTATCGAGTGACTGTGCTAAACTCGCGTTAATTGTGATAGCTTATCTCTGTATTCATTTGGATTTTCTCTGTGTACCAGTCATCTGTGAAGGATGGCAGTTTTATTTCTTCATTTTCTAAGCTTGCCTTAATGCATTACATAGGCCTTCCAGTAAAATGTCAGAGAGAATTGGTGATAGCAGCCATCCTTATTTTATTTCTGATCTCAAGGGAAAGCTTTCAATATTTCACAATGAAATGCGAGGTTTGCTGGAAGATTCTTACAGATATGCTCTATCAGATTCATGAAGTTCTCTTTTATTCCAAGTTTGCTAAGGTAGTTTTCATTAATGAGGATTGAATTTTGTGATTCGCTTTTTCTGCATCAATGTGAATATTTTCTCCCTTGTTTTTCTGCATCCAAGTGAATATTGTTTTCTCGGTTGTTTTCTTAATGTGGTGGATTAAATTGATGATTTCTTTCTCTTTTGGGGAAATTGTTATTGAAGTATAACATGCATACAGAAAAGTGCAGAAATCATAAATGTGTAGTATAGTGAATTTTGGCAAATGAAATTAGAGTGGCAACTGCCACATGAAGGTATAAGCCATTACTAGGGCACCAATATTCTTGCCTGGAAAATCCTATGGACAGAGGAGCCTGGTGGGCTATATGGTCCATGGGATCACAAGAGTTGGACACGACTTAGAGACCAAACCACCAGGGTGCCAGAAATAGTCTTGAACCCTTTTTAGTGTAGGACTCTGTAACTAGTATCTGGATTTCTAATGCCATATATTGGTTTTGCCTTATCTTGGGGATGGGGTGAGCATCTGGCTCCCTTCATTTCAGAATTGTGTTTGTGCAATTTATCTTAGTTGCAAGTAGTTTTAGTTTGCTTGTTCTCATTGCTGGAGAGTGTTCCACCGTATGAACACATGACTGTATGGTTCCCATGCTCCTGGTCATGGCTATGTTGCATCTTTTTGAGGGGCTGTGATGATTAGTGCATGCAACAATATTATTGAACAGGTCTCTTGTGACTGCATCCATGCATTTCATGACCCAGCAATACCACTTCTGGGCATACACACTGAGGAAACCAGATCTGAAAGAGACACGTGCACCCCAATGTTCATCGCAGCACTGTTTATAATAGCCAGGACATGGAAGCAACCTAGATGCCCATCAGCAGATGAATGGATAAGGAAGCTGTGGTTCATATACACCATGGAATATTACTCAGCCGTCAAAAAGAATTCATTTGAACCAGTCCTAATGAGATGGATGAAACTGGAGCCCATTATACAGAGTGAAGTAAGCCAGAAAGATAAAGAACATTACAGCATACTAACACATATATATGGAATTTAGAAAGATGGTAACGATAACCCTATATGCAAAACAGAAAAAGAGACACAGAAATACAGAACAGACTTTTGAACTCTGTGGGAGAAGGTGAGGGTGGGATGTTTCAAAAGAACAGCATGTATACTATCTATGGTGAAACAGATCACCAGCCCAGGTGGGATGCATGAGACAAGTGCTCGGGCCTGGTACACTGGGAAGACCCAGAGGAATCGGGTGGAGAGGGAGGTGGGAGGGGGGATCGGGATAGGGAATAAGTGTAAATCTATGGCTGATTCATGTCAATGTATGACAAAACCCACTGAAATGTTGTGAAGTAATTAGCCTCCAACCAATAAAAAAATTAAAAAAAAAAAAAAAGACACACTCACCTAAGAGTGGAGTTTCTGGGTCAGAGATTATGTCTATCTTCTGCTTTATAATCAGTGAAAGTGAAAGTGTTAGTCACGTCTGACTCTTTGTAATCCCATGGACTGTAGCCTGTTTGTGGAATTTTTCAGACAAGAATACTGGAGTTGGTTGCCATTTCCTTCTCCAGCAGATCTTCCCAACTCGGGGATCGAACCTGGGTCTCCTGCATTGCAGGCAGATTGTTTACCATCTGAGCCACAAGGAAAGTCCCTTTAGTATCAGCAGATACCGCCTAACAGCTTCTCTAGTGATTGTACCACTTTGCACTTTCACCACCAACATGTGAGAGTTCATAGTACGTTCTTGGTAGATAATAGGTGTTTATATTGAAAGAATATCTTTCACCTCCTAGGGAGGTGATTGAGGGCAGTAGGAAGTAGTGGGATTGGCCTCTGGTTCAAAGAAGTGTTTGTATGGTGTTTGGTTTTATATTTTCCTTCCCTGGTGTTGAGTATATTACCTTACAGCAAGTAGCTATAAGGCTTCAACTGAATTGAAAGGTATCACTAGAGTCTCCTCCACAAGACCTGGCTTGTAGAATCAGCAAGGGTATACTGGTGGATGTGGGCACTGAAACTCATGTAGACAGGAGTGGTGGGAGAACAAGAGAAGAGTATGGACATCGATGTGAAAAGACCTTGCAGATGAGTTTCCCGCCTTGTATTTTTTCTCAGGGATTTTGTGGTGAATAGTCAATGTTAGGGAATTCCCTGGTGGTGGTCCAGTGGTTAGGACTCGAGCTTTCATTTCTGGGGCCCTGAGTTTGATTCCTGATCAGGGAACTAAGATCCTGCAAGCCTCTTGGCACAAGCCAAAAAAAATGGCTTCCCTTGTAGCTTGGTCGGTAAAGAATCCACTTGCAATGTGGGAGACCTGAGTTCAATCCCTGGGTTGAGAAGATCCCCTGGAGAAGGGAATGGTTATCCTCTCCAGTATTCTTTGCTGGAAAATCCCATGGACAGAGGACTCTGGCAGGCTACAGTCCATGGGGTGTCAAGAGTTGGACACAACTTAGCAATGAAACCATCACCACCGCAGTCAATGTCAGTTATTCCATTTATTATTCTTATCATTTAATACTGTTTAAAAGCTGAAATTGTTTGGGGGTCAACCTTAGAAGGATACGGGGAAAGTCTGGTATGGAGAAATCCAATTCCACCACCCACCACTACCCCTCCTCACAGTCAGGGCATTTCTGTTAATTTCAGCTGACTGCCATCAAGGGTATCATTTGAAGATACTGCTTTGCTTTAAAAAAAAGAAATCATTGATACAGTGATTTTTTTTTTGATAAATCCTGAGTTCTTTGTTTCCTGTCTCAAACCACCTGTGAACCATTTTTAGCATTTCTTTTCAGCTGTCACTTGGTGATAATGTAGGTGTATGCTTTTCTTTGTGCAAGGGTCATCCTGACATATCGTTGGTTCCTTTTGTTTTTGTCCGTTTTGTCTTTAATCACAGCACTCCTTTGTTACATTTTTTGTCAAAGAATATCTATTCTCCCACTCTTTCAGTCACACCTGACTTGGTGATATTTTTGCCATTGCTAATGTGGATTATTTCTTGCAATCAGAAAAACTGGAAGCAGATTTTTACATCAGTTGGGTTTTAGCAAAGCAGTCACATCTTGATATATATGATATGACATGAATTAGCCAGTTTGAACATTTCACATCACCTCTAAAGGAAGTGGACTGTACTAAGTAATTCTTAATGATGCTATAAATATTGGTAACTTGGAAAAGCATGATTGATTTAATCATTTGACTAGAAGAAAAGGAAAGTTTCTCAGGGAGGTATCAAAGCTAGATAATAATAGACATTTTATAAATAGTGTTTTGTCTCTTAGTAATGTTCACATTAGACAGATTTTCCATAGTTGTTTAATTACTTTGGAGCATTTAGTTTTCCTTTAAGTTTCTGTTGTTGTGGTGATAATGGTTTATTCTGTTCCAAAATCTGTGCCCCTGTAAAAGATGGCCAACAGAGCTTTCTTGTGGGAGAAGTCAGCAGTCTGTAACCCAGAAGGGGGTCTTTACTAGAACCTGACCATGCTGACACCCTGCCAGCCTGCAGAACTGTGAGAAAGACGTTGTTGTTGTGTATAAGCCAGCCAACAGGTGCTGGTGGTAAAGAGCTGCCTGCCTCTTACGTCAGGAGACATAAGAGATGGGGGTTCGATCCCTGGGTCAGGAAGGTCCCCTGGAGAAGGGCATGGCATCCCACTCCAGTATTCTTTCCTGGAGAATCCCATGGACAGAGGATCCTGGTGGGCTACAGTCCAAAGGGTCACCAAAGAGTCGGACACGACTGAAGCGACTTAGCACGCAGGCACAGTCCAGCCAGTCTGCGGTATTTTGTTACGGCAGCCTGGACAGACCATGCACCAGTGTACATGACTGTACAGTCCCTCCCCTTCGTACTTCACACTCACTGTTATAGCGTTTCCCGCCACCCAGGCCTAAGACACACCTTCTCCCCATCATCGAGATCCTGCTCCTCTGTGGGGGAGGGGAAGGAGGTGATCCGCTATTGGGAATTCAAATGCGGCCCTGAGGATCTTGGAATCCCCCAGGCAGCCATTGGATTCAAAAGTTATCTTTCAATTTGTTAATGTGGTGTATTACATTGATTGATTTGCGGATATTAAAGAATCCTTGCATTCCTGGGATAAAGCCCACTTGGTCGTGGTGTATGATTTTTTTAATATGTTGTTGGATTCTGTTTGCTAGAATTTTGTTAAGGATTTTTGCATCTATGTTCATCAGTGATATTGGCCTGTACTTTTCTTTTTTTGTGGCATCTTTGTCTGGTTTTGGAATTAGGGTGATGGTGGCCTCATAGAATGAGTTTGGAAGCTTACCTTCCTCTGCAATTTTCTGGAAGAGTTTGAGTAGGATAGGTGTTAGCTCTTCTCTAAATTTTTGGTAGAATTCAGCTGTGAAGCCATCTGGTCCTGGGCTTTTGTTTGCTGGAAGATTTTTGATTACAGTTTCGATTTCCTTGCTTGTGATGGGTCTGTTAAGATCTTCTATTTCTTCCTGGTTCAGTTTTGGAAAGTTATACTTTTCTAAGAATTTGTCCATTTCATCCAAGTTGTCCATTTTATTGGCATAGAGCTGCTGGTAGTAGTCTCTTATGATCCTTTGTATTTCAGTGTTGTCTGTTGTGATCTCTCCATTTTCATTTCTAATTTTGTTAATTTGGTTCTTCTCTCTTTGTTTCTTAATGAGTCTTGCTAATGGCTTGTCAATTTTGTTTATTTTTTCAAAAAACCAGCTTTTAGCTTTGTTGATTTTTGCTATAGTCTCTTTAGTTTCTATTGCATTTATTTCTGCCCTGATTTTTAAGATTTCTTTCCTTCTGCTAACCCTGGGGTTCTTCATTTCTTCCTTCTCTAATTGCTTTAGGTGTAGAGTTAGGTTATTTATTTGGCTTTTTTCTTGTTTCTTGATGTAAGCCTGTAATGCTATGAACCTTCCTCTTAGCACTGCTTTTACAGTACACCATACACAAAAATAAACTCAAAATGGATTAAAGATCTAAATGTAAGACCAGAAACTATAAAACTCCTAGAGGAGAACATAGGCAAAACACTCTCCGACATAAATCACAGCAAGATCCTCTATGACCCACCTCCCAGAATATTGGAAATAAAAGCAAAACTAAACAAATGGGATCTAATGAAACTTAAAAGCTTTTGCACTACAAAGGAAACTATAAGTAGGGTGAAAAGACAGCCCTCAGATTGGGAGAAAATAATAGCAAATGAAGAAACAGACAAAGGATTAATCTCAAAAATATACAAGCAACTCCTGCAGCTCAATTCCAGAAAAATAAATGACCCAATCAAAAAATGGGCCAAAGAACTAAACAGACATTTCTCCAAAGAAGACATACAGATGGCTAACAAACACATGAAAAGATGCTCAACATCACTCATTATCAGAGAAATGCAAATCAAAACCACAGTGAGGTACCATTACACGCCAGTCAGGATGGCTGCTATCCAAAAGTCTACAAGCAATAAATGCTGGAGAGGGTGTGGAGAAAAGGGAACCCTCTTACACTGTTGGTGGGAATGCAAACTAGTACAGCCGCTATGGAGAACAGTGTGGAGATTCCTTAAACAACTGGAAATAGAACTGCCATATGACCCAGCAATCCCACTTCTGGGCATACACACTGAGGAAACCAGATCTGAAAGAGACACGTGCACCCCAATGTTCATTGCAGCACTGTTTATAATAGCCAGGACATGGAAGCAACCTAGATGCCCATCAGCAGACGAATGGATAAGAAAGCTGTGGTACATATACACCATGGAATATTACTCAGCCATTAAAAAGAATTCATTTGAATCAGTCCTAATGAGATGGATGAAACTGGAGCCCATTATACAGAGTGAAGTAAGCCAGAAAGATAAAGAACATTACAGCATACTAACACATATATATGGAATTTAGAAAGATGGTAACGATAACCCTATATGCAAAACAGAAAAAGAGACACAGAAATACAGAACAGACTTTTGAACTCTGTGGGAGAAGGTGAGGGTAGGATGTTTCAAAAGAACAGCATGTATACTTTCTATGGTGAAACAGATCACCAGCCCAGGTGGGATGCATGAGACAAGTGCTCGGGCCTGGTGCACTGGGAAGACCCAGAGGAATCGGGTGGAGAGGGAGGTGGGAGGGGGGATCGGGATGGGGAATAAGTGTAAATCTATGGCTGATTCATATCAATGTATGACAAAACCCACTGAAATGTTGTGAAGTAATTAGCCTCCAGCTAATAAAAAAAAAAAAAAAGTTAGAGCTTTTCTTTTTTTAAAGAGGCAGCTTCAACTAAGAAATGGATTAAAATATGTGGATATATATCAAGAATAATTATTTTGCATTTCTTAGCAGAATATATGTCTACTACAGGTCACAGGTATTTTTCTCAAAAGTGTATTTTTCAGATGATCTTACTAAAAATTTTTATTTACAAAAAAGGTTAAGCATGTTTTTTCAAGTTTTCAGGTGTCTTTGTCCTCATGGGACAGCATGGCATTGGCAGAGCTCTGAGTTCTCCATGTCTGGGAAGCTTTCTCCGCAACTGAAACCAAGTGGAAGTGTGATGAGTGGAGTGGGCGGGTGGGCCTCGCAGACTCTGCCATTGGCTGGGTGGACCACTCCCCACAGAGCGAGGTCACAGACAGACCGCTTCTGTTCTTGCTTCTCCCCATGTTTCTTGCCACATTGCATTCGGCAAACCAACACTTGGAATCATTTTTCTTTTCAACCTTTAATTTGGTTTCCTAGTTTTGTTAAGAAAAGGTAATGAGGTTTGCTTTTTTTTAATCTCAGAAAGGATAACTATCTTCCTCCTTTTATTGAACACATTTACTTTGGCAGGGCACACACCTGCTCAGGGGCTCTCTGTTATTTGGAAAAGGAGTTTTCTTTTGAGTTGGCGAAATCATATTCTTTCTTTGATGGAACTGTTCAAATCTCCACCCTGCCAGCTCTTTTAAAATACTCACGGCTGACCTGCAACATACTGTGTTTGTTTACAGTTTCTTGACTCCCTTAATTTACTGAGCATTTTAGCACTTGGCTCAAAGCTTTCTCTCCCCACCCCAGAACGTGACATGTTTTTCATGGTGATTTTACCGTCTCTGTAGATGTTTCATCCAGTATCCCCATCTTCCTGTCTTGGAAATGCCTCGTTTTCATCTTACCTCAACCCCAAGTAGCACCCTAGATTTTGCTGTCATCAAGGGCTGTGCTGACTCCCATCTCCCTGACCACCTCTCTGGGTCTCAGCTGCTCCCCTGGCCCTCCCTTCGCTCCATCGTGACCCCTGCTGAGGCATCTCCTCTCCCTGTCCAAGTCCTCCTCCTATTCTCATCGCTCTTCTCTCATTCTTTTCCGTGGTCCATCGCCACAGTTCCGTTCTTACCCATCAGCTTTCTTGCCCTGGGTAGCTCTGTTGTAGGCACCGGGCATTACCTCTTCTTGGTTAAATCAAATCTTTCACCTACTCTCTGTCTATAACCGAGCAGCTCACTATGGTTGAAGAAAAGCCCTGGGCCATCATGACAGGTCTCATTGTAGTTAATGACCACTGACCTCAAGTAGACTTTCAGACTCTTTGGTGATACATTTTCCTTTTATTTGACTTTTTCAAATTTTCTCTGTCCATTACTTGCCCAGAAAACTCAAGTAAAGCTGTAACTTTAGTCATCTATGCAAAGACTAATTTAACAGAACAACTTAACCAAAGGCCAGTTTAACAGATTTTTTTTTGTCAAAACATTACAGATTCCGCAAATAACATGACCGATTCAAATTCTTATAACCATTTCTATGGCTTGTACTTTCAGCTTCCATTATTGTTTTAGTAGAGTTTCAAAATAAAAACAAATAGACATTAATTAAAAATGACTCAATGATTTAAAAATATATGACTTGACATTTTAGCTATCTAAAATTAACATCAAGGCTATTAGACTGGGGGAGCAATTATGAATATTTGAGTGTGAAATGTACACAAGAGGCTGCATGGATATACTTTTATATCAACTTGATTGTTACCAGTAAAACACAGGGAGGAGAAGAGGGTGTTTACCTTCCACACACACAGTAATTCTAGTGTTTTGTATTACTTCTTGATGGAACAAACAGTCATTGCTTATCATCAATCCAGGAGAAACCACCCATTCCTGACAGAGCCCCTGCGGGTACACAAAATATAGAAAGCTGAAAGCTTTTCCTAGCTGAGAGCATCTTCCCATCAGCAGACGTCATGGTTGGAAATTGAAGAAGAGAAATTCCAGTTATTCGGGGGAAATGTGAGAACATGGACACAGTTAAAGGCATGGAGGCTGTTTCCAGGCTTGTCTTTGTCTTCAGATGCTGTTTTCTCTCTGACTGTTCCACTGGGTGTTATTGTGGAAGCCTGGCAACAAACACACTAGTAATTTTACTTGTTTCATGTAGTGCAGTTCCCCAAAGAATTTAGTCAGGGGACTTTAAATTTGTTATTCTTGTAATATAAAAAAGTGAAAATAGAAACTGGTAGGGGAAGCAAAGAAACAAAACCAAGATGCCAGAAAGCGTCAAGATTGAAAAACAGGAAAGGAGAAAGGAAAATGAAGAAAGAATTCACGAAAGAAGATTTTTAAAAAGTTAGTGTATATGTGTGTGCCACGTCACTTCAGTCCTGTCCCACTCTTTGCAACGCTATGGACTGTAACCCCCCAGGCTCCTCTGTCCATGGGATTCTGCAGGCAAGAATTCTGGAGTGGGTTGCCATGCCTTTCTCCAGGGGATCCTCCTGACCTAGGGATTGAACCTGTATCTCTTATGTCTCCTGCATGGGCAGGCAGGTTCTTGCCACTAGTGCCACCTGGGAAGCACATTCAAATTACTATAAAAGGGGTAATAGTTTCACTACCACTTATTTAATGGTCACCTACCATTGTTCTGCGACTTCATGTGGAGTAACTATTTGAATCTTGATCATGGCCCTAGAGGCCGGTGCAATTATTCTTATTGCCAGTACTTAGTAAAACAGGAAAAGACTCATGGTTGCAGAAGGCACAGCTCATTCATGGTTGGTCATGGAAGTAGGACAGACATGTTTGAAAGCATTTTGGTAACAGGCATTGAGAAACTTAAGAATAATCAGCCCATTTTCAGTTAAATCAACTCTTCTCAATTAGATTAACTCTTCTCAGGGAACAATATTGTACATAACAAAGTTTTGTAATTTGAAATGTTTAAAGTAATAGAGCATAACAGCAAGTCAGGATGTTATGTAGGCTTAATCATGGAGCTTAAGAAGAGTACAAGCTTATGAAAATGTACACAATATAATAACCGGGAAAAGGAGGATACAAACCACATGATTCCTTTTGTGTAAATGGAATTGCATATGATTGTAGAAAAGAAGATGGAAGAAATAGGGCAGGAGGTTCCCCCCCCCTAATAGTGAAGCATGGTGATTTTCATACCTTTTAAGACTTCCAAGTTTTCTACATTTAAAACAACAACAACAGAAAAACTCAGGTGTGGTAGGTGAGTGCGCCTCTGGCCCTGGGTCCAGACTTTCCCTCATGCCCTCCCACCCTTCTCCGGCCTCAGATGACTTGCTCTGGCCGGTGGGACAGGAGCACCTCTGATGCTTATGTTTCTGGGCTCCTCTCATCGGCGACATTGCTGAAAGAGGCTCCCTGATGGGGCTGTGGAAGGGAACTGCAGCAAGGCTCACCAGTCCCAGGCTAGGCCAGCCTCCATCCCCAGGCTTCCGGCCAACAAGCTGGTGGCTTCCACAGAGCCTGAGTGCGCAGCTCAGCCAGCCAGACTCGGCCAGACCAGCAGAACCGCCGCTGCTGCCCGAGCACGGGCAGGTTCACGCCCGGCGGCTGGTTACCCCCTTCCCCAATGAGATCTGGGATGAGGTGTGGCAGAGAGAGTTAACTTACGCAGGAGGCCGTAGATTCCAGAGCTTTACTGAGTGGCAGGTCCAGATTTAAAAACCTTCGTCCATCAAGATGTGGGCAGGGTCTTCTGTTATTCGTCTTCTGAGTAACCCTGTGTTTGAGCCTGGCTTTATACCCTCCATGTATTGAACTGGCCAGCCCCACCACTCTTTCCCTAATTACCACCCCTGTGATCAGACTCTCTCTCAAGGCTGCCCCAGCTTCCCCTGACAGCCTGGGCTGAGCCGTGTGCTGGTTGAACAGGGTTGTCTGCAGTGGGAGGCAGGGTCAGGCCCGCCGCATGCGGCCTCTGGGCGGTGGTGATAATTGGTCCGTGTCCAGTGATGAGGGTGGCGTCAGCAGACGTGTCCAGTGTGCTGGAGGAAGCACACAGGTGCGTCACAGGGTGGAGAGGAGCTGTAACCCCGCAGCCTGGCTCTGCCCTGGGGCTCCTCACCAGCTGCAGCCCTGCATCTCACAGCCTTTTCTAAACAAAGAGGGCTTGATGTGCGTCTGCTTAGAGGGAAAAACTGCCCCAGTCAAAGTCTCCCCAAGGCCCTCTCTAGAGCAAGCCCATGTGCTACCCTGAGCCTGGGGGTGAATAAAACTTACTGTGACCTTTCCAAATGTCCCCTTCTCCGTGGAATAGCTGTGCCCCTCATGACTGCATCAAGAAGCAGTGACCCCCAGGAGGGCCAGACAACTCCCCTAGGTGGACCAGCTCAGTGGAAGGCATGTGTACACACAGGGTGGCCCGGACCAGACTGACTAGTGAGAGAGGGGTTCAGCCTTGTCCCCCCAGAATGTTGTTCACCTGTGGATAAAAGACAGCTCTTACGTGGACTTTGTTCACAGTGCTTCAAAGACAAGTTGGAAGACAGATCCACAACTGTGGCTTCTAATGTTAACATGGCATCCAGCTTACAGCATGTTCTCAAAAATTAGTTCTTAAATAAGGAATGTAAATATTTGACCAGGTACATAAATTAAGGCAGGTAAAAATACGCATAAGGGTTGTGAAAACATGATCCAGTGCAGCAGTTCTCCACGTGCAGCCTCCAAGTGGCAGCATCAGAACTACCTGGGGACCTGTTAGAAATAAGTGCTTCCTGTCTCCTCCTCCCCATAGGACCAGAACGGAGGGGGCCACCAACCTGAGTGTGTAGTCTCTCCTGTGATGCACGTGCTCATGTAAGACCCAGGGATCGAGTAGTTAGTCTAATTTCTGACAAATGGTTGTGAGATTGTTTATTCTGAGGTTAACTCATTCACTTCTCCAAACAAATGGAGAATGTGTGCTTGGCCAAAATCACATTGCAAATGAAACAAAATAGCTCCAAGTACCAAATTCCACATCCATAACTTAATGTTTTAATATTTGAAGAGTTTTTTCCATAGCTAAACACAATTCATTGTCAGTTTTAGTAGACCCCTGAATCAGTTACAAACTCTCCATTTAGATAGCTATTAGGTACTGTTCAGTTCAGTTGCTCAGTTGTGTCTGACTCTTTGCAACCCCATGGACTGCAGCACGCCAGGCCTCCCTGTCCATCAGCAATTCCTGGACCTTGCTCAAACTCATGTCCATTGAATTGGTGATGCCATCCAACCATCTCATTCTCTGCAGTCCCCTTCTCCCTCCTTCAATCTTCCCAGCATCAGGGTCTTTTCCAAGGAGTCAGTTCTTCGCATCAGGTGGCCAAAGGATTGGAGCTTCAGCTTCAGCATCAGTCCTTCCAATGAATATTCAGGACTGATTTCCTTTAGGATTCACTGGTTTGATCTCCTTGCAGTCCAAGGGACTATCAAGAGCCTTCTCCAACACCACAGTTCAAAAGCATCAGTTCTTCGGTGCTCAGCTTTCTTTATAGTCTCTCACATCCATACATGACTACTGGCAAAACCATAGCTTTGCCTAGATGTACCTTTGTTGGCAAAGTAATGTCTCTGCTTTTCAATATGTTGTCTTGGTTGGTCATAGCTTTTCTTCCAAGGAGCAGGCATCTTTTAGTTTCATGGCTGCAGTCACCATCTACAGTGATTTTTGGAGCTCAAAAAAATTAAGTCTGTTACTGTTTCCATTGTTTCCCCATCTATTTGCCATGAAGTGATGGGACCAGATGCCAAGATCTTCATTTTCTGAATGTTGAGCTTTAAGCCAACTTTTTCACTCTTCTCTTTCACTTTCATCAAGAGGCTCTTTACTAGTTCTTCACTTTCTGCCATAAGGGTGGTGTCATCTGCATATCTGAGCTTATTGATATTTCTCCCAGCAGTCTTTGCTTCCAGCTTGTGCTTCATCCAGCCCAGTGTTTCTCATGATGTACTCTGCATATAAGTTAAATAAGCAGGGTGATAATATACAGCCTTGATGTACTCCTTTCCCGATGGAACCAGTGGAACCAGTCTGTTGTTCCATGTCCAGTTCTACCTGTTGCTTCCTGACCTGCATACAGATTTGGTCTGGTATTCCCATCTCTTGAGGAATTCTCCACCATTTGTTGTGATCTTCATAGTCAAAGGCTTTGGTGTAATCAATTAAACAGAAGTAGATGTCTTTCTGGAACTCTCTTGCTTTTTCGATGATCCAGCGGATGTTGGCAATTTGATCTCTGGTTCCTCTGTTTTTTTCTGAATCCATCTTGAACATCTGGAAGTTCACGGTTCACTTACTGATGAAGCCTGGCTTGGAGAATTTTGAGCATTACTTTGCTAGCATATGAGTTCTAGGTACCGTTAGGAAAGTATTGTCTTATTTGTGATGATGGCATTGCAAATTCAGGGATGTGCTGGAACATGTATATTTGAAAGATTTATTGTTACAAATATGCCTGAGTGAGACAAAATGCAAAATTTGTCCATATTAAACATATACATGTGCTTTTAATGGATTTAATTAAAGTAGGACATAGCAAATGAAAAAAATGATTCTTCCATACAAATAATACAAATCATAACTGAATTTTTTAGAATTCTAGAGGAAAGTTAAAGAATGTCAAGCTAAGATTTAAAAACAGTATAGGTCAATATGTTACTAATATTCTTATTATATTGCTAACAGCGACAGCAATTAATGCTGATCTGTTGTTTGTTATTCTGAAGCTCCTGTCAGAATCTGTGCCTCACTCCCCTTTTATCTCCATGACAACAAGGGGAGGTATTTGTTGTGCTCCCTGGTTTGAATATAGCGAAATTAGGTAACTCGTTCAAAGTCTCTTAATCACTAACAGTGCATTTAGGATTTATGAAATGTCCTCAAATCAGAATTGTAGGGTACAGATTCTTTCAGCACAGCAAGTAGGTTAGAGGAGGAGCTTATCAGAACCAGCTGCTCTTGGGTCTGAAGCGGCACATCTGTCAGGAGCCAGCCTGGACCCACAGGAGCATGTGACAGAGAGAGCTGCAGGACTGGGGGTGGGAGTGGAGCTGGAGACAGGGGAAGGAGCAGAAGTCCCTCTGAATGTGCAGTCTGAGAGATCTCTTGCGAGCAGGAGGATGTTAACATGTAGGATCTGGGTGTAAAGTTATTATCAGTAAAATGCTATGTAATTTTTACAAAGGGACGCTGGGTCACTTAGAAAACTGATAGCTAAGAATGAAATTTAAGTCCTTACCAAGGCCTCAGAGACCCTGCAACTTATGGCTCCTTCCTGCCTCTTGAGCTCACTTTTCAACCTCTCTTCCTCTGTCTTCCTACCTCCTGTTACCTCCTGGAGGCTGACAGTGCTTCTTCCTCAGGGCCTTTGCACTTGCTCTTTGTGTTTCTTCCCTGATGAATAATGACTTCTGTGTCAGTTTTACCCCTAAGTATTACATATGTTTGATGTTATTATAAATAACATTGCTTTTAATGTTTGATTTCTGTGTCATCAGTGTTTGGGTTTATTTCTGGGGTGTCTTTTCTGTTCATTTAACTATGTGTCTGTTTTTATACCGGTGCCATGGTATTTTGATTACTGTAGCTTTCTAGTATAGTCTAAAGGCAGGGAACCTGTTTCCTCCAGCACTATAGTTGTTTCTCAAGATTGTTTTGGCTACTTGGGGTCTTTTGTGTCTCTAGACAATTTTTAAATTTATTCTATTTCTGTAAAAAATGCCCTTGGTATTTTGACAGGGATGGCATTGAATCTATAGATTGCCTTGGGCAGTACTGTAAGTTTCTAGGGACAGAAATATAATTTATTTCTGTATGCAAAGAAATACAGGAAAACAATAAAATGGGAAAGGCTGGAGATCTCTTCAAGAAAATTAGGGATCAAAGGAACATTTCATGCAAAGATGGGCACAATTAAGGACAGAAATGGTATGGACCTAACAGAAGCAGAAGATATTAAGAAGAGGTGGCAAGAATACACAGAAGAACTATACAAAAAAGATCTTCATGACCCAGATAACCACGATGGTGTGAAAACTCACCTAGAGTCAGACATCCTGGAATGTGAAGTCAAGTGGGCCATAGGAAGCATCACTACAAACAAAGCTAGTGGAGGTGATGGAATTCCAGCTGAGCTATTTCAAATCCTACAAGATGATGCTGTGAAAGTGCTGCACTCAGTATGCCAGCAAATTTGGAAAACTCAGCAGTGGTCATAGGACTGGAAAAGGTAAGTTTTCATTCCAATATAAAGAAAGGTAATGCCAAAGAATGTTCAAACTATTGCACAATTGCACTCATCTCACACACTAGTAAAGTAATGCTCAGAATTCTCCAAGCCAGGCTTCAACAGTACGTAAACTGTGAACTTCCAGATGTTCAAGCTGGTTTTAGAAAAGGCCAGAGGAACCAGAGATCAAATTGCCAACATCACCGGATCATCGAAAAAGCAAGAGAGTTCCAGAAAGACATATGCTTTATTGACTATGCCAAAGCCTTTGACCATGTGGATCACAACAAACTTTGGAAAATTCTTAAGAAGATGGGAATACCAGACCACCTGACCTGCCTTCTGAGAAATCTGAATGCAGGTCAGGATGCAACAGTTAGAACTGGACATGGAACAACAGACTGGTTCCAAATAGGAAAAGGTGTACGTCACGGTTGTATATTGTCACCCTGCTTATTTAACCTATATACAGAGTACATCTTGAGAAATGCTGAGCTGGATGAAGCACAAGCTGGAATCAAGATTGCCGGGAGAAATATCAGTAACCTCAGATATGCAGATGACACCACCCTTATGGACGAAAGTGCAGAACTAAAGAGCCTCTTGATGAAAGTGAAAGAGAAGAGTGAAAAAGTTGGCTTAAAGCTCAACATTCAGAAAACTAAGATTATCACATCCGGTCCTGTCACATCATGGCAAATAGATGGGGAAACAGTGGAAATAGTGGCTGACTTTATTTTTTTTGGACTCCAAAATCACTGCAGATGGTGACGGCAGCCATGAAATTAAAAGACGCTTGTTACTTGGAAGAAAAGTTATGACCAACCTAGACAGCATATTAAAACACAGAGACATTACTCTGCCAACAAAAATCCATCTACTCAAAGCTATGGTTTTCCCAGTAGTTGTATATAGATGTGAGAGTTGGACTATAAAGAAAGCTGAGTGCCTAAGAATTGATACTTTTGAACTGTGGTGTTGGAGGAGACTCTTAAGAGTCCCTTGGCCGGCAAGGAGATCCATCCAGTCTATCCTAAAGGAAATCAGTCCTGAATATTCTTTGGAAGGACTGATGCTGAAGCTGAAATTCCTATACTTTGACTACCTGATGTGAAGAACTGACTCCTTGGAAAAGACCCTGATGCTGGGATAGATCGAAGGTAGGAGGAGAGGGGATGACAGAGGATAAGATGGTTGAATGGCATCGCCAACTCGATGGAAATGAGTTTGAGTAAGCTCCAGGAGTTTGTGATAGACAGGGAAGCCTGGCATGCTGGAGTCCATGGGGTAGCAAGGAGTCAGACAGGACTGAGCAACTGAATTGAACTAATTGATATTGTATCAATTTTGCTACACTTAAAGAGTTTTGAGAGATTTTGTGGATTTTATAGAATCCTCTATATAGACATATGTGCATTTGTGATAATGGATATTGTGCTATTTTTGGTGCAAGGTTATATAAATATCAATTATGTCAAATTGGTTAATAATGTTCAAGTCTTTTATATCTTCCTGATTTTCTATGTCCTTTTTCTATTATGAGACGATTGTTTAAATATTTGACTATAATTTGGGTTTATTTGTTTCTTTTGTGTTTCTATTAGTTTTACCTGTATGCATTTTCAAACTCTTTTATCAACTGAATAAAGGCTTAGGGTTATATACATATGGTGAATTTTTCATTATGACTGCTTTATCATTATGAAATGACCCTCTTTGTTCCTGGTGTATTCTTTTCTCTAAGATTTACTTTGATATCTTTTACTTTAATTTTAATTTTGAATTATTTCTGTCTTTATATTTAGTGTGAGCTTCTTGTAGGCACCAAAGTTGAGTGTTGTTCTTTTGTTCAGTTGCAGAGTCTCTATATTAAATAATATGTTTCAACTTTCCATTTAGTATAATTTTTATGATTGGGTTTAAATTCATTGTTTTGCTTTTTTCAAAATCAGTCTCATCTGGTATTTGTTTATTTTCTCCTTATTTTTTAACTTCTTTTGGATGTTGTATTTCTTTATTCTGTGTTATCTTTCTTATGTATATGATTTGTTATTGCAGGGGTTGTTTAGTAGGGTAAATAATAAGCTATTCAGGTTATCTCTATATATTCCAAGTGATATTATACTTCTTTACATAACATATGGTTATTCTTGAGTTCTACCACATTAGAGATAAAACTGAAATTCAGAGAAGTGATGTCACTTGTCTGTGGCCAGAAGCCTTGATTAGGGGCTAAAATAAGAATTCTAGTTTGACTTCAGGCTTGGTGCAACCCTAGGGTGGGTTTTCATGCATTTTCTTTGTTGATTACCAAGTCACCATGGTTACAAATTATACTTACAAGCACCAATGTGGAAAATTTGGAATTATTCTTTTCTTGTTTTGGAAAATGTAAGTTTTAAATGTCCCAAAGGAAAGCCCTAAAATTTCCCTGCAGACCACACAAGGCATCAGATAAATAATTAGTGATAAATCTGTGAGCCAGCTTTTAGTTGAGACCCTGGAGCAGAATTTGGCTTCCTTTGGCTCTTCACATTAGTCACTCTGGGAGAGTGATTCACATCCCATAAATCACGTTCTGACTGTGACTGGGAGGGTTGTCTGAAATTGTATTTACTCATCTTATTCCCTGTGCCAGGACTGAGGAATATCTGAGACTGTCATCCCGATAGGTACCTCTCGTTAGGCCTGGTTATGAAAAAATGAATGCAGGATGCATATTTGCTTCTTGGATTTGTAACATCAGAATTGCACAATTCATGTGTTAAAATACTCTATTTGGGAAGATCAGATTTTATGTTCCCTGGATCATCAAGGGAACAAAGAAAAGAGTGTATTATTAATAATGTAAACAAGTATGTTAATATTCCTTTTAAACATAAGTATAACATAAGTAGGAGCCAATATTTATTAAATTTAAAATAGATTTTTGAATTCTCATAATTTTCTCAGATGTATTTTCCTTATTATAGTTGCATTTGTGTCTGGATTTATCCCAAGTGTTATATATTTATACAAGATCAAAATAAAATACTCTTCTGGGTATTTACACACCATCATTTTTTAATATTCATATTCATGAGTTCTAAATAGCAGATACTTTGAACCTAGGAGATAGGTTGGAAAAGTAATCAGTTTCTATGACTAATCTGATTTCCCCTTTTTTTCTCTAGTTGAAGAAAGTAAAGAGTAAAATTCTTAGGCTGAAACAAAGTTTCAGGCCAGAAATGTATGCATGTATTTATATATGTATTTTTCCAGAGCTTGTTTTAAACCAAATCAATAATGCCAGAATGCCTGGATTTTTTTTTATATTCATAAGGAGATTATATAGAAATATCCTCAAATTATAACCTTCTGACAAATATTCATACAATCAAAAGAATTCTCTGACTTCCTTATTACGGCATTTGATGACCTCTATTCCGCTTCTGCCGAAGTTTACATTGTATTGGGGGAAGAAAGAGGAATAACCATGGTCCGTTGGTTTCCCGAACGCACAACAGCAGCTGTGTGTGTGCACAGGCAGATGATCATCACAAACGTGGGCCTCCGAGGGCAGCATGAAGAAGGGTTTCTGTGCTGGCGTTGTGCGAGCAGAGTGGAGAGGTGAACAGTGGAAACGAGAGCTGAAACACAAGGCCCCTCCGCCTCGTGTAATCACTCCTGCTGCACAGATGTGTCACTTCCAGACCAAATGCAGCTCTTTTCAGGCTTTCCCATGTGGCTTAATAAAAACAGGAAATTTCTGCAGCATAGTCATCTCCTGGAATAGATATTTAGCTGGCAGTTTCACTCTCTGATTTCTTTACAAGAGACGTATTCTTAGTGCTTCTTTCATTTCAGTTTCAGGAAATTTCTTTATTTCCTACTCTCTACCACCCTCGACTCGATGATGGCAAGTTATTGCCCTGCATGTCCACTGCAGGAAAACGTGATGGGTCCCATCCTGGACATGGCTTGACTTCATTTCCTAAAATGTGTTTTATACAGGCTGATCACTGGGGTGAAGGATAACACAAAAATTCTATAAAACTGAATTAAAAGGTTTGCTCAGGAAAATCAAGAACAGAATGTAAAGTGAAATTTTATAAAGGATTAACTGTAAAAGATTGGGCTTGATTGATGAGATGTTGATTCATTTATTCAAAGATATTTCTGAATGCCCTCCATGTCCCAAGCACTGTATTATTATGCTTGCTTATGAGTTGGCAAATTAAAAAATAAAACATGGCTACTGCCCTGGGAGCTCAAAATTTAATCTGGCAGGAGGTCAATAGACAAGTGAACAAATAAAAATTTAAATTTCATATTATAATACAATTATACATGATAAGTGCTATGATAGAGAATAATTTGGTTGAGCTCCTATTAAGCAATTGAGGTTTTAGAAGGTCTCTCAGAGAGAATTTATTTAAATTGAGACTCGGCAATATGACCAGTCCCCCCTATGAAATTTTCGTGATAACATTCTATGGAAAGGAAGTATCATGAGCATTCTATGGAAAGGAAGTAACAGAAGTAACAAAGCTGAACATAATTGAGAAGTGGAAAGGGAGCTAATGTGCTGGCAGGGAGGCAGAACTGAAGTCAGAAAATAATCAGTTTGGATTATTTAGGGCCTTTTAAAATCATAGCAAGGTGTTGTGAATATATAAAATTAATGGAATATTTATAGTAATGGACATGAGTTTGAGCATACTCCAGAAGATAGTGAAGGACAGGACAGTGAAGGACATGCTGCAGTCCATGGGGTCATAAAGAGTTGGACACAACTTAGTGACTGAACAACAACAACAACATAATTAATGGGTCAATATTTCAGTTCTGTTTCTTTACTAATTGGTGTTCTATTTATTATGAATTATTGAATAGATACAATTTTGAATAAAATATTATTTTATTCTGTATACAGTAGTATATGTCTACTTTCATTCTGAAAACAAGTGATCGCCCATCACTCAGTGGAAAAGTACGGGTATTGTGTGATCGGCTGACGTGCTGAAGGAGATGATAATGACTTTGAAATGACAAGGTCAAGTGACAGAAGCACATTTAGAACTGAGTTCATGTTTAATCTTTAACATGATTCTGTTAAACATCAATGAATTGAAAAATAAATCCTGGCTATATTGATGTATCATGATAAAATGTAACAAAAGATATTCTATGACAAGCAGGATTCAGAAATGGATAAGTAATGGAGGTGGAACAGTTTCCCAGTTTGACTGTCTGTATTTCCTAAAGAAGATGGAAATGAGTAGAAACTTAAAATTTCATGAAATGTTGTAACCCATATATGTGTTGAGAATGTTAAAAGTAAGAGCTGGGCCAAAACTGTCCCCATTTATGTGAAGCATCTTCTTTACTACAGTAGTTGGGAAAGGCATGAAGGACAGATCAATATTGTGGATAGAGTTGTCATCTAAAGTGTTTTTCTATGATGATCTGTCTGCCCCACTTTCAGCCTCAAAGTGTATTTCTCTCTTTACTAGTTATCGCTTTATAGATTCCAGTCTTTAAGGCTCTTTCCTGTTTTTTAGTTCTTTTTTTGGCAGTGCTGTCTAATAAATCCCCTTCACAGAGTAATTCACTCTTTAAAATAATTGCTAGAATACCTGCCATGCAGGACATATAATGCACTTCCTCTCCAAATGGTGAAACTGGATCAGTAGAAAGAAATATTTAAATACGTTAGTAACTACAGTGTAGGAAAAAAGCTGCAGTTGGTGATAGAGAAATTTAAAACATCTGAGGAGGGAATTAAGAAGAGAACGTGCCAACATTTAGTTGGGAGAAAGGATGAACACAGTTGTGGAGGTAACAGAATTGGAAGTGATAAATTGAAGAGTGGGCGTTACTGCGCAGGTCCGGAAACGGGTCCTGGTGACGGGATACGGCACGCATGCGCACAACCGGAGAGCAGTGTGATGCCTCCCGCTGGTGGTTTGTCTGGACACAGGCCAGTATTCCTCAGCTTGCTCACTTACTTCATCTTAACTCGGCACCAAGTGGCTATTGGTTACTCTCAGAAATAAACCTACCTAGTAAGATAAAAGTAGGTATTCAGATGAGGCTCATTTGTGTTCGTTTTACTGTGGGAGCCAGGTTCCCTGCGATACCCTTGTGTAGTTCACTCCGCATTCCACCAAAGTTGGTCTGCGGGACAAACATGATGCAGAAGAGAGGATGGAAAGCAGCTTCTGAGGTGAGGTTGTGAGATACTGCTGCTTCTGGTCTGGTGGTTTTCTTGCTCCCTCTTGGGTCGCTCACTCACGAGATGCCAGGTGCCATGTGATAAGTAGCCCTGTGGAGGGTCCTGCTAGTGAGGATCTAGGGCCTCCAGCCAGCAGGAGATGCTGACAACCCAGTGAAGCCTTCAGACGAGCGGGTCCTGGCCGCCATCTTGATGGTGATCCCTGGGAGACCTTGAACCTGAACCACCCGCTGAAGCTCTTCTGGATTCTCAGAGACTGTTAGTGAGTGGTATTGTTTTAAGCTGCTGAGTTTGGGGGTCATTTTGTTAAGCATCATCAGTAGATAACTAATACATTTCCCAGTACCTTGAATAGTGTCTGACACGTATGTATATATGAAAGATTCTCAGTAAAGGTTTAATATGTATAATATAGAAATAAATAGAATAATCACTAGCTTTTTGTACTAGCGACTAATTTTTAAAATTCTAGTTCTAAATATGTAATTTTTATATAAAGCTCAAATTATATTTAAAGAATTTTTTAAAGTATATAATTTGCAACTATTCAATGTACTGTTGACTTTTTCCCTCCTGAAATTAGTCTCTGACATTCAAATATCAATGTTGGCTGCAGGTTAAGATTTAATTTTCAGCAGCTGGCTCCATTCCATATAAAAGGCTATGATTCTATTTTTGTTTATTATATATGATTTTTATTTTACTCTCCTGAAGCAAATTAGAAAAAAAATTGACAAAAGTGTTGATTCTTCAATGCAAAATTTGTAGATAAACATGTAAACATAATCAGCAGACTTAATTTTTAAAAATTTACCTTTGTGTTTTGTTACCTTTAAAAGCTCTTTGTCATGAGGATACATGATTTAAAAACTTAACATTTGTACAGGATCACAGTGAAATGAGACATGAGGTATTATTCTGCATACATCTTGATCAATCCTTTAATTTTTAAAAAGACATTACTTTCTTAGAGAAGTTTAAGATTCACAGCAAAATTGAGGGGAAGGTATAGAGATTTCCAGTATACCTCTGCCCTCACACATGCATCGTCTTCACCATTATCAACATCTCCCCATTAGGTGGTATATTTATTTTAATTGATGAGCCTGTACTGACATATCATAATTATTGAAATGTGTAATTGACATGGTTTGTACTTGGTGGTGTACAGCCTATGAATTTGAGCAAGTGTATTATAAGGACATATTTCTATCATTACGGTATCATACAGAGTATTGTCACTGCCCTGATAATTCTCTGTGCTTTGCCTATTTATTTCCAACACCACACCCCAGCCCCTAAAGAATCCACTTGCCATTGCAGGAAGCCTGGGTTCAATCCCTGGGTTGAGAAGATCCCCTGGAGAAGGAAATGGCAATCCAGTATTCTTGCTTGGGAAGTTCCATGAACAGAGGAGCCTGGTGGGCTGCAGTCCATGGGCTCAGGAGAGTCAGACGTGACTTAGTGACTAAACAACAACCACTGCTTCCAATCCCTACAACCAGTGATGCCTCTACTGTTCCCAGAGTTTTGTCTTGGCGAGATGCCGTATAGTTGGAATCATACAGCATGCAGCATCTTCAGATTGGCTTCTTTGACTTGGAAGTATGCATTTAAGACTCTTGATAGCTCAGTTTTGTTTAGTACTGAATAACATTCCATTGTCTGAATATGCCACAGTTTGTATATCCACACCCACTGAAGGATGTCCATCACAGACTATTCAGCACAGCAGGATCTTAAGAAACTGTTGAGAGTCCTGGGCTGAGGTTGTGGGAGGGGAATTAGGTGGAAATGGCTGAATCGGAGGCTCCTTCTTGGTGGGAGCAGGAAGTGTGTGTTGACAGCACAGCTGGGAAGCAGGGCACAGGAGTCCAGGTTGTGTGTGTTTTATCGTCTTGACACAAGCAGCCACCAGAAGGTCTCTTGAGCAGTGGTGTGGTCATCAGCAGAACCACTCTTTGAAAATTCAACTGAGCAGGAGATTGAAGGAGAAAAGATGTTACTGAAATGTTAATCTAATAGAAGTGGCAACAGGGGCCTAACCCAGGCAGCAGGAATAAGAAGAAGATGACAATACTGAGACCTAAAGAACAGGGGGTAGAAGTTCTATTCTAATTCCCTCCTTGAGATGCCCTGAAGTGTGAAAATCCAGTCATCTGTGTTCCTTTGCTTGTTGGCGTCCAAAAGGAACATCCTGTCACTCTCCAGGTAGATGGCGTGTTAGGTTGGCTGTTGGTGTCCTGCCGTTGGTCTGGTGGACCCTTCCCAGCACCTGATCCCTGCTTGTCTTAGGGAGAGTATAGCATACACAGAAGAACTTCCTTGGCAGTTCAGATGGTAAAGCGTCTGCCTACAATGTGGGAGACCTAGGTTTGATCCCTGGGTCAGGAAGATCCTCTGGAGAAGGAAACGGCAACCCACTCCAGTACTCTTGCGTGGAAAAATCCCATGGATGGAGGAGCCTGGTAGGCTGCAGTCCATGGGGTCGCAAAGAGTCGGACATGACCAAGTGACTAAACTTTCTTTCTAGCAGACACAGAGAGGAGCACTCACGTTCTGCTCAGACCACGTGAGCTCAGATCCTTGCCTTCTCCCCTGTACCTGAGACTTCACTGCTGAGCCTCCCTGAGCCCCGGATTCAAGTGCACATGAGGTTGTAGGGGCTGTGAGTGCAGTGTGGCCTCCATGGAGATGAAAGGACTTGCTTTTAAGCCCTGACCCACAGGAAGTGCTTGTGCTCACTCACCAGTGAGCAGACACTTCTCAAGGCACACGGTTCCTCCACTCTGATCACTTCACATTCAGCAAACAGACCCTGGAGCGTGTGTCCTGCTTCATAGGGCCTGCCTGTGTGTATCATGTGCTTAAATATTGGGCTCAGAATCATTTTCATAATGGGACCTATTAAGCTTATTTTCTTAAGAACAAAATTGGTACGCATTGCCCCTTTTCTGTGAACAAAATAAAAGATTCACTGTAGAACTTTCTTTTGAATAAAAGGAAAATTTCCACACAATGGAACTATAAATTTAAGTGAAATACACTCTGGAATTTACAATAGATGGCAGACCATGTTCTTAGTCTTTCTGAAGGTGTAAAATTGTAGTTAATTGCTTTGTTCTCAATTTTAAAGAGCAAAGAGTTCATAAATAATGTGCTCGAGTGGCAGTTTGCAAAGGCTCTAAAACCTCTCAACGTAGTTCTCATTGCCAAAGATGTAATTCTTCTGAATGTTGATTATTCCCATGAATTTTAAAATATTTAAAAATACCCTACAGAGACTAAACAGATGAAAATTATCTCTGAATTTCCTTTGAATAGAGTTGTATGTGTCAATGAGAAGCCTACTATCTTTGGTTTCCTATGACACATGCATCTTTTATCTAGATAGAATATTTCTTAAAAATATAATATAGGGTTTTACAGTGAGATGTAAATAATGAAATTACTGTTTCCTAAGTACATAATGATAAGTTAGTTTTCAGAAATTTTAGGTTACACATTATAGGCCTGTGGGGGTGTGTGTGTGCGCATATGTATATACATATATGTGGGCTTCCCAGGTGGCTCAATGGTAAAGAATCCGCCTGCCAATGCAGGAGATGCAAGAGACGGGGGTTTGATCCTTGGGTCGGGAAGATCTCCTGGAGGAGAAAATAGCCCACTCCAGTGTTCTTGCCTGGAGAATGCCAGGGACGGGGGAGCCTGGTGGGCTGCCATCTATGGGGTCGCACAGAGTCGGACACGACTGAAGCGACGCAGCAGCAGCAGTGACTGAGCATACACACACAGGGGTCTGTGGTATGCATATATACATACATACATATACAAATATACGTGGAGAGAACAGAGGGAAGGAGACTGCTTTCTTCACATCTGGCAGCTGTTTGTTGATTGAAAATACCAACCATTAAGTGAAAGTATGATCTATTCAATATCCTAAGTTTTTCCGGATTAAAAATTTTACCAAATATTTAAAAATGCTCACCTGTATCTTTAAAACTATACCACTCTTACACAGGCAATAAATATGCATCATTTTTTATGCCTTCCCACCAAAAACCACCAGAAGTATTCTCATGAAAATTGCAGCTACCTGGGGTAGTATAGTTCTTCAGGACACCCCGGAACCATATAATTAATGGAGATTTTCAAGGCTCTGACTCTTCCTGGCTGTGTGGTGTGTCAGTCACGTCTGACTTTTTGCGACCCCACGGGCTGTAGCCCACCGAGCTCTTCTGTCCATGGAATTCTTCAGGCAAGAATACTGGAGTGGGTTGCCATTTCTTTCTTCAGAACTGGCTCTGTGGTATCATCATCTTTTTTGTTGTTGTCAGGCAGGTTTTATATACGAAGAGTTTGCATGTTTAACAGGGTGATCAGAATTCTTGTTTTAGTGATCACATGTTCAGCAGATAATAGTAACAGTAAATAAATATATAAACAAAGCAGTCAAATGAGGCATGAATAGAACAGTTGTTTTACTAACTTATCACCCTTGCCCTTTGGGTCCATAGACAGGGCAGGATGAAGGTTTGTTTCACCTAAGTTACTGAGAGTCCCATTTTCCTCTCGATTCTTCAAATCCCGTAATCTCCCACCCAAGCAACTGGAAATCAGCCTTTGAAAACACAAATCAGAGAAAAGAAACAATAAGTTGCTTTATTTGTCTCTGAAGTTTAATGTAACTTAGTGCTTTGTCTTTGGGAAATTACACAGGGAAAAATCTATTTTAAGTAACAGTCAAATGTTAAATTATTAAATTGCATGCCATGAGAACCACTGGGATTTTGCCCCGGGAAGTAGGCAGTATCCAGGTTCTGAATACAGTATTTGAGTTCCAGCTTGGCCACTAAGAAATTTCCCTGGTTTGCACTTTCTTCATTTAATTAGTGAGTGAAACGCATGAGAAAATGGCTTGTGAATTTAAAATGCTCTGCAAAGATTAATCACTGTTATTCTTCCATTTTTTTTTCAATTTTAAACTCTTTGAGGAACTGTCCTTTAAGCTTAAAGTGTGACCCATTATCTTTTGAGATTTAAGTATCATGTCAGTACTAGAATTATTAATAATGCCATTGGTGTAGATGTAAAGATTAACATTTCCATCAGAGCATGTCTTCAAGTCCAGCATGCGTCACCACTGTTTGATGAGACTTTTTCAGAAACCAGGCTTAGAGACTGCTGGCTTTCATTTTCACTCCTCTAATTCCTTTTTTGTTTTGGTTTAAGATAAATAACCACTTAGAGGATATACTGTACACGGGGAAATCAAAAGGTGGCTGTATTCAGTGATCCTTAAAATCTTTAGGAAAGGAAGTTCTTTGTAGTGGAGTATCTTCCCCTTCCTCCAGAGCCACTCTTTGTAGTGGTTGTCTGACAATTAATTTTATAGAATAAAACCATGTTGTATTCTCTCTCCTTGGCCTTGTATCATTTTACTGACATTGTTACCTCCAAAATAATTGGGCAGTCTGCTGTTTGTACTTTCAGGGAATGAATGGCTGAGATGAGAGCTGTACTCTTTTCTGATTTTCTTTAGATTCTCAGGAAAAAACCTTTATCTTATTCCATTCTCATATTTTTATTGCTCCTGTCATCCCAAACCAAAATAGTTACTGAAATGAAAACTTTATCCTTTAAAGGTTAGAATATTTCTCAATATATATATCATATCTAAAACTAGCTCATTTCCTTAAATCATAATGTGTGTGTGTGTATATATATATATATTATATATATGATATAAACATTTAGGGTCTAGCAGGAGTAAAGAAGGACTGTGAAATAAATAAGACACTTCTCAGATTTCCCTAAAACCAGAGAAGCTGTTTTACTGGCTAATTCACACAGATAGGCCTGGTCTGGCTTTCTCTGCCTCTCTGCCCCACAGAGAAGGGATGCAGCTATAGCAGCCTAGAGATTACAGTATGATCTTTCTAAAGAGGGAGGACTGGGACACACTGTGGTATGCAGCTTAAAGGGATAGGATTTCCCCCACATTGAATAAGGTGTGAATAGTTTGACCTTTCCTCCTAGTCCATAAAACCTCATGTTGAAACACTTGAGGACATGGAAAAGTTGTATCCTTTCAAATTAAATAGAATTTAATACACATTTCACACATACCTTCTCATTTATAAATATTTAAAAAAATTAGACAGAATTTATCTTTCTCTAATTTTACAAGCAGAGTTCCTCTACTCTAACCACAAATTTATTCTGACTCAAAACATCATGGTAGCTCAGTGTGGGCGTGTATATGTATGTGTGTCTGTCTGTCTGTCTGTGTGTCTCTCTATCCTCATCGCCATCTCTGACTCTCAGAAGTTGGAAGCACATATGACACGTGTAATCAGATCATTTCTAAGAGGCCTGGACAGGTATTGGTGCATGGCACAGCTGGCCCGCTGAGCCGCTTCTCTGCAGTGCCATTCTCTAAGGTTGTTCTCGGTTTCCTTTGTCAGTTGGGATGATTTGGGTAGGACTGTATCCTCACCGTAATGCCCAGTGCCGTGAGAAGGTTGTTTTCTGCCATAACAATTGCTTGTCTTCAGGCTGGATGGTGCCACCCTAGCTGACATCTTTAAGGATCTAGGAGCTTCCGTGTCTCTCCTCTGTCTTCTGCTTTTCCACACAGCCTCCCTTCATATGTTGCATGATGGCTACAGGGGCTCTAGGTATCACGTAGAAAAGATGGAAGTGATTAAAGAAGAAAGGAATATCCTCTCCTGAATCTTTTCAATTAAGGTTGAAATGACTTTTGCCAAAGCCAGCCCTCCTGTTGCAGCCTTCGCCTGTGGCATCTTTCACTGCCTCCCAGGATGCCTGAGAGACAGCATTTTGCCTGCATCATCTCTGCATCTGCCATCGCATCTGAGCAGAGGGTTTTCCCAGCATTTCCAGTAATTATTGCCTTTCACTGTGGCAGGATCTGCCTGCCTGGACATTAAAAATTGCCTCCACAGAAACAAATATACTTTCTTAGTATTTTGGAAACAGGGTTGGTGTATATATGGTAGAATTTATTTCTCCCATAAACTCTGTCATAATACTTTCTAACTTCAGAGAGAAACTGCAAATACATGGTTATAATAACAATAAGCAACGATCTTTGTGTTGCAGGCATGGTTGACTGACGGATGCTAAAACTAGGAAGACCGTTTGATCTTGAGATGGAGCTCTTTCAGGTGGTTTACATGTTTTACCTGGTTCGAGTGGTTTATGAGGACCTCTGCCCAAGTCTCCAGACTCATCCCTCCCCATTCCCTCTTCCTGTCAATATTGCAGAGCCTGCAACTTGGCTCTTACATTGTTAGCTGCTCAGCACTCTCCTGTGTGTATAATTTTGGCTCCAAATGGACCATGTTCTCCCCATCTCATCTCATTAGCTTCTGTGACTCTGCGAATCTCAGCTGAGATGTTGCTGCCTCTGGGAAGCTTTCCCTGATTCCTCTTAAGTGAGCTCTCTCTGCATGACCTAACCCGGTACTCGTCATTCTGGGGCAGAACTTTTTGCTTGATAACCTCTGTTCCCCGAGCTCTTAAGGTGCCTGAAGGCGAGGACCTAATGTGTGTTGGGCATGTAGTAGACAGACAAGGGATCAAGAAGGAAATGATCCCATCCTTTGTCTCGTGTTTTTTAGGATACTTCTTACCCCACACCATTTTCACTTTTAGCCCCTCTTTTAGCATTCTCTGGTAAGTGTCTTTTAGTCTGTCATACCAAGATATTTGTAATTTTGCCAGTTACTCTTGAGGACCAAAAGTCTATAAGTAACATCTAAGGGGCTTCCCGGGTGGCTCAGAGGTTAAGAATCCGCCTGCCAATGCGGGAGACGCGGGTTTGATCCCTGGGTTGGGAAGATCCCCTGGAGGAGGAAATGGCAACCCACTCCAGTATTCTTGCCTGGGAAATCCCATGAACAGGGGAGCCTGGCGGGCTTCAGTCCATGGGGTTGTAAAAAGAGTCAGACATAGCTTAGTGATTAAACAACATCTAAATTAATAAGTTGAGAAGTTCTATGGCTTGAGAAATTGCATACTGAGGTGGGAATCATGGCAAGTCTACTCAGAATATGTCCCCCAGATGGTTCCCTACTGGTAAGGTCACACCTGACATTTCATTTTTTCTAAAGTAAAAATTAAGAACTAGAAGTAAATATATTTTAATGGCTTCATGCTATCAATTAATATATTAATTCTTTTAATTCATTTAATAATTTTATGCTTAGAATCTCTTTGTGCTAAGCTGTATATGGAATTTGGAATATAAGATGAAAAAAAAAAACTTCAGACTTGGACCTTGGCCTTAAGATGCTAACAAGCTACTGGGATGATAGATACACAAAACGAAATTCCAATACAACCACATAATTGCTACAGTGCATCACCACAAGAAGCACAGGGGAAGCAGATGGTAGGAACGTCTGTTAGGAGTCCAGGAGGAGGGAAGTTTTAATTCCATGCATATTAAATTACAAAACCATCAATTGGTTAAACTGGTATTGGAGGTCATCTGGTTTATCCTTCCTACATCAAATTCACACTTTTCTTAATTAATGAAAAAAAATGTGTCTGGAGAGACTTTTTATCTTGCCTAAGATTGCCAAACAGTGTCAGAATCATAATTATGAACCAAGATCATATCCCAAGAAATCCAGCTTTAAAAAAAATTAAAAAAGCTTTCAGTATCTTTAATTTGTCTTGGGAATCATTTCTTTGCCAACTGCCAAACTTTAAAAATCTTCCATTTGCATTCATGGGGAAAAAAAAAATCCAGGGGTGTTTGTGCAGTCAAGGATGATTTACTCTTCCTTTCTGCAAGTCAGTTATAGACCAGAGAAACTGGCCTTAAGCACTATGCAGAAAGAAAATGTTAGGATGCAACTCAGTCTGCCAGAGATGCCTAGAAGTCTCGGAAGAGGAGTGTGGGTAGTTCTCTTATGCTTGTCAGCGTAATTGATATCCATATAATCAGGAGGCTGGTTGGAAATTTTTTCTTGATTATTCATAATACATATATATGCATTTATATATAATATGTCTGATATGTTACATATTTTATATATATTTGCATATTATTTATATTTATACGCTGTAATGTATAATAAGATGTCTTTCTTTCTCTTCTTAATTAAAATGTGGCTTTTAATCCAAATCCTTTTCTAGCTTATGAAAGTATAGCATCTGGAGGAAACAGATGGAACAGCAAGGAAAAGGCGCCTAGCAGGAGAAGTGGCGACTGGGTCATGAGGTGAAGCCGGCACGGCTGGGCCCGCACGACGGCCCTGTTCTGGACGTGGAGCAGAGGGCTTCCAGGGGAGACCTCCCCTGCCTCATCGCTGCTGTCTCGCCAAGGCGCTGCTGGAGCTGCGGGTCTTGGGTGGGCAGGTTTCACCCTTTCCTTCTAGCCCTGTGCCTGGGGACAGAGGCCCTGCCACCTGGCTTAGGTTGGGTGCATCTGAGAGTTGTCCGTTACGCCGACCTAGTGAGGGAGGCTGATGATAGTGTGGGTCCCGGTGAGGACTGCTTTCATGCCTGCTCGTTTCCTGCTCTGCTGTTTGTTGATCGCCTTAATGACTTGGCTGAATGAATGTGGGGGTGTCTCTCCCCGCGCCGCAGTCTGCCTAGTCTCATTGCCCCGCTCAGATTCTGTTACTCTCTTGTTCCTGAGCCTGACTCTCTAGGGTGGTCCTGGGTAGAGGAAGCCAGTGATTGCTCACCGTTGTGCTGAAGTCCTTTCTGCCAGACGGATGTTTTCCCTCGTGTCGCTGGATGTGTCTGTGCCGTAGAGGATGCTGTCATAGTTCCGGTGTTTACATTTCTCAGTGTATCTTCAGCTAGTCTGTTCATTTGGAAGGTCCCTCGCTGATTGCTCCTGAGAGGACGCAGGTTTGGCCGTATCCAGACTTACAGGGACAAGCGTCATTTAACTCAGAAACCTGCTTTATAGAGGTTTTCTGTGGGTCAGGGGCTCATTTGCTCACTGTTGAGTCAACATTTGTCCTGAATTTGTGTTCAAGTTCATTGTACTGATAAGGTCTTGCCCTTTGTTAACAGAGTGTTTCTCCTTTTACTGTGTGCTTTCATGACAATTTCCAGAAAGTCACAATGGTGTTTAAAATTAATTCTCAAGAGAGAAATAATTGTTTTGCTAAGGGGGAGGGTTTCCTAAGTTCTGATTCTACCTTTGCTTGTAGGAATTTTTGAGGATTGAATGAAATCACTTATGAGAAAATCTTAGCAATGCTGTACACACAGCCAAACTCAGAAAAGTGTTGTTTTCTTTCTACTAAAGAATTGGCTATTGTGGTTTTTAAGTTATGGTGATTATGGGTGCAGTGAATGAAAAATATATTGCAGAATTTATATATCAGTACATTTATATTCAATATATATTTAGATAACTACGTATGTCAATTATGTATGTTAATATTATTTGTACCTACATAGTTTTTCTCCTAGAACAGCATTATAGTTTTTATTTTTTTTGTACAATCTACATTATCATTCTTTGTTATACTCCTCTCATGCCATCCTAAAGAACCAACTCAGTAAGGATGTACAAAATACATATGGCCTATATATAGTTAAAATGGGTTTCTCAGGTGGTGCAGTGGTAAAGAATTTACCTGCCAATGCAGGAGACGCAGGAGACTCGAGTTGAATCCTTGGGTTGGGAAGATTCCATGGAGCGAGAAATGACAACCCACTCCAGTGTTCTTGCCTGGAAAATTCTGTGGACAAAGGAGCCTGGCAGGCTACAGTCCATGGGATCGTAAGGAGTCCTACATAACTGAGCACCTGAGCACACACACATAATTAAAATATAAAGTAAAATGTTTGTTAGAGGGAAGAGTCTATTTAATTACTACTGTTTGGAATTTATTTATGCCTCTGATTAATGATGAGTAAGACTGGATCTGATGGAGGTGGTTTGGATTTACCTGCCATTCTGCTGTCATCTAGTACAGAAACTCTGCCCTATTGCTGGCAGAGTTTACAAAATTCAAATAATGAAGATTATTTCTGAAAATGAGCCCATTAAGTTATTTTGCTTGACTCCTTTATCTTCTAGCTCCTGGATCTATCAGTGTTAAACTTCTGATCAGTTCAGTTGCTCAGTCATGTTTGACTCTTTGCGGCCCCATGGACCACAGCACACCAAGCTTCCCTGTCCATCACCAGCTCCTAGAGCTTCCTCAAACTCAAGTCCATAGAGTTGGTGATGCCATCCAACCTTCTCATCCTCTGTCATCCCCTTCTCCTCCTGCCTTCAGTCTTTCCCAGCATCAGGGTCTTTTCCAGTGAATCAGTTCTTCGCATCAGGTGGCCAAAGCATTGGATTTTCAGCTTCAGCATAAATCCTTCCAATGAATATTCAGGACTGATTTCCTTTAGGATTGACTGGCTGGATCTCCTTGCAGTCCAAGGGACTCTCAAGAGTCTTCTCCAACACCACAGTTCAAAAGCATCGGCACTCAGCTTTCTTTATAGTCCAACTCTCACATCCATACATGACCACTGAAAAAACCATAGCCTTGACTAGATGGACTTTTGTTGACAAAGTAATGTCTCTGCTTTTTAATATGCTGTCTAGGTTGGTCATAACTTTCCTTCCAAGGAGTAAGTGTCTTTATTTCATGGCTGCAGTCATCATCTGCAGTGATTTTAGAGCCAAAAAATTAAAGTCTGATGCTGTTTCCACTGTCTCCCCATCTATTTGCCATGAAGTGATGGGACCAGATGCCATGATCTTAGTTTTCTGAATGTTGAGCTTTAAGCCAACTTTTTCATCTGCATATGGTGTCATCTGCATATCTGAGGTTATTGATATTTCTCCCAACAATCTTGAATCCAGCTTGTGCTTCATCCAGCCCAGTGTTTTCTCATGATGTACTCTGCAAATAGGTTAAATAAGTAGGGTGACAATATACAGCCTTGACATACTCCTTTCCCAATTTGGAACCAGTCTGTTGTTCCATGTCCAGTTGTAACTGTTGCATCCTGACCTGCATACAGGTTTCTCAAGAGGCAGGTCAGGTGGTCTGGTATTCCCATCTCTTTCAGAATTTTCCACAGTTTATTGTAATCCACACAGTCAAAGGCTTTGGCATAGTCAATAAAGCAGAAATAGATGTTTTTCTGGAACTCTCTTGATTTTTAAATGGTCCAGTGGATGTTGGCAATTTGATCTCTGGTTCCTCTGCCTTTTCTAAATCCAGCTTGAACATCTGTAAGTTCACATTTCACTTACTGTTGAAATCTGGCTTGGAGAATTTTGAGCATTACTTTACTAGCGTGTGAGATGAGTGCAATTGTGTGGTAGTTTGAGCATTCTTTGGCATTGCCTTTCTTCGGGATTGGAATGAAAATGGGTCTTTTCCAGTCCTGTGGCCACTACCGAGTTTACCAAATTTGCTGGCATATTGAGTGCAGCACTTCATAGCATCATCTTGTAGGATTTGAAATAGCTCAACTGGAATTCCATCCCCTCCACTAGCTTTGTTCACAGTAATTCTTTCTAAGGCCCACTTGACTTTACATTCCAGGATGTCTGGCTCTAGGTGAGTGATCACACGATGTTTGGTCCCTTCCATTTCTGTCCTTTATTGAGCCCACTTTTTGCATGAAATGCTCCCTTGGTATCTCTAATTTTCTCGAAGAGATCTCTAGTCTTTCCCATTCTATTGTTTTCTTCTATTTCTGTGCATCAGTTATTGGGGAAAGCTTTCTTATCTCTCCTTGCTATTCTTTGGAACTCTGCATTCAATTGGGAATGTCTTTCCTTTTTTCCTTTGCCTTTAGCTTCTCTTCTTTTCTCAGCTGTTTGTAAGGCCTCCTCAGACAACCATTTTGCCTTTCTGCATTTCCTTTTCTTGGGGATGATCTTGATCACTGCCTCCTTTACAGTGTCACAAACCTCCATCCATAGTTCTTCAGGCACTCTATCAGATCTAATCCCTTGAATCTGTTTCTCAATTCCACCATAAGGGATTTGATTTAGGTCATACCTGAACTCTCTGATGGTTTTCCGTACTTTCTTCAATTTAAGTCTGAATTTGGCAATAAGGAGTTCATGATCTGAGCCACAGTCAGCTCCCGGTCTTGTTTTTGCTGACTGTCTATAGCTTCTCCATCTTTGGCTGCAAAGAATATAATCAGTCTCATTTCGGTGTTGACCATCTGGTGATGTCCATGTGTAGAGTCTTCTCTTGTGTTGTTGGAAGAGGGTGTTTGCTATGACCAGTGCGTTCTCTTGGTAAAACTCTATTAGCCTTTGACCTGCTTCATTTTGTAATCCAAGGCCAAATTTGCCTGTTATTCCAGGTATCTCTTGAATTCCTGTTTTTGCATTCCAGTCTCCTAAAATGAAAAGGACATCTTTTTTGGGTGTTAGTTCTAGAAGGTCTTGTAGTTCTTCATAGAACTGTTCAGCTTCTTCAGCATTACTGGTCAGGGTATAGACCTGGATTACCATGATATTGAATGAACAGAAATCATTCTGTCATTTTTGAGACTGCATCCAAGTACTGCATTTTGGCCTCTTCTGTTGACTGCAAGGGCTACTCCATTTCTTCTAAGAGATTGTTGCCCACAGTAGTAGATGCAATGGTCATCTAAGTTAAATTCACCCATTCAAGTCCATTTTAGTTCGCTGATTCCTAAAATGTTGATGTTCACTCTTAGCATTTCCTGTTTGACCACTTCCAATTTACCTTCCAATAGGACAACCTGATTGAATTTTGCTTTGCATTTCCTCTGTCTTGAATGGTGTTGTTTTTTTTTTTTTAATTAACTAAGTCATGTCCAACTCTTTGAGACCCCATGGGCTGTAGTCTCCTCTGTCCATGGAATTCTCCAGGGAAAAATACTGGAGTGGGTTGCCATTTACTTCTCCAGGGGACCTTCCCAACCCAGGGATTGAACCCACGTCTCCTGCGTTGGCAGGCAGATTCTTTACCACTGAGCCACCGGGGAAGTTACTTTATTTGAATAAAAGTGAGACAACACTGATTTCTTAAAAGTCTTTGAGAACCTCTCACAAATACATCCCTGCGTATGGCGCGGGGGTTTTATTGTATTAGTGTACCGCTTCAGTATCAACTTGCGTGAATGTGAAATAGCAATTTGGCAAAGGCTTTGGGTCAAACAAGAGATTCCTGGACAGGCTTCATTCACCCAAAGTCAGACAGACTGTCATCCCAACACGGTCCACCTCCTTGTATCCATGACTCATTACATACACGCATTCCTATCTCACTTCAGAGAGTTTCACCAAGATACAGAAGAAGCGACACAGGAGAAAGTAGGAACATACCCACTGATGGCATTTGTGGGGAGGAGGCAGAATGTCAGTTAACAAGACGGGGCCTACAAGACTGAGGAGGTAGTCGTCTTCACATCCTTCCCTCAGAAAGAGAAGAGCGCGTGCTTCAGCGGGGTCTTTTGAGGATGCAAAGGGAAACACTGATAAAAGTAGCAAACCACAATGAAAAAAAAAAAAAAAAGAAAGTAGCAAACCACAATGTACAGAGTACTCCAGAGGGATGTGGCTCGTGTCTCAGCGCCAGTGTATGAAAATGTCATGTCGTTCACACGGTGCTCTGAGATTGTGCTGCACGTTTTGGGGAGCCTTGTCATGTTCTCAAATAAGGTAGCTTCTTTCAGGAAGACCAGAGATTTCTTGCATAGCAACAAGAGCTAATGTTGCTAAAGTGACTTGAAAGAAAGGGTTTTGATGTGTAAGAACAGACTTTTCTCCTTTACTCCAAAAAATATATATATATGTAAGGAAAAAAGAGTGCCTCGGGCTTGTCAGCATTCAAAGTTGACTAGAGGAATTGTTTTTAGTCTTCTTGATCTGATATATATCTGATATATATATATATATGTAGTTACACATGATAGTGCTTTGTGGGTGTGTGTATATACATGCATGCTGTACTCAGTCATGTCTGACTGTTCACGACCCCATGGACTGTGGCCCACCAGGCTCCGCTGCCCATGGGATTTCCCAGGCAAGAATACTGGAGTGGGTTGCAGTTTCCTTCTCCAGGGGATCTTCCTGACCAGGGATCAAACCCAGGTCTCCTGCATTGCAGGCAGATTCTTTACCTGCTGAGCTATCAGGAAACACCCTGTGTACATATATGATGTCATATATATCATATAGATGATAAGAAGATTGTTGTTGTTCAGTCGCCCAGTTGTGTCTTGAGTCTTTGTGACCCCATGGACTGCAGGATGCCAGGCTTCCCTGTCCTTCACCATCTCCTGGAGCTTGCTCAAACTCATGTCTATTGAGTCAGTGATGCCATCCTACCATCATATCCTCTGTCATCCCCTTCTCCTCCTGTCTTCAATCTTTCCCAGCATCAGGGTCTTTTCTAATGAGTTGGCTCTTCGCATCAGGTGGCCAAAGTATTGGAGCTTCAGCCTTAGCCTCAGCCCTTCTAATGAATATTCAGAACTGATTTCCTTTAGGATTGACTGCTTTGATCTCCTTGTAGTCCAAGGGATCCTAAGAGGATTCTTCAACAGCACAGCTCAAAAGCATTAATTCTTCACCATTCAGCCATCTTTATGGTCCAACTTTCACATTCATTCATGACTACTGAAAAACCATAGTTTTATGACCATTAGGACCTTTGTTGGCAAAGTAATGTCTCTGCTTTTTAATAGACTGTCTAGGTTTGTCATAGCTTTTCTTCAAAGGAGCAAGCATCTTTTAATTTCAATTACATTAAATGAACACTGAATCATATGCTAAGATTTTTCTTGAAAAATGAGCATTTTGCTTCCTCCCAACCATTGTGCTTAAAAAATAGAACAAGTAGGATAGCAGGACAGTAAAACCAAGAATCTATGAAAATTACAACCAAAAAGAAGAAGTATAAGTAAGTGCTTCCCAGGTAGCGCTAGTGGTAAAGAACCTGCCTGTTAATGCAGGAGACTCAGGAGACTTGGGTTTGATCCCCTGTGTCAGGAAGATCCCCTGGAGAAGGGCGCAGCAACCCTCCAGTGTTCTTACCTGGAGAATCCCGTGGACAGAGCAGCCTGGGGGGCCATAGTACATAGGTTTGCAAGGAGTTGGACACTACTGAAGCAAACACACACACACCAAAATAAGCAGCACCAACAAAAATCCTGCAAGGTTTTATAAGAAATTGTTTTACATATTGAACAAACTCATCTTAAATTTACAAATAGAAGCAACTCAGTAAAACAGCAGTGCAGCTTTAATATTTAACATCCGTGAATACTTGTATATACCTGTGAGTGTGGGTCTGAGTGGCTTTGTCTGTGTGAGCTTTGTGTGCGAGGGGGGTGTGTGTGTTGAAGTGTACATTTACGTAAGATATGGTGGTCAGCCACCATCCTGCCATGTGAGTCAGATGAGCTTCAGTGGGAAAGTGGGGGAACCCATGAGGATTGAAATTCTCTATTTTCATGTGGTTTTCAGGATAAATACAGGGCTTTGACCTGGGAACCGAGAGAATTTGGTCAGGAGGCTCCTCGTAGATGGTATGAGAAGCCAGTCTCCACCTTGCTTTTCCCCTTAAGAGCTTTGCACTGCTCTTAGGGAGGAAGGCATTTCTTGGGAGGAAGGAGAACAGAATAGCAGGACCGGGCTGCTCTAGGCCCCTGGTTCCTAGTTGTAGTGGCTCTTTCTGCTGGGGGCTAAATTCTCCAAGAGTGAAAACAAAGGAAAGTCATGTTTTGTCTTGTTGAACATTCAGTGCAGAACATCAGGGAGCTTTTCTTATTGACTGAGATTAACCGGGTCTCCAGGCTCGTCATCCAAGCATGTCAGAGCTGTGGGGCAGGATCCGTCCACCCCTGGTACATTTGCTGTCTCGGGCTGGGACCGGCAGTTTTTCACACCCGCCCCCTAGTGGTGCTTTTGCTAATAGCACTTCATTTGCCTCCTGTCTCCTTGAGATCTTGAAAGGCTGTTCATGAAGCATAGGCATTGGGGTTTATTTCCTTCCTCAGTATTTATCAGTACTAATGAGCACTGTGCATGTTTATTGGGTCAGCGCTTACTTAAGTTGAAAGATATTAAAAGTGATAACTGTTCCTTGGCATCAAGGTGGTTTAGACCCTGAATAGAAAGTGATCTGCTTGGATCAATGTCATGAGATAATTAAATGAGAAGGTGATCAACTTCAGACATATTCTTATCAATATAAAGAAATGAGGTAGTTAGAAAATTACGCTGTTTTATTGGGATACAGCTGTTTTCAATACATATTCTAATTAATATTTTTTATAAAAACATGTACTTTCTACATTTTAAACAATATGAAACTGCATTATCCAAGCTGATAGATACTAGCTACAGACACTTTTGAGCAACTGAAATGTGGTTTATCCAAACTGTGAGATGCTAAGTGTAAAATATACAATTGATTTCAAAAATTTTGCATAAGAAATCATGTACAATATTTCTAACACTTTTTATAGATTGCATGTTGAGACAATACTTTTGGCATATTAGGTTAAATAATATATATTAAGATAAATTTCACCTGTTTTTGTTTCATGTAATTATTCCAAATTTGAAACCATACATGTGTTGCTTCTGTATGGCTCATGTTATAGTTTTCCTGGGGGGAAATGGTTTTGAAGAATAAAATAAGTAATTATAAAATAAAGAGAAAGTGGTCAAGTTAAAAGTAAAAGATGCCACTTTCTCCTCTCCCACCAACCCCAGGCCCTCTCCTGAGAGTGAAGACATTTCGTGTTAAAAATATACACATGCATACAAATATTTTCTAACACAAAATGAAGGCAAAATACACATGGTGTTTTGCAACTTGCCTTTTTCATTTCAGAATATATAATGAAATCTTTTCATAATTATGAAAAAAAGAAAGTGAAAGTGTTGTTGCTCAGTTGTCTCTGACTCTTTGCGATCCCATGGACTGTAGTCAGCCAAGCTCCTCTGTCCATGGAGATTCTCCAGGCAGAAATACTGGAGTGGGTTGCCATTCCTTTCTCCAAGGGATCTTTGCAACCCAGGGACCGAACCCAGATCTCTTGCATCGCAGGTGGATTCTTTACTGTCTGAGCCAACAGGGAAGCCCAGCTTTTTAAACTTTTTTTTTTTTTCACTTAAATGTGTGACACAACCAGCAGGCCTGGCAGAGAGTGCCATTCAGGGCCTTCATGGCATCCCCCTGAGTGGCTGTGGGTGGTGAACTCCACCCCAGGTTTCCGCTGTTTGACTCCTAGGGCCTCTCAGAGGCCTGGCCTGGTGCCATGTTCATCTTCCTCTGTTGTGGTCCCGAAGGATCCGGTCATCTTCCCATCATCCTCCCCTTAAGAGCAGTCCTGTCTGTGGTGTCTTTGATTAGCCCAGGCTGCATGTGGAGAATGCTCCCTGTGAATTTTCCTCTTCTGCTCTGAGTACAGCTCAAAGAGCTTTTGTATTTAGAGACTCTGCTTCTCAAGGCCCCTAGAGTAATGAAACTTAACACATCTTCACGTAGAAACCATTGGGGAAGTAGTTTGAAATGTGAAGCGTCTAGCCCGTGGTTGTATCAATCATATAACTGCTGATTTAAGCAGATTTTTTTGTACTCAAATATTTACCAGCATCCTTAAAGAGAGTCTTTGGATTCAGAAACATCAGGTAGAAATGAGAGTCAGGTGGAGGGGTTTTACTGAAAATAGCAAGGTTATGGGAAAGTTTGCTAACCAAACACTGAGATATACTGTATCTCTTCTCATGCTTGGCTCCCAGTATTTTGGATCCAGATGTGTAGCCTCAAAGCAAAGAGATTAGAAGATTCCTCTCGGGAATTGTGTATAATTTTTTTTAAAATAGGGTTCTTACTTGAAGTAAAAAGTGACTTCCACCATGAGCTCTAAGAATGAGCAAGTCTTCCACATCCTAATTCAGGTGAATCCTAATTCAGGCCTGAGCATGTTGTATTGAGATCATTCCACTATGGTGCTTAACTTCCATAGCTTAAAAAAAAAAAAAGTCCTTTACCCTAAAGAGGTAAACTATATCATTTTATGAAAATGTTACAATTTTATCAGCTTGTCTCCCCATGGAGAAGATTTCTATGAGCAGGTTCTTCTTCTTTGTCTATGACACAGGTTGGAGATTTGAGTCTGTGACTTGATTGACTCATATTGTTCCAATTGAATGCAGGTTTTCTCTTGAATTAAGTATGTTAGAATGCTTGCTTTGGTCCCCAAGGCAAATATTCAAGGACATTAAGTAATAAAACTTAATATAGGAGCAATTAAAATATGGAATATAATTTATGAAATATTAGAAACCAAGTTGAATGTTTATTATTGCAAACGTTAATAAAAAGTTAATTGTGCCCTTTAGCAATTAATTTATGCACAATTATCTCAAAGTGTTACCAGGCCTTCTGAACTAATTATAATTATAGCAAGGTATTAAAAAGAAAACTCCAAAGTATCTACAAAATAGCTCCATAAGTCTGTATGCTTAGCTGATGTGGAAGCCCTCAGCTATGTAAGTAATATTAAATGAGTTAATACTATACTCCAATTACTCTGTAGGAGTTGATCATTTAAAATTAGCATGCTGTGGTTGGGTACATATAAAGAGCTTTAAAAGCATCAAGAGGCATTCAAAACAATTACTGTCTATTGTACCTTTTATTTAATCACAAGCTCATTCTTGTATGTTAGAGCTCCTGCATTTAGTTCAATAGGTATTAAATTCATGCACTGGGAGAATGTAAATCTATGTACTATTACCTTCCTTGCTGCAGTTCTTTTTCTCCAGGCTTCCCCACCTTAAAAATTAGGCTGCTTCTGTCATTTGAATTTATTATATTACAAGTAATAATACCATTCATTGAGAACCTACTGGGTGTCATATATTTTACAAATAGCATTAGATTACTCTCATGAGGTTCTTGGATAGTGCTAGGCTTTACTCCAAACATCACACACAGACATTCCCTCTCTCTCTCTCTAATATATATGCTGTGTGTATGTGTGTGTGTGTGTATATATATATATATATCCCCCCCCCCCGGCTTCAAAATCACTGCAGATGGTGATTGCAGCCATGAAGTTAAAAGACGCTTACCCCTTGGAAGGAAAGCTATGACCAACCTAGACAGCATATTAAAAAGCAGAGACATTACTTGTCAACAAAGGTCCATTTAGTCAAGGCTATGGTTTTTCCAGTGGTCATGTATGGATGTGAGAGTTGGACTATAAAGAAAGCTGAGTGCCGAAGAATTGATGCTTTTGAACTGTGGTGTTGGAGAAGAATCTTGAGAGTCCCTTGGACTGCAAGGAGATTCAACAAGTCCATCCTAAAGGAGATCAGTCCTGGGTGTTCATTGGAAGGACTGATGTTGAAGCTGAAATTCTAATACTTTGGCCACCTGATGGGAAGAACTGACTCATTTGAAAAGACCCTGATGCTGGGAAAGATTGAGGGCAGGAGAAGGGGATGACAGAGGATGAGATGGTTGGATGGCATCATCGACTCAATGGACATGGGTTTGGGTGGACTCCAGGAGTTGGTGATGGACAGGGAGGCCTGGCGTGCTGCAGTTCATGGGGTCGCAGGGGAGTCGGACACGACTGAGTGACTGAACTGACTGATATGCAAGGAGATCAAACCAGTCAATCCTAAAGGAAATCAACCTTGAATATTCATTGGTAGGATGGATGCTGAAACTCCAATACTTTGGCCACCTGATGCAAAGAGCCAACTCATTGGAAAAGACCCTGATGCTGGGAAGGATTGAGGGAAGGAGGAAGAGGGGCTAATAGAGGATGAGATGGTTGGATGGCGTCACCAACTCAATGGATGTGAGTTTGAGCAAACTCTGGGAGATAGTTAAGGACAGGGAAGCCTGGCATGCTGCAGTCCATGGAGTCGCAAAAGTTGGATATGGCTTAGACAACAACATTATGTATTTATATATATTATATAATATTATATAATATTATATTAATATTTATATATTATATTGTATACATTATATATTTAATTATATATTATAGTATATAGTGTACATTATATATTAATTTAATATATTTAGTATCTAAGTTTGATACTCTCTATATACAAATATGTATTCATTTATTCTTCATAAAAAACGTAGCTGCTATTATTATTTTAACAAAACTGGGGCCCAGGGGACTTAAATGCCTTGCCTAATATTGTAGCATTACAAAGTTTTAGAGCAAGAATTTGGACCCAGAGAGCACAGCCCCTAGCCGCCGGCCTGCAGTGACTGCTGGGAGTCACAGTCAGCGGCGCCCCCTAGCCTCTAGCCTGCAGTGACTGCTGGGAGTCACGGTCAGCGGCGTCCCCTAGCCTCTAGCCCGCAGTGACTGCTAGGAGTCACGGTCAGCGGCGCCCCATAGCCTCTAGCCCGCAGTGACTGTGGGGAGTCACAGTGAGCGGCGCCCCCTAGCCTCTAGCCCACAGTGACTGCGCGGAGTCACGGTCAGCGGCGCCCCCTAGCCTCTAGCCCGCAGTGACTGTGGGGAGTCACAGTGAGCGGCGCCCCCTAGCCTCTAGCCCGCAGTGACTGCGCGGAGTCACGGTCAGCGGCGCCCCCTAGCCTCTAGCCCGCAGTGACTATGGGGAGTCACGGTCAGTGGCGCCCCCTAGCCTCTAGCCCGCAGTGACTGTGGGGAGTCACGGTCAGGGGCGCCCCCTAGCCTCTAGCCCGCAGTGACTGTGGGGAGTCACAGTGAGCGGCGCCCCCTAGCCTCTAGCCCGCAGTGACTGCGGGGAGTCACGGTCAGCGGCGCCCCCTAGTCGCCGGCCCGCACTGACTGCGCAGAGTTATGTATTTTTAGGTTTGACACCTGAGTCTGTTTCCTCCCAGAGCTGTGACCTTGGACAGAGTATTTAACTCCATTGTGAGATGGAGGCTAATGGCTGGACCATCTGATAGGGATGTCAGCAACATCCGGTGACAGAATCTGTGCATATGAGGGAGCACAGCTGCTGCATGTCTCCTTTTGTCCAGGAAATGCAGGCTTTTGTTATCATCATCTTCTGTTGCAGTTTTCCCGGTCAGATGTTACTATCCAAATTTACTAACAAAAGAGCAAGCTGAGGCCCACAAAGTTGAGTGTATTGCCAAAGGCTCATTGAAGAGCAAACATTCTAACTAAAATGTATCTAATTCCCAAAATTTACAGTCTATCCATTGTAACAGAGCCATGATGGCAGGCCTAAAATTCACCACTAACTTTTCAAGGTGGCTGCATCTGATCATACTTGTTGAGGATGAATGTGTATGGTGTTTACTGGCTTGAAGACAAATTACTTCTGTTGCTGCTACTTCTCTGACCAACTGATGTGTAGCCCCCTGGCCTTCCCATTTAAGAAGCCAGTGAAAGTGGTCAAGAAATTCCAGTTAAGTGAACACTGATTTTTATCCCCAGGACAGTTGTGCTGGAATTGGGATGGAGCAGCAGAAGATGGGCATGAGGGCTGAAGGAGGAGAAAGCCCTTCTCTCCCCCCCCACACCCCACCCCAGGATTCAAATCTTTTTTTTGACTCGCTATGGAGACATTTTTATTTTCTGATAAAATAACCTACATGTTTACTTAATGCCTGGAATGCTTATTTTTCCCCTACTTACGTTGCTTTTCTGAGGTAGCTTTGAACTGATTTTGTTCCACTCCAATATTGTATCCCTTTCCAGATTATTGAGTAGAAGTATACCTTTTCCTTTAGTGTTAATTTTTTCTTAGTTCCTTCAAAGGTATCTTAGTGACTGACATAGTTACCTGTCTCTAGAAAAATGTTTCAGTGGTAGAAGTTTTAGTAAATTTTAATATTTTATCTTATTTTCGGCTTGCAAAAAATTGTAAAAATGATTCTAGGAACTGCTGTAGCCAAACTCACTGAATTGTTAACATTTTATTCCACTTGCCTTATCTCCCCCACTCAATCTCCCTCTGTGTGTTTCATGTGTGTGTGCTGTCACTGCATGCACAGAGGAAAACAACATACAATTTCCCCTTCGTTTGACTATTTAGGAGTTTGTTTATAAATGCTTCGATAAATTAGCACAATATGTAGGCACACTGGGTCAGTTATTGGAAATAAACCATATGCAATAGTGCACTAATGAAGAATATAAATTTACCCAACACTAGCGTCAAAGATAGAGAAGCTCTATACAGTCAGCAAAAACAAGACCAGGAGCTGACTGTGGCTCAGATCATGAATTCCTTATTGCCAAATTCAGACTTAAATTGAAGAAAGTAGGGAAAACCACTAGACCATTCAGGTATGACCTAAATCAAATCCCTTATGACTATACAGTGGAAGTGGGAAATAGATTTAAGGGACTAGATCTGATAGACAGAGAGCCTGATGAACTATGGATGGAAGTTTGTCACACTGTACAGGAGATGGGGATCAAGACCATCCCCATGGAAAAGAAATGCAAAAAGGCAAAATGGTTGTCTGAGGAGGCCTTACAAATAGCTGTGGAAAGAAGAGAAGTGAAAAGCAAAGGAGAAAAGGAAAGCTATTCCCATCTGAATGCAGAGTTCCAAAGAATAGCCAGGAGAGGTAAGAAAGCCTTCCCCAGCGATCAATGCAAAGAAATAGAGGAAAACAACAGAATGGGAAAGACTAGAGATCTCTTCAAGAAAATGAGAGATACCAAGGGAACATTTCACGCAAAGATGGGTTTGATAAAGGACGGAAATGGTATGGACCTAACAGAAGCAGAAGATATCAAGAAGAGGTGGCAAGAATACACAGAACTGTACAAAAAAGATCTTCATGACCCAGATAATCACGATGGTGTGACACTCACCTAGAGCCAGACATCCTCGAATGTGAATTCAAGTGGGCCTTAGAAAGCATCACTACGAACAAAGCTAGTGGAGGTGATGGGATTCCAGTTGAGTTATTTCAAATCCTGAAAGATGCTGTGAAAGTGCTGCACTCAATATGCCAGCAAATTTGGAAAACCCAGCAGTGGCCACAGGACTGGGAAAGACCCATTTTCATTCCAATCCCAAAGAAAAGTAATGCCAAAGAATGCTCAAACTACTGAACAATTGCACTCATCTCACACGCTAGTAAAGTAATGCTCAAAATTCCCCAAGCCAGGCTTCAGCAATATGTGAACCGTGAACTTCCAGATGTTCAAGCTGGTTTTAGAAAAGGCAGAGGAACCAGAGGTCAAATTGCCAACATCTGCTGGGTCATCAAAAAAGCAAGAGAGTTCCAGAAAAACATCTATTTCCGCTTTATTGACTATGCCAAAGCCTTTGACCCTGTGGATCACAATGAACTGTGGAAAATTCTGAAAGAGATGGGAATACCAGACCACCTGACCTGCCTCTTGAGAAACCTGTATGCAGGTCAGGAAGCAACAGTTAGAACTGGACATGGAACAACAGACTGGTTCCAAATAAGAAAAGGAGTACATCAAGGCTGTATATTGTCACCCTGCTTATTTAACTTCTATGCAGAGTACATCATGAGAAACGCTGGGCTGGAAGAAGCACAAGCTGGAATAAAGATTGCTGGGAGAAATATCAATAACCTGAGATATGCAGATGACACCACCCTTATGGCAGAAAGTGAAGAGGAACTAAAAAGCCTCTTGATGAAAGTGGAAGAGGAGAGTGAAGAAGTTGGCTTAAAGCTTAACATTCAGAAAACTAAGATCATGGCATCTGGTCCCATCACTTCATGGCCAACAGTGGGAACAGTGTCAGACTTTATTTTGGGGGTCTCCAAAATCACTGCAGATGGTGATTGCAGCCATGAAGTTAAAAGACACTTACTCCTTGGAAGAAAAGTTATGACCAACCTAGATAGCATATTAGAAAGCAGAGACATTACTTTGCCGACAAAGGTCCATCTGGTCAAGGCTATAGTTTTTCCAGTGGTCATGTATGGATGTGAGAGTTGGGCTGTGAAGAAAGCTGAGTGCTGAAAAATTGATGCTTTTGAACTGTGTTGTTGGAGAAGACTCTTGAGAGTCCCTGGACTGCAAGGAGATCCAACCAGTCCATCCTAAAGGAGATCAGTCCTGGGTGTTCATTGGAAGGACTGATGCTGAAGCTGAAACTCCAGTACTCTGGTCACCTCATGCAAAGAGTTGACTCATTGGAAAAGACCCTGATGCTGGGAGGGACTGGGGACAGGAGGAGAAGGGGATGACAGAGGATGAGATGGTTGAATGGCATCACCGACTCAATGGACATGGGTTTGACTAGACTCCGGGAGTTGGTGATGGACAGGGAGGCCTGGCATGCTGCATTTCATGGGGTCGCAAAGAGTCGGACACGACTGAGCGACTGAACTGAACTGAACATACAAATAAACGTGCAGTCCGTTTAATGCAAGTGTGGAGTGGTATTAAATGCAATTGAAAGACATTGTCCAACTGCTTTAGGAATTTTTGCAGATCAGGATTTTGGTGTATTCGTATATTTTTACTCCACAGATGGACTGAAAATATAAGACAGGGAAGAGTGGACAGACGAGAGATAAAATCTCCAGGACCGGCCAGAATCTAAAGCTGCCAGATTTGAGAAAAAGAGCTGAATTCCTTTGTCTTAAAATACTTACTTACATTTTCTGTTAGACTGTTTTTAGTTACTCACTTGTATGTATGTTTAAGGTTTTAGAACACAGTGTCTGTGTTTTTATTAGGTGGTCCTGCAGTGCCTGTACAGATTATAGAATCAGGCCACTCTCAGAACACAAAGGATATTAAGTCGTTTTATCAGCATCCTTGGTTTACAGATGAAAAAAAAAAACTGAGACTTAGGTGTAATTAGTTGTAGAGTGGTAGGCACTAGAATTCTGAGTGTTGACTCCCTATGTGGTGTTGTAACCATGTTGTTGTTTAAGCGACATAAGCATGTCGCTAAGTTTTGTCTAGCTCTTTTGTGACCCCATGGACTGTAGCCCCCCAGGCTCCTCTGTCCATGGGATTTCTCAGGCAAGAATAGTGGGGTGGGTTGCTATTCTCTTCTCCAGGGGATCTTCCTAACATAGGGATGGAACCTGTGTCTTCTGCATTGGCAGGCAGATTCTTTACTGCTGAGCCTCCAAGGAAACCCATTGTAATCGTGAAATGACATTGTTTCTTGAAGCCATCCTGCTTGATTACAACTGAGGATTTGAAAACAAACAAAACCAAAAACCACTAGGCTGAATTTATGGTGGTGGAGTATTCTTTCAAGTACCTATTTTAAATTGTGTGTGTCCTTGCCTGTCTGCTGTAATAGGTTCTCTGCTGGGATAAAGGGGTGCAAGTGAACCATTGTGATGGATTCTTAATATCATTATTAATTATATTGTTCCCACTTTCTATAATGTATTGTCAGATGCTGAAGGAAAATAGACTCTGGACTGCCTGTTCCTTTTAATGAAAAGCTGTATCCCCTGCACCCGTTGTATAAAATCCTAATGAACTTCTCTGAAGAGACATAGTTCATCTCAGTGTCTAATGTTACCTTTGCTTTAGGAAAATCTCCAATGCAATCTTGATTGTTCTTTGAAATATCATTTGGCTTACGGTCAGAGAGCACAGGAATTCTTTTAGAGCCCAAGGCATTGGAGTCTCTCTGCATCTCACTGGTACACACTTTGTCTTTGGGACTGTACCAGAAAATCCATTTAAAAATAATCTTTCATTAGAAGCAGCATTACCTCCATCATTTGACTTACAGTTGATTTGTTTGGAAAATTGAGAGCCCATAAAAGAGGGTCTGGTTTTAGTATATATCTCTACTACTCTTCCAGTTGGTTGAGACTTTTATAAATGCCTGAGTACCACTACCAATAAGGATTTGTCATCTCTTGTCAGAACAGTCATATATAATTTTTACTTTGAACTTGAGCCTTAGATTTACTTCTGTGTTTGTTTTGTCCTTTTTTGGGGGGCCCCATTGGCTTAATGTTTTAAGCTCTATCGCTATGGTAATATATCTTCAACTCCCATTTCTAAATCCATCAATAACATTGCAATCCAATTCTGCATAATAAATTATTAGTCAATGCCTGTGTATTAATCATTCAAAAACAATAAAAGTAAAATTGAGGGCAGAACACTAGTTGCCTTGAAGTATTGAATAAGCAAATTCCTCTGGGAGATTTATCATGAGGATTTACAATTATTATTCCTGATGAAATTGAGCTTTGTCTATTAGCAAAGGTGAGCTTCACTTTAATTCTGAGTGCGGTAACCATGAAAGTATATTCTTGAAGAGAATATAAGGAACAGAAACCTCAAGTACTTCAGGTTTGTGCACCTTTTTGAATATTCATGAAATATAGTATATATTCTTTGTAAATACAATGATTGTACAGATACTGCTAATTTATGTGAATTGAATCCCACCTTGGAATTTCTGGTAAATAAGTACCTTAAATCAGTCTATAAATTGACTTGAATAAAAACACCTGTAAACAAGTGCCAGGGACTCAAGATGTGTAGCATCAATATAAATCATTCTAGATAGAATTTCACTAAGATAATAAGCATCTTAATGTTCTAGAATATACCCTTCCTTTAATATGCAATGTCATTATATTTATAGACCCGCGTGCATGGTCAAAATTCTTGGATTGCAAGCAACAGAAACCAATCTAAGTATAGATTAGGCAAAAAAAATTCACTTTGTCATTTGTTAAGTTGGTAAGTCCAGGATGGTGAGATGGGTAGACTGGATTTCAGAAAAACAAGGTTTAGGAGTTCAGACCCTGACACCTCTTTCTCTGTTTGTACATCACTGAGCTATGCTGTACTGTTCCTGTCTGCATTCTTGGGACTTTCTCCATGCTGGCTCCAGGCTCCTGCTCACTGACTTCAGGAAAGATACAGAGAAGCATCCTTCTGTGAATATCTCATGCATGTTCTAGTTGGCTCTGTTTGGTCCCATGTGTGCCCATGAGGCTAATGCCTGGACATGAAGATGAGAAGATATGTGCATTAAGTCCTAATCAAAGGTCATGCTCTTCCCAGAGAGCAGAAAAGGTATTGTGGCTGACATTCCCACCTGAGTCACATGTGATATAGAATGGGCATTATCCAATTAAAAGAGGGGTGCCGGATAGAAAATTAAAATAGATGTTCATTATATCCTGTCATGGCCTTTATAAAAAGCTCTATAATACTTGCTATCTTGTTTGCTATTGACATTACCATTCTTAGTAGCATGCCATTAGAATGCTTCACCCCTTGCTGAGCCACTTGAGTGAGGCTTGGGTGGCATTCTTCCTTATAACTATGGAAGACCTCCTCCATAATAACTCAAGCAGAGCTCTCCCTTGTAACGGTCTGAAGCACTCAAACATCAGGGCTTCTCTTCTGCACAGCAGTGTTATTCAGCTGCAAAACCCCTTCCTTCCGTTTCTTTAGAATTGCTGTTTTTAGGGCAATATGAACATGGTGGGTAGATTTTACCCTTCACCTCTTATACTCACCCTGCTGTAAGAATTTTAAATGACTCTTCATAAGGATTAAAAAAAATTTTTTTCATTGAAACTTGTTAGAAGTTCAGAGATGTTCGATAGGCTTAAGACTACATCTTTCCATTCTCTTCTTGTCTTTCTGGACAGAGTCTATAGCTCTTCAGTTTTCCAACAAATATGAATGTTCATATGAGTCAAGTGGTGAAAATGGCAGACTGGTTGGCTATATCCTGGGGCACTGGAACTGAGTCAGAGATTCTGGGTTTCCATTCTATGCCTGTTTATTAGGAGCAGGACTTTAGTCAGCTTTAAAAGCCCCATGAGTTTGATTTCTCCTGTGTCAAATTAAGGGCATGATTATTTCATCAGTATTCCTTGAGCACCTTGTATATGCCATGCATGTTGTAGAGGTGGAGGACAGCCATGAAAGGAAAACAGAAGAGAAGAACCTCTGCTCTCATAGGCATTTCATTCTATGGTGAGTAAGACCAGCAATGAGTGGTTAGAGAAGTAAGCACAAGTAAGAGCTAAGTGCTCTAAAAGAGAGTGAAACAGAGAATTCCGCTTAGTCGCTCAGCCATGTCCGACTCTTTGCAACCCCATGGACTGCAGCACGCCAGGCCTCCCTGCCCATCACCAACTCCCAGAGTCCATCCAAACTCATGTCCATTGAGTTGGTGATGCCATCCAACATTCTCATCCTCTGTCATCCCCTTCTCTTCCTGCCTTCAATCTTTACCAGCATCAGGGTCTTTTCAAATGAGTCAGTTCTTCAAGTGGCCAAAGTATTAGAGTTTCAGCATCAGTCCTTCCAATGAATATTTAGGACTGATTTCCTTTAGGATGGACTGTCTGGATCTCCTTGCAGTCCAAGGGACTCCTAAGAGTCTTCTCCAATACCACAATTGAAAAGCATCAATTCTTTGGCGCTCAGCTTTCTTTATACTCCAACTCTCACATCCATACATGACTACTGGAAAAACCTTAACTTAGACTAGATGCACCTTTGTTGGCAAAGTAATGTCTCTGCTTTTTAAAATGCTGTCTGGGTTGGTCACAGGTTTTCTTCCAAGGAGCAAGCGTCTTTTTATTTCATGGCTGCAGTTACCATATGTAGTGACCATGGAGCCCCCCAAAATGAAGTCCATCACTGTTTCCATTGTTTCCCCATCTGTTTGCCGTGAAGTGATGGGACCAGATGCCATGATCTTCATTTTTTGAATGTTGAGTTTTAAGGCAGCTTTTTCACTCTCCTCTTTCACTTTCATCAAGAGACTGTTTAGTTCTTTTTTGCTTTGTGCCGTAAGGGTGGTGTCATCTGCATATCCGAGGTTATTGGTATTCCTCCCGGCAATCTTGATTCCAGCTTGTGCTTCATGCAGCCCAGCGTTTCTCATCATGTACTCTTCATATAAGTTAAATAAGTAAGGTGACAGTGTACAGCCTTGACATACTCCTTTCCTGATTTGGAACTAGTCTAATGTTCCATGTCCAGTTCTAACTGTTGCTTCCTGACCTGCATACAGACTTCTCAGGAGGCAGATCAGATGGTCTGGTGTTCCCATCTCTTTCAGAATTTTCCACAGTTTATTGTGATCCACACAGTCAAAGGCTTTGGCCTAGTCAATAAAGCAGAACTTGACGTTTTTTCCTGGAACTGTCTTGCTTTTTTGATGATCCAGCAGATGTTGGCAATTTGATCTCTGGTTCCTCTGCCTTTTCTAAAACCAGCTTGAAAAGTCAAAACCTGAATGAGGTACCATTACACGCCAGTCAGGATGGCTGCTATCCAAAAGTCTATAAGGAATAAATGCTAGATAGGGTGTGGAGAAAAGGGAACCCTCTTACACTGTTGGTGGGAATGCAAACTAGTACAGCCGCTATGGAGAACAGTGTGGAAATTCCTTAAAAAACTGGAAATAGGACTGCCATATGACCCAGAAATCCCACTCCTAGGCATACACACCAAGAAAACCAGATCTTAAAGAGACACGTGTACCCCAGTGTTCATCGCAGCACTGTTTATAATAGCCAGGACATGGAAGCAACCTAGATGCCCATCAGCAGATGAATGGATAAGGAAGTTGTGGTACATATACACCATGGAATATTACTCAGCCATTAAAAAGAATTCATTTGAATCAGTTCTAATGAGATGGATGAAACTGGAGCCCATTATACAGAGTGAAGTAAGCCAGAAAGATAAAGACCAATACAGTATAGTAACGCATATATATGGAATTTAGAAAGATGGTAACGATAACCCTATATGCAAAACAGAAAAAGAGACACAGATGTACAGAACAGACTTTTGGACTCTGTGGGAGAAGGTGAGGGTGGGGTGTTCAGAGAGAACAACATTGAAACAAGTATACTATCAAGGGTGAAACAGACCACCAGCCCAGGTTGGATGCATGAGACAAGTGCTCAGGTCTGGTGCACTGGGATGACCCAGAGGGATGGGATGGGGAGGAAGGCGGGAGGGGGGATCGGGATGGGGAACACATGTAAATTCATGGCTGATTCATGTCAATGTATGGCAAAAACCACTACAATATTGTAAAGTAATTAGCCTCCAATGAATAAAAGTAAATGGGAAAAAAATAAAAATAAAAAAAGTAAAGTGCAGTCTAAAGCCCCCCTCCAAAAAATAAAATAAAATAAAATACCAAATAAAATTTAAAAAAAAAAAAAACAGCTTGAAGATCTGAAAGTTCACAGTTCACATACTGTTGAAGCCTGACTTGGAGAATTTTGAACACTACTTTGCTAGTGTGTGAGATGAGTGCAATTGTGCAGTAGTTTGAGCATTCTTTGGCATTGCCTTTCTTTGGGATTGGAATGAAAATGGGTCTTTTCCAGTCCTGTGGCCACTGCTGAGTTTTCCAAATTTCCTGACATATTGAGTGCAGCACTTTCACAGCATCATCTTTTAGGATTTGAAATAGCTCAACTGGAATTCCATCACCTCACTAGCTTTGTTTGTAGTGATGCTTCTTAAGGTCCACTTGACTTCGTATTCCAGGATATCTGACTCTAGGTGAGTGATCACCCAACTGTGATTATCTGGGTCATGAAGATCTTTTTTGTACAGTTCTTGTGTGATTCTTGCCACCTCTTCTTAATATCTTCTGCTTCTGTTAGGTCCATACCATTTCTGTCCTTTATTGTGCCCATCTTTGCATGAAATGTTCCCTAGTATCTCCAATTTCTTGAAGAGATCTCTAGTCCTTCCCATTCTATTCTTTTCCTCTATTTCTTTGCACTGATCAATGAGGAAGGCTTTCATATGTCTCCTTGCTATTCTTTGGAACTCTGCATTCAAATGGGTATATCTTTTCTTTTCTCCTTTGCTTTTTGCTTCTCTTCTTTTCTCAGCTATTTGTAAGGCCTCCTCAGGCAACCATTTTGCTTTTTTGCATTTCTTTTTCTTGGAGATGGTCTTGATCCTTGTCTTCTGTACAATGTCATGAACCTCCATCATAGTTCTTCAGGCACTCTGCCTATCAGATCTAATCCCTTCAATCTATTTGTCACTTCCACTGTATAATTGTAAGGTATTTGATTTAGGTCATACCTGAATGGTCTAGTGGTTTTCCCTACTTTCTTCAACTTAAGTCTGAATTTGGCAATAAGGAATTCATGATCTGAGCCACAGTCAACTCCCAGTCTTGTTTTTGCTGACTGTATAGAGCTCTCCATCTTTGGCTGCAAAGAATATAATCAGTCTGATTTCAGTGTTGACCATCTGGTGATGTCCATGTGTAGAGTCTTCTCTTGTGTTGTAGGAAAAGGGTGTTTGCTATGACCAGTGCGTTCTCTTGGCACAACTCTATGAGCCTTTCCCCTGCTTCATTCTGTACTCCAAGGCCAAATTTGCCTGTTACTCCAGGTGTTTCTTGACTTCCTTCTTTTGCATTCCAGTTCTCTGTGATGAAAAGGACATCTTCTTCGGGTGTTAGTTCCTGAAGGTCTTGTAGGTCCTCATAGAACCACTCAACTTCAGCTTCTTCAGCATTACTGGTTGGGGCATAGACTTGGATTACTGTGATGTTGAATAGTTTGCTTTGGGAACTAACAGAGATCATTCTGTTGTTTTTGAGATTGCACCCAAGTACTGCATTTCGGGCTCTTTGTTGAGTAGGATGGCTACTCCATTTCTTCTAAAGGATTTCTGCCCACAGTAGTAGATATAATGGTCATCTGAGTTAAATTCACCCATTCCAGTACATTTTAGTTTGCTGATTCTTGAAATGTTGACTTTCATCCTTGTCATCTCCTGTTTGACCACTTCCAATTTGCCTTGATTCATGGACCTAACAATCCAGGTTCAGAGCAAGGAGACAGCAAATGATTGGTGAGGACCATGTACCAAGATAATGAAAGGCCTCTTTCTGTTCAGTTCAGTTCAGTCACTCAGTCATGTCCAACTCTTTGCCACCCCGTGGACTGCAGCATTCCAGGCCTCCCTGTCCATCACCAACTCTCAGAGCTTGCTCAAACTCATGTCCATCGAATCAGTGATGCCATCCAGTTATCTCATCCTCTGTCATCACCTTCTCCTCCTGCCTCCAATCTTTCCCAGAATTAGGGTCTTTTCCAATGAGTCAGTTCTTTGCGTCAGGAGACCAAAGTATTGGAATTTCATTCCTTCCAATGAATATTCAGGACTGCTTTCCTTTAGGATTGACTGGTTTGATCTCCTTGCAGTCCAAGGGTCTCCCAAGAGTCTTCTCCAACACCACAGTTCAAAAGCATCAATTCTTTGGTGATCAGGTTTCTTTATAGTCCAACTCTCACATCCATACATGACTACTGGAAAAACCTTAACTTAGACTAGATGCACCTTTGTTGGCAAAGTAATGTTTCTGCTTTTTAATATGCTGTCTAGGTTGATCATAGGTTTTCTTCCAAGGAGCAAGCGTCTTTTTATTTCATGGCTGCAGTCACCATCTATAGTGATTTTGGAGCCCAAAAAATAAAGTGTCTCACTGTTTCCACTGTTTCCCCCTCTGTTTGCCATGAAGTGATGGGACCAGATGCCATGATCTTCATCTTTTGAAAGTTGAGTTTTAAGGCAACTTTTTCACTCTCCTCTTTCTCTTTCATCAAGAGGCTCTTTAGTTCTTCTTCACTTTCTGCCATAAGGGTGGTGTCATCTGCATATCTGAGGTTATTGATATTTCTCCTGGCCATCTTGATTCCAGCTTGTGCTTTATCCAGCCCAGCATTTCACATGATGTACTCTGCATATAAGGTAAATAAGTAGCATTTCAATATATAGCTTTGATGTACTCCTTTCCCAATTTGGGACCAGTCTATTGTTCCATGTCCGGTTCTTTAAAGGGACATAAATACAACCTCAGACCTCAGTGATAAGAATATTGTAAAGTAATTAGCCTCCAACTAGTAAAAATAAATGGAAAAAAAGAGAAAAAAGAAAAAAAAAGATATTCAGTGGTAAATAAAATAGGAAATGTTTTACCATAATTATAAAAAAAAGAATAAGTTTGTCTCATGCCTATTTAGGAGGAGTGCATTCAACGCAGAGGAAAAGAAAGGGCAAAAGTGCTCAATTGGGAGCAAGCTGGGATTATTTAATGACTAGTAAGCAGGTCCACTGGAGAAGGAAATGGCAGCCCACTCCAGTGTTCCTGCCTGGAAATTCCCAGGGATGGAGGAGCCTGGTGGGCTGCCGTCTGTGGGGTCACACAGAGTCGGACAGACTGAAGCAATGCAGCAGCAGCAAGCAGGTCCAGGTGTCTAATTCATAAGGAGGAGAGAGAGGAGAGAGAACTGAGCTCAGGGCTAGTGATGGGGCCTGCCATGAAGTGAGTGAAGCCCCAGTTGGTTTTTGGAATGGGGATTATGTCATCCAGTTTTTCATTTTTAAAACATCTTTTGAGTTGGCTTATCTGGGGGAAAACTGTAAGTGATGAGTGTGGTTGATAGCTATGGTAGTAGTTGAGACCAAATGTGTTGGTGCTTTGGAATAGTCTATTTGCCATGAAGATAGTGGTAAATTATATTCAGTGGTAGGTTTTATTTAGGCAACATCACAGACAGGACCTACAGACAGACCGGGTATGAGATGTGATGAGAGATGACTGATTTCCTGAGACTGCCCAAGTATGTGATAGTTAAATGATATGACTAGCTTATGAATAATTAAATATTAGCTGTCTAGCTAGAAAGTGTTGTGATCCTGTGATGACTTTGAACTTGTGATGAGCTCTGGGCAAGTGAAGGCAGGACCACCCATGCTCCGGCTCCCCCAGGTCACTTAGGAAACTGAAGTGTAGCAGAGAGTCAGGAGGCCAGCACCATTGAACACGTGGTCGAAGAGTTTCAGCACCTTACAACAGATGTGCAAATGTCAGATCCTGTTTTTGACTTACTGCCAGATTTTTCTATCACCCTTCTATGATTTCTTTTCCCAAATTTGTAGGCAGACGTGAGTTTGGCAGTTGCTATAGAAATGGAAATATCATAAGACATGCTGAACTACTCAATGACTAGATTTATCTTTGAAATGTATTTTTTTCTACGTTCTTTCCTCCTAATTAATTACAGCTTTGAACATTTGGGTAGCAGATAAATTGACAGGAGGTTTTGCCCCCCTCTGACTGAAATGATCATAATATAGTGAGTAGTTCTGCAAATTGGGTGACCCCAGACTGTGATAAATAGTACTTTGTGAAACAGATAGAAGTACTTCAAGATACCTTGACAGTGTTTGAGGCCATGTCAGTGGCATGATGCCAGTGAAGAGAGCTAATAACAAAGGTTTCTGTTGAACAGAAAACATAAGAAAGTAGCTTTAAAACGTGAGAGATCCATGTTCAAGGTAACATTAAATACTGTCGATTTGCCTGGTGTGGCTTGCAGTTAAGTCTTTGTGACCAGAAAATTCAGGTATGGGTGAGACATACTTTTATGGTGTACTTTTTTCTTTAGGTATTTTTAGCTTGTATAAAGTCAAAGCGTTCAATATTTTTCTTTCATGATTTCAAGCTTTGGTATCATATTGTGGCAGCCTGCTCCTGACTCAAGATTCTAAAGTTGTTCACCTGATTTCTGTTTAGGCTAGTTTTGTTTTTCTTTTTTTCTTTCCTTTTTTTTTTTTTTTAAAGACTTTATTGTTGTTGCTGTTTCATCATTCCACAATTGATTATAATGCAAGGTGAGAGATGCAAATTCAAGCTTATGTATTTTTCTACGTGATTAACCTCTGAGAGCAGCGACTCTATCCATCACCCCCATCCTGACACAGCGTGCAGCGCACAGCAGGCTCAGAGTAATCATTGAGTAAGTGAGCAAAAAAAAACGTCTAGAACCTCAGGACTCCCTATGGTAAATGTGAATTGCAAACGCAGAGACTAATAGTAATCTGATAACTGCCTATTCAGTTAGAGACCTGAGTTACAAGGGCTCTGTAGTACTCAGTAAGAAAACAGGAATCTTTTCAACGTAGGCTCTAGAAACTTTTTGGACATTATGAAGACATTTTTAAAGACACCTTACACTGGCTTATTCTAACCACATGAAAGACAGCATGGGAAGGTGCCAGCTTTTGGTGAAAATAAATTCAGGTTTGAATTCTAATCTTCCAAGTCCTTGTTTTCTTAATCTGGGTTTTGTTACTGATCTAGACACAGTTTTTCCATCTTCCCTCCCCCCTCTACGCCCCCCACTTTGCCCTCACACATCCTTTCCTCTGAGCACACATGAAGCAAGGGAGCGAGCTCTGGTGTCTCTTCTACATAGGATAGTAATCCCGTTGGATCAGTGTGACCTCACTTAACCTTAACTGTTTCCTTACTGAGAGAGGCAATGCCTAGGTAAGCTGATAAGAAGTCCAGGGTCCTGAGGAAGAGAAAGGGGTCTGGGGCTCTTTAGAAGGAGATAGGGGTCTGGAATTCTCAAGGAGGAGGAAAGGACAAACGTTTTTTTTTTTCCTCTAAATTTCTTAGTCACATAAAATGCTTTTTTCTTTAAGTCCGGAGCTGATGATTACACAACAAAACAACTCAGCTTAAACTCTGTACTAAGGATTATAGAACAACAACATATCCTGCTTGAGGACAGTTTCTCCTTCTCGAAAACCTTCTGACTAATCTTATTATCTTAAAATGTGTATTAGGTGAGTGGGTCTGGTAAGATCTTTCTGTTGTTAGTTCTAATCCTGTAATTTTAAAATGTAAATGGTGGGAGTGGGTCTAGTAAGACCTCTACAACCTTGAGTCATTCTTTGATTTATTGTAATAAGCAATTAAAAAAGTATATAGCTCCATTCCTAAGACTAGTGAGGGGGGCATTCTCCATCCCCCTTCTGATGTCTGTGTCAGAAGTTTCCTCTGTCCCTTTTCATACTGTAAGAAAACTCTGCCACACAATAGCCCTTGAGTGATCAAGCCTGGTCCCTAGTCCCGAAGTTAAGTCTTCTTCTTTGGAGATCACGAATCCAACACCGTTGAGCGTTAAGCTATCGTTACTTCAGATACAGCCACCCTGGAGGTTAGAGCTTCATATATGAATTGGGGAGGACACCTATATTCCGTATGTACCATTCCACTTTGGTCTCTCCCCGCCCCCACAAATTCATACCCTTCTCACATGCAGAATACATACATTCCATCCCAACAGTTCCAAACATTTTCATTCATTTCAACATCAAGTCTAAAATCTCAACTTCCAGGTATCATCTCAATACCATATACATCAAATACATTATGAGACATAAGGTATGATTCATCACCAGGTAGAATTCCCCTCCAGCTATGAACCTCTGAAACCAGACAAGTAGTTAGTTTCCAGAATTCAAGGGTGGTACATTCTCCTTCCAAACAGGAGAAATTGGAAAGGAGAAACAAATCCTCACATGGCAGATTTCTACCAGATCCTAAGGCTCAAGAGTGGTCCTCTTGGACTTGATACCCTGCCCTCCAGAGCCCTCCGTCTTTAACGTGGGCCTATAACCTGCTTGCTTCTCAGGTGCAGTGTGGGAACTGCAGTGTTCGCATGCACAGAGCATCTAGCATGCTGCCCGTGAGAACAGATGTTGGATTAATTCTGATTGTCCTTTTCAACCCCCCTCTAAGCATCCTTCTAGAGTGCTCAGAATCTGGGAGATCTGTCAGTATATGTTAGCATGAGAAGATTGAGAAACTGTGTTTCTTGTGTGGACTTTGATCGGTGGGGTATCTCCTGGTGTATGGTCTTCTATAACCTGCCGTTGTGGACTGAGTGTAAACAGTCACGTTAAATGGTTTTGTGTGTGTTCAGTTTAAAATATCTTAAATTAAAAAAAAAAGGCAGGTTGAATGAAATGTAGACTGCAGAATTTCAGGTGACTTGCAATTAAATAGGTTGTTGTCCAAAAGGCCACACAACTAACATAGTTACGACAAATCCTATACCACATCACACAGCTATGGACACATGTATCTGATGCTCCAATTAAATAAAGGCCTGTCTTCATCCAAGAGAACATTCAGCAGTGTTTTAATCTGCCTTTTGAATTGCCCTTTCAATGGATTGTATGTTCATGTGCTCACATAAACTAAACTAGATGCTCATATGATACTCAGTTGCAGGGAAAATGCTGACTGAAATTGCTTAATGATCCAAAGTATAACAAAAAACCCAAAGAAACTAACCGTGTGTCTACTGGATAGCTGTGATAGAGTCGCTGTTGAGAGCTTGTGCCAAAGAAATAAATTATGCACTAAAGCTATTTCTCTTGTTCCACTCCGTGGACAGAAGGACCTGTTTATATTATCCTATAAAAAGCATACTGTGGCTGGGAACAAACAATATTCTTACATACATTTCCTAAAAGGCTCAGCATGGTTCTTTTTTCATAAAATCGAATTCTCTCCAGCAAACTAATGAAATACAATGAAAAGAAAAGAATATCATCAGGAATAAAAATTATGCTGACTGAATCTGTCACTCTGATTGCTGTAGATGGCAAATGTTAAACTTTCCAAAGGAAACTTGACAAGATTAAATGTTACCAGAAATAACTTGGGCAGACCGAGCTGGGTTTCTGCATGTCTTACAGAAGCGTCCACTCCCAAGTGAAATGTCGAGCCAGCCTGGCTCCCATATCCTGGAGCATTTTTCTCCCTTTTCAACAACGTGTGCTCAGAATGCCTCTTCTCTCAGCCGCTTTGCCTAAGTGCTAATTCATCCTATTGCCTTAATATGAACTTTTCCACTGAGAGCTGCATGACTTTGCCTTACTTAAAAAAAAAAAATTACTTTTTAAATTATTTTGGCTGCATCTCACGGTATATGTGGGATTTTAGTTCCCTGACCAGGGGTTGAAATCATGCCCCTTGCAATGAAAGTGCAGATTCTTAACCAGTGGACCACCAGGAAAGTCCCCCTTTACTTTTTTTAAATGAAAAATCTCTTTTGCAGTAAAGACTGTGTTCTTAAATGGCTGGAATGATGATAATGAAAGAATAAACATTTTTGCTATACTTCTCTTTGGAATAAAAATAATAGCTGACAATTCTAAAACTATTAATTTGATTAGAAACATATTTATTCATTAGTAATAAGTATTATTTTGTTTTTGTTTGTCTTTTTTTTTTTTGGACCACCCTAAGCAAGTTATATGATGTGTTAAGTAAGTACATGGGAAAAAAACAGATTATTAGATGTATTTATTTTTTAAGATTATATATTAATTCAGGGTTATCAGAAAAAGGAAATAATGTAGAGTTTGTTTTTTTATATTCAAATTTTCTGTTTCACTGGGGTTGACATTTAGGTCTCAAGTTAAAGTATTGTTTTTTTCAACTGAATTATCTGCAGGTAATAATTGTACATAACTGAGAAAACAAATAATAGGGGTTAGTAGTGTTTATAGGATAAGATCATATTCTCTAGTATCTCAGCAGTAGGACTAATGTTCCCATATAGATTTTCTAAAAAGTGAATTCAACCTATTTTTATGTCTGTATCTCCTACCATACATAACAGAATCTTACACACAATAGCATCAGCCAGCTGTTGAATGAATGATTGAATGAACGCAGTAGACTTAAGCCCCCTTGGCAGTCCTTGGTCCGAACTAAATATCGGGGCCCAGTCTGTCACTCTGTCCTCTGTCATTTGATGAGCACGTTTGCCAGTGTAGACAATCGAGGTTGAGTGGCAATGGTTTAGTCGCTAAGTTGTGTCCTCCTCTTGCAACCCCATGGACTGTAACCCACCAGGCGCCTGTCTATAGGATTTTCCAGGCAAGAATACTGGAGTGGGTTGCTGTTTGCTTCTCCAGGGGATCTTCCTGTTACAGGGATCGAACCCGGGTCTCCTATACTGCAGGCAGATTCTTTCCTGACTGAGCTACCAGGGAAGCATGTCCTTTCATTCAGAGAAGTAATATAGAAACTTTCTTTAAAAATTACTATATTATAGTTTTACCTAGAAGGACTATAGATAACATTTTTTTAAATGTTCACTCCACTGTTTCTTGAGCCTAACTATCCATACCTAAAACAAACTTGAAAAAGGTATCCTTTGCTGCAACAATACGGTGGGAATTGAGCTATAATTACATGAATTCTCTTTTCAATTTGGAGTATGTCAGTAAAATGGACAGAGAAGTTTTGCTCATAATTGAGATTAAAAATGTACTTTTCTAGGTGAGTATGTGGATTGGGCAGACATTGCCAGAAAAATTACCTTTGAGGCAAGGATTTTCAACAAATCGGTCAAAGTACCTTTAAACTGAGCGATTGCTTCCTTTGTGGTTTTCTTGCCTGTGGACTAAGAATTATGAGCTGTCCTGGGGTTCCCAGAGGTGGCAGAAGAAGTGCTGGGTGGAGGGCTGGTGCTGATACTACCCCCTGGCCCTAGTGCAAGGCCAGTGAGATTCCCTCGTATCCAAACACGGACGGTGCCTTGGGGTCTCTGTCACCTGAGTAAAATGGCAGTCCGGCAGCCCCAAGCAAGACGGTCTTTGTCCGCCTCTCTGGTCTCGCTGCCTTCCACACTCTCCTCGCTCCCTGCTGTGCTGAGCACCGCCTGGCTTCAGTTTTGAAGGGAAGCAACAGCTTCCAGGCTGACGCGAGCTCCCCTGCAGGTCACTAGATTCTCCAGAGCCCCTTAGCATCCTGCATCTCCTTTGCCACTCTAGCTGTTTAAGATCTGACATGTGACTGTTCACTCTCCTAAAGTGGGTACCTTTCCTCATCTTTGACACACCCACTGAGATGCCAGCTGAGTATGTTGGGAAAAAAGGGTTGGACACTTCCAAATGGCAGTTTTCCTCTCAAATAAATAAATCATTTACAAACGAAGGAACAAGTGAAATGTCATCAGGTATTTCGCCACCTCTCCATGCCTCACCAGCAGGCTGGTCCAAGCCTGGATACTCCACATGTACAGGGAAGCCTTGTGGTCTGAACCCTTGTGCCCACCAGGCCCCCCTCAGACCTGCCTCTATGGAAGTTTCTCTCACCCTCACTCCCCAGGCAGGTAAGATGATTTGGGACAGGCAGGCAGCACAGATGGACTTCTCAGTGTTAGGGGTAGGGGGTTAAATATAGGAGTTAAAGATAGTGTCCAAATATAATATTGTTGTTAATAAGAAACGCATGTTGGGTCTTTGCCCCAGGCCCTGGCACCTGAGCCCTTAAAACCTTTGTAGTTTCTGGAGTGATAGGGGTGGAAGGAGCATCTCTTGTTACTCACAATAGGCCCTTTCACACAGACCTGAGTGTGTTCATGAGATGACTGGTGGCGAGGTGCTCCTGAGAGCATCCGGGTGAGGACTGGCTCCCAGAGGAAGCGACCATGTGATTAGAGGGTGTGGACTTTCAGCTCCACCCCCAAACCCTGGGGAGGGGAGAGGGACAGAGGACTGGGTTGATCACTAAGGCTCAGTGACTTAGTCAGGCCTACCAAAAAAAAAGTCCAAATGCAGGCGTCTGGAAAGCTCCTCGGCCGCCGAATGCAGCCTTGGGCCAGGCGGCCGGCACGTGTGTGTGCTTGCTCTGTTGCTTAGTCGTGTCCAGCTCTCCTGACCCCACCAGGCTCCTCTGTGCATGGAATTTTCAAGGCCAGAACACTGGAGTGGGTTGCCATTTCTTCCTCCAGGGGCTCTTCCTGACCCAGGGATCAGACTTGCGCCTCCTGCAGTGGCAGGCAGATTCTTTTCCTCTAGCACCACCTGAGGCTAGCACACCCAACTCCAAGGGTACAGGAGTCTTGCTCTGGGAATCCTTCTGGACCCTTTCATCTCGTTGTTTCTCTGTATCATTTGTAAAATCCTGTATAATAAACTGGGAAGAGTAAGAGCAGGTTCCACCTGAGGAGGAGGTCATGGCCATGCCCGATTTGTAGGCACTTCAGACAGAAGTGGCTTCTGAAGGTGGAGGTCAGTCTTGTGGGACTGAGCCCTTAACCTGTGGGATCGTCACTCACTCCAGGTAATGTAAGAATTGAATTAAATTGCAGGAGACCCAGTTGGTGTCAGAGAATTAGAGAATTGATTGGTGTGGAAAACCCATGCACTTGATGTCATTCGCGTTGTGAGTAGAGAAATCGTTTTCCCACCAGGCCGTCTGAATTAATGTACATTTTTAAAGCATAGTCATTAAGAACACAGACCCTTTTGCCAGACCACTTAACCTCTATGAGCCTCCGTTTCCGCAACAGCAAAATAGAAATATTAGTACAACCAGGCTCATTGAGTTATGGGGAGGATTACATGACTTAATATTTACAGGTAATTTAGAAATTTCCTGGTCCATAGTTAAGAAATAATGCTTAATTAAGTGAATGAATAAGTGGAATCTGTTTTTTCCTGTCCTACTTTGTCCTCTGTTTTCTCTTTCTTTTGCCTCATGGGTAATTCATTTTCTATTCCTATTTATACTTTTTATCATTAGCCCTTGATGTTCAGCTAATATCTTTATTATACTTCACTTTGATTTCCATGAAGGGCTAAATAATAGCAAAAAAGAGAAAACCAAAAACCAAAAATTTGCTATTGAAATATTCCTACTCAAGGGTACAACAGAAAATGTTTATTCATCGAGTTGAGAACACCACTGTTTATATATTTTTTCTTCATAATTTTTATTTTCCATTATAAACATAAAGAGGAATGTCATGCTATGAGAAAGGAATTAGCATGCATTTTTCTCTGCTACTGAAAAAGAGCTCGTAATATGTCACTTACCTGAAACAATCATGTGTTCTATCTGCATCGGTGATTTTCAACCAGGGCAATTTTATGCATCCTCCTTCCGACAAAAGGGACGTTTGGCAGTGTCTGGAGACACTTTTTGGTTGGTGTAACTGGGGAGAATGTACAGCTGGCCTCTAGTGGGTAGAGGCTTGGGATCCTGCTAAATGTCCTACAGTTCACAGGACAGTTCCCGTGAAAGAGTGTTATCCACCCTAAACCGTCAGTAGGACCAAGGTTGAGCATCTCTGATTTATATAAGGTCTACATACTTTGTGTTTACTCCTTATCTGTTCCGAATAGATTTACCCAGTTTTGATGGCTGCCTTTTTAAAAATTTCTGATGGCTGTCTTTACAAAATGTGTTCTGCATTGAACATAGCTTGAACTAAAAACACTTGAATTATGCTCATGATAATTTTGACTCTCAGGATGCTAATGGCCTTGTTTGATGTCAGTCTGGTTCTCATCTAGTTCTGTCTTCATCCTTTCATTAAGTGCGAGTTGATACCTTGAGTTGTAGATTCTCATCTGCCGTGTGCCCTCTAAGCAGCGATCCTGTTTGGTTCACATCACATGGGCACACAAGTTTGCATGGCTGGAGGGCCTTGCAAGACTTGATTTGCTGAATGTTGAGACAGTGAATACTTTCAAAAGACAAACATTTAAAACGCTTTTTATAAACACTGATCGTTTATAACAGTAATTATTCTATAACACTATTTATTGAGACATTTGAGCTGTTATGGTGATGCAAGATGAAGAGAGAGGACACTGGAAATGTACTCGCATGGGCAGGGTCATCTGTAAAATTTTCATGAGTGTCTCCTCCTGGAGGTAGCCCTGAGACAGGGCGGTGTGTTTCCATGGTGTCCCAGAGCCTACTTAGTTTCACTAAGGCATCCCAAGACTCGGGTACCCTTTGTTCTCTGCCTCCTTCTAAGCTGAGTGTCTAAGAGATGAAGTAGTATGTAGTGGTGGGAAGACAGAGAAGGCATCGGAATTTTATCGATGACAGTAGAATGGGGGAGACTGATCGGACTTAAAGCTAATCGAATGAGTCTTAGCATTTCATAAATGAGGAAAATGAGATCAATCTACCCCTTATTTCAGTCAAAATTTAGTAGTGCCTTCCTTGTCCCATCTTGAAATAATTTTCCGAATTGTAAGAAAAGCCAGTTAGAGATTTTAAACAAGGGGTGGAGAGGGGTGGGGGATGGGTAACAAGACCAGATTTTCATTTTCCAAGATTACCGGGACAACAGTATAAAGAAAAATGGGAGGTGGCCAGGATTATCGAAAGCAAGGAGACCTGTTGTAAGCTCATTAGCGCAACCCAAATATGAAGTGATGGAGCCCAGACTGAAGCGGCTTGACTGGAAAAGAAAAATGGACTGAAGAGTTAATATAGGGTTAGATTTTATAGGGCTTGACTATAAATCAAATGTAAAAGGTGGAGAATGGGATATGAGGAAAGGTCTAAGGCACTGCCAAGAGGCTGAGATTAGCTGAAGAGGTGAGTCACAGTAACTCATTAAACAGTAGAAATGCAGGCTTCCCGGGCTTCTCAGTGGTAAAGAGTCCGCGTGCCGATGCAGGAGGCACAGGTTTGTATCCTGACCCGGGAAGATCCCACATGCCACCGAGCAACGAAGCCCGTGCACCACAGCGGCTGAGCCTGTGCTCTGGAGCCCACGGGCTGCAGCTGCTGAAGGCCACGTGCCTGGAGCCCGTGCTCCCCAGCAAGAGGAGCCGGCACAGTGAGAAGCCCATACACCACAGCTGAAGAGTAGCCCCCGCTCTCCACAACTAGGGAAAAGCTCAAGCAGCGGTGAAGACCCAGCACAGCCGAAAGAACAAATAAAACTATTTTTAAAAAGCCACTAGAAATCAGAGTCACCCTAAGGACTCGGAGGAAAGTGACAGGTTGAATGGAGATGTGATGTATAAGTGACAGTGGGCCCCCAGCAGAGGTAATACAGGAATTGTTCAGCGAACAGCTTTGCTGCTTAGCTGAGACCTCAGGGATACAGACAGGGCCAGTGTGCTCTGCTCAGCGCAGAAAGAGCCCCCGTCTGAGTCTTCTCCCTGGTCGTGGCCGCCCAGATCCCGTGCCGCACTGTGGCACTGTCTGCGTGGAACCAGAACGTTTGCTCAGCTTGGGCTGAAGTGCTTGGCGAGGCTGGCACAGGAGACTTGGCAGCCGCTGGGGCTGGGCGTTCTCTGTCTCCGTGTAAACCAGCGTGGGTGCCCTCCTCACAGGCAGAGTCCGTCTCCTCCAGCCTTTCTCTCTGCCTCCGTGGTCCTCTCAGCAGTCACATGGGCTTGTCTTCCCTGTGTAGGGCCCCAGGACTCGGGTGCCCGGTTGGGGTTGGACCCGCTCACTCCCCAGGTCTACTGTCTGCTGATGAAATCTCCCTTGCCCTCCGCATCTACTGCGGGGGCAAAGGTCCTGCCCTTATTCAGTCACTAAGGTGGGTCCGACTCTTTGGGACCCCATGGATTGCAGCACGCCAGGCTTCCCTATCCTCCACTATCTCCTGGAGTTTGCTCAGATTCATGTCTATTGAATTCATGATACTATCTAACTATCTCATCCTCCTCTTGCCTTCAATCTTTCCCAGCATTGGGGTCTTTTCCAGTGAGTCGGCTCTTCGCATCAGGTGGCCCAAAGTATTTGAGCTTCAGTATCAGTCTTTCCAATGAATATTTGGGATTTATTTCCTTTATGATTGACTGGTTTAATCTCTATGAGAACCCCATCAGAGGTCCTGACCCAATTACTTTTCTTCTCTTCCTGTTCAACGACGTGTGGGTCTTTCTTACAGCCTTAATTTTACAGATATGCCAGTTTCTGGTTAGTTTTCAGTGAGAATTGTTCCTCATGTAGATGTGTTTTTGACGCATTTGTAGGGGAGGGGAGCCCCACATCCTCTTACTCCCATATGTTAATCTCCGCCCTGAAGTAACTATTTTATAGTCAACAACTGTGTCACATTTTATCTAGCTTCATAAGTGTTTCATTCATTATATGTTCTTGTAATTATTTGTATTTGTAGTTTATCACTAATATAATCCATTTTATTATAGCAGTGCTCAAGTTTTTAAAAGAGAAAACAAATCACTTGACAGAATAGATACTGTCATGTTCTTTATTCACGATTATTCTGAGCCAGTCTTGGAGGGCAGATGGGGAAGTAGGGTTGGGCAGAAGGTGGAAGGTTGGTCTTCAGTCTGACTCTAATCTACTTGGAAAGAAGAACCTCAACTCATGTAAAACTTAATGCATCTGCATGAACGGAAATCAATCGAATTGATTTTTGAGGGACTTGTTCCTTTGCTGCCATTTAAAAATTCAATACCATGTAATGCTCTAGGATAAGGTCACTACAAAGATCAACTGAAAAAAAATAAAGTTTTACTTAATGCATGAAGATCACACATTGGCAGGAGCCTTTAATTGTACGACTTTTCCATGAAATTTGAAGTTTTCTTTTAATTACAAATCTATAATATGCAAGTAGGCATTGTGCTTTCCAGCACAAATAAATCCATTCTTCCACTGATGTGTGAAGGATTTAAATGGGCTTCAACTCTCCACACTAATAGATTCTCTCTTCTTCCCTCTTGAATCTGTAGCATATATTGCTGTTGCCCAAAGGATTCTGAGCAGTGTTTTTGAGCACATTTAAGAATTAAATATTAAAATTCTACTAAATCATAGTGGCAAAGTGATAAAATGTCTGCAGTAATTGTACCCACTGGATTATGACAATAGAACTTTGTTTATTCCATTAAATATAAGAAGTGCCAATAACTAAAATTTGCATGCAGAAGTTTTTATTCTTTAAAAACCATTTGCTTGCAAGTGGTATTCTTCTAGAAGTCAACTGTAGTGTTCAAAGTGTGCTGATCATAATTTCAGATTTATTATTAAGTCACCATTAAGCATCAGTGTTTTATGGTTTTTAAATTGGGTTTTTAAATATAAGCACAGGTGTATGTGTAATGTATATGTATGTATGGAGTCAGTTGATAAAAATAAAAAAGCATCACTTGACCATTATTGTGTAATTAGCAATATCAAGTGAATATAAAGTTGAATTCAAATGGAAGATTAATTCTTACATGAGGCTATGCTGCGTCTAGATCCTAGCTAGGGATTCTTTTTTTTTTTTTTTTTTTCAAATCTCCTTAGTATGACAGCTTCAGTCACTCCTAGAGAATGAACAGTTCATCACCCTTAAGCTTCTGCTGGCAGGATTTTAGGATGTGGAGGTGGCCACATGTGCAAGAGAAGGGCACGCCCTGAGTAGTGCACCCCACCCGTCTCTCCAGGCTCACCCCGTGGGCCCCTGGTCCTTGGAGTCACCCACCCGTCTCTCCAGGCTGGCCCCGTGGGCCCCTGGTCCTTGGATTCACCCACCCGTCTCTCCAGGCTGACCCCGTGGGCCCCTGGTCCTTGGATTCACCCACCCGTCTCTCCAGGCTGACCCCGTGGGCCCCTGGTCCTTGGATTCACCCACCCGTCTCTCCAGGCTGACCGCGTGGGCCTCTGGTCCTTGGAGTCACCCACCCTTCTCTCCAGGCTGACCGTGTGGGCCTCTGGTCCTTGGAGTCACCCACCCTTCTCTCCAGGCTGACTGCGTGGGCCTCTGGTCCTTGGAGTCACCCACCCGTCTCTCCAGGCTGACCCTGTGGGCCTCTGGTCCTTGGATTCACCCACCCGTCTCTCCAGGCTGACCGCGTGGGCCTCTTGTCCTTGGGGTCACCCACCCGTCTCTCCAGGCTGACCCTGTGGTCCTCTGGTCCTTGGAGTCACCCACCCATCTCTCCAGGCTGACTGCGTGGGCCTCTTGTCCTTGGGGTCATCCATCCATCTCTCCAGGCCGACCCCGTGGGCCTCTGGTCCTTGGAGTCACCCACCCATCTCTCCAGGCTGACTCCGTGGGCCTCTGGCCCTTGGAGTCACCCACCCATCTCTCCAGGCTGATACCGTGGGCCTCTGATCCTTGGTGTTAGCCAGGCAGACTGATTCAGCCCTCACCCTCTTCCTGGGCAAGACGCAATTCTCTTCATGAAAGAAACCCAGTGCCCAGAACTGTGTTAACAGAACATCTCATGCCCTCCCACCTCGCACCCTAACACTGTGTGGGACCTGATTAATTTTTTTTTTTCATTTCTAGAATTGAATCTGTCCATCCAACATTTGTTACCTTTAACCCTAGGATAACAGAATGATTCCCTGTTCGAGAACATGGCAACCCACTCCAGTATTCTTTCCTGGAAAATCTCATGGACAGAGGAGCCTGGAAGGCTTCAGTTCATGTGGTTGCAAAAGAGTTGGACACAACTGAGAGACTGAGTATGTACAACACACACAGTTGTGATAGCAGGGAGGAAGAGAGGAAATGTACTCTAATATGTTGACCTTTGATGGGAAGCCAGCACTATGCCAGGCATGCACCATACTTTAAATCTGTGATCAGATTCAGTCTTCATAAAAACTCTGTAAGATGGTTTTTCTATCTTGCACCTCAGGAAAACTAAAGCTGCAAAAAAAGAAGTAGCTTATCTTGTTTCTATAGCTGACATGGGGGCAAAGAAAACACAAACCCTGGAGCATCTAGCACAAAATCCCATGCTTTGAAAATTGCAGTCTTTTACCAAACTTCATTGATGCTTTTCAACTGTGGTGTTGGAGAAGATTCTTGAGAGTCCCTTGGACTGCAAGGAGATCAAACAGTCAATTCTAAAGGAAATCATTCCTGAGTAACTATTGGAGGGACTGATGCTGAAGCTCCAATGCTTTGGCCACCCGATGCAAAGAACTGACTCATTGGAGAAAGACCCTGATGCTGGGAAAGATTGAAGGCAGGAGGAGAAGGGGACGACAGAGGATGAGATGGTTGGATGACATCACTGACTCAATGGACATGAGTTTGAGTGAGCTCCAGGAGTTGGTGATGGACAGGGAGGCCTGGCGTGCTGCAGTCCATGGGGTCACAGAGTCGGACACTACTGAGTGACTGAACTGAACCAAAACCTCAACTGCTTTTTTATGTACACTAAATTTGAGGAAAACAGCCCTCATCTCTTTGTCCCAAATATTTTTGCATGGAAGTAGTCAAGATTTGAATAGTTAGATCTAAGCCCCAGCTTTCTCCAAGAGTGGAGTCATGGGCACTGCTAGTAAGTGTTTAACATGGCAGACAGCCCCTTCTGTCAACTGTGAGCTGCTTCAACTAAACTGCTCCTTCCCCCGTGAGGCCATCCTCATCTATGCATGATGTTTAGCTTTGTCCCTCAGGAGGGCTTCTGACTTTGGACGGTCAAGCCATTTGCATTGATGCTGCCTCTTCTGCCAGTTTGCGAAGGACTTAGGCCCTTGTTTCCATCTAGGTTAGCTCAGGAATGACAGCGCCACGTGATAGGATGCTGTGTTTGTCCGGGAAGCTTTTTCTGTCATTGTCTCTAAAACTCATTATGAGGATTATGCTCACCCAGGCTTTTGGCAGAGGTTCCATGATATCCGTTGGATTACAGAATGTGCTTTCTGCAATAATTCCCTGAAATCAAGGCCAAAAAGATTTTTTTTCTTAAGGCCCTTTCCTAAAATTCCAGGTGAAATGCTTTGTTTGCTTTTTGCCAGCTTACTTGAATTTATGAACTCAACCCAAGCTCAGTATACAGTTTTAACCTGGTTAGTCCTCCTTTTCCAGAATTTTATCAGTCATTTGTCTTAGATGCTTTTATAGCTAATTTGTTGTTGCTGTCTCACGTAGACATCAACAGGTGCCTGGAAACACTTTACTAAAATCAAAAACTAATGATTGGTACCACCAGTGTTCTTGGTAAAATAAAAGTGGATATGCAGAATAATATCAAGTCGATAGTGGAATACTATGGTGGCAGTGATTTTATTTCTGAGATCTCAAATGCAAGCTAAAATATTTCCTTAAAAAAATCAATAATTCCAGATACGAAAAAAACTTAATTGAGGTTGTTTTATCAGAATATTGTAGGCCAGTGTTCTAGCCTGGTTTTAGGATGTTAATGTCCATATCCTTTGAGAATTTCTAAATACACTGGTAGAAAGCTATATATATTTATAGATAGATAGATATAGATATATCTAAATCTTATGAGATTTCAAAAATGTGTATGTATATATGTGTATGTATGTATGTATATGATATTACTAGAAATGTAACATCGGAGGGTACTTTAGTTTAGAGTGATTGAAAAATTCTTTTTCTTGATTGGTGTGATTGGTGGTTAATCATGTGTCTACACATACCAAATTCATCAAATTACACATTTTATAAGGTCCATGCATTTTGCTAATGGAAATTTTGCCTGAGAGAAAAATATTGGTAAAATATGTCTATTAATGTACATTTAGACAAGTCTAAAAAATATTTTATGGTCTACAAAGGAGGAACTGACTAAAACTAACTGTTTTAGTCATCTTACTTCCTTTTCCTTGCGCTAATAAACCATTTGAATGAGAACCTCTATCTTTGGTTTCATTTCCCCTCTGCACCTTCTCCTTCCCGTCTTGAAATCTCACTTATGTCCACATCTACTTATAACTGTATCTGTCATTGGCAGCATAAGAATTGCCCTTCAAACACATCAGCATTAGCATTTTAATCCCAGAACCTGTGTGAGTGTGTTACCTTACATGGCAGAGAAGACTTTCACAATATGATTAAGTTAAGGGCCTTGAGGTCAGGAGATGGTCCTGGGTTTATCTAGGCAGGCCCAATCTGATCACAAAGGTCCTTAAAAGGGTAAGGGAGAGATAAGAGAGTGCGAGAGAGGACGTGAGCACAGAATCAGAGGTCAGAGCAATGCAGTTGCTGGTTTAAAAATGAAGGGGACTGTGAGTCAAGCAAGGCAACAGCTGCTAGATTCAGGAGAAGGCAAGGAACGTGCTTTCCGCTGGGAGATTCTTCACGGCCTCCAGAAGGGCCACAACTTGATTTTAGCCCAGTGAGACCCGTTTTATATTTCTGCTCTTCAGAATTATTAGGTAATTCATATGAGTGGAGTGACTGCATTCATGGTGATGCTATAGCAGCACTTGGAAACTGATGCGTTGTCCTAAGCTTTAAAAGTCCCTTCATCCTTGAAACTAGGACAGTGTGAGCTTACCTTTACCTCTTCATACCCTCAATCTCCTTATAAAATTTTTCTCTAAGAGAAGGATGTTTTTTAAGCCTCTAGAAATCTAATTGTGGATGATTTAATATCTCTTAAAACACAGCATTCCAAGTCTTAATTTGTTATGTTATTTCTCAAATCAGGACTTCTCCAGGTTATTCATCTTTCTATAAATGGTGTGACTGTTTCCCAGACATTATGGTCAAGACAGACAGCAGAGCACATGTGGCCATCTTTCCTGATAACAGTTCCCTTGAGGATCATCCTGTGGGATCACTTGCGGGGAGAAGAGTAATCTGTAGGAAAGGATATTTGTCGGTATTATATGGGGTAAACAGAGAGGCATAGTCATCACTTAATAACTCTTAGAATTATTATTTTTTTGCACACATCCTAGTCCTTCTGCAAAATAGATATCTAGAAGTAGCCTGTTCTAAATATGCAAATAATATGGAGATCTGGAAATTGCCTAGTGATTTGCATTACTCAGTTCCCAGGCATTATTTTATAAAATGTTTGTATGATTATGCCATAATTTTATTGCCAGATTATGTGTGCAAAATAAATTTGTATCTCCCCAAAGGATTTCAGAGATAGATTCTGTGTACTAAAGAATTTCTTTCTTTTCTTCAGTAACATTTTAAAATAAATCATTCAAATGAGTATCTGCTGCATAATGTAGGGATTTTTCCTTCTTTTTTTTTTTTTTTTTTTTAGCTTTTTATGTCTTTTCCACAAACCATGCTTGGATAGATACTTTTAAAAGATTTTAACAGTTGAAAAGTACACAGAACAAAATGGGAAAGAAGCATTTGCCATCCTCCTCGGTGATGATGCCAGCTTAATGCTGGGGTGTCTGGGGAGTATTGTTAAAGAAATAAAAGCTTCTGAAGCTGTTAATTAGACTTATTCTCTCATTTCTTCACTGATTTATTTATTTATTTTTATTCAAGGTCATGCTCAAAGTCCTAGCCTACTTGGCTGCTAATTTTAGTCTTCTATTTTATTGTAGCAAGAATACTTAACAAGAAGGCTACCCTCTTAAATTTTTTAATGTAAAATACAGTATTGTTGGCTATAGGAACAGTGTTGTGCAGTGGCTCCCTCAAAGGATGCATCTTGCAAACTTGAGATTTTATTCCCATTGATCAGCAAGTCCCCATTCCCCGCTTCCCCCAGCCCCAGATAACCACCACTCTCTGTTTCTGTGAGTTCGACTATTTTAGTTTCTTCATACGAGTGGGGTCATGCAGTGTTTGTCCTTCTGACACTGGCTCGTTTCACTGAGCATAATGCACCCCCCAAGTCCATCCATGTTACTACAGATGGCAGGATTTCGCTGGTATTTAAGGCTAAATAATTTTCGGCTGAATAATTTTCTGTTATATGTATATACCACATTTTTTCTGTTCATTTGTCAAAGGATATTTGGGTTGTTTCCACATATTGGCTACTGTGAGTAGTGTTTCCCTTGAACATTAGAGTGTGTGAATATCTTTTCAAAATGCTGATGTCAGTTCATATTGATAAATAGCCCAGGAGTGTGATTGCTGGATCATAAAATAATTCTGTTTTTAACTTTCAAAGAAATATCTATACTGTTTTCTATAGTGGCATTGTTCTTGACAATGATTTTCATGGATATGACAACAAAAACATGGGCAACGAAAGCAAAAATAGACAAGTGGGACTTCATCAGACTAAAAGGGCATAGCTAATGAAAAGAAAAGCTACGGGATGGGAGAAAATGTTTGCCAACTATGTATCAGGAAAGGGATTAATTTCCAAAATATAAGGAACCTTCACAACTCAATAGCAAAAAGAAAGCCCTCAGAAGTTAATTTTAAAATGAGCTGATTAATAACCTGATTAAAACATGAACCTCATTAAAAAGTGAGAGACATGAATAGACACTCTCCAGAGTGTCACAAGTGGCCAATAAGTATATGAAAAGATGCTCAGTATCACCAACCCTCAGGGAAATGCAAATCAAAACCACAGTGAGCTGTCAATGCACACCTGTTAGGCTGGTTATTATAAAACAAACAAAGACAGCAAGTACTGACCAGGGTATAGAGAAACTGGGACCCTTGCAGTTTCAGTCTACAGTGTATGCTACCAAGATTGTGGCTTGTTGACTGATAGCTGATTTTCATGACAGTGGGTGGTCCATCAGGAAGTTAGTTTTTTCCTGTTATCCTAGTAGTGACAGACCTTGTTCAATTTCAATGTCCTGAGTGCATCCACCTTTGGGCTTGTTTGTTTGTTGGTCTTTTTTTCTGTAATTTATAACTAACAAAATATTTTTTAGTAATTTTGTTTTCTGAATAAAGCAAAACTAGCACAGTATTTTAGGTTAATAATTTGCTTGAATCATCCTACTTTCAAGAGTGTTCTCAGTATCATTTTTAGTTAGTTCTATGTTATGCAGTTAGAACTGAACTGTTCTAATAAGTGCTGGAATGTCTCTAATGAAACTTACCAGAAAGGTTGTGAGAAAATTAGCATATATCTTTTATAATATGTGATAAATAATAGCATAATCAAATCTGGTTCTCTATTTCAGAGTTTTAATCAGATTTTATCCTTTTCTTGCTACTAAAATTCAGCATACTGTGTGAAACGTCAATTCCTTTAAGAAGCTGATGTCCATAATAACATGGAACAAGCATTGGAGGAGAACGTTAGAAGTGGGAGGATTTTAGGAAACCTCTGATCTGAGAACCAGAGTTTGAAAATGAATGGTCCTGCCTGGCTCTTCCTTCAGGCTGACCTGTTATGTGAAAGAAATGAGTGGCTGCAACGATAGGGTATCCAGAGTCAGGGCAGGGACCTTGACATCCATCTGTCTCCCATTATCTGTGGGCTGCTGGGAGTCCGCACTCATGTACTGCTTTACACAGTTCTCACAGAAGTTCAGGGGAAAAGACTTTGTATCTCTGTTCTAAAATCCTCATTAAAAAAAAGAATTTTTAATGTTGGACTGTTGTTGATTTCCAGCGTTGTGTTGAAGTCTCCACCTTTAATGTGAAGACTGAAACTGAAAATCTGTTGCTATGGACTGAACATCCATGATTTCCAGCCTCCTGACCAAAGTTTACATGTTGAAACCCCAACCCCCAATGTAATGGTATTCAGAGATGCAGTCTTTCGGAGATAATTGGGGTTAGAATGGTTCATTGAGGGTGAGACCACCGTGAAGGGATTAGTGCCCTTATAAGAAGAGAGAGAGAGAAGTCAAGCTCCTTTTCTTCATGCATTTATCTGGGAAAGGCCATGTGAGGGCCTAGTGAGACGGGGTCCATCTACAGGACGGGACAGGAAGAGGGCTCTCAGCAGAACACGACCTTGATGGCACCCTGAGCTCTGACTTGGAGTCTTCCAGTCCAGAGTATTCAGTCACAGCAGCCTGAGAGCCCAGGTATCTGTCAAGTAACTGTCCCAGAGTTGCCAAGATACTAAGTACTGAGTTGAGCTCCCAAAGCAGATAGATCTCTGTGCCAGTCTGACCCTTGGGGCTTAGACATCAAGCTCTATGAGGCTATTGTAATACTTTCATTGGCTGCCCATCACTACTTAAACTATTACCATGCCATTGTAAACACACACACTCACATAATTAAGGCTCACATTTATGGAGTGTTTACTATAACCAGCCACTATGCCTAATATTTTATTAAAGTTGTTTCATTTAAGCTAGTTTTCTGCTTTTTTTTTTTTTAAACTTTTGGTCTCTTTCTTCTCCTGAAAGATGACACTTTACTCTTACCTTCTTCAATAAATTCTCATGTCTGATTCTGGAGAGAAATTACAGTGGAGTCCATGGTGAAGAAAAATGAGTTTATTCAAAGGCTACAGATACACATCTTTATGATTTTCTTATTAATGCATTCTAGGTGGATGTTATAAATTTGTGTGGTGTCATTTCTTAAAATTTTTTTTCAAGAAGCTCTACTCTTTAGCACCTTTTGGTGATTACCGTGAGCCCTAAACTAGGAGAAATTGGGAAACTTATGTTTTTTAGAGCTTTGTTATTGCTTCAGTGTATGGCCTTGAGTAAATCATTTCATTTCTTGATGTTCCCCAATTCTGACATCCATCCATGATTGCTTAGGAGAGGTTACATGAAACAGTAAAATAATGTGTGTGAGTGCTTGGCTAGCATCAGTCGTGTTATAGAATAGCCTCTGGGGAATACACTAGTGAAGGAAAGTTTCCATACAGAGGGCAAAGGGTCTGTGGTTGGCTGCTCTTCCTGCCTGTCTTTTGCCCGCACCCATGCTTAGCAGAGAGACCTTAGGTCAACCTGGAAAATACAAGTCACTGGCAAAACAATCTTTCAACAAGTTCCTAATGAGAGCCTACAGGAATATAAAACTCATTAAAATGAAGATGAGGCAATCAGAGAGATCTGAACAGGGTCCCTAAGTGAAGGAACTGTAATCCATTGAGGAGATTAGAGATTCCTCCATGAACACACATTGGTAATGTGTCAGGACCTGTGTCAGCCGCTGAGGACGGAGCAGGAGAAAAGACATGGCCCCTAAAGCTTCTGACCCAGTGCAGGATTTCTCCAGCAGTGTTCTGCAAAGCCCTGGGGAATGTTGTTCTCTCGGTATCTATCTGTTGAAGAGAATTTCATAACATGATTCCTGTTGACTCAACAGTACTCTAGCTTGCATATTGAAACAGAGTCCTGAAAGAGGTGACGTACCATTTTTTAGGAACATGGGTTGTAGAATCATGTAGATATGGTGTGAATTCCTTTTTTGTATTCCATGTAAAACCCTGAGCTGTTGCATAGCAACCCTAAACTTCAGCTTTCGAACCCACTCAGTGGTGGATAATCCAGTTCCAACCTCATGATTTGGTTAAGAAAATTAAATAAGATATAAAGTGTTTGCTATTGCAAAGACATATAATAAATTCTTGGAAATATTTAGCCATTATTAGTATTCTCATAATCATCAGCTGATTAAAATTTTGTAAAAGAGATGAGATAGAAAGAATAGTGCTGCCTTAGTTTAGGTTGCCCCAAAAGTAATATTGAGAATTAGTCTTTTTTTGAAGTCTTTCATCTTTTTCTGTGGACTGGCATAATTTAAATAGCATAGTAATTACATGATCTATTAATGTAGATTAAACTCAGCAGCAAAACCATCTGAGCCTCTGTTGAATTCAGCTATGGTTATTGGTCTGTTCAAATTTTCTGTATCATTTTGGGTCAAATGGAATATTTTATGTTTTGAAAATAAGTTGTCCATTTCTCTGTTTCCAAATTTATTATCATGAGTTTGTACAAGATGCTTTTAATATAAAGCATAGATCGTGAGACATAAGTTGTTCATTTGGAAAGACATAAGTTGTTCATTTGGAAAGATTCTGAGAAACATCACAAGAATCAGGGAAGTAATATGCAAACGGGATAGAACTTTTAAAAAGGAAGAAGAAAGGCCTTATCGAGTGTGTTGCTCCTGTGAGCCACTGGAGCTCAGCCCTGTCGGAAAACTCTGGCATCAGTGCTGAGCACACAGCTCATTTACCCCGCTGAAAGCGAGAGGGAGCTGGGGTATGTGTGCTTCCAGCTCTGCCTCTCCATCTGTGGTCGGCTCCCTGGCACTCATGTCCTGTATCCTGCTGGGGCTCAGTCGGCTCTAGAGACCAGAGAGCCTTCAGAGGATGAGAGGAGGCCTTGCAAATTGGAGGCTGGTCTGTGGACTAGTGTTCTATAATAAATTACTGCAGAATTAGCAACTTAAAACAGTACCCACTTACTGTCTCACCGTTAGGAAAGTCAGAAGTCCAGGGACAATTTGACTCCACTGAATTCTCTGCATAGAGTCTCATAGAGCTTAACTCAAAGTGTCAGCCATGATGTGTTCCTTTCTGGAGGTTCTAGAGGTACGTCTGTCTCCCAGTTCGTTCAGGTTGTTGGACAAATTTGGTGTCTTGAAGTTGTAGCACTGAGGTTTCCTTTGCACCTGGAGGCTGCTCACATTCTCTCTTATGCAGATTGCCACCAGCATTGGGGGGCTAGGCCCTCCTTCACTTGCCTTTCTGTTCCATCTCTTGAACTTCAGCTGGAGAAATTCCTCTGCTTCTATTTGATCATGTGATTACATTGGACCCACCCAGATATTCTAGAATAATCTCCCTTTATCCAGGTTCATAACCTTAATTGCGTTTGCAAACCCTCCCTCTTTCCCCCATAGAACATAACATTTGCACAGCTCCCAGGGGTCAGGGGTTTGGGCCCCTTTGGCATCACTTGGTTGGAAGTGAAGAGAATCCATGATGTTTTAATTATGGAATCTAGGATATGATACCTTGAGAGCCACCTCTGTGCCTTTTTTTACGATGAGTATATATCCAAAATAGATTTGTACCAAGTGCTCTTCCAAGCAGAAGAGAATAACTGACACCCATGTACACATTCCAGTTGATGCCGTGTCTGGGAATGTTTGTCCCGTGTCAATGATCACTAACACAGAAGAAATCTGCGGCAAAGCCCTCCGTGGCTGAGACAACGCGCCAGCAAGCTCCTGCGGGGAAGCACTAAGTAGACATTTTGTGTTTTTTTAAATTGAGGGATAGGATTTGCAATATTGTGACAGTTTTGGGTGTACAGCAAAGTGATTCATCACTGGTTCAGTGGACATGAACCTGGGCAAACTCCAGGGGACGGTGCGGGTCGGGGAGGCCTGGCGTGCTGCAGCCCTTGGGGTCGCCCAGAGTTGGACATGACTTGGCGACGGGACAGCAGCAAAGGTGATTCATGTATATATACATGTTCTTTTTCAGACTCTGCTCCATTATAAGTTATAGGCTGTTATAAGACATTGCAAACAGTTCCCTGAGCTCTACAGCAGATCTCTGTTGTTCTTTCACACGTACAATAGTTGTGTGTTAACTCCTCATTTATCCCCTTTGGTAACAAGTTTGTTTCCTGGTGTCTGTGAGTCTCTTTCTGTTTTGTAAATTCATTTGCATCGTTTTTTTTGATTCTACCTATAAGTGATATATGATATTTGTCTTTCTCTGTCTGACTTCACTTAGCATGATGATCTCTAGGTCCATCCATGTTGCTACAAATGGCATTATTTCATTCTTTTTATGGGAGAGTAATATCCCATCGTACATACACCACACCTTTATCCATTCATCTGTAGGCACACATTAAGGTTGCTTCCGTGTCTTGGCTATTGTTAATGGTGCTGCTGTGAGCAGTGGGGGGCATGTATGTTTTCAAATTACAGTTTTGGCTGGATATATGCCTGGGAGTGGGGTTGCTTGGTTGTACAGTAGCTCTATTGATATTTTTAGTTTTTTTAAGGAACCATACTGTTTTCCATAGTGGCTGCACAAGTTTACCTTCCCACCAACAGTGTATGAGGATTCCCTCTTCTGCACACCCTCTCCAGCATTTATTATTTGTAGACTTTTTGATGATGGCCCTTCTAACCACTGTGAAGTGAGAACTTTTTGATATGTGAATAGGTGGACGTTTTGCATTCAAAGGTAAAGAGTTGGGTTAAAGCTTTCTTATCTCTTCCCAATGGTAGTAGTGATATATTCAGAACACCCCTGAGACGCCATAAAAAATATCCCCATGACTTCAGAGTTCCAAAAACTAAAGGCATAGTGTAATAACTAGCATGTCACTGTAGATGACCCAGATGTGTAAGGAAGGTTTTGGAGAGTGAGAGGGGAGCACTGCCTGCTGTGGTCCTTGGTGGTGGAGATTCCCTTTGTTCCTCCATTTCATCTGACCGCACCAAGGCATAGCCCTTGCAAAGCTTTTACAGTGCTTCAAAAGCACATTTTTTGCTCTGTCAAAAATGAAATGTCGGTTAACATTTTCATACTCATGTGTGAACTATTAGAAAGAAGAAACTATGCGTTTCCTTTTCTATCTGAAGATTTTTACAGCATATCATCAATTCTGTTGACCTTATATTTGCTCCAGGAATATGCTAAGAAAGATGTCGGTGGTTTTGGTCCAAGGGCTCCTATGGCTGAACAGTTGGCTGGAGACTTGTTTCTTAATAAAGAATTCACTGGGTATGCTCACTTACTCTTACCAGAATCTCTGATATATATTTATTTCCCAGATTGTTTTGTTTGCTTGTTTTTAATTTCCTCCTGATGGAAAAAAAATATAAAATGGAAAGACCACTGCAGTAATATGTACAAAAAAATAAACAAAACACCACAAGGATAAGACTTCAAACCAAAAAACATTGCCAAGTTCCCAGCTAATCTTATCCCAGGAGGGAAAACAAAACAAAAACAAGCCTTAAAGCCAAATTAAATACAATGCTAGAATACTGATCTAGAGTTTGCTTAAAAATGTGCTTACTTGTCCACTAGTTTTGCTTTTACATATATGGATGCATATTAGTCAGAAGCAAATGCTATAGAAAAGCTTTCATTCTCTAATATAATAGATATTCAGTTTCTTTGTTGCTTTCAATTTTATTTCCAAACAACACAAGCCCTGATTCAAGTTGCATATTAAATAACTGTGTGCTAAGTTTTTTTACCTTTCATTTTTGCAATACCATAATTAGATGTGCCTGAGAGACAAGGAAGAATGTTTATCTACGATCATATTTTGTTTATATTATAAGAAACCTTTTGAGAAGTTAAACATAATGCGCATTGTAATTAACTTGGTTCTCTTCAGAAATTGAACTTAATTGAAACAACAAGCAAACTGATTAGCAGGTGGCAAAACTTAAATGCATCTGAACCAAAACATCATGAATGTGTCTTGCTGGGATGTGCTTTTTTTTTTTTTTCATTATACTTTCTCTGCAGCCCTATTTTGTTTATTAGGAGTTAACATGCAGCCTGAAAGGACCTATACTTACACATATGTTGAACACAAGGGGTGACCCACTCAAAGAAGTGTCCCTACATGTGACATGATAAGAGTAAACTGGAGAACTAGCTGTATTTTATGTCACTGATACAAACAAATGATTGACTAACATTTCTCATTTTTGTTTTGTAATTGATTTTTTAATTAGCTTTTAATCATTTGCTAGTTATTAATCATTCATGATCCCTTAAGGGGAAGAAGGACAATCTAAAGCAAGGTTCTTTGCTGAGAGGTGAAAGTACAGTCCCCAAACCCTCTGGCTTTTTAATTTTTTTGTGTTCTTATGTAATTTTTTTAGTCACTCAGAACTCAACTTTCTTGTTGACAGGCTATTGTGTATCCCACATTGCATATTTGTGGGTGGAAGCGGGAATGTCAGTGATGAAGAAAGAACCTTAGTGTGATAATATGATAAACCCTCTGTCAACCCTAACACAGAGAACTCAGGTGTTCCTCGCTCCCAGGCTCCCTGGGTGGGTTATCCTACCACGTTCTTTAATGGCATGTACAATAAAATGCAGTAATTACAGGACTTCTATCAGTGATTTATCTTAAAATTTAGCAGCAGGAAGTATCTGTGTCTGTTAATCAGATAACAGACATTGACGCATATATATGGAGTCTAGATAAATGGTGCAGATGAACGTGTTTGCAGAGCAGGAACAGAGACATGGACGTAGAGAACAGCCATGGGGCACAATGGGGAGGGTGGGATGAACTGAGAGAGTAGAGCCGATGCGTGTGCCCCACCGCTGGGAAATGGAGAGCTAGTGGGTATGGCACGGGGGCTCAGCTCAGTGCTTGGCGATGACCCAGGGGGTGGCAGGGAGGGGACTTATGCATCCACATGGCCGATTCACTCTTTTGTAAGGCAGAAACCAACACAACATTGAAAGCAGTTGTATTCTAATAATAAAATTCAAAAATAGAATAAAAAGGAAAGACCACCTGAAACCAATTTAATTATCAATCAGAATAGTTATATTAGACTAGGGCTTTCTATATTTAATCTCATCTAAACCTACAGAATTTTAATCTGCTTCTGTTTTTATGCTTTCACAGTGTGGATAGGATTGTGTTTTATATATGTATCCTTATGGGGAAAAATAGAGATCTTTAGTTGTAAACTTCTTAAAGTAAACTTGAGATCCTGTGAAATACCAGGCATCAATTGAGATTCTCCACAATTCAGTTGCATGAGCAAATAATTGAAGAGCAAACATAAGAACCACACAAGGGAATCCACTTTGGAGTAATAGCAGCCTTGTCCAGCAACCTGCTGCTTCCGAAATTAAATTTTTAAGAAGAGCATCTATGATATTTGACTGGGACCTGAAGTTGAGTCAATTCAGCATGCGCTCAGCTTGCCCCCCCCTTTTTTTTCTGGGAGTAGGCTGAGAGATAAGCTTGCAATGGATGTTACCCTGTCCTTTGAGGAATGGAACTAGCCCAACTAAGGAGGAGATAAAAGGAGAACTCTTAACACCCATGCCTTCCACAAAATAATCTGAGCCGATTTGAAGCCAAAGTCTATGAAGTGTCTGGAGCTTTTCTTCCCTCTCTGCTTTTATCTTTAATTAGGGGATAGATGAGATGGTTGGATGGCGTCATTGACTCAATAGACATGAGTTTGAGCAAACTCCAGGGGATAGTGAAGGACAGGGAAGGCTGGCATGCTGCAGTCCTTGGGGTCGTGAACAGTCAGACACGGCTGAGCAACTGCACGACGGCGGCAAGGGGCAGACGTGACCTCTCTTCACGAACACGTGCAGTGTCACGGGGATGGCGGTGGGCTCGTTCTTCTGGAGGTGATCTGATCGTGGTGCCGCTGACAGTTGGGGGACGGGGACAAGCTCAGAGAGCAGCTGCGCTCTCATTTGTGTGCTTGCCAGCGACCATTGTTTAGGTCAGAGGAGAAGAGATCCTGTTAGAACTGTCGTATTTTCCCTCGTCCTTCTCTAAACCTGCCATTCTTACGGGAGCAGGGCTCTGAGACCAGCCATCACCACGTCTTTATCCATTTCCTTCTTCATCTCAAGGCTCAGAGCTTTGCTCCCCATGTCGTAGCCCTTTGAAGAGAGCTGGGGATCTCCAGATCTTAGCTCATGGAGCTCCTGAACCCAGAGTGAAAAATCCAGAGGGAAACTGTGTGCTACAGAGTACACCCCTAGTGGACCCGTGAGTGACTTAGGACATACATGCCATACCTTTGGGCGGTGGTGGTGATTTTTAATTGAAGTATAGTGTCGTTTGTATTTTTTTTTAATTTACAATATTGTGTTAGTTTCAGGCATACAGCACAGTGATTCAGATACATATTTTTTTCAGACTCTTTTCCATTTTGGTTATTTCAATATATTGAATATAGTTCCCTGTGCTGTACCAGAAATCCTTGTTTATCTGATAGTGGAAGTGGAAGTCACTCAGTCATGTCCAACCCTTTCTGATCTCATGGACTGTAGCCCACCAGGCTTCTCTGTTCATGAAATTCCCCAGGCAAGAATACTGGAATGGGTTGCCATTCCCTTCTTGAGGGTATCTTCCTGACCCAGGGATCAAACCCAGGTCTCCTGCATTGTAGGCACATTCTTTACCGTCTGAGACACCAGGGAAGCCTGATATATAGTAGTGTGTGTCTGTTAATCCCATATTCCTAATTTATCCCTTTCCTCTCCCCTTCCCCTTGGTAACCATAGCGTGGTATGGATTTGAATGGTGTCAGTTTTCACTGTTACTACACTCAGATGGTCCCCTTGCTATTCGAAACTCAGAGGGATACCGTCTCTGTTTGCAGCCCTTTCTTTCCCTCTACAGATAGCAAGTAATGAAGCAAAATCAAAGCTGTCTCTCAAACCTTTTCTTTTATTCCAGATCCCACCAGGTTAGTCCCTTATCTTTGGACAGTGGGAGGACCATGCTGGACCCCCAGTTGTACAAAACCTTCAGGGAGTTTCATTAACTTTAAATACTTGGAAATCACATAATTCGTTTGCTGAGTGTTATATTTACTGAGCAGTAATGTCCCATCCTGTACTACGTAGTGGGGCTAGACTAAATAGATGGATTGAGAACCTGCTCTTCAGGGAATATTAGCAAAATGACAGCTTTGAATACACCTAGGGGAAGAATTATGAAATATGGGTTTTTCAAATTTTAATACAGTATTTATGATAGAGGAATTGGCTTAAATGTGGGGAGTCAGGGCTGGAGTGTTAGTAAGAGAGAAAGGAGCAGAATGGGGATAGGATAGCTGGGCGGAGAAGGCGAGGTGTCAGGAGGCGAGGTCAGGGCAGAGGGTGCTCGGGAAGGCTGCAGCTGCGATGGGGAAGTGCTGCTTTCCACTGTTGCCCTTCCTCTCGCAGCGCCTCCATGCCTGCTGACCTCTGGTTGTGTTAGCTGGACAATCCTGGACGAGGCTGCCCTCTACCTAGAGCTCTTCCCCGCTCAGAGCGGCCACACCACGGAGGTTCTCAGGTCACCCCCTGTCTTCTGAGGGAGCCAGCTCTGACTGACAGTCGCCGCTGATGAGAATTCTGGGATGGTCATCAAGGTAATGACACCTCAGGGGATACCTAAAACGTTAAACATGAATTTTTAGATGAAGTAGTTTATCTGTGGTCATCCATAAGCATGACAGGGAGCCCTCAAAATCCAGTAGGTCCATTCTGTGTGTTTGGTTTCCTCTAGATTGTTCCAGAATAAAATTAGATTGAGTCAAGGCATCACGGAGCTTTACCAGAGGCAATTCTACTTTCCACGCTTTGCAAGGCTCTAAACAGTTTGCTGGGGCTCAAGAGAGTATATCTGTGCATATGGCTTCTCTTTATCACTCCCAGACCTGCCACTCGGATTTCCATTTTAAATTATCTGGGGTGCAGCGATCCCGTTATTTCTGCACCACCACTTCTTGAAGATGTGAAATAGCTCTCATCACAGCCCCCAAAATAGAATACCCAAAACAGAACTAATGAAATCATGGGCATTTTTAAATTGAGAAGAAAAGATGAAATGTCTTGCTTTGTTCTTAAAATAATAAAGACTATTTAAAATGTTTCCTATGTGATTGAGGTCTGTTAGGAAGAAGCTTTACCCCTGTATTTTTCTTTTTTTTTTTTGCTGTATAGTTTATAAATGAACACAAAGCTTTTGCTCTTACTTCCTCCGTTTTCTTAGGTACTCATTATCTTTTATTTATTCAGGTTTTGCTTGAGGAAACCATATTATTTTTTCAACAATAAATGTTTGTCATATACTTTTCACAAGAGCAATCACCTCAGTGGTTATGATTCATAATGTGACGGGTAACAGGGAGAATAAACAGATATTAGACTTCTAAAATAAATTTTGATGACTTCTATCTGTATTCCAGACATCACTTGGAAAGTAGAGGATTGTTAAAATGTATAACATTTAACATATAGCATAAACTGCTTGTGTGTGCCTGTGTGTGTATATTTTGCCATATTAAAAAGGAAGCTCCCATGTTGCAGCCAGGTCTAGGGATCTAGTGTTAAGACACTAAGTATCCTCATCTCCCTCACAGCTCTGCCACCAGCCCACAGAGACCCAGTGGGGACAGGAGGGAAAGAGTGATAATTAGGAGAAAGCAGAGATACTAATATATCAAAGTGGCAATGTGTGTTTGTGCATGGGTGTTGTGATGTTGGTGTGATGGGAATTAAGTAAATACAAGCCATCCACTAAAATGAAAGGCTCTGTTTTCCCTTATCCCAGCTCTCTTCAGACTGAGTTTAAAATCCAAGTGAAAGGATGTATTATTTACTTTATGACCCCTGACACTATAAATTATTTAGGAACATAATAATGTTGAAATAGTTGAATAAATATGTTCAGAACTCTCAAAGGCCTGCTGATTTTCATACAAATACTGTCCATCGACAGATGAGTGGATAAAGAAGCTGTGGTACATATATACAATGAAAAGTCAATTCAGTCACTCAGTTGTGTCCAACTCTTTGCAACCCTGTGGACTGCAGCACGCCAGGCCTCCCTGTCCATCACCAACTCCCAGAGTTTACTCAAACTGATGTCCATTGAGTCAGTGATGCCATCCAAACATCTCATCCTCTGTTGTCCCCTTCTCCTCCCACCTTCAATCTTTCCCAGCATTAGGGTCTTTTCCAAGGAGTCAGTCCTTTGCATCAGGTGGCTGAAGTGTTGGAATTTCAGCTTCAGCATGAGTCCTTCCAATGAATATTCAGGACTGATCTCCTTTAGGATAAACTAGTTGGATCTCCTTGCAGTCCAAGGGACTCTCAAGAATCTTCTCCAACACCACAGTTCAAAAGCATCAATTCTTCGGTGCTCAACTTTCTTTATAGTCCAACTCTCACATCCATACATGACTACTGGCAAAACCATAGCTTTGACTAGATGGCCATTTGTTGGCAGAGTAATGTCTGCTTTTTAATAAGCTGTCTTAGTTGGTCATAACTTTTCTTCCAAGGAGCAAGTGTCTTTTAATTTCATGGCTGCAGTCACCATCTGCAGTGATTTTGGAGTCCAAAAAAATTAACTCTGTCACTGTTTCTGCTGTTTCCCCATCTATTTCCCATGAAGTGATGGGACCAGATGCCATGATCTTAGTTTTCTGAATGTTGAGCTTTAAGCCAGCTTTTTCACTCTCCTCTTTCACTTTCATCAAGAGGTTCTTTAGTTCTTCTTTGCTTTTTGCCATAAGGGTGGTGTCGTCTGCATATCTGAGGTTATTGATATTTCTCCCGGAAATCTTGATTCCAACTTGTGCTTCTTCCAGCCCAGCATTTCTCATGATGTACTCTGCATAGAAGTTAAATAAGCAGGGTGACAGTATACAGCCTTGATGTACTTCTTTCCCTATTTGGAACCAGTCTGTTTTTCCATGTCCAGTTCTAACTGTTGCTTCTTGACCTGCATAAATATGTCTCGGGAGGTAGGTCAGGTGGTCTGGTATTCCCATCTCTTGAAGAATTTTCCACACTTCGTTTTGACATAGCCAATAAAGCAGAAGTAGATGTTTATCTGGAACTCTCTTGCTTTTTCAATGATCCAATGGGTGTTGGCAATTTGATCTCTGGTTCCTCTGCCTTTTCTAAATCCAACCTGAACATCTGGAGGTTCATGGTTCACATACTTTTGAAGCCTGGCTTGGAGAATTTGAGCATTACTTTACTAGCAATTAGATTTTAAGTAAATCTAAAGCCTTTCTTTGGGATTGGAATGAAAAATGACCTTTTCCAGTCCTGTGACCACTGTTGAGTTTTCCAAATTTGCTGGCCTATTGAGTTCAGCACTTTCAACAGTATCATCTTTTAGGATTTGAAATAGCTCAACTGGAATTCCATCACCTCCACTGACTTTGTTCATAGTGATGCTTCCTGAGGCCCACTTGACTTCACATTCCACGACGTCTGGCTCTAGGTGAGTGATCACACCATTGTGATTATCTGGGTCATGAAGATCCTTTTTGTATGGTTCTTCTGTGTATTCTTGCTACCCCTTCTTAATATCTTCTGCTTTTGTTAGGTTCATACCATTTTTGTCCTTTATGGTGCCCTTCTTTGCATGAAATATTCCCTTGGTATCTCTAATTTTCTTGAGGAGATCTATAGTCTTTCCCATTTTATTGTTTTCCTTTATTTCTTTATATTGATCACTGAGGAAGGCTTTTTTCTTTAAATCTCTGCTTGCTATTCTTTGGATCTCTGAATTCAAATGAAATATTACTCAGCCATATAAAGGAACACATGTAAGTTCTAATGAGGTCAATGAACCTAGAGCCTGTTATATAGACTGTAGTAAGTCAGAAAGAGAAAAACAAATATTGTATATTAACAGGTGTATATGTCATTTAGAAAGACGGTCCTATTTACAGGGCAGCAGTGGAGACTCAGACATAGAGAACAGACTTACGGACATGGGAGGTGGGGAAGGGGGGAGGGTGGGATGAATGAAGGGAGTGGTCAGAAACATATACACTGCCGTGTGTCAAGTAGACAGCCAATGGGAATTCAAGCCAGGGCTCTTTAACAACCTAGAGGGAAAGGAGGCAGGAGGGAGCTTCAAGAGGGAGGGGACATATGTGTACCTATGACTGATTCATGTTGACATATGGCAGAAACCAGTGCAATATTGTAAAGCAATTATCCTTCAATTAAATAAATCTAAAAAATAGGGTTTAGAGCAGGGAAAGTCTTGGACTCCTACATAGAAATTTTTTTTCAAATTGTATAATGGAAAAAAGTGTTGGGAAAGGCAATTCACATATTAATAGAACACAGTTTGGCAGAAAGTAAGACAAGGGCAAGAATCTGTACCTCTTTTTGGATGTATCCTTTCCATGTTGTTCTTATGAGTTGCCCTTGCCTTCAACTGCTTTTTTGACTCAAGGCAAAATCCACAAAGCTATTGAATTGCACTGACAAAAGCAAATCTTATTTTGAGACTTGTCCGTCCTTCCTGACAGGAGTTGGGCAGCACCACTGTTTACTGAATTTAAATACCATGTGACTTCTTGACAAGCATCCCTTCTTTCTCTCCCCTCTTTCTCCATTGAATCCTTACGTAAAGACTTAAGTATGTGTATGTGCAAGAGAGCACATTTTTCTTGTAAGAAGACTATTTGCTGTCTGAAGGTGCAGTAAAGGCCCAGAGGTGCAAGGGACGGGGAAACATTTCCTAGAGAGGGGTGATTGCATTCTGGAAACTGCCATCCTATTTTCATACAGGTGATAATATCCTGTTAAATAAACTATTAGCTGCTTAATTGTATGAGTAAGAGGGTTGTAGTTCTGTTTGAATGGGGAATTATAGACCAGAAAAGGAAAGCTGCCAGTCACACCTGGGAGGAGGGCCCCCATTTAAAGGACCTGCCAGTAAAACGTAGGAGATTGGACCGTTGTCTTTCAACTGTACAAACCTAGGGAGGCTGCATGGAAGCATTCGTATCTATCGGTGTCACCAGGTAAAGGGCTTGCATTAAATATACATCTTACAGTGTATACATGTGTACAGTGTAGGATGGGCATCCTCCTCCTGTCACATATCAAACCTAAGATCAGGAAAACATTATGACTTCTACTCTTCATTATGTCTAAAAACTGATGAGAATTATATCTAAACATTCGTACATCTGTATACCAATTTCCCCTGTGTTCTCCCTCCTTTCCCCCTTCCCCTCCTTCACTCACTCTTTCCATCCATCCATCTGTCCATCCATCCATCCTCTCTTTAAGGAATACTCTTCCGAAGTCGTGTTACAGTTCTGTGAGTGATATTCAGATGCAAATTAGAGGCTTCCATTGTGTCATGCTCTGCAAGCAGCTCAAGTATTTTTTTTTAACCTAATTGATTTTGTGCATACCATAACAATAACTGAAGAACTTTGAGTAACTGCTTCCACTGCTGAGTTTTGCTGCTATTCTTGAAAGCTGCGTATTTTAATGCTTATGCTGGGACTTAACACATTATCTTGGAAAAACTTTTATAATAAAGATAATCTGTAGACATTTGATATGCAAGACTGTGGAGCAAATGATACGATACTTCCCTAATCACTGTAAAACTGGCTCTGTGATTTTTATCCAATGTTTTATCAAATATTTTAGTTAAAAAAAAGAGTTCTCTATAAGTAAAATCTCAGATATTTTGAGGTTCTTTCCACATGATCCCACAAATTTTCTGGGGGAGTCTCCTGAGACAAGACATGTAATGGGCTTGTCTTTAATTTATGGTTGTCACTGTTTCACTACTGACTTTTGTGCCAAAGGTTGGAGGCTGCTTTCCAGTCTCAATCTGGTGGTTTCTTCTACCATGGATACCTCATAAAATCAGGCAAATAAATTCAAAATGAAAATGCCACATAGAATCATCCCAGTTAATGCATTGCTAAAATACTATTAGATAAAGAATACAAAGAGCCTAGCTTTTCCGCTGCTGTATGTGTTCATTGTAATCCTCATAAGGATGGTCGTGATCTGGAAAGACGTTTGGAGAGTTGAGACTCTCTGAAAGCCCCCTTCTGCTACACTTTACATGCGTGTTTCCCTGGGCAAAGGTTGGAACAGCCGCTATCAGTCCCCACACCTGTAGCATGATTTCTAGAGAGGCAGGCTTGCTCTTGGCACTGTGGCCCTGATCCCCATTGTCTTACTTCTGCAAATGAGTTTGGGAACTGGCATGCCCCTCTGATGCTCTCACCAACCACTCTGTGCTCACCTTCTTTTACGTGTGCATTGGACAATATTCAAAATGTTTGTGCATGACTTTCTCAGAGGCAGGTTAGATGAAATGTTTCTACATGAATTATAGTCCCCCAAATGTTAAAGGTTTCATCGAGGGATTGGAATAGATGAATTCCTTATTTAACTATAGGTTATACATTCCTGGAGGATCACAGCAGTGCTTGAGTCATTTTTCACATTTCACAACACCTGGCACTCTTTATTTCTGGTGGAAATGCACAGACATTAGTGGAATCTGCGACAGGCACGATCTGGATTTTGGTAGCATGCTGGTAGCTCCATCTGAGACACCCCCTGGTATATTGGGGCATCCAAGATGAGCAGGAGAGAGGAAACATAAGCCAGCAATGCAAGTACTTTTCAGAGCACACACCATCTCAGACTCCAGTTGTGCTAGTTGGCTTGTACCTGCGTGTTTCCAGCCTCTATTTTCATTTCCACCTTAAATCATCCTCCTTCCACTTCTGGATCCTGTCCCAAAGTGGATCCCAACACTGGATCCTCTTGAGTAGCACAGGTCCGGGTGACCTTGACTTGCCTGAGGACACTGGATACTGAAGTGCCTCCAGTGTGGATATGCGTAGTCTCTTTCAACAGTGAGTTAGGAATCAGATGGAATACATGCGGTCTCTCTGATGGCTCAGTAGTAGAGAATCCGCCTGCAGTGCAGGAGATGCAGGGTACGCGGGTTTGATCCCTGGGTTGGGAAAATCCCCTGGAGGAGGAAAATGGCAACCTACTCCAGTATTCTTACGAGAAGAATCCCATGGACAGAGGAGCCTGGTGGGCTGTGGTCCAAAGGGTCACAAAGAGTTGGACACGACTGAGTGACGATGCATGCATGCAAAGAACGCATAGTAGTTATACCGTCTAGCTGCCTAATTAGACATGCCAAGGTTCAGATGCAAGATTGGACAGATAAAGTTAATAAGTACTCGTTGTCTTGTCTGTAAAAAGCGAGTAAACGTATTCATTCATAGAATGGTATGAGGATTAAATTAGGCAATGCACAGCATTCAGCACAGTGCCCGGGAACCCACTAAGCGCTCATTAAAGAGTAGCAGTAGATAGTTACTTAAAAGACTATTTGAGCTGATGGAAATGTCACATGGGTATCTAACTGAATTAAAAACTACCTGCATATTGTAGCATTTTGTTGAGACATTAAAATTATAGAATTTCATAGTGCTCTAGAGACTTAGGATAAATGATTCTTATCAGCTGATTTTAGTAAAAAAAAATTACAAATATAATACCAATGCAAATATTTGCTCTTTAGAATATGGTAATCTGGAGGAAAAGTGCTGCATTTTTTATCCTAGAATATATATTTTTTGTACATAAGAAGGGTGATCAATGTAATTGGGAGAGAAATACGTAAGAAGTGGGGTATAAAGAAGATGTGAAATTCGTTTTTCATATCAAGGCAAAAGGGGGTGTTATTAATCTCTTTAATTACCCTCTGACAAAGTGATTTATTACCCTGTATTCAGGTATCATATTCCTGAATTTTAAGTGTAATACTCCAAAATATAAAGTAAATGGCCTTTCAGCTTCTTTTACACTGTTTCCCTAGAATGGGAAACTTAATGTCTCTGTTAACAAAGTTTGTGCATATTATGGTTATTGACAGATCTTGAAAAATATCCTAGTTTTTCATTGCTGTTCTAAGAAAAGAATGACTCCCAAATAAGCAGAGTTTAGCATCTGATGCCTTTACTCTTCACTCAGACATTTTAGATACAAATATTATCAGAGAAATTAAGATCTTAATGATTCTTTCAGGATATAAACTGACCTGAATTCCAATTCAAGTTAATAATCAATATAACACATCGATTTTTACCAGTTACCTTGTTCTGCAGTTGATGATTTACCAGATAATCATTTCACACCAATATTTCTTTTTGTTTTGAAAAAGTGTTCATCTCCCCAGAAGTGAATGAAAGCTCTATAGAGACTGTACCTTTTTTTTAAAAATACGGTCATTGATGTTAGTTTTGATATAAAGTTAGTATTACTTTATATTATTGGCTTCTTGCATTTATGCTTACACTTTCTCTCTACAGTGGTTAGACTCACCCCTACCTGTGATTTATGTCCAATGAGGGCATGTTTGAGTACTGGAGAACCTCGCTGTGGCTGCAACAGGGAAGCAGGTTCATTTTCGTCTGATGAGCAAGGCTCTCTGCATCAGAAAGATTTAGCTGGTCTGCTGTCCTGGGAAATGTTTCTCCTTGCTTTCAGCCTAACCATTCATAATTTCCTCTCATCCTTTCACTCATCGTGTTTTTTTCATTAACAGTAGAAACGCATTATCACAGGGCATTCACATTTACTTGGTATGTGAATTAATGGTTTCCATTAGAATTAACTGGCTAGAAATTTGCAAAGCAAAAGTGATTGGAATCAGACAGAAATAACAAGGGTTGGCAATCATATAGGGAAATGGGAAACCTCATACTTTGCTGGTAGCAATGTGAAACAGTACAGTTACTTTGGAGAAGAGTTTGGTAGTTTCTTAGAAAGTTAAATGTATATTCCCTATACAACTCAGGAATTCTACTTCTAGGCCTCTACGTGAGAGAAGGGGAAAAGTATTTCCATACAAAAACTTTTCTGCCAATGTTTATAGCAGCATTATTCTTAACAGTCAAAAAGTAGAAGCAGTCCAAATGTCTTCAACTTAATGGATCAACGAATTTGGTATATTTATACTGTGAAAACTATTCACACAAAAGGAACAAGCAACTGGTACCTATTACAAGATGAATGAGCCTCAGAAATATCCTCTTAAATTAAAGAAACCAGGCACAAAAGACTACATGTTTAGTAAGTGGATAATTCTAGGAATATTCAAAGCTACATCAATTGGACTTATATAGAAAACCCTAAAGACTCCACACAAAAACTATTAGAACTAATAAATGAATTCAGCGAGGCAGCAGGATACAAGACCAATATACAGAAGTCTGTTATATTTTTCTATACTGGTAATAGAGAAAGTTTAAAAGTCTCATTTAAAATTGTGTGAGGAAAAAAATAAAGAAAAAAAAATTGTGTGAAGAAAAAATATATATATATAACCTGGGAATAAACCTAACCAAGGAGGTAAAAGAACTATACACTGGAAACTATAAAATGTTGATAAAGGAAATTGAAGATGATTCAAAGAAATGGAAAGGTGTCCTATGATCTTGTATTGGAAGAGTTACTGTTGTTAAAATGGCCATATTACCCAAAGCAATCTACAGATTTATGAGATCCCAATCAAAATACCAGATATTTTTCACAGAACTATAACAAGTAATCTTAAATTTTTTATGGAACCACAAAGTACTCAGAATTGTTAAATCTATTCTGAAGAAAAAGAACAAAGCTGGAGGCATAGCCCTCCCAGACTTCAGACAATACTACACAGCTGCAGTAATCCAAACAGCATGGTATTGGCACAAGAATAGGCATATGGATCAACAGAACAGAACAGAGCCCAGAAAGAAATCCACACACCTGTGGTCAACTAATCTACAACAAAGGAGGCAAGAATATACAGTGAAAAAGACAGTGTCTTCATCAGATGAAATTGGAAACACTGAAAGCCTCATGGAAATCAATGAAATCAGAACTCCCTCATACCTTGCACAAAAGTAAGCTCATAAAGTGATTAAAAGGCCTAAATATAAGACATGACACCATAAAAGTCCTAGAAGAGAACATAAGCAAAACATTCTCTGACATAGATCGTGGCAATATTTTCTTAGATCAGCCTCCCAATGCAAAAGAAATAAAACCAAAATTAAAGTGGACCTATTCAAACTTGAACGCTGTTGCACAGCAACATGAGTCATTAACAAAGTGAAAAGACAGCCTATGGAATGCGAGAAAATACTTGTGAATGATGCAACCAACAGGGGTTAATTTCCAAACTATATAAACAGCTCATGCAACTCAATATCAGAAAAGCACCCCAATCAAAAAGGGGGCAGAAGATATAGATAGACATTTCTCCAAAGAAAACATACAGAGAGTGAACAGTCACATGAAAAGATGCTCAACATCACTTCATTATTAGAGAAATGCAAATCAGAACCTCAGTGAGGTATCACCTCACACTGATCAGAATGGCTATATCAAAAATTCTACAAATAATACATGCTGGAGAGGATGGGAGAAAAGGGAACCCTCCTGCGTACTGTTGGTGTCCCAGTCACTGTGGAAAAGAGTATGGAGGTTCCTTAAGAATCTAAAAATAAACAGAGTTACCATATGATCCAGCAATCCCATTTCTGGGCATATATCCAGGAAAAATGAAAACTAACTTGAAAAGATAACTGTATTCCAGTGTTCACAGCATCATTGTTTAAAATAGCCAAGATATGGAAACAGCCCGACTGCCCATCAGCAGACAGCTGGTTTAGGAAGATACGTGGGTTTTTCTGGTGGCACTAGGGGTAATTTACTGTCATAAAAAAGAGTGAAGTATTGCCTTTTGTGGCAACATGAGTGGGCCTACAGAGTATTCTACAAAGTGGAGCAAGTCAGAAAGACAAGTACAAATGTTATACGATGTCATTTATATGCAGGATCTAAGAAAAATAATACAAATTTATATACAAAACAGACTCATAGACATAGAACGCAAACTTATAGATACCAAAGGGGAAAGAGAGAGAGGAATGGCAGATTAGGATTATGAGATTAACAGGTACAAACTTCATATATAAAATAGATAAGCAACAAGGATTTACTGTATAATATGAGGAACAATATTCAGCATCTTATAATAACCTATAATGGAAAATAATCTGAAAAAAATATGAATAACTGAATCACTTTTCTTTATACCTGAAACTAGCAAACATTGTAAATCAGCTATACTTCAGTAAAAAAAATATTGAAACAAAATTTGCCTAAAGGAAAAAGGTAGATTTTTAAGTCTATTTAATGACATGGAGAGGAAGTTAGAGATCCCCAAGAGAGGTCCAAATGAGGAGCCACATGCAGGTAGAGGTAAGGATCTCAAACATTGAGCACTGGTCAGGGCTGTAAATATATAGATGCTATTTAAAGCTATGGCTTGACTAATTCTTAAGGGAGAGGAAAACTAAACCCAGATCCTTAGAACAATCAGAGGTCTTAAGGAGAAGCCAAAAATAAGAGTGAGAGGGAATAGATAGTGAGGCAAACCCAGCAGCATGGGGAATAAAGAGGAGACATTCTGATGGAACAGAACAGAATGAATATAACTATGAAAAGTGTATTATCCTGCTACATTTATTTTAACTGATTAATGTGTATTTAATTATTTCTTACTGGTAAATATATTCTCCTAATTAAACTTTGCATTTTGACTTCTTTTAATTTAGTGAAAGCATTTACTCTGCATCCATAATGATGATTCTGTAAAGCTTCATCTTCAGAAAATTAATTAAATAGTGAGACATGCTGAAGATGAGTCCATTTCCAGGTAAATAACCCCCATTTTAGAAATAAATTATCATATTCAACAATTGTTGCTGCAAGTATTTGAAAATTCTAAGTGGCTCTATTCAAAAATTCTTACCAGTCTAAAGCTTTTCAACAAATTATCAGTTCCCTTATTTACATAATATATTCAAGAAGATGTGCAAGTTTGACAATGAAGCCATTTTTGTGAAGAGGGCAAAGGACAGGTGAGAGTTGTAAATGAGTTGTGAAATCTTTTATTGAAACAGATTTTAGTTTAAATGTTCATTAACTTAAAATTTTACATGAAGTTTTATCTAAAAAATAAGAGCCTGTAGAATTTTTATCTTTCCAATGCATGAGTTTTCAATTAGTTACTGTCTAAACAGGTAATCAAACTGGTACTCTGGGTAAGAAGCCAGTAAACAACCATACTCAGAAGAAAAAGGTGTGGCTTTTCCCTTTGTTCTCTGTGCTTGGAATGGAAATGCCTGGGCCCTTCTCAAACACCTCAGAATCAACTAGGGGTCACCACAAACCAGGAGGACGTCCTGCTTATTCCTAACCCCTCTGGTCAGTCCCTCATGATCTAGTTATTCAGCTTCCCGTTGAATGAATGAAGATAGCACACTATGAAGATGTTATATTCTTCTCCCTTTTGGCCATTTGACCTCCCAGAACAACTGAACAAGGATTAACCATTAATTCACTCTGATGAAGCAGGACTAATTCTGATGCAAATCTACAGACTCCAGTACGTTTTCAGTTGTCATTGAGCAGTGTAAGCACTTAGGATAGCGTGTATGTTGAACAGTCAGAGGTTCACCACTGAAAATGAGGAAAAACAAAAGACACCAAAGAAGGCTTATTAAAGGCCAGAATGTGGTGTTTTCCTGTATCATATGTATTTTCCCAGAAACCCACTTCACAATAAACTTACTCTGAGAAACAAACTCTTGTTTGGCATATTCCATTTCCTAGAACACATTTAAAACTGGCCTGATGGCTCCCTGGAGAAATGTCTGATTCTTGATCTAGGGCAGAAAATACAAGATGAGCCTGGAGGATCCTAAAGTGCCAGAAAGTAAGGAATTGCTGAAGAGAAAAAAACAAAAATGAGGCGTGCAAAAAGAATGTAGGAATCAACCTACAAGAGCTCCCAATGGCCAAAGCTGGAAAATTATGAGCAACAAAACATGTTGACAGTATTTTATTGTAACTCCAAAAGTAAAATGATATCTGAGTCAATATTGATATAAATAAATGATTGTAAAAATAAATAAGTGTGGGAGAAGGGACAAGTCTGCCTTAGAGAAGAATTCTAAGTAATTCTTCTCCTCCCAGGGAAGATACATCCTCTCCAGGTGGTATAACAATGTCCCTCCTGCTGAGTGTGGGCTGGATTTAATCACTGGCTTCCAAAGAATAACATATGGAAAGGGAAAAATAGAAACTTTCCAGTGAAGAAAGCTGGCAGTGTTCAAGATTAGCATCACCATTAAAGTCGTGTTGATGTCAGCAGTGTGTGCCTGTGATTAGGGTCAATTACCTCTGCAAGTATAGTACTCATTTCTGTGTCTTTCTAGATATACTAGAGAATGTCTTTTTCTACTACAAAAGATACCTCTAGTATCATGAGGTCTGTCAAATCATTTGTCTGAAGAGTGGGGGCCACATGAGCCTCAGCCAGGATCAGCTGCAGGAAACCTCTTCCTCAGAACCATACTCAGAGCTAAAAACCTTCCACATAACCTAATAAATGGGATAGAGCATTATTCATCCTCAAATGTGGAGTGTACAAAACCTGAAGAAGTCTACCTTGCATGATGCTTACTTTGTAAAAGGTGCAGTGTGTGGTAATATTCCTTTATTTTCAGGGGGTGTGCTGGCAATCTTTTGAATCTTGTAGAGTTTCTCTCCTACTATCGGAACACCTGGAGTATTTGCTTGTTGTTGCTCAACAACAGCAATTAATATGATGTCATAAATATAGTGGACCAAAGCGATGTTCTGTAGAATATCCACAGTGGCAAGACGCCTTAAGACTATCCTGTGATGGCGGGCAGGAGAATTAGCTCCTTAAGAGAAGCAGCTCCTGTGGGCTGAGGGCAATTCCCAGAGAGGGACTGGCACACATGATACATGAGTGGCTAAAACCCCTAGTGCTTGGGAGGTGGATGAATTGGGACCTGGAAGGGCACCAATTATACTTGTAATGAATGCCATGAACAGAAAGAAGCTAAGAAAAAAAGACACAAGAGGAAAAAACTGAATCACCCATAAATTAAAATAGAGAAGATATTTTAGGCAAATGGCTGACAATTAATTTGTTATAATACCAAAAAGAGAAAAGCCATTTACTTGTGGTTCAATGAGCCATGATAAATTTCATGAGGTTTCATTTATATTTACACTTGTAGAACGTGGATTGCATATGACATCATTTTAAAGCCAATAATAGGAATGAAAAATCAGAAACAGAATATAAATTAAAGCTTTAAAAATAGTTCCGTTTTCTGACTGCAAACATTTTGTATTTTGAAAATCCTTCTGCAGTTCTGGCATGTCATACTGCCAAGCCACATTGTAAAGTGACCGACAACCAGATCAAAACCCTTTCTCAAGATTTTAACAAGGACAACTCTTGAAAGCATTGTCTTTATAACTTTATGATTGTCTTTATAACTTCATGGTTGTCTGATGGGTACATCCACATCCTTGAGCACAGGGACTCATTGATGAAAAGAATGAAATAGTAACGTGACCACTGGGATGTGCGAGACTCAGCCGCAGGATGAGAATTGAGGTGCTGAGTGATCTGAGAGCTGAAGACGCTTTTTGCAGTGGTTTGCTGGCCCTTTTAGTGAACCGCCTCAGCTCGTGTGTGTGAGCTCCTTCAGGGTGGCTGGGGCCCTGTCAGTGGTTGCGGAGAACGCGGCAGTGCCCCGTGTAACAGCTGGACCACAGGTAAATGCCCGGGCCTGTGGCGTGTTGGCAGAAGGGAGACTGCGCCAGTTCCAGCCTAGACCTGGAGAGGCTTTGTGTATTTCCACCTGTCCATTTGTGTGTCAGCTTTGCTGTGAAAGGAACAAGGCCTGGCTATCATCATCCAGGAAAGAAGCAAGACGCTGAAGTGGAGACACCCTGGCTGCTGCGACCGGAAGCAGGGCTCGCCTCTCTGTGCCTCTGAGCATTGCCGGGCATGTTTCATGTGACAGACACTAACCAAGCTGGCTGATCTTGTTAAGTCTACTCTTCACCCTACTCTCCTGCTGTGGATCTAAACTCTCTTCAGTCCTACTTCTGGGCTGCAGCCCAACCACTGGAAGTGTAGCCAAGTCAGGCTATACGACCTCTACCTTCTTTTCCTGACTGCACAAGTCATGGACTTGAATCACATAAAAAGTACCTCTGTAAGCTTCCACAGCAATCAGTCACAGAGGGAGAAATTAAGCCAATGCTCAAAAATGTGATGCTTAAGATTAAGTTTCCCCCATGTGTGGGAACTGGGAAGTGGATAACCTTTAGTGAGCACCAAAATGTGTAGGACATTTTGCTGTGGGTTCTAATGCCATGCGTCTCGTTTAATCCTTATAATGGATGTTCACATGAGTATCATCACCCTAGGAAGAGGCTCAAAACTCAGAGGTTATGTCACTTGCTACAGGTCACCCATCTGGGAATTGGTGGACTGAGCCACTGGACCCAGGATTTCCTGGTGCTGAAGCCAGCTCTTTCTCCACTACTCCAGTGTGCCTGAGTCCACAGTGATGGTGGACTCAATTTTTCTGAAATATCTAATCTCTAATCTTATATGTCCCATCACAAAATGAGATAGTTCAGGAAATACTAATCTCCCATTTTTTCCCTCTAAAATGATGTAGGTGAATCAGTTACCCCAATATCTGGTTCCTAGTTGTTATCTACCATTAAGGGTTAGCTTTCCTCACTATTGTCACAAATATTGCTAATACAAATTAAATGAAGATATATGTGTAAAGACAATGGGTTCCCAAGCCATTTACTTTGGCTCTTACTATGGAAGACACAGATTCTTTTTTTAAATTTTATTTTACTGGAGCTTAGTTGATTTACAATGTTGTGTTAGTTTTGGGGGCACAGCAAAGTGATTCAGTCATGTACCTGCGTATATTCATTCTTTTTTAGGTTCTTTACTCCAGTAGGATATCATACCATATTGAGTAGACTTCCTTGTGCTACACAGTAGGTCATTATTGGTTACCTATCTTACATACAGTAGCATATGTGTTTATCCGCTTTTTCGCCCGTATTTCCTCTTTGGTAACCATAAGTTTGTTTTTTATATCTGTAAATCTGTTTCTATTTTGTAAATAAGTTCATTTGTATCTGTTTTAAATTAGATTCCACATATGAGTGATATCATGTATTTGTCTGACTTAACTCAGTATGATGACCTCTGTCCATCCATGTTGTTGCAAATGGCATTATTTCATTTTTTAAATTTTGTTGTTCATCCTCTCAGTCATGTCTGATTCTTTGCAACCCAATGGACTGCAGCATTCCAGGCTTCCCCATCCTTCACCACCTCCCAGAGCTTGCTCAAACTCATATCCATTGAGTCGGTGATGCCATCCAACCATCTCATCCTCTGTCATCCCCTTCTCTTCCTGCCTTCTATCTTCCCAGCATTAGCATCTTTTCCAGTGAGTTGGCTCTCTGCATCAGGTGGCCAGAGTATTGGAGCTTCAGCTTCAGCATGAGTCCCTCCAATAAATATTCAGGATTGATTTCCTTTAGGATGGACTGGTTAGATCTCCTTGCAGTCCAAGGGACTCTCAAGAGTCTTCTCCAGCACCACAGATCAAAAGCATCAATTCTTCAGCACTCAGCCTTCTTTATGGTCCAACTCTGACATCCATACATGACCACTGGAAAAACCATAGTCTTGACTAGACGGACCTTTGTTGGCAGTGTAGTGTCTATGCTTTTAAATATATTATCTAGGTTTGTCATAGCTTTTCTTCCAAGGAACAAGCATCTTTTAATTTCATGGCTGGAGTTACCATAAGCAGTGACTTTGGAGCCCAAGAAAGTAAAGTCTGTCACTGTTTCCCTTGTTCCCCCATCTATTTGCCATGAAGTGATGGGACCAGATGCCAAGATCTTAATTTTTTGAATGTTAGTTTTAAGCCAGCTTTTTCACTCTCCTCTTTCACTTTCATCAAGAGGCTCTTTAGTTCCTCTTTGCTTTCTGCCATAAAGGTTTTGTCATCTGCATATCTGAGGTTATTGATATTTCTCCTGGGAATCTTGATTCCAGCTTCTGCTTCATCCAGCCCAGCGTTTCACATTATGTACTCTGCATATAAGTTAAATAACCTGGACAGCATTGACGTACTCCTTTCCCAGTTTGGAACCAGTCTGTTGTTCCATATCCGGTTCTAACTGGTGCTTCTTGACCTGCATACAGGAGTTCATACAGATTTTTTCATGGCTGAGTAGTATGCCATTTTATATATTTACCACATCTTCTTTATCCATTCCTCTGTTGATGGACATTTAATTGCTTCCATGTCTTGGCTGTTGTAAATAGTGCTGCTATGAACATTCGGGTGCATGGACCTTTGCAGATGATGATTCTCTCTGGATATACGCCCAGGAGTGAGATATTTGGATCTTTATGGTAATTCTATTTTTAGTTTTTTAAGGAACCTCCATCCTGTTCTCCAAAGTGTTTGTACCAGTTTATATTTCCACTAGTAGTGTAGGAGGATTCCCTTTTCTCCACACCCATTCCAGCATTTATTTGTAGATTTTTTAAATGATGTCTGTTGTGATCAGTGTGAGGTGATACCTCACTGTCATTCTGATTTGTGTTTCTCTGATAATTAGTGATAGTCAGCATCTTTTCATGTCCTTTTTTGCTATTGGTGTATCTTCTCTGGAGAAATGTCTGTTTAGGTCTTCTGGCCCATTTTCTGATTGGGTTGTTTGGTTTTTTTTGACATAGAGCTGCATGAGCAGTTTGTATATTTTTAAGAGTCATCCTTGTTGGTTGCTTCATTTGCAAATATTTCCTCCCATTCTGTGGGTTTTCTTTGCATTTTGTTTATGGTTTCCTTTGCTGTCATAGATTCTTTATAACATGATAAATGCATTCTCTGGTGACCTAACTTCAGAACTACTCTTTGGAAGGAACTATTCTTTTGTTTATAAAATATTTAACATTCCCTCTGGGATAGAAGAAAACCTAGGGGCCTGATGTCAACAGAACTCTACCAATGCAAAGATAAAGGGCTGAATTCTACATGATATATGTTGTAAACTAGTGGTTGATGACTGTGTGCCAGGAAAACAGCTGTGTGCTTCATGTATTAACTCATGTAATCCTCAGATATCATGAGCTGGGTGTACTTATACTAACCCACTTCTCCAAATTGGAAAACCAGCCACAGTGGTTCAGTAATTTTCCCAGTTGTACAAATAGCTAGAAGTCACAGACTTAGGACTAAGAACCAGGAATCCTCAGCTTCATAAATAGTTGTCCCCATAACTGTTCTTTAACTTTTCCCCTCTAGAATGGTTTTTTTTCCTGCAAAAAAAAAAAAAAAAGGAGTAAGGATAGAAATGGAATCTCTAGAGGGAAAAATATTCAAGTCCAGAATCGGATGAAAAGTCACTGCATAAAACCTACTGGTTGAATGGATTAAAGTATGAAAAGTGAAATAGAAATTAATGCCTAATATAAAATTGGATATTTCTGTCTCTTTGGTATATGATATAAATTCAAAACCATAGTAAAAATCAACTATATGCACAGTGACTCCTTTAAAGAGTATTAGATTGCCTGGGGAAGAAGATGTTGAGTTTTTCATAGTTTATCTGCATATATGAATAGCTATTTCCACAATACCATAAACACCTGTAAAATAATCTAAAAGTAATCAAATGTCTGGCAGTATTTAAAACAAACAAACAAAGCAAGTTTGAGGCATTTTGAGTGAGAAGAAAAGTATATGAAACCAATGGAAACATTCTTCAGGATCTTCTTTCATCTTACCGTGATAGATCATTAGTTGAAATAATTTTGTTATTGGAAACTAAGTGTGTTTTAGGAAGATGGTTATAGTCTGTTCCCACTGAGATAGAACAGGAGCAAGAAAAAAAGTCTGGAGGAAAAAGGGAGGAATAAAGAGATTTAATAGCTTGAAGCTCCTAGAAATCTAAATACAAACATCAGTGGCAGCAGGGTGAAACAGACGCAGCAGAAACTCACTCCTCAGAACCTGTTTGATATTCTCCACCATGTGTCCTCCACACCTCAAGGAGGGGTTTCTATCAGCAAGGAGACTCAAAGTAGTTCCTATTTCCATGAAGATCTGCAGTGGCAAAGGCCATCAATTATTCTGTCCTGAAAATGCAGGAGGGACGGAGCAATTATGCTTTGTGGGTGAAACAGGGCTTCCCCCTGGAGGGAAAGTTGATCTTCCCTGCCACCAAGATGTTCACAGCGCTTGATAAAGAGAGAGCCTTCCGCTGGTTAGTTGTCATACTTGAAACACTGAAGTCCACGGCTCTGTATGTGCAAGTTAACTAGTTTACCCTTTCTGACTATAAAAACTCCAGAGTAGGGACAATCTCCATCAAGCTTCATACTCATTTCTTATTCTAAGGACAATATAATTAAATTAGACCCAAGACAAAATTTCTAATTTCTAAATTCTTGAAACTTAAGTTTCCCAAATTCTGCTGGTATTGATCCTAATTAAAGACGAGTTGTGTTCTCATTAAATCAGCAACTTAAATGAAATCAGGACAAACAGTCCATACGATGGCTTTTCAATTTTCTGCATTTTAATAATTAGGTAATAACTTGTGATCCATTACCATGGGATTCCATATAGAAAGTAAACACTGCATGCGAATATTTTTACACAATTCTATAAATACATAATTCTATACATTTAATTTATTCCATCCACAGTCAAAAAGGCTTACATTTGAATTCAAATTTTTTCTTTTTAATCCACTATATTATAAAAATCTACTTTAAGAAAACTGACTATGCCAAATACTGGCAAAGATAAGCAACAGCTGAAGCTCTCATATATTGTTGGTTGGAAGCAAAATCATACAAGCCCTTTGTAAAAGAGGTTGGCATATGACCTAGCAAGAAAAAAAAAAGACATACATCCACAGAAAAACCTTACATGAATGTTTATTGTAGCTTTATTTGTAATTGTCTAAGAGCTGGTCCTTCAATGGATGAATGGAAAAATTATAGTCCATCTACTCTGTAGAACACCACTCAGCAATATATGAGGGTGAACTCTCGTTACAGAATAACTGCCTTTGATGAACCTCAGAGGCATTATGCCAAGTGAGAGAGGCCAGCTTAACAGATTACATACTGTCTGATTCCATTTACAAGACATTCTGGAAAAGGGAAAACCATAGGGACAGAGATCAGATTGGTGTCAGCCGGGGACTGAGGAGTAGGGTGAGGGATTGCTTATGCATAATAAGTCTTTAAGAGTGATGTCAGATATGTCTTGACCATGGTGGTGGTATATGACTACATAAATTTGTCAAAAAGACGCAGTGACTGTGTATTTACTACCTTAAATATTTTTCAAGAAATAAAACATTTTAAGCTTCAGTTTCTTCTGCAGATTACCCAGTGGTAAACTCACAGGACCGTCATGAGGGTTGCGCAAAACGTAACACCAGAATGCTTCCTAAACAGTCAGTTTGTGCAGTTGCTATTACTCGAGGAGAAAAAGTCACAGGTTATCGCTCCTTCCCAGTAAACGACAAGTAAGCTATTGTCAGTAAGTTATTGCTCCTTCCCAAGTAAGTGACAAGATGTCCCTTACATGTCCTTGGCACTAACTGGTAAAGTGCATGGTGGGGATGAAACTTCAGATTTCCTCTCTGGGAGTCAAGGGAGACTTTTTCCCATATCTTTTTTCTCCATCATATGCAGTAAAAAAAAATAACTGAGATCTTTAATCTTAATTCCTTTGCAAAAGAATAATCTTCCCATAAAATCATACATGTACAAATACCATTTTATAGTCCAGGATGGGTGAGCCACAGCCCTCCCCTGGACACGCATCCACTTGTACCAGGCTCCCATGCATCCTCCCCGCTGGTGGGATCTCTGTCTCCCCTACTCTAGGGACGGTCTCGTCTTCTCCCTTCCACAGCACCTTAATGGTGTGGTTTTCATGGTGACTGACCAGAGAAGGGAGCAGATGATGTGGCCCCAAGGATTTCCTAGTTAGAGTTGGAAAGAGGAGTCTCTTTCCAAAGAGTGGGAATTGTGTTCCAGGAGCTGTGGAGACAGAGCCTCCTGTGTGGTGAGAAAATCCAGGGAGAGAGAAGTGAGGAAGTCTGCAGAGTGTGGAGACAGGACTCACAGCGTCCTGGGCACTGATGTCTGCCCTTGTCCTTCTGCAGTTAACAAAGAGGAAGCATCCAGTAGATGCTCGCCCCACACCCTCTCTCCACTGTGGTTGTATCTTATTAGTTGTATCTTATCCTGAGCTAGTTTTGAAATGAGTTTTTGTTTTGTTTTGCAACCAAATGAGCTCTGACTAATAGCCCAGGGATCCATGTTAACAAACCTTCATGTAAGCCATGGAGCCATGAACTTTCATATGGAGAGTTAAGGTAATTCATGCAATCTCCTATCATTAATTTTAATGAAGAAACTGAAGCCTACAGAGTTAAGTAATTATCACATTATCTCATGATATAAATGAGCATATCCAGGAATCCAGTTGATGGCTTTTATTTTTCTGTGGTTCTTCCAAGTGTATGCAAGGAAGAAGCTATATGTATGTCACATCTGAGCCTCTTATGATTCAGGCAGATAGGGATGATAGCAGTCTATGTGTCATCTCTCGACCCTTGTTGTTACCGAATGTAAGTTTGTGTTCCTCATGCAAGTGAGGCCAAACACACAGAAACATTGCAGTTTGGAGCAGAGAAAGGTTTATTGCAGGACTGTGCAAGGAGATGGGTGGCTGTGCCCCTGAACCCTGAACTCCTTGAAGGGTTTCAGCAAAGCACTTTTGAAGGCAGGGTAAAGGAAGGGCATGGTTAGTTGTTGCAGACTTCTTGGTGTCAGAATTTTTTGTCCTTGCAGCTGTCCTCATAGGTCAGGTCACAATGTAACCCTCCAGCAAGACAGGTGTTAGTCACTGTTTTGCAACTTTTTAAAAGAAATTTATATGTCACTATTTGTTATTAATCAGTAGTTATCAAAGATAAAATCCATTCTTTTTTTAAAAGAAAACTGAGATATAGTTGATTTACAATATTGTGTTAGTTTCGGGTGTACACACAGTGATTCAGATTCTTTTCCATTATAGGTTATTCCAAAATATTCGTATTGAGTTTAGTTCCCTGGGCTATACAGTTGGTCCTTGTTGGTTATATAATTTATATATAGTGGTGTGTATGTTAATCCCTTTTCAGCAACCTTTTATCTCTATATGAATGGAAGAGTGTTGTACTTTTAAAGGTCAAAGCCCTGAGAAAAGGCTGGCCTGTGGCTTCCCAGGTGGCACTAGTGGTAAAGAACCTGCCTGCCCATTCAGGAGACGTAAGAGTCGAGGGTTCGATCCCTGGGTGAAGAAGATCCCCTGGAGGAGGGAATGGCAATCCACTCCAGTATTCTTGCCTGGAGAGTCCCATGGCCAGAGGCACCTGGTGGGCTACGGTCCGTGGGGTCGCACAGAGTCGGACACGATGGAGCAACTTAGCGTGCATGTGTGCTTGTGTATGTCAGGCTGTAGGCAGCCTTCTGTAGAGATGCCGGGCCAGCATGACTAGGCACAGAGGTTAAAGCAAGAGAAACAGATCTAATGTGGAGTCAGATTTGGTTTTCCCTGTTGCACTCTTACCAATATATATTTTTTTTAATTAAGTGAACTGAAAATGAAATTCTGTGTAATCTGACTACCTGTACCTCTGGGACCTCCATTCCCCACTATACTAAAGCACACCTCACTCGAGCTACCCTGTCACCTCCCTGTCTTAGAGTAGTTTTCTCCATCTGTTTACTTTAAACCTATATATATCTTTATATGCGTGTTTGTTAGGCACTCGGTAGTGTCCAACTCTTTGTGACCCATGGACTGTAGCCCGCCAGCCTCCTTTCTCCGTGGGATCCCCCCGGCAACAACACTGCAGTGGGTTGCCATTCCCTTCTCCAGGGCATCTTCCAGACCCAGGGGTCAAACCCAGGTCTCCTGCATTGCAGGCAGATTCTTTACCCTCTGAGCCACCAGGGCAGCCCGTATCTTTATGTAGGTTATTTCTTCATCTATGGTTGCGTTGGATCTTCACTCTGGCACACAGGCTCTTTGTTGCTGTGTGCAGGCTTTCTCTAGTTGCAGTGAGCAGCTTCTCATCGTGGAGCACAGGCTCCAGGGCGTGCAGGCTTCAGTAGTTGCAGCTCCAGTGCTCTAAGTGGGGGTTCAGTAGTTGTGACTCATGGGCTTAGATGCCCTGCGGCAGACCGGGGATTGAACCTGTCCCCTGCATTGGCAGGCAGATTCTTAACCACTGGACCACCAGGGAAGTCCCTCTTTATGTATGTCTTTTAAAGTAGGTTTCCTGTACACAAGATGTAGTTGTGGCATGTTTTCTGATCCTCCTAGGAAGTCCTAGTCTTTTGATTGGTGTGTTTAGACCATTAACGTTCAAACTGGTTATTGATACTGACACAGTGTTCTGTCAATATAGCTGGATTCAGTTCAGTTCAGTTCAGTCTCTCAGTCGTGTCCGACTCTTTGCCACACCATAGACTGCAGCACACCAGGCCTCCCTGTCCATCACCGACTCCCGGAGTCCACCCAAACTCATGTCCATCGAGGCAGTGATGCCATCCAACCATCTCATCCTCTGTCGTCCCCTTCTCCTCCTGCCCCCAACCCCTCCCAGCATCAGGGTCTTTTCAAATGTGTCAGCTCTTCACATCATGTGGTCAAAGTGTTGGAGTTTCAGCTTCAGCACCAGTCCTTCCAATGAACACTCAGGACTGATCTCCTTTAGGATGAACTGGTTGGACCTCCTTGCAGTCCAAGGGACTCTCAAGAGTCTTCTCCAACACCACAGTTCAAAAGCATCAATTCTTCAGCACTCAGCTTTCCTCACAGTCCAAGTCTCTCATCCATACATGACCACTGGAAAAACCATAGTCTTGACTAGACGGACCTTTGTTGGCAAAGTAATGTCTCTGCTTTTTAATACGCTGTCTAGATTGGTCATAACTTTTCTTCCAAGGAACAAGCGTCTTTTAATTCCATGGCTGCAATTACTATCTGTAGTAATTTTGGAGCCCCCCAAAATAAAGTCAGCCACTGTTTCCACTGTTTCCCCATCTATTTGCCATAAAGTGATGGGACCAGATGCCATGATCTTAGTTTTCTGAATGTTGAGCTTTAAGCCATTTTTTTCACTCTCCTCTTTCACTTTCATCAAGAGGCTCTTTAGTTCTTCTTCAGTTTCTGCCATAAGGGTGGTGTCATCTGCATATCTGAGGTTATTGATATTTCTCCCAGCAATCTTGATTCCAGCTTATACTTCCTCCAGCCCTTTCAGTTTCTCATGATGTACTCTGCATATAAGTTAAATAAACATGGACATACTTGATGTACTCCTTTTCCTGTTTGGAACCAGTCTGTTGTTCCATGTCCAGTTCTAACTGTTGCTTCCTGACCTGCATACAGGTTTCTCAAGAGGCAGGTCAGGTGGTCTGGTATTCCCATCTCTTTCAGAATTTTCCATAGTTTATTGTGATCCACACAGTCGAAGGCTTCAGCGTAGTCAATAAAGCAGAAATAGATGTTTTTCTGGAACTCTCTTGCTTTTTCTGATGATTCAGCAGATGTTGGGAATTTGATCTCTGATTCTTCTGCCTTTTCTAAAACCAGCTTGAACATCTGGAAGTTCATGGTTCACGTATTGTTGAAGCTTAGCTTGGAGAATTTTGAGCATGACTTTGCTAGCGTGTGAGATGAGTGCAATTGTGCAGTAGTTTGAGCATTCTTTGGCTGGATTAACATTTACTATATTCCATACTGTTTTCTGTTTGTTGTCTTTGTACCTTGTTCCTAGTTTTGTCTTCCATTCTTTTTCTGCCTTTTGTGGTTTTGATTAATTTACATGGGATTCTATTTTCTGTCCTTTGTGCATCAGTTACACTTCCTTTTCCACTTTTTTAGTGGTGGCGCTAGAGTTTGAGATATACATTTATTTAACATTCTTGACGTTCACTTTCAAATAACACTCTGCCCCTTCGTGGTAATATGAGTACCTTTTATAGATACCTTGGACATTCTGGGGATTTTTCTTTTCTTTCTGTGTTTGTTCCTTTTACTTTTCTGTTTGGAAGATTCTATTGAGATTCCTCAGCTCAGGGGTTCTTTGCTCAGCTGTGTTCAGTGTACTGTTAAACCCATCAAAGACTTTATTCCTCCTGGTTACAGTGAATTTTAGAGCCAGCCTTTCTTTTTAGTTCCCACTTTAGGAATTCTGTCCATCTGTTTCCACTGCCTTCTAGTCTTGTGTGTTGTGTACTTGATTTGTTAGAACCTTTTGAATCTCAGTCTCACTTATTTTGTATTCCCAATTGGATAATTCCAACACCTCTGCCACCTCTGGTTCTGATGCTTGCTCTGTCTCTTCATATTGTGTTTTTTGCCTTTTAATATGGTTTTTAGTTTTTTTCTTGATAGCCTGACATGATAAAGAACCTGCTGTAAATAGGCCTTTAGTAGTATGGTGGAGAGGACCAGGGGAAGGGAAGTGTCTCTGGTCCTTTGTGTAAGCCCATGCCTCTGGACTGTGACCCTCTCGAAGGCTCCTCAGTACTTTTTCCCTCTCCCCTTAAGTGGGACGAGATGACTGCAGTGGGCTGGAGGTGGGAGTTTCCCTTCCCCAGGTCAGTGAGGCTCTGGTCATACCTCTGCAGGTTAGGCCCTGGTTAAGTTCTTTCTTGAGAGAGCGTACCTTGTTAAGAACAGAGTGCTTAGCGTGTTTGAAAATAGTTCCTTTTCCCTGCCTGTGCTGGAAGCAGAGGGGATTTTTCCCTCTGATTTCTTCTGTGGGAACCTGGTTGAGCTCTGGAGGTAAATCTCACCATTTTGTGGGGGTGCCCTAACGACTGGATCTCCTGGGAGTTTTTAACTCTGATTGGTCCATACTGAGCCTCCAGCAACTGAGTGATCACATTTCGAGCCTCCCAGCCCTGACCCAGGATCCCGCCCTGGCTTAGACAGCTCTGCTCCGGAAAGCCAGGCACAGTTCCCAGTGACTTACATCTTTCTCCAGTCTCGGGTGTGGGGATGGTGGCTTTCCCAGTGTCCTCACCTCTTATGGACCCAGGGCATCCGAGACCAGTTGATTGTTCCAGTCTGTTCAACAACAAGTAAATTGTTAGGATGGAGTGGTGACCTCAGTGTCCTCAGTGTAGAACTAGAAACCAAAGTCTCCCTTCACGGTTCCACATACCTGCTGGTCATGCTTCCACCTAAAACCCCTTGACTTATTTCCTCCTATGAATTCTCCACCATCAGCTGGCCTCCTGGCCCACTCATTTGTCTTCTTCAGGTATCATTTTGTCACGTAAAGGCTCCTCTGCACACTTCTCAGAATATTGTAACCACCCCCAACCAGAATTTTGCTGTCTTCTCCCTTATATTAATTTTCCTCCTTAGAAGACATCCTTGGCTGAGTCTCGCGGATCATCTGAAACTATCACAACACTGTTAATCGGCTGTAACTCAAAACAAAAAGTTTAAAGTTTGGGCGAAAAGAGACATCATTAATATCTATTACTTCTTCTGTGTTCTTCTTACTTACTCCCGCCTTCCCTACTGAAGTGCAAACTTCATGAGGACAAAAATGTGTCCATTTTGTTGCTTGCTGTGTCCACAGACCCTGGAAAAATGTCTAGAATATGAGGTACTCATATATTTTTATCAAAATGTGTGCAATGAGTGGATAAGGAAGTGATTCTGAGATTTTATTTATTTTACCACTGAGTTTTGTTCACTGAATACAGAATTCACCCCTAAAATATACTGGTGGCTTCCATTTGGGTTCTGGTGAAAGGAAGACCCCCAATTCTGCCTGAATTCTCTACAGGGAAGAAAATCGTTATAGTAAGGAGCAGCTGTAGAATTTAAGGAAAGAATAACATGTTTTTCCCAGCTTTGGGTGGTCTGGTCCCTAGAGACAGGGAGGGCAGTGAGGTCAGGGGCAGCCCTGCCATCTGACCAGTCCACCCAGAGCCTTCTGGCCTCTTCTGCTCCCTGTTTCCCTACACGCGGGTTTGCTGTGGTTACGCCCAGGCAAGTTTATAGAGCAAAGGAAAGGAAGAGGGCCGATGATCAGATGACCATCCCTGTGTGATCATTCACAGCCGGGATCGTGGAGAGGAAGGTGGGCTCATGGGAAATATGGGAGTTCCTCTTCTAGGGACTGTGGGCAAATGGTACTCTCGACAGAGGACTAAGGACAGGCCTGACAATGAAACATATTCAAAAGTATTCTGTCCTGTATGAAGTCGTTGATGTAATGTGAAAATAAGTCAGTTATCCTCAGCTAATTTGATAGATCTGAAATATGACAGACATTTTCCTTCATTTTACAAGGAGAAAATTCAAACCCAGAGAAATTTTGAGTATCATCAGAGTTACACAGTACTATACTGAGCTTTGATATGTTATGAAATTAACATCCTAGGGTTTCAGTTTCCTAATTAATGAAATAAGATGAATTTAGATATTAAAAAAAATAGTATTGGCCTTGACATTAAATTTCACTAGTATTCTTACCTACCACTATTTTTGTCCCTGGAACATGATAGTCTCTCTGTTTGCCCTTTTCTCTTTTCCTCTATAACTTAAAATAAAGAGTCCTTAATTGGTGAAAAAAAATCTCAGAAAAAAGCAAAATGCCCCAAAAGAAGTTCTTGATTAAGAAAAGACAAATATAGCAGCTTTATACAAATGAAACAAGAACTTGTGAAGAACACTCACACATGTAAGCACATTATATGTTTACAAGTGAATTCTCAAATATATTCACACCCTAAACATTATTCTTGTATGAAAAAAATAAACATAGTATCTTCGAAACTTCATTTTGAGTTGTGCAACAGAGGAAGAAAAAAATAAATGTTTTATAGCATTCCTTGAGAAGTACCTGTTTACTTTCCATTTTACATTTGCTATACACATCTTTTTTGAGTGTGTATATGTATTTATTCTTATATACATCTCAGCAAAATCATCAGGGGCACTTTAAGAAAATGAAAGGAAAGCTACGAAAATAATGTGTACTGTATAGTTCTTAACAAATCAAGTTTAAAGAATAATATATTGAAGAAAAAAAGCAAAAATCTCTTGAAATGAATGCCTCAGTGCAATGTGGAGCATGATTTGTATAAAAAGCCATGGAAGCTAAAAATGAGCTCCATAGCTCCTGATGTAATTTAATAGATCGTCACAAATGTGAGGATGTTTGTTTGTCAACAGGAGTGCCTTTTTTGTTCAGTGTCACATATTACTGAACTCTGAAGGTGTAAACAAATGTTTGTTTTTATTTTCCAGACTGCAACTGAAAAATAACTAGATGTTGACATCTTAAATACATAGGTTAATTTTGAGAAAAACAAAGAAATGGATGCTTATTAATTTAACATATTTTAGCAGTTTCCTTGGCAGTTACATATATGAGAACTTAATTTTCCTGAATGACCTTGGATACATAACCTAGCCTTCTTCAACCTCATGTTGTTCACTTGGAAAATAGATTCTAACTCAAAGAGTTACTGGGAGAAAGTCATAAATTTCTGTCTTAGCACAGAGAAAGCTTAGCACAGAGCCTGATATATAGTAAAATGGTCTAATATTTGCTGTTGTTATTACTATAATTCTGTAGCATCAGAATATTACCCTGAAATCCAATGTTCTCTAGCAATGAATATTTTGGAAGGCTATTATATTTGGAACACTCACAAAACAAATCTGCTTTCTTTTCATTTGGCAATGAGCAGTTTTAAATTACAAATGAACTTGTATCTTGAGGTTACATAGAGGATGTCTCTGTCAGTAGATGATAAAACGCGTACACCTTGACCAGACCTGCCTTTATACACAATAGAATAAATGGCTGAGTCTCTGCAGAGTGGCTAATATAGTCATGGGAAATGATCTGTCCACTTCGGAGTCATTCTGTAATGAACTTGCTGTGATGGAGTGGTAGTTCATATCACTTAAGAAACTTAACCATGCCAGGTAATCATCCTGTATATCATTTCATTCCCATAATAGACAAAACACACTGATTGCACACCTCTAAAATGTGACCTTTTCCTCTTTGCATTGTTCTCTCTTCTGTGAGGGATTTAGTAGATGTGAGCAGCTTGAAAAGAAAAATATTGTCAAAACAAATTGCTACATTATTTCGTCCCCTTTTTTATTCTCTCATGGCCATCTTTGACTTGGATAATGATTCACTTCAAGCATTTCATCAACAGAGTGGACATTCAAGGGCTGGTGGGGGAATCTGTGTTCATAACACAAGCCATCAGCATCTCCTCTGTATCTTTACACTGGATTTTGTTCCTTTCTTGCTCTTCCGTTCAGTTGGCTAAGTTGCTATCTTTTAACTACCGGCATATATTACGTCTCTATTGAAGTTTCAAGGCTAAATAAATGAGGATGACTCTGATGTAGCATATTTCTAGACCACAGAGATACCATCCTTAGGAAAAAACAAACAACTATTTTAAAATCTCCCCTGCTGATTTCAGAAAATATCTACCTTAGTTGATTTAAAAAATAATAGTTCAGCCTGCATGTGTTTATTTTAAAACTTTTTAAAAAGTAACCTTTCGTGTGTATAAGTGAGGTTACTCTTTAGGTAAGATGTACTCTTCCTAAATAGCCTTATAAAGCTAGAAAGTTTTGCAGAGCACTAAATCCTTGGAAGGAAAGCAATGACAAACCTAGACAGCGTATTAAAAAGCAGAGACATCACTTTGCTGACAAAGGACCTAGTCAAAGCTATGGTTTTTCCAGTAGTCATGTATGCATGTGAGAGTTGGACCATAAAGGAGGCTGAGTGCCAAAGAATTGATGCTTTTTAATTGTGGTGTTGGAGAAGACTCTGGAGAGTCCCTTGGATAGCAAGGAGATAAAACCAGTCAATCCTAAAGGAAATCAATCTTGAATATTCATTAGGAGGACTGATGCTGAAGCTCCAATACTTTGGTTTCCTGATGTGAAGAAGCGACTCATTGGGAAAGATCCTGATGCTGGAAAAGGTTTAAGGCAAAAGGAGAAGGGGACAGCAGAGGATGAGATGGTTGGATGGTGTCACCAACTCAATGGACATGGGTTTGAGCAAACTCTGAGAGATAGTGAAGGACAGGAAAGCCTGGCATGCTGAGGTCCATGGGGCCACTAAAAGTCAGATGCAACTTAGTGACTGAATAAGAAGTCAAAGCATCTAAAATTGTAAAGAGCTTTTAAAAATAGATTTCATTAACATAGATATTTATATTTGCAGATTCATATTTAAAATATAGAAGCAACTGGTCAAAACTGGAAAAAGAAGTATGTTGGTTCACTGACTGGGAAAAGCAAGGCATCATTTCCCAACAGATCAGTAGCCACATTGGACCCAGACACAGAAAAGCACAATTCTGAATGCAGGGTTTCAGACTAGGAATCCTCTGCCTCTCCACATTTCTGGCATATTCTTTCCAGGTCATGCAAATGTTTCTAGAGCTGGCACTCACTGAAAATGCCTTCCCGTGTGCCAGCCAAATATGCACCAAGACACGGAGAGGATTTTTGTGCCAAAAATATTCAAGTACATGCTGCTTGGAACAGATTCTTGCACCAAATTTCCTGAGGAACTGGCACCAAATCTAATGGATGTTTGTGGATCATGTTTGTAAAGTTTGTCAGAATAATTATATTAGCCCCTTTCTACAAAAGAGTTCTTTCGTTATTTAACAACAGCAGCAAACAGGAGGGGAGGGAAAGCTTTTTCAGTTGAATGACAATTCTGTAAACGTAGGGTTGCAGGAAAGCTACCATTTTGAAACTAGCACAGAAGTGAGGTATCAGTGGTTGTTGAAACCATGAGGTGAAAGCTTCAATGGGACATTTATGCAATATTAAAATTTCTCATCACAGTACACTTGTTAGTAACAATAGGACCAGAATACTTCTGCAGTGGAGAATTCTGGTGGACACCACCTTAACCAATTGATCAAAGTTAGCATGACCAATAATAAGAGGAAGTGACAGGTGTCTCCTGATAACAATCCACTAAGAAGGACAAAGATGGGCTCTTTAAGTAAAGGACAGGAATGGTACAGACCTAACAGAAGCAGAAGATATTAAGAAGAGGTGGCAAGAATACACAGAAGAACTGTACAAAAAAGATCTTCACAACCAAGATAATCACGATGGTGTGATCACTCACCTAGAGCCAGACATCCTCGAATGTGAAGTCAAGTGGGCCTTAGGAAGCATCACTATGAACAAAGCTAGTGGAGGTGATGGAATTTCAGTTGAGCTATTTCAAATCCTCAAAGATGATGCTGTGAAAGTGCTGCACTCAATATGCCAGCAAATTTGGAAAACTCAGCAGTGGCCACAGGACTGGAAAAGGTCATTTTCATTCCAATCCCAAAGAAGGGCAATGCCAAAAAATGCTCAAACTACTGCACAATTGCACTCATCTCACACACTAGTAAAGTAATGCTCAAAATTCTCCAAGCCAGGCTTCAGCAATACATGAACCGTGAACTTCCAGATGTTCAAGCTGGTTTTAGAAAAGGCAGAGGAACCAGAGATCAAATTGCCAGCATCTTCTGGATCATCAAAAAAGCAAGAGAGTTCCAGAAAAAGATCTATTTCTGCTTTATTGACTATGCCAAAGCCTTTGACTGTGTGGATCACAATAAACTGTGGAAAATTCCAAAAGAGATGGAAATACCAGACCACCTGACCTGCCTCGAGAAACCTGTATGCAGGGCAGGAAGCAACAGTTAAAACTGGACATGGAACAACAGACTGGTTCCAAATAGGAAAAGGAGTACGTCAAGGCTGTACATGGTCACCCTGCTTATTTAACTTATATGCAGAGTACATCATGAGAAACGCTGGGCTGGAAGAAGCACAAGCTGGAATCAAGATTGCCGGGAGAAATATCAATAACCTCAGATATGCAGATGACACCACCCTTATGGCAGAGAGTGAAGAGGAACTAAAGAGCCTCTTGATGAAAGTGAAAGAGGAGAGTGAAAAAAATGGCTTAAAGCTCAACATTCAGAAAAACTAAAATCATGGCATCCAGTCCTATCACTTTATGGCAAATAGATGGGGAAACAGTGGAAACAGTGTCTGACTTTGTTTTTTTGGGTTCCAAAATCACTGCAGATGGTGACTGTAGCCATGAAATTAAAAGATGCTTATTCCTTGGAAGGAAAGTTATGACCAACCTAAACATCATATTAAAAAGCAGAGACATTACTTTGCCAACAAAGGTCCATCTAGTCAAAGCTATGGTTTCTCCAGTAGTCATGTATGGATGTGAGAGTTGGACTATAAAGAAAGCTGAGCACCAAAGAATTGATGCTTTTGAACTGTGGTGTTGGAGAAGACTGTTGAGAGTCCCTTGGACTGCAAGGAGACCCAACAAGTCCATCCTAAAGGAGATCAGTCCTGAGTGTTCATTGGAAGGACTAATGCTGAAGTTCAAACTCCAATACTTTGGCCACCTGATGCAAAGAACTGACTCATTTGAAGAGACCCTGATACTGGGAAAGACTGAGGGCAGGAGGAGAAGGGGACAGTAGAGGATGAGATAGTTGGATGCATCACCAACTTGATGAACATGAATTTGAGCAAGCTCCGGGAGTTGGTGATGGACTTGAAGGCCTGGCATGCTGCGGTCCATAGGGTTGCAAAGAGTTGGACACAACTGAGCGACTGAACTGAACTGAAAAAGGACAAGATACCACTGATGCAGTATTTGGCCAAAACATGCTTTCCGCCCCCCTGCCCCACACCCCCCCCCAACCCCGGCCCCTCCGCTGGAGTCATGTAGGATTTCAGTTCCCAAACTGGGAATCAAACCCATGCCCCCTGCAGTGGAAGTGTAGAATCTTAACCACTGGACTGCCAGGGAAGTCTCAAAACATGCATTTAAATTGAAGCATGAGGAAAGATTCAGTTCAACTCTGAATGGTGGACTACAACATAACAAAGATTATTAATTATAAGGATTATTTGTAATTGCTTTCAATGAGTCATTTCTCAGTCACTTTTAATATTTGTTGCTAAAATAAAGAAATTTACATCTTAATATATGAATTGAAAAAAATACTATTTTAAGACCCAGCAAAGAACAATGGAACAAGAAGCCATCACTTTGAGACAAAAAGAGACAAATTGAACAAAATGCAGCATTCATTTTATACCAGGGACCATGTTTTCTAGAGATAGAATTTTATATATTAATTCCTTGTGTTATCTCCAGTCTCCTTACCCGTTTGGAAGTACTTAACCCCTGTTCTGTATAGAAGTTCTAGGGAATTCCCCGGTGGTCCAGTGGTTAGGACTCTGTGTCCCACTGCACAGGGCCCAGGTTAGATTTCTGGCCGGGGAACTAAGATCCTGCTTGCCGGTGGTATGGCTAAAAAAAAAAAATTTTTTTTCTGTTGGCTGCTAGACACCGTGATGGGTTGGGAGATGGATTAAGTACTCTGTTAACACATTAAAAGAGCTGAGGTGAAGAGATTACTAAATAGATTACAGTATTGTGATGTTTTCAGGTCATTAAGGTACTGAGGGCTGGTTGTATTTCTATCTCAATGATGTCCAGGAAGCAGTCCCACAAGTCTGCATTTAGCTTGGAGGCAAAAGAGAACTCTTTACATTCACGAATGAAGATTTTCTAGCTTTGCCCATGTTCAGAGAAAATGACAGAGAAGAATAAAATAAAGCAGAGCACACTCTTCCTGACCTTGAATCCAATGGTTGTCAGGCTCAATGGCAGGCTATGGCTCAGCTCCTAATATCTACATCTGTGCCTCCCCACATGTTAGCCTGTTTTCAATCCTTACATTGATTAGGTATGATCACAGTGTGATTTCCCCTCCTGCAGACAACTCATTTGTATTGCAAATTGTTAATAGCATCCTAAAGTCCAACAATATTATCATCACCGGGGGCCCCTTTAGCCTTCAGATTCACTTCCGCATTATTGAACTAACAAGCATGGATACCCGGGCAGCTGTAGCTCCTGGTGAAGCTTATGTAATCAGAGCTGGCTTTCCCAGTGGGGGCCTCAAACTATTAAAGGTTTGTAACAGATTAGGTGAATCTGATGAGCAGAGGTGAAAGTGTCTGCTTCATATGTCCTTTTTGTTTGAACACACATTTAGGAGTGCTAGCGTTTCTTATAGCAGGGGGCTTCCTATAAGCATCCCATTTATATTCATGCTCCAAAAATAGCTCAGGCCAAACTTATTGACCAGTATTTGGAATGAATATGTCATCGAACTCTGGTTTGGCTGCTCGCAGTTGAAAAGCCAATATTTCCAGAGCGAAGTGTCAGTAGGAAGGAAAGTTGCTTTCATCAGAAAAGCCGGCCATCTGGGAGAAGATGGATTCCTGTCCTGAGTGAGACCAACTCCCCAGCTCAGCCATGAAAGTTTTTAAAGGGGAAAATCAGGGGAGGAGTAGGTGGAGAGTCTCAGGCAGTCATCAGGAGAGGAAGTGGGATTCTGCATTCTCGGGCATTGTGTGCAAACTGGCTGAGTCTCTCTTCAGGTGTTATCTTGCCTGAGTGATCTGCCTGCAGGATTGCTAAGGGGTCTTCAGCTAGTCATTTTTTAACTACGTGATTCTTCAGTTTTACTTCTTTTTGTCTTGGGAAAGGAGCCACAGGTTAAGCAAGGCATGGTGTGCATTCAGGAGAGCATCAAGTCAGAAGTCAGCTTCAATTGCTTAGTCACTTAGGAAGTGAATCTGAAGGCTGAAGGGGCCTCCGGCGATGGTAATATTGTTGGACTTTAGGATGTTATTAACAATTTGCAATACAATGAGCTGTCTGCAGGAGGAGAAATCACACTGTGATCATACCTAATCAATTTATTCCAATAAGTGGTTTTTTTAAGGTTAGAGGGTGACAGAAATGGGCAACAGGAAAAGGGCAAAAGAGCTGCTTTCAAATAAACCTTTGGGCTTTGAAATCAGAGACATTTGATTTGGAGTTTGGCTTCCCGGTTACCACAATGTGGGCTTTGAACAAATTTCTTTTCTCTTTCTGCCTGGTGCCTCATCTCAAAAATATAAATAGCAGGAATCCTTTTGTGTATTTAATAAGTTATACTTAATGAACATGTGGATTAAAGTGCTTGTGTTCAGTAAATATCAGCTATTGCTAGAACTCATCATTAAAGAGCTTCCTCTGGCAAGAATATTGCTATTTTTCAGATTTTAAGTGAAATAAATCTTTATATTTGCAACTGGATTAAATATATGCTAATACTTTCCAAATTACATCTTACCTGTTGGAATCTTGAGGGGCCCAGTGAATATAACTCCATGAGACATCTGAATTAGCAAATCAGCAAATAATCTCGTTTGAGGTAGGGTCATACATTAACTTAAATATTTTAGATTGATGGTAATTTTGGCCCATCAATCATCTTCTTTCACTTTTACAGTTTTATTTTTGGACTCAATAGTGTGGTATTTGAAGCTTTCTGCTTCTGGCTATGATATATTAGTTTGCAGCTGACCAGATTGAATGCCAGGAACAGTAGAGAAGGTAAATGAGATTAAAAGAAAAATCACACATTTTGGAAGGTAGCAGAGAGCAATCAAGGCAGTTAGAACTCGTACAGCCAAGAGCCTGGAGAGAAGAAAAAGGCATGGCTGATTCATGTCAATGTATGGCAAAAACCACTACAATATTGTAAAGTAATTAGCCTCCAACGAATAAAAACAAATGGGGGGGGGGGAAGACATTGGGGGTGAGACTGTTAGGGGAAGCACACTGATTGAAACCGCCCACCCTGGCCAGGCACCATAGTAACCATTTGCATGAGTTGTTTTATGGCAGGAGATCCTGATAAGGAATACGGAACTAATAGGCCACCACCAGCTGGAAGAGTTCGGGAAAGATCGGAAGAGTTCGGGAAAGATCGAGAGGAGACACTACCTGTCCGTCCACTTCCCAGAATCCCCCTTGCTAGCATCCATCTTGGCTGAGCGATGCGTGCGCCACCAGGAAAGACTCTGAATTAGAGTGATTGGCCAAAGACCACCCGGAAACTAATCCCATCACCGTAAAACCCAAGACTGCGAGCCACGCGGCAGAGCAGTTCTCCTGGGTTCCCTTACCTACTGCTCTCCACCCGGGTGCCCTTTCCCAATAAAATCTCTTGCTTTGTCAGCATGTGTCTCCTCGGACAATTCATTTCAGAGTGTTAGACAAGAGCCCAGTTTCGGGCCCTGGAAGGGGTCCCCCTTCCTGCAACAAGACGAACATTCTCCACCTTTGCTGGCTTTGGAGACTGTTAAACGGTAGGGGGCAGAATGAGGAAAAGCTGAGCAGAAAGTCTCTGCCAAGGAGTGTTTCTGACCATCTCACTGGTGAGAGCCAGAGGCTGGGGATCAGCTCTTCCCAGGCAGCCAGGACTCGAGGGACCACATCCTACAGTGGACAAGAGAGGAGCAAAACATTCTTCTCTTTCATCTGAAAGTGGTTTTTCAGGGCACAAGTGGTTTGTCGTACGGCAAAAGGCAGAGATTGGCTCCTAAATGTCTGAGAAGATACTGAGAGAGGTTTGCAGATTCACAGCACAAGAAAGTGAAAAATTGCAAACTAGGCCCCGAAGAAGGAAGAGATCCTTATAAATCATCTGTTGGAAAAGTAACCAGAAAATAGACCAGGTCATGTGTGTGCTCAGTCGTATCCAACTCTCTGTGACCCCATGGACTGCAGCCCACCAAGCTCCTCTGTCCAGGGAATTCTCCAGGGAGGAATCCTGGAGTGGGTTGCCATTTCCTTCTCCAGGGATCTTCCTGACCCAGGGATCAAACTCACATGTCCTGCATTGGCAGGTGGATTCTTTACCACTGAGCCACCTGGAAAGCCCAGAGCAGGTCTTACAAAATCTCAATCCACTCTGGAATCTGTGCAAGTCCTGCCTAAGGACGTTGTAAAGTGATACTGAAATAAACTATGTGCAAGAATTTAAGACCTAGTTCCCTGGAGGAATAGTGTATCACCTACAGCCTGTAAAAAATGTTCATGCAAATTGGACTGGACTTAATTTTAAAAAATTAAGAGGTGAACAAAGAAATAGGTCCAGGAAAATAACATTAGAAGCAGAGCCAGTGATCATCCTTATTTTAAGGGAAGCAGAGGAAAAGTTTAAAACTGTGATCTATATCAAGAGGAAAGATGATTAAGTTAGAGAATTTCCACAGACAACTGGAATTCATAAAAATTCCTTCATGATTTTAGAGAAGACATTATTTTCTTAAATTGGATGCAAAAAGCAGTAATTATCTTTGAGTTTCGTTCATAATGCTGCAAATGTCAGGATCTACCTGTTTGGATTTTTTTTAGATATAATGTATTCATCCTTTTTAAAAAATGTATTGGAATATAACTGATGTACAATGTTGTATTAGGTTTTCAAGTATATAGCATAGGGATTCAGTTATGCATATACATATATTCATTCTTTTTCAGATTCTTCTTTCATGTAGGATATCAGAGAATACTGAGAAGAGTTCAAGTTCCCTGTGCTATAGAGTAGGTCATTGTTGACTATCTGTCTTATATATAGCAGTGTGTATATGTTAATTGCAAGTTCCTAATTTATCCGTGGAAAAGGTCAGTTTTCATTCCAATCCCAAAGAAAGGCAATGCCAAAGAATATTCAAACTACCGCACAATTGCACTCATCTCACATGCTAGTAAAGTAATGCTCAAAATTCTACAAGCCAGGCTTCAGCAATACGTGAACTGTGAAATTCCAGATATTAAAGCTGGATTTAGAAAAGGCAGAGAAACCAAACATCAAATTCTCAACATCTGCTGGATCATCAAAAAAGCAAGAGAGTTCCAGAAAAACATCTATTTCTGCTTTATTGACTATGCCAAAGCCTTTGACCCTGTGGATCACAATAAACCATGGAAAATTCTGAAAGAGATGGGAATACCAGACCACCTGACCTGCCTCTTGAGAAACCTGTATGCAGGTCAGGAAGCAACAGTTAGAACTGGACATGGAACAATAGACTGGTTCCAAATAAGAAAAGGAGTACATCAAGACTGTATGTTGTCACCCTGCTTATTTAACTTCTATGCAGAGTACATCATGAGAAACACTGGGCTGGAAGAAGCACAAGCTGGAATCAAGATTGCTGGGAGAAATATCAATAACCTGAGATATGCAGATGACACCACCCTTATGGCAGAAAGTGAAGAGGAACTAAAGAGCCTCTTGATGAAAGTGAAAGAGGAGAGTGAAAAAGTTGGCTTAAAGCTCAACATTCAGAAAACTAAGATCATGGCATCCGGTCCCATTATTTCATGGCAAATAGATGGGTAAACAGTGGAAACAGTGTCAGACTTTTTTTTGGGGGGCTCCAAAATCACTGCAGATGGTGATTGCAGCCATGAAATTAAAAGATGCTTACTCCTTGGAAGGAAAGTTATGACCAACCTAGATAGCATATTAAAAAGCAGAGACATTACTTTGTCAACAAAAGTCCGTCTGGTCAAGGCTATGGTTTTTCCAGTGATCAGGTATGGATGTGGGAGTTGGACTGTGAAGAAAGCTGAGCGCCGAAGAATTGATGCTTTTGAACTGTGGTGTTGGAGAAGACTCTTGAGAGTCCCTTGGACTGCAAGGAGATCTAACCAGTCCATCCTAAAGGAGATCAGTCCTGGGTATTCATTGGAAGGACTGATGCTGAAGCTGCAACTCCAATACTTTGGCCACCTCATGCAAAGAGTTGACTCATTGGAAAAGACCCTGATTCTGGGAGGGATTGGGGGCAGGAGGAGAAGGGGGCGACAGAGGATGAGATGGCTGGATGGCATCACTGACTTGATGGACATGGGTTTGGTTAGATTCTGGGAGTTGGTGATGGACACGGAGGCCTGGCATGCTGCGATTCATGGGGTCGCAAAGAGTCGTACATGACTGAGTGACTGAACTGAACTGAATTTATCCCTCACCCTCCACACAGTTCCCCTTTAGTAAGTTTTTTTTTTTTAATCTATGAGTCTGTTCCTATTTTGTAAATAAGTTCATTGTATCATTTAAAATATTAGATTCCACATATGAGTGAAACCATATGATAATTGTCTTTCTCTGTCCAAGTTAGTATGATTTCTCAGTCCATCCTTGCTGTAAATGGCATTATTTCATTATTTTTTATGGCCGAGTAATAGTCCATTGTATATATGTGCCACATCTTCTTTATCCATTTTTCTGTTAAAGGACGTTTAGGTTGTTTACGTGTCTTGGCTATTGTAAATAGTGAACAGTAGGGAGAGTGTATCTTTTGGAATTACTGCTTTCTCCACGTATTTGCCCAGGAATGGGGTTGCTGGTCTTTGGTGGCTCCCCTTGTAATTCCTTAAGGAGCCTCCATACTGGTCTCCATAGTGGTTGTACCAGTTTACATTCCCACCAACAGGAGGTTCCCTTTTTTCCAAACCCTCTCCAGCATTTATTGTTTTAGACTTTTGATGATGGCCATTTTGACCAGTGTGGAATGATTCCTCACTGCAGTTTCGATTTGCATTTCTCTGATAATTAGTTATGCTGGCATCATTTCATGTGCTTTTTGGCCATCTGTATGTCTTCTTTGGAGCAATGTCAATTTAGAGGATCTCCCTGTTTTTTAAGGCTGAATAATACTCCATTGTGGGTGTACACATGTACATATCACAATTTTTTTAATTCATTCATCTGTTAAGAGACCCTTAGATTGTTCCCGTAGCCTGGCTATCACAAATATTAAACACATAGAAGCAGAGAATAGAATGATTTTTACCAGGGGTGGGGAGGGAAGGAAATTGAAGAGCAGGGAGAGAAGGGGCACAAAGCTGCAATTATGCGGGAGGAACAAGCATAGAGGTCAAGTGCAGAGCGTGATGATAGTTAATAATATTGTGTTGAATACTGGAAATTTTCTAAGGGAGTGCATTTCAGATGCTTTCATCACAAGAGAAATGGTAACTGTATGAGGAGATGATATGTTAATTAGCTTGAATATAGTAAGATGGATATTTTCAGTATCGATATGTGTATCAAAGCATCATGTTGTTTACCTTAAATATATATTATTTAAAAATGAATAAAATATCATTTTGAGAAAAAAAGGAGTAATTATATAGGATAATTTTGACAAACAGAATTCTGTGAGCACCAAGAACTTTTGGTCATTAAACATCAAGAAACCATTCAAAAGGCAAGACAGAGAGTGGGCAATGTTATTTGCAATATTTGACAAAGGATTCAGGCATAGAATGGATTAGCAACTTCAACAAATGACTCTTCACAAATGAAAACACCAGTATGCCAATTAGTGTATAAGAAGATGCTCCACATTAGCAATCATCCAAAAATACAGGCTTATAACTACCGCAGTGGACAGAACTGAAAAGGGATGGAGAATAAAGTAACGTGAGTTTTGCTGATAGAAAGGAAATGGTTACTAGCACCTTGGACAGTTCTTTGTTTCTGTATACTGATTACTGTGTGGATATTCTAAGACACAGTCCTCCTTCAGCTACCAGGTTGAAATGCACAGAATAGCTCCATTAAAGGTGTATAATCATGTTCATGGCAGCATTATTGACAATGACTCAAACCCATATCAGTTCAGTTCAGTTCAGTCGCTCAGTCTTGTCCGACTCTTTGCGACCCCATGAACCGCAGCACGCCAGGCCTCCCTGTCCATCACCAACTCCCAGAGTCCACCCATACCCATGTCCATTCAGTCAGTGATGCCATCCAACCATCTTATTCTCTGTCATCCCCTTCTCCTCCTGCCCTCATTCTTTCCCAGCATCAGGGTCTTTTCATATGAGTCAGCTTTTCGCATCAGGTGGCCAAAGTATTGGAGTTTCAGCTTCAGCATCAGTCCTTCCAATGAACACCCAGGACTGATCTCCTTTAGGATGGACTGGTTGGATGTCCTTGCAGTCCAAGGGACTCTCAAGAGTCTTCTCCAACACCACAGCTCAAAAGCATCAATTCTTCTGCACTCAGCTTTCTTTATAGTCCAACTCTTACATCCATACATGACTACTGGAAAAACCATAGCCTTGACTAGACGGACCTTTGTTGACAAAGTAATGTCTCTGCTTTTTAATATGCTATCTAGGTTGGTCATAACTTTCCTTCCAAGGAGTAAGCGTCTTTTAATTTGATGGTTGCAATCACCATCTGCAGTGATTCTGGAGCCCAAAAAAATAAAGTCAGCCACTGTTTCCAGCAGGAGAAGGAGGGGACAACAGAGGATGAGATGGTTAGATGTCATCACCGACTCAATGGACATGGGTTTGGGGGGACTCTGGGAGTTGGTGATGGACAGGGAGGCCTGGCATGGTGCAGTTCACGGGGTCCCAAAGAGTCAGACACGACTGAGTGAACTGAACTGAACGATTTCCACTGTTTCCCCATCTATTTGCCATGAAATGATGGGAGCAGATGCCATGATCTTAGTTTTCTGAATGTTGAGCTTTAAGCCAACTTTTTCACTCTCCTCTTTCACTTTCATCAAGAAGCTCTTTAGTTCTTCTTCACTTTCTGCCATAAGGGTGGTGTCCATATACTCACCAACTATAGAATGGATACATAATTTATAGTATATCCATACAATGGAATAATATTCAATATATTAAAAAAGGAAAGAATTTGAGTTATGCTGTAAGAAACAACTGTGGACAAATTTAGCTAACATAATGTTGAACAACAGAAGGAAGACACAAACATAAATGTGTTGTGTTAGTACACTTCTGTAGATTTCATAAACAATCACAACTAAACATTGGGATTAGAAGTCTAAATCATGGTTATATTTGGCTGGAGGTTATGATCCATAGTGGCTAAAGGCTTTGTACTGATATTTGATTTCTTAACAAAAACAATATTTACACTAATATATTCATTTTAAATGTATTAGCTGGTTCCCTTGTAGTGTGTAGTCTAATAGCATGTACTCAGTCCCCTGATAGCTAAGTAGGTAAAGAATCCACCTGCAATGCAGGAGACCTGGGTTTGATCCCTGGATTGGGAAGATCCCCTGGAGAAGGGAAAGGCTACCCACTCCCGTATTCTGGCCTAGAGAATCCCATGGACTGTATAGTCCATGGGGTTGCAAAAAGTTGGACACAACTGAGTGACTTTCACTTTCACTCAGTCCTTGAGAATCCTGCAAGTTTTCCTTCATAAAATTGTTATAAATTTATAGTCCAACCAGAGCACGAACTTTTGTAGCTCGTGTTTATGTATAAATAGCATTTGCCTTCTCTCTAGCCAGAATTTACCACCTTCTCAGCTTCCCCAAAGTGAAGACCACTTATCATTTTAACTTTTAGAACACAAGCACATTAGGCATAGCTATTTCACCATTTCTCGGTTATTAGAATCATCCTCTTTATTATCATAGAAAAGAATTAGTACATGACTTGGGCTTCTGTCTGGGCAAACTGGGTTGTGCTGTGGGTTCTTCAGATGACTCAGATGATGCATTTCTACTCTGGTGTCCCTCCCCTCCCTCCCTTAGTCAATCTGCCTGTGAATGTCTGGAAGTGGTCGTGTTCAGATGGAGCGGTACACGAATGTGGAGACACCGTGTCTCCCCATAAGCACAGTGTCTGTCATTCAGTCACTCAGTCGTGTCCAACTCTCTGTGACCCCATGGACTGCAGCACGCCAGGCTTCTCTGTCCTTCACCAGCTCCCGGAGCTTGCTCAAACTCATGTCCATTGAGTTGGTGATGCCATCCAGCCATTTCATCCTCTGTTGTCCCCTTCTCCTCCTGCCCCCAATCTTTCCCAGCATCAGGGTCGCAGCATCAGCATCAGTGAGTTGGCTCTTCACATCAAGTGGCCAAAGTATCGGAGCTTCAGCTTCAGCATCAGTCCTTCCAATGAATATTCAGGGTTAATTTCGTTTAGGATTGAGTGGTTAGATGTCCTTGCAGTCCAAGGCACTCTCAAGAGTTTTCTCCTATGCCAGTTCAAAAGCATCAATTCTTTGGCACTCAGCCTTCTTTATAGTCCAACTTTCACCTCCATACATGACTACTGGAAAAACCATAGCTTTGACTCAACATACCTTTGTCGGCAAAGTAATTTTGCATGATGTACTCTGCCTTTAAGTTAAATAAGCGGGGTGACAATATACAGCCTTGGCGATCTCCTTTCACAACACATTAATTTCCTTAAATTTCAATTAGTACTCTTTACAAGATCCAGGAATCAGCAAAGTCAGCCTCAATCAGAACCTAACATTTATATTGCACCAGTGCGATTTTATTTTTGCTGTGCTTTGCTTTTATATTTATATCTGTTCGTTTGTCAGGGTTAACATGCCCTTGGTTCTATACGATAACACTATTTCTCCCCAAAGAGAAGTTAATATACTCTATGAAAATATTACTATATCTGGTCATTTCTTTTTAGATTTAACAATCTCATAATGCTTTATCTATTGTCTTGCTTTGTAGATTTACTGATTCATATTGTAAATTTTTACTATCTTCACCATCCACACTTCCTCTACCATTTGGAAGAAAAAATATTTTACTCTAAACAAATGGTGCTTTAATTGTCAGCAAATAATACTTGCAGAAATAGAAGCTATCATCACCTTGTTGATCTGTGAATCACTATTCAAGGAGACATTTTAGCCGGAACACTCAGATCAGATTAACTCTGCAGGCTGGTGTTCTGTCTGGGGAAAGGGAGTGAGATTTAGGGGGACACTGGCAAGAACAGCCAGTGAGCTCTTCCCCTAATAAAGCCTCGTTTATTCCCTTAATAAAACACTCTATCAAATCTCTTTAGCTTTTACAATCTGAGTAGGGGAGTTCAGCTCAAGATGATAGCAGCCTAGTTTGTGACAGGCTGACTTTACCCTGAGAACTACTGGAAGAATCTGGACAAAAACAAATAAAACTGAGGCTATCAAGAGATCTACCTTTAAGGCAGTGAGTATTTGGGGGAACTAGTGCCTTAGGAAGCACTGCAGAGGAAAATAAAAAAGCCAAGCTATGTGAGTATGGCATTTGGCCCCATTGTTCATTCAAGGCAATGACAAGTCTAAAATCAGTTGCTTAGAGACTGAGAAGAAGAAAAAATATGTATACATGGTCCTATGGAAACGGCAGAAGGAAGCAAAATGGAGTTTATATTCACCCAAGAGGAGGGGTCCTTGGAAATCAGTAGGTGGTTCTATTGGGTCACAAGGTTATAGGTGAACCAGAAACCAGCCTTCACTAATTCGAAAACTTCTACTTTGAAATCTGCTCAATTCTCATCTAGATTAAGGAGATCATCTCTAATCCAGCTGTCTTCCTGGAGCAGAAGTAAATCCTTATTCTATATTTCATATAAATATATAGGATTCAATAAATATAATTTTACATAAAAGAAGAAAAGTCTGCTCAATTCTCATCTAGATTAAGGAGATCATCTCTAATCCAGCTGTCTTCCTGAAGCAGAAGTAAATCCTTATTCTATATTTCATATAAATATATAGGATTCAATAAATATAATTTTACATAAAAGAAGAAAAGACTAAGAATCAAGGAAAAACTGTGTAATAAAAGCAGATGTCAAAGAATAGCAACTAAAATATCAGATATATACCTTGAAATAATGATAGTTAACCCCAATTATCTCTGTTCAGACTCTATAGAGCCTGTGAGCTACTCAATTTTCTTTCCACAAAGCTCTACTTTGCTTAAGAGATCCACAGTGTGTGCCTTTTGTATGGAACAAAAAATCCTGACTGACCGAAAGGAAAACACTGAATATTCAGGCATCTCCTTGACTTCAAAGAACCAAAACTTTAAAGGAATATCAACAAGAAATAATTAAGACTTCCTGGCGGAGACATTGCAACAGAAGGTAGCTTTGTGAGTTGCATTTGGACCTCATGTTAAACATCTGGAGAATCATAAGTACTCTGAGAGAGTATCCAGTGAAACCACTTTCTGAACAGAGACCCATATAAGCTGAGATATTAAAAGAGAATGTTCTAGGCATGGAAAGGAAGCTGTTAATCAGATATTGATATAAGGAAGCTACCTTAAGCTGTAGAACAGGAGGATCTGAATTCCTGTCCGGAGTATATTCAAGCTTAAGTGTTTAATCTAAATGCAAGAGAAGTATTTTAAAAATCCTTTTGTACCAAAAAAAAAAAAAACCCATGAAAAGTAAAAATTTAACTTGGAGTAGGGGTAGAAAATAGAATTCTATATCTTTAGAATAAAATTCTATATCTTTAATTTGCTATTCTCCCTTTGCTTTAATTACCACTAATCTTTAAAATGGAAAGAAAAAAAAGTTTGGCCTGTAATTTTCTTTTTTTTTTTTGGTGGTGTCTTTGTCTGGTTTTGGTTTCAGGTTGATGGTGACCTCATAGAATGTTTTTGAAAGTGTTCCCTCCTCTTCAGTTTTTTTGAAGAGTTCAAGAAGGATTAGTATAAATTCCTCTTTGTATGTGTAGTAGAATTCACCTGTGAAGCCATCTCGTCCTGGACTTTTGTTTGTAGGGTGTTATAAAATTACTGATTCCATTTCACTTCTAGTGACTGGTATGTTCAAATTATCTATTGCTTCTTGAGTCAAAATTTGTCCGTTTCTTCTAGGTTGTCACATTTGTTGACAGGAAAGAGAAAAATATTTAAGTGAAAGTGGAAGTATAAGGAGTGAGATAAGAGTTTCTTGTGATTTAATGATCATTTAAATTTCCACATTTGTAAAATAGCAACCTTTATTAGTTATTATCCTAATGGAATGAATAAAGCCACGTTTCTGGTGATGGAGTGGGCAAGGGAGGCTATTTTCTGGAAGATGGGAGTTACACAGAATCTCCCACAAATGACTGTTCATCTATCCACAAATGGATAATTATGTAATTTAAGGAGCACCTCGAAGAACTGGAAATACTTAGGTTATAGCATAGAAGAGTAGAGATGAGGGAATATTTGCAAGATTGTCATATGCAGGACAAAGTGCCCATCTTTTCATTGTTTATGTAACAGAAATCCTCATCTTTACTAGATATCGATGAGAATTACTCAGTATCTCACTGCTGAGCATCTAGACCAAAGAGTGGAGAAGTGCCTTTCTCACATACTTTCATCCGCTCGTATGTCTCTTTGACCTAAAGGTTGGCTTTCAATTAAAAATGCAGCAGTGCTTGAATAACCTTTCCATATTCTCAAAGCATTGACACTGGCAAGGAAAAGAATGTACATGTATGGTCGAGATGATGCTTGAAGAATAGAAGTGCTTATTTGCCTGCGTATAATAGCTTTAAAACCCACCACATCCTGATTGCAAATCCAGGAGAGTTAATGTGCACTTTAAAATATATTTGAAATATCCATAATTGATGATCTCCTCTTCTCCTTGGACCGTTTTAACCCACTGTCTTCATCAGCCCTCATACTTGACATGCACTGTCAGACACCCCAACCCTTTTAAGTCCTAGGTATGGAAGTAGGCTGTCCACATAGGAGGACGGTGCATTCCAGAAGTAATTCAGAGTCTAGTGGATTAAACTGGGCCGCCTGTGAATTTCTCAGCCATTTTCTGTTTTTCTATGTTGTATATACTGTGCTAGGTTTTGTCTGTACCACTCAGATCATGGTTTCTAACTTGTAGAGCATACTCATTGAATTTAACTGCATGCGAAGCCCACTAGAGGACTTTCCCAATGACTAGTTTGGTTTAATTATGCAGAGAGCTGAATATATGACAGTTGGGCAATCCCACTTTTCTGATCATTCCAAGAATAATTCTGCTCCACTGCTGGATTGCCATTTTTACTGCTTGGAGTTGAACTGTTGGGGCAACTGGAAATAGTTTTGGTCTCTAAATAGCAGATTTTAAAAACAGTTTTGCCTACTTTGTTCCAGAAAAAAACTTAAAGGAAGAATGCATAAATCAGCAGACTGAAAAGAATAATTTGCTTTATCTTCCAACAGAATTCTTACATACATTTGATTATTTAATCCCATGCTAGCATATTATTTCTGAAAGGTAATTACTATCTTATTGTAAAAAAAAAAAAAGTCTGTGTCAGTAATGGTTTTCCATGAAAAATAAAATGTTCCTTCAGGTAGAGAAGACAGTTGAGTTTCCTGGGAACCTGAACCCGGGAGCCAGCCGACCTGAGCTGGAAACCAAGCTCCACTCACCCACTGTGTGACCCGAGGAGAATCAGGGGAATTCTGAGTGTCGCTGTTTCCTCATCTGTAAAATGAGGATAATAATGTATATTTTTCTGAAGATGAAGTATAATTATGAAAGTAAAACACTTAGAATAAGCAACTCCACTTCCAAGTATATACCTCAAAGAATCCAAAGTAGTTAATTGAATAAATTTTTATGCACTCTTGTTCACAGCAGCATTATTCACAATAGCTGCAAGGCAGAAACCACCCAAAATCCACGCATGGATGACTGGATTAAAAAATGTGGTCTAGCCATACAATGGGATAGTCATTATTCAGTCTTATAGAGGAAGGAAATTCTGATACAAAAGGATAAGTGTTGTATGATTTCACTTTACAAGGTGAATGGAGAGAGACGGAAAGTAAAATGGGGGGGTGCTGGGGCGGGTGTGGGGGGAATGGGGAGTCATTCCTTGGCGGGTGCAGGGTTTCAGTTTGGGGTGAAGAAGGGTTCTGGAGGTGGATGGCGGTGATGGTTGCACAACAGTGTGAATGTCATTAGTGCCTCTGAATCATGCAATTGAAAATGGTCAAAATGGTAAATTTTATGTAGGGTGTATTTCTACTACAGTTCTTTAAAATGCTTCAAACTTATAGGGTTATCATTATCATCTTTTTAAATTCCATATGTATGCGTTAGTATACTGTATTGGTGTTTATCTTTCTGGCTTACTTCACTCTGTATAATGGGCTCCAGTTTCATCCATCTCATTAGAACTGATTCAAATGTATTCCTTTTAATGGCTGAGTAATATTCCTTTGTGTATATGTACCATAGCTTCCTTATCCATTCGTCTGCTGATGGGCATCTAGGTTGCCTATATGCAAAACAGAAAAAGAGACACAGATGTACAGAACAGACTTCTGGACTCTGTGTGAGAAGGCGAGGGTGGGATGTTCTGAGAGAATAGCTTTGAAACAAGTATACTATCAAGTGTGAAACAGATCGCCAGCCCAGGTTGGATGCATGAGACAAGTGCTCAGGGCTGGTGCACTGGGATGACCCAGAGGGATGGGATGGGGAGGGAGGTGGGAGGGAGGAAGGGGAACACATGTAAATCCATGGCTGATTCATGTCAATGTATGGCAAAAACCACTACAATATTGTAAAGTAATTAGCCTCCAACTAATAAAAATAAATGAAAAAATAAATAAATAAAAATAAATAAAAATTAAACCTAACAACAACAACAAAATGCTTCAAACAGTGCTTAGAGCGGTGGTAGGTAGTCAGGTATCAGCCTCCCCTGGGACCTGGAAGGAACGTGGATTCTCAGGCCCCACCCCCAGGCTCCTAACCCGTACCTGGCTCCACTTCCAGGGAGGAGCCCAGCCTTGCATTTCAGCAAGTCTTCTAGGTGACGCTGATGTCCATGCAAGTTCAAGTCTGGATTTTACAGGAGAACACAGCTGTAAGCAGCTGCCAAATACAGCTCCAATGATATCACTCATCTTCCTTTTCTGTGTTCTCTAGGCCTCCTTGCTTTATTACCCAGAAAACACGTGTGCTTTTATTTAATTCTTCATTTGCCTTCCTGATAGTAGCTATGCTGATGTCTCAGCTAAAATGGATAACAGAAGAAGGAAATATTTAGGGATTAAACCATTCAGTAAAGTATTGGCTGGTGGAGTCATATCCCCAAGGCTTATCTTTCGTGTATTTGAGTAACAGAGAGACCAGAGGTTGTTGCCATAGTAACATGTACTCTGTAATTTATAAATTGCAGAAAGTAAAAGAAAATTATTGGAAATGCCAGGGAAACTGGAAAGTTTTTCAGAAGAATGTTTGTAATCCTGTAAACTGGCATGTTCCCTCTCATGATAAACATAGAGGTTATGGGTTATTTAAATGGATTGTAAGCATCTGGGGGGCTGTTGTGATCCTCATTAAACTTTCACTAACCGTGAAGACCTCTTTATTCTTAAAATGAACATGCTGTGAAGGAACTCATTGTAAAATACCCAGACTGTGACAGACATTAACCTCCTACATCAACAGCTTCTCCTTTTACCGAACTCCAGTAAAAGCTAGAAATTCTCAGCTGAAAGTACTTTCCTTCTGCAATAAAGTTTGCTTTTAGCGAAGCCATAAATCATGTCACTTTCCCTGTTCAGAAGAAAACCTAAACCAGATTCCTTACCCTCGTTTTCATCAGGCCTCCAAATGGGTCGATTCTTCACTTGATTCTTGGTGACTAAGGGTTGTTTCCTCAGGAAATTAGCTCTCAGGAAATGTAGCTGACCCTGGTCTAAACTCCTTTTATAGAAGCTGGATGCTTTGGGGAAATGGCTCTATAGCGGATGTCGTCAGTGGATCCCTGGACCCATCTGTGGATCCGAAAGCTTGTCTCAGTCTCGCTTCAGGCCGCCTGTGATGATGTGTCCCAAAGTGTGTCTTGGTGCTCCAGGCCGGGGCCAGCAACGGTGATTTTGCGCTCAGGTGCGCCATTTATTATGTGGCCTCCCACGGGTCACCTGGGCCTCAGTTTATGTATAAATTAGACTAGATCCTCCCTAAAGTTCTTTCTAATTCTACAGGCTTTATGACACTCCTTCCAACCTACCGAAGGGTAAGTTTCTAAAAGCAAGCTAAATGTTCATAATTAGTGACTAGAGTGACTCAGAGGGAAAATAAAAATTAGAAAAAAAAGGTTTCTGATTCATGGTCAGCTGGAGGAATTCACTGGAGGAATCAGAATGAGACAAACGCTTAGAGCACATTAAAGGATAATTTCGCTTGGGGAAGGACATAGGCCTGTACACAGAAAACTGTCTTTACAAATGTCCCACAGAGGTGACCCTCTGCACCCTGAGCATATGAGGCCTCACCAAGCTGAAAGGGACCTTCTGGGGATGGAGAATGTGGCGGCTCCATTTGCAGTGGCTAAATAATGCAAAACCCGGCGGTCGTTTATGTTCTATAAAAGGGTTCGGTTTTATCCTGCTCCAATTGAAATGTTCAACCCAAGTAGCTTGTTGTTACTGTTTCTGCTGGTTTTTTTGTTTGTTTTTGAGTTTTCTGTAACTTGTTCTGGATTCCAACTCCTAAAAGTAGCAATCTATGCCAAGGAGATAAGGGGAACCAAAGGATGATTAAAAACAAATTCAAGGCAATAGTTTCTTCCTGTTGAAACCCATCTCTTTCTGTTCATTAGGAGAAAGTACCAGCAAAGTTGAAATCCCTTTTTGTGGCTATTTCTCCATAATGCGTTTTTTCTTTTTCTTCCTCCGCATTCCTAAGAGAGCTGCTGGGTGAAGAGGAAGACTTAAAAATCTTCCTCTTGTTGAAGTCACCCTCTGCACCCTTGATGGCCCCCTGATCACCACACGTGGGAAGCCCCATGGACTGTGCTGGGCAGTGCCATTTACGGGGCTTGGACTGCAAGATTTTCATCCTGGTTCACCTTTCACCCAACGCTCTGGGTAGCTCTCTTGCCATCTGAGGGATACCGTGCAGGCGGCTCCCTCGGTGGAAGGTTCTGGTGTAGTCTCTGTCACTCACGTCCCCCTGACCTAGTCTAGGGGCTGGGAGTGTGGGGTCCTCTCTCCAGGTCAGGACACTGAACCTAGGGATGACACCTCTGCTCCCCGACCTGCCTTCCGTCAACAGGGGGCACCCTGCTTCCTCATCCTGATCACAGGGCTTGCACTTTCAACCAGTCTGCCGTTCAATCTGCTACCTACCCTACATCATTACTCGTGATGAAACTACCCACTCCAAATTATCCGGGCTTAGTTCTTACAATGCCGGAGAAAGATTTTGAATTTAGTGTACCCACTTCTCATGAGCAAAGCCTGTTCATCCATCAAAAGCATTACATCACGGGCTCAAAAGCCTCTGTGAAAAATCAAAAGCAGGTTAAGTGATGCTGGGTCTTTCCTCTCTTTTATTAATCCAGTCTTCTCTGATGCAGCACGTGCCTTTGGCAACTTAGAAAAATATCTGACACTGATGGGGAGCCTACTCTGTGCGAGGTTGTAGTCAAGCCCTTGTTATATTGAGTGAGTTAGTTCTCTCAGCCATACTAGGAGGTGGGTACCATTAATACCTCCACTTTGCAGAGGAAACTGAGGTTTCAATGAATTAGAACACTTGACCAAGAGCATGTATCTAGCAGATAACGGAGCCGATATCTTGGGAAGGAGACACCCCAAGAGCCATGGTGACTTCTTTTTCATGAGATATGCATGTATTATTACTATTTATATAAATATACATTTATATAAAATTATGTGTTTATACTTATTATATCTAATAAATATCTATTATATGTTTATATGTATTATGTACATATATGTCATTTATTATTTACTTCCTTATATATTTATTTCCATATATACATATATAAGTGTACTGATTTTTAAAGGATTTAGTACTTAATTAGCTCATTATTCTCTTCTGTTTCCGTATGTTAAAAGCAGAAAAACCACCTTCCTTCATACCTTGGATAATAAGCCAAAAGAGGAGCTGCTCAGGTTACACTGGGGAAAGAGAGCAGAGAGGTCTGTGGTCGGCCGTAGCGGCCAGTCGTTTACCTCCTACAGGGCCACCCTGCTGAACCCTAACTCTTCTAATGCAGTTTGAAACCCCCTCCCTGCAGGTGGCCTGTGCATCGTTGTGGTGTCTCCTGATGCATAAGTCAAAATCCAGTTGCCAAGACTGGACTGTGTTGTAGACCATTCGGTTTAGTTTTTGGCTTGCAGCTGAGCACTTGAGCAGCAGGCTCTAGCCTCCCCAACCCTGGACTGTCCACTTCTCTCTGTATTTGGAGGCCCCGGAGGCCCCAAAGCAGGCGGTGCCAAGCCCAAGTGAGCTCTCACACTGGTTTCCTGCCCGGGCACATTGCGTTCGGTCGCTGTGTTGTGACAGTGTGCGCCCTCGCGTTCCCCACAGCCTAAGCCCGCGCTGTCCACCTTCTCTTAGGTACCTGAACTTCATGGCTCCTGACACCTTCTCTGTGTCCAGCCTTGACCCCCAGGCACTTCCTGATAAACCTGACATTTGGATCAGAGGTGTCAGCTCATACACACCACCAGACCACATGTTCTGTGAGTCAGTGACTGTATCTTATTGATGGATGAAGAGGAAAAGTTAAAATTTTACGTAACATCCTGATCATTCTGCCTCTGTAACTCAGCTTGCCCCTTGCAAAGTCTAGATCACGTCGGTCACGTAGTCTCAGAAAGTGGGGACTTGCAATACTAGGAACTGGAGCTTATCTCACTCACCTTGTCCTGCTCTTTGCAGTCACCCAGCCCCTGCACGCCTGCTTAATCATGCCTGTCCAGGCCAGGCATCCCCTTCCCCATCCTGACTGCTGTTCCCGCGTGTGCGAAACTGCTTAGTTTAAACCAGCATACTAACACTAGTGTTGCCCACTACAGTCTGTCTATAAAAACCCTGTGACCCCTGTGTTCGGGGCTCAGAGCTTGGTGTGTTAACTCCTCTGGGCCCGGCGGCGTAATTAACCTGAGTTCTCCAGTGCTCCAGACATGGTGCTTGGTCTCTTGAGTACTGGTTTCTGCGACAGTGTATGTCCCTGGAGCATGGTACACTCCTTGCAACATGGCCAGCCCTCAACTCGTGTTTTCTTCAATTATTAATTAACTAATGTCACTCACTTGTGCTCTTATCAATTGATTTGAATGTCAATGCACTAATTATCCTGAAGAAGCAGATGTGGTTTTACATGCTTAAATTATAAGGTGTAAGCCTTTTGATGATCATGGGTTTTGTTTTAAAATCTTGAAAAATAGTAGGGGATTTAGTGATTGATTTAGTAACCATGGAATTAGCTGCTTTCTTGGCCATCACCCTCTTCCTAGTCCAGTCTATTAAAGATGCTTTTAGCAGCTCTGACACTTTGTTTTATATCTTAACTAGCAGGTCAGCTCACCTTCTATGTGAACAAGGAACTCTAATCACTCAGTTAGGTGGGGGCATACGCGCGTGCTAAGTCACTTCAATTGTGTCCGATTCTTTGAGATCCTATGAACCATAGCCCTCCAGGCTCCTCTGTCTGTGGGATTCTCCAGGTAAGAATACTGGAGTGGGTTGCTATGCCCTCCTGTAGGGGATCTTCCTAACTCAGGGATTGAACCCACATCTCTTAAATCTTGTACATTAGAGGAAGCTTATTAAACTTAGTATCCCAAGTATACAAACAAGTTTGAAACAAATTTATAACTTAGAAAATATTCTTGTTTTTCATATTTGTTTTCCTTGTTCCGGTGAAATTCTTTGGAAACAAAGACATCAGCTGTCATTGTTTTTTCTATCATTAGAATTTCAAGTGACATTTTAACAAGCTTTTTCAGCCCTCTGGGAAATTTGGAAGTATTCACTAACCTCATATCATACAGTTCAGCTTCCTTAGAACTAAAAATGCACATACTTCATTATTTTTCTCATGGTTAGTTATCATTAATGATGGAAGTTTTGTGAGTCAAGTGGCATTTTTACAAAAGAAGAAAATGTGTGTGTGCTCTTAACCACATCAAAGCAATTTAAATAACAGGAAGAGGAAGTAAAGAGCCTCTTGATGAAAGTGAAAGAGAAGAGTGGAAAAGTTGGCTTAAAACTCAACATTCAGAAAATTAAGATCATGGCATCTGGTCCCATCACTTCATGACAAATAGGTGAGGAAACAATGGAAACAGTGACAGACTCTTCTTGAGCTCCAAAAATCACTGCAGATGGTGACTACAGCCATGAAATTAAAAGACACTTGCTCCTTGGAAGAAAAGCTAAGACCAACCTAGACAGCATATTAAAAAGCAGACATTACTTGGCTGACAAAGGTCCGTCTAGTCAAAGCTATGGTTTTTCCAGTAGTCATGTATGGATGTGAGAGTTGGACCATAAAGAAAGCTGAGCGCTGAAAAATTGATGCTTTTGAACTGTGGTGTTGGAGAAGACTCTTGAGAGTCCCTTGGACTGCAAGGGGATCCAACGAGTCAATCCTAAAGGAAATCAATCCTGAATATTCATTAGAAGGACTGATGCTGAAGCTCCAATACTTTGGCCACCTGATGAGAAGAACTGACTCCTTAGAAAAGACCCTGATGCTGGGAAAGATTGAAGGGAGGAGGAGGAGAAAGGGACGACAGATGATGAGATGGTTGGATGGCATCACCTACTCGATGGACATGAGTTTGAGCAAACTCTGTGAGTTGGGGATGGACAGGGAAGCTTGGTTGGCTACAGTCCATGGGATTGCAAAGAGTCGGACACAACTGAGCAACTGAACTGATGTCAACTTAATGTCCAAGATAACTTCAAATTATCAGAATGTTAAAGGCAAGAAATAATTCATCAGGTTGAGGTCATGTCCAGTTTTTCTACATTCTAATATTGGCTTTTCTTTAGTACTAGATTTGGGCAATTATTTTCAAAGATAATTCAAGGTTGGTGAGATACCTTGCCTTTACTGTGAATTTGAAACCAGCTGCTGCTGCTGCTGAGTCACTTCAGTCGTGTCCAACTCTGTGAGACCCCACAGATGGCAGCCCACCAGGCTCCCCCATCCCTGGGATTCTCCAGGCAAGAACACTGGAGTGGTTGCCATTTCCTTCTCCAATGCACGCATGCATGCTCATCACTTCAGTTGTGTCCGACTCTGTGCGACCCTATGGACAGCAGCCCACCAGGCTCCTCTGTCTGAGAATACTGGAGTGGGTTGCCATTAGAGTTACCCCAAATAGGAGAAGGCATCGTCCTGCTAATTGTAATATTTATTTGACACAGTTATCATACAATGCCTTGCTTTCTATTTTTTATATATAATTTTTCCACCAATAATTCATTTTTTGAGTACCAGTGTCCTAACAATTAAATCCAGCTTTCCCACAAACACTACATAACCATACTGCAAGTTAGAGGCCAGAGCCCAGATTCCAAATCAGGTTGGTTAGATTTTGTCTGGGCTTGTTCCTCTTTGTCATTTTGGTTTTTGTAAACAAACTGTTAATTCACTGTTTAGTTTAACCATGTCACAGGTAAATTGTGCATTAAATACTTAAAGCACTTACACAGGTTTGCCATTTACCATGTAGTGGCTGTACTAAACCTCACAAATGTATTTTAGAGGGAGAGAAACAGCTACATTCTTTGTGCACCACTAATTCCCTATCATCTTAATTTTTTCCAGTTATTTAATTACTACCCCTGGGAAAGGCACAATCTTTCAAATAATAAATACTATGAAATCAGAGGAATGGCATTTCTTTCCCAAACCAATTTTCATTAAGCAGAATATGCAAGACTGACCCAAAAAAACTCTTCTCCTGCTTTCAGTTGTTGTAATCTCTTTTAGGAAAAAAAAAAAAAGAAAACCTTCAAAGTCTCATTTGCAATTTAAAATGTCTTTCTGAAAGGCCACCACTCACTGAAATGCCACATTCAGAGATGCTTGCTTTCTTTCATTCTGATGGCTCTTAATAAATAGTCACTGCAACAGTTTCTCTAAGAATGTGTTGAGACTTAAATAAATGTTGGGGTTGGCCATAAAGTTCGTTCAGATTTTTCCAGAATATCTTTTAAAAAAATGTGAATAAGCTTTTTGGCCCACCCAATAATACACGTGTGTGTGTGTGTCGGTTGGGGGGGAGGAGACGGGGAGGGGGGTGCTGGTGGTGAGGTTACTGAGCTCCCTTTCCAAAGTTCACAAGACCATTCTAAAAATCACCTTGCCAGATACCTGAGAGGAGGTAAACCAAAACTCTAATCCCACCCCATACCATTCAGAACGCTTAGCCACATTTAGTGTTGCTTTCTTCATTTTTATATAATCAAGAGTTTCCACTAGGATCAGTGGATATTATTCTGTCTTGGAACAGCACTTCAGAGCAACTTATTTCCATTGCTGGATGAACACCACGACGGGCCTGCGTGATCCTGCCACTGTGACGCCCACCAGCCCCCTCGTCCCCCCAGTGGTTTCTGTGGTGTGGTCACCACTGTTTCCTTTCCTCCTGCTTCTGACTCAGGTTTTTGCACATGGAGTTCTGTGAACTTGGAGGACACTTCTCCTCTTGTCATTGTACCTATTGTACCTTTTTGTACTTTCTCAGTGGAATATTACGGACCCCAAGAAGTTAGGTGTCCTCCCATTAACTGCTCTTGTAGCATCGTGTAGAGTCTTTCATTACACATAGATCAGTTATAATTAACAAAAAGTTAATGTCTTCCTCCTCCTCCATGGACGCCCATCACTGCCTGCGTTTCCACCACTACCGCTTAACATTGTATTTCAGTGGCTCGGTGCTCATCAATATCCCCCAGTGTGCGGTGAGCCATGTGAAGACAGGGCTGCCCTAAACTAACCGTATCTTCATCTTTTTATCGGGAAAATATCATCGTCATTGGCACAGAAGTATTACTAGATCCACAATGAGTATTTCTTGAGTGAATGAAACTTGAACCTAACTCCACTGCAACTGCCTAGGTCAGATGCTCTTGATGTTGGCTGGACCAATGAAAGATTCCCCAGTCTCAGCACTATTAGCATGTGGGGCAGATAATTATTTGGGGGTGTGTGAGAGAGTGTTAGGGGAGGGGGCTGTCCCAGTCATGTTAAGAAGTTCAGCAGCATGCTTGGCTTCTACCCACTGCATACCAATAGCACCTCCGAGTCTTGACAATTAAAAATGTCTCCAGACATTACCAAATGTGGTCTCAGGTATCAAAATTGCCCCCTTGAGACTTATTTCATAATCCATTATGTGTCTTCCTCTGACCAAAACCAATCACACTGACAAAATAATAAAATCTTATTATTATCAGTAATAATAATAAGACAAATTCCAGTTCTGTCTCTTACTTGCCTGGAGATCCATGCGTGTTCAGTTTTGTCCAACTCTTGTGACCCCATGGACTGTAACCCACCAGGCTCCTCTGTCTATGGGATTTTCCAGGCGAAAATACTGGAGTGGATTGCCATTTTCCCCTCTAGGGGATCTTTCTGACCCGAGGATGGAGCCTGTGTCTCCTGAGTCTCTTGCATTGCAGGCAGATTCTTTACCACTTGAAACATTGGGGGTCTAAATACCTCTCACTGGGTCACTATGTCTACAGAATTTATAACGTGCACTGTATGTAATGGCATGGCCAAAAGCAGGATCTGAAATATTAGCATTGTACTTACTGTCTCTGCATGACTTGCTACTTTTACCTTCAGCAGGTGCTTAGAGCTCCTAGGATTACAAGTTCTTCATTCTGAAAGCTGGGCTAAATGATTTATACTCTTCTTCTAACTCTAAAATTCTCATATCCTTTATACAATACAGTTACCCATGTGAATTAGCAAACACTGTCTTTACATGTTTAGCACTGTGTTCAGGAAACACCTATTGTTTAAAGTATTTTAAACAATCACATCTGTCTGCTGGATGCTATCTAAGAAGTCAAGAGATTGCCTGGAATATTTTTTATGATGTACCAAGAAGCCCTATGTAACAGGTGGCACTAGTTGTAAAGAACCTACTTGCTAGTGCAGGAGATATAAGAGACACGGGTTCGATCTCTGGGTTGGGAAGATCCCCTGGAGGAAGGCATGGCAACCCACTCCAGTATTCTTGCCTTGTGAATCCCAAGGACAGAAGAGCCTAGGGGTCATTGGTCCATAGGGTCGCAGAGAGTCAGGCATGCCTGAGCAACTCTGCGTGTATGCATAGTATATTACTTGGAAAGTAAAGTTTGTTCTTTCTCTAATAGACTTTAAATAGTAGAGTGCTGTGCTGTTATAGAGGGACCCTTAATCTCAGTAATTTATTATGTGGCCTTGGGAAGTGATTTAATTCCTTTGAACCTGCTCTCTCCCATCTGTAGGTTAGAAGTTATAATGGTACCTCGTGTGGTTGTTGTGAGGTTTAGAGTTTGGCACAGTGCCTAGTGCATAGTAAGTGTTCAATAAATTTTACTGTTTCTTTCTTAACTAATTCTAGGACATTTTTTAGCATGGCAGCTGCTTTAATCAGCAACTTTTTCTCTTAGTGCCACATGTAAGAAATATTCACCTTATAATCAATGGCATCAAAAATAGTATTACAAGCTTTTTGGTTCACACAATATATGAGCTCACAGTGTCCAGCAATATAGGAGCTCAGTATAAATTTATTGAATTGACTATCATGCATTGGTATGCATGCATATTTCAGCAATGTGTGGACATGGGTTGTTCTACTTTATGAAAAGAAATGTAGTTTTGTTGGCCTAAATGGAAACCCGAAAAATTCACTTCCTGTTTATGACCTAGATGGTCAGATTAAAGAAATCTCCTTAGAAAGTTATCCTCATTTGCATAGAATGCCCTTTACTTGTAACATTTAATTAATATCATAACTCATCAAAGGTGCTGAATAATAATGTATGCCACTCTCCCATTTGGCTAATCCCAAAAGAGTATACATTTATTTAGATTTCCCATACCAGAGAGATTACAGCCTGAAGATGCAGCATCAGAACCTACAGCTATCTCTGTTTATTTTTCCCAAGGCTGCTAATTATGTTCTCAAAATGTGATTAGTTGAAGCAATTTGTAGACCACGCACATGCTATCGTACAGTGCCTTGATATCTTTGTCTTGTGGCCACTCAGCTCATATAACCTAACAATGACCCATTATCAAGAAAGATGATCTGTACACACATCAGAACAAACAAATGGCATGTTGATTCAAAATCTGTCAGTAAATTCTGAGGCAAAAATTATGTTTTAAAAGAATTACATAAGTTAAAGTAATATTCATTGAGTGGCTAGTAATAGTTCTCAAGTTGGGCTGAGCAATAGAATCACCCAGTGATTGTCTTAAAACATAATTGTTTTGTCTTATAACAATCAAATCAGAATACCTGAGGGGGTATGTCTGTATGGTGATGCCTTCTAAAACCCGCCCAAGTGATTCCAGTATGTCGCCAGCATTGAAAACCGATGAAATAAGTAGCGAGAGTGCTTGCAGAGATAAAGCAAAGAAGTTTTAAATGAATATAAAATGGTCTAGTCTCTGTCTAAAGATGATTACTGATTACTTTCGTGAATTTAGGTGGTAAGGGAGATAAACTAGACCCTTGTTTGCAGAAATGATGGTTTGTCTTTTATGTTCAAACAAGGAGTCAGCTTTGGTTTTTAATCTTCTGTCAACCATTTAAAGGAATAAACTCTTAAAGTTTCCCAAGAAAATAATATAAGCAGAGCATTTTATAATAATCCTTTATGTCTTTACATTCTCAGTAGTTTTTAACACAAGCAAACAAAAGCTAAGAATGTGTACCTCATGTCTATAGATATTTAAAATACAGTTAGCCTCCAGCTCATAATGGTGTGATAATAGGGTTCTTCATGGGGAGTCTTCCATTTGTTTCATGAAAAAAGGAAGCATGATCTCCCTGTCATTGGTGTGATTTCAGCTCAGAAAGCAGCCTGTGAGAGGTTAATGAGGGTACCTGAGGAAGTAAAAGTGGATATGATGTAACAGGACCACAGATTTTTCAGAGGGAACCACGTGCACCCACGAGGCTGAAGAAATATGGATGCGGGTTTGCAAAAACTCTTGCTTTAAAATCACCAGGAAGTTTGCTTTTTCTCTCACATTTTTCATTATAATAAAGTATAGGTACAAGGATTTCCATGGGGAACTAATTTGATGATTTTAGGACAAGAGAGAATTCGAGTAAGAGGCATGCCTAGCATATTTTATGATGTCAAAACCGCGAGGACGAGCAAAAAGCCGATCACATTACTTGTGCAGACGACATTCAGACTCCAGTCGTGGTATCCGTTTCATTCACACTATTTGGAAGAAAGTATGAAAAGGAAAATAGGAATCATTACATACATTTTATGTAGCGGGAATATTATGAACGAGGTGAATTCTGTGTGTGTATGTGTGCTAAGTCGCTTGAGTCTGTCCGGCTCTCTGCGACCCCATGGACTGTAGGCCACCTGGCTCCTCTGTCCATGGGACTCCTCAGGCAAGAATCTTCTCTAGGGGATTGTCCCGACCCAGGGATCGAACCCGTGCCTTATGTCTTTTGCACTGGCAGGCAGATTCTTTACCACTAGTGCCACCTGGGAAGCCCCTTATTGTATGAATAATAGCAGATAATTAGAAGCATGTACTGATTGTGATCATTCAGATGGAGGGATCTTTCTCTTTTATAATACAGAGTCAGTACAGGCTCTTTGTGGCATGTGTGCTCCTGTGCTTAATTAATTAGTCAATTAATTCATTAATTAACTCAGCACAGGAAATCTAGGGGGAACGTTGATTTGACCTCATTTTCCCCTGTTGTTGTCCCCTAGAGTCCAGGTCCAGCGTCTTGCTCTTGAGGGATAGAATCATTTCCCCATTTCTTGAATCTAGGCTGTTTTATGTTTGTGCAGGCTGATAGAAGTCAAAGGAAGTGTCTCTGTGTCAGTTCTAAGCCTGGGACTCGAGAGGGTTGCCGTCTTGCATCTCTTTCAGCACGCTCCCACCCCCTTGAGAATGATCCTGAGGGAGGCTGCTGGGGGCTGAGAGGCTGCCCGGAGGAGGAGAGCCTACAGCCCAGAGCCAAGACAGCCCCAGAGGGAGGGCGTGACCCACACCAAAGCACCGGGCCAGAGAGTCCAGCTGAGACCACGGTTGCCTGCCTACCCGCAGACCAAGGAAGCAACAGCATCCTTATTTTAAACCACAGAGCTTTGAGGTGGTTTGCTATGCAGGAGTAGAAACATGATGTAGGAAGTAGGACCTTGAAGTGGGATGTTGCCATAGCAAACATCTAAAATGAGAGGCACTGGGAAGAAGGCAGCTATTAGCCAGAGCTGACCCTACCCCCCAAAATGGCAAGAAACGTGGTCAGCAAAGATATGGGCCCTGCTGAGAAACATTTTTATTGGATGCTGAAAAGAAATGGTGACTTGTGGTTCATCAACAGAATTGTCACTTGTGATTAGTAAAAAAGAGAATCAATGTACCTAATGGATTTTAGATCTTGGAGAGGTATTTTCTAGGTGGAAATGACAATGTCACTTCATTTCTTTTTGCCGATTGAGATCAGGAATGGCAAAGGAGTTGGAGATAGTATTCAGCACATCTTGGTGAAAACCAATCATGATTATAGATTCTGACACTGATCCGTCACAGCTGACTTGCCTTGTGAGTGTGTGAGTTGCTCATTTGTGTCTGACTCTGTGTGACCCATGGAACTCTCCAAGCAAGAATACCGAAATGGGTTGCCTTTCCCTTTCCCAGGGGATCTTCGCGACCCAGGGATCAAACCTGGGTCTCCTGCACTGCAGGCAGATTCTTTTGTGAGGGAGGTCTAAATGATCAGATTGGATACATAGGTTTAATTCCAGCATGTTATCATTTACTGCTACCCACTGAGAGTTTAAGAAGTCTTTCATTTTTCACTCTAATGTTTTGAAAATTATCCATAAAAACAGCCAAATTTGTTTGACATGCTTTTAAAAATTTCATACACGTCTGTTACTCTGTATACTTTAGCCTGGAAACTTATTTTAGCAATTATACCGATTACTTAATATGTTGCTTGGCTTATTTGTTTTACAAAGTTCATCACATAGTGCTTTTCTTGTGGTTTGCTTGCTTATTTGTGTTTTGACTACATACTACCTGATTTAAATTATTCGGACATCTAAATGCATCTTCTCAAGAAATCCTTCATTTCGTTCTGTGTAAAATTATCCTAAGTAACACCAGACTTGCCCATAATATTGTTTGGTGCTAGAGGAATTTTAAAGAAAATGCAGACTCAATTTTTACTTCATGTTTAGTCAGCACTTTTGCATAAGCCAAGTTAACATCTCCCAGAGATGGGTAAAAATAACAACAGAGGCTGAGAAGGAAGAAGAATAAGTAATGCAAATCTTCAAAACCACCCCTTTTAGGATTTTTATTATTTTTGTTTACCTATTACCATAGGTATTGTGTATTATACAGCAGTCTCTTAGAGAACTGAATTCTGTGGCATTGTGATCTCTATAATTAATAACCTGTCAAAATTGAAAAGAAATACATATAATAAAATATTTAAATAGATAAGCTAAGTATTTCAAAATGTTAGAAAAAATACATTTGTTTTTTTATTTCTCTGAGAGCAAGTTAGTGCTTCTGAGGATGAAGGACTCATGTTTAAATGGATTAATTTCACACTGTATGTGCTCATTATATCTGTTTCTGAATATTTTTAATGAAAAGAAAGATTTGCCTTAGTGGTTGCCATTTCAAACTTTTATTTGAAGGGATATATCAAAATTATGTTAAAATTCATGTTTTCCACATACAGTTGTTGTTTGCTTATATAAAGTCGGTAATCTTTGAACTGATATTTTACTCACATCATACAAGCGATAGAGAAGCCTGAAATTTTATCTGTAGGTACACATATTTTAATTGAAGCATAGTTGATTTGCAGTGTTTTGCGTGTACAATGTAATGATCCTGTTGCATATATGTATATATGATTGTTGTTCAGTCGCTCAGTCGTGTCCGACTCTTCGACCCGTGGACTGCAGCACATGAGGCTCTGTCCTTTGCCAGCTCCTGGAGTTTGCTCAAATTCATCTTCATTGAGTCAGTGATGCCTTCCAACCATGTTGTCCTCTGTCGTCCCTTCTCCTCCTGCCTTCAGTCTTTCCCAGCAGCAGGGTCTTTTCCAGTGAGTTGGTTTTTACATCAGATGGCCAAAGTATTGGAGCTTCAGCATCAGTCCTTCCAATGAATATTCAGGATTGATTTCCTACATGATTGACTGGCTTGAGCTCATTGCAGTCCAAGGGACTCTCAACAGTCTTCTCCAGCACCACAGTTCTTCCGCGCTCAGCCTTCTTCACAGTCCAGCTCTCACATCCATACATGACTTCTGGGAAAACCATAGCTTTGACTAGATGGACCTTTGTCAGCAAAGTAATGTCTCTGCTTTTTAATGTGCTGTCCAAGTTGGTCATATCTTTTCTTCCAAGGAGCAAGCATCTTTTAATTTCATGGCTATAGTCACCATCTGCAGGGATTTTGAAGCCCAAGAAAATAAAGTCTATCACTGTTTCCACTGTTTCCCAATCTATTTGCCATGAAATGATGGGACTAGATGCCATGATCTTAGTTTATTGAATGTTGAGTTAAAAGCCAGCTTTTTCACTTTCTTCTTTCACTTTCATCAAGGGGCTCTTTTGTTCCTCTTTGCTTTCTGCCATAAGGGTGGTGTCATCTGCATATCTGAGGTTATTGGTATTTCTCCCAGCAATCTTGATTCTAGCTTATGCTTCATCCAGCCTGGCATTTCATATGATGTCCTCTGCATAAATTAAATAAGCAAGGTGAAAATATATAGCCTTGACATACTCCTTTCCCAATTTGGAACCAGTCTGTTGTTCCATGTCCAGTTCTAACTGTTGCTTCTTGACCTGCATACAGTTTTTGCAGGAAGCAGATAAGGTGGTCTGGTATTCATATCTCTTTAAGAATTTTTCAGTTTGTTGTGATCCATACAGTCAGAAGTAGATATTTTCCTGGACGTATTTTACATATTATATATGCATATGTACATATAAAATATGTTATATGTAATATACAATATACATTTATTATATATGTAATATATTCTTCTACAGATTTTTTTCTACTATGAATATTACAATATACTGAGTATGGTTCCCTATGCTATACAACAAGTCCTTGTTGGTGGTAAATATTTTTGTACAGCATTTGTTTCAGGTGCTTCTAATTATCAAAAAATGCCCCATCCTCTATAGTAGCCCTTGCTTAGAATAGTCCCTGACACATAGGGTGTGTTCAATAAATGAATGATTAGAGAGGAACATCTAAGCTCCCATAGCAGTGAGAAAAAGAATGAGGCCAAATGGATAACATTAAAATCATGATGAAACAACAAGCAAGGTGCATGGATGTCCTCTTTCTGGGGTTTAGGATCCTGGATTTGAGTCATGCATTCTTTACACTCCCTCACCTGAGCCTTGGTTTCCTCATTGTGTGATCAGATCAAACGTTAAAAGATCCAGCTTCAACATGCAAATATTCTATCATTTTGGTATAACACACCTCCTGACATGGGCTCCAATATCACTGCAGATGGTGACTGTAACCATGAAATTAAAAGACGCTTACTGCTTGGGAGGAAAGTCATGACCAACCTAGACAGCATATTAAAGAGCAGAGACATTACTTTGCCAACAAAGGTCCATCTAGTCAAGGCTATGGTTTTTACAGTGGTCATGTATGGATGTGAGAGTTGGAGTATAAAGAAAGCTGAGCATCAAAGAACTGATGCTTTTGAACTGTGGTGTTGGAGAAGACTCCTGAGAGTCCCTTGGACTGCGAGGACATCCAACCAGTCCATCCTAAAGGAGATCAGTCCTGGGTGTTCATTGGAAGGACTGATGCTGAAGCTGAAACTCCAATACTTTGGCCACCTCATGTGAAGAGTTGACTCATTTGAAAAGGCCCTGATGCTGGAAAAGATTGAAGGCGGGAGGAGAAGGGGATGACAGAGGATGAGATGGCTGGATGGCATCACCGACTCAATGGACATGGGTTTGGGTAAACTCTGGGAGTTGGTGATAGACAGGGAGGCCTGGCGTGCTGCAGTTAATGGGGTCACAAAGAGTCGGACACGACTGAGTGACTGAACTGATCTGACCTCCTGACAAATGCAATCCTTGTCAGAATTTTGTGTGTAACACTAGTAATCTTGTTAGTTTTACTTCATTTTTCTATTGGTTTCCTTTATTAGTGTGCAGTCTTTCTTTTATCTGAATAGTGTGCCCAAGCGATAGTGTTCCTGCTAACATAAACATCAGCTATTTGGTTCTGGAAGAAATCTTACAGATGATCCTTTCCTATTCACTCATTTTTACACAAGAATTGAGATCCTGATGCACAACCTGAATTCTTTTAAGTTTCTACATGGAATTAGTGGTAAAGCCAAGATTCTTATTTGCTGATTTTTTTCTGATTTGCTGCAAAGAGAGCTCTTTCTACTCTGTTTTAGTGGCTGAAAAGAGCCGGGTTTATCATTTAGGATTTAATTTGCATCTTATTGTCTTTTCCTATCATTTGTTTTCATTTTTCACTACATGAACAGACTTGGTATCCTTCAAGTAACAATCACCAACCTAGCAGAGAGAGTAAAACACATGGGAGTCTGTAAGATGGTTATAATCGGTGAGAGTTTATTTTCAGTAATGCAACAATCAGAGCAGAGTCTCACTGATTACAAAAAAGGTTTTAGCATCTGAACTTTAAATACCATTTATGTAATTTTGGAATGTTCTTTTTATGTATGTAATTTCATTTATTTTATGTTTATTTTTGGCCATTTTGTTGCTGTGTGGGCTTTTCTCTAGTTGCAGTGAGCAGGGCTTCTCACTGCAGCAGCTTCTCTTGTTACAGAGCCTGGGCCGTCGGGTGTGCGGGCTTCAGCAGTCGCTGTGCGTGAAGTCTCTAGTTGCAGTTCATGGGCTCTGGTGGAGATGGGAAAGGCAGCCCACTCCAGCGTCCTTGCCTGGAGAATCCCATGGACAGAGAAGCCTGGCAGGCGACAGTCTGTGGGGTGGCAAAAAGTCAGACACAACCGAAGCGACTGACATGCAGGCGCCTGGGCTCTGGGGCACAGGCTCAGTAGTTGTGGAGCATGGGCTTGGCTGCTCTGTGGCATGTGGGGTCTTCCCAACCCGGGGATTGAACCTTGTGTCTCCTACATTTGGTAGGTGGATTTGTTTTTCCCACTGAGCCACCAGGGAATCCCTGGAATGTTAAAATAGACAAAACAGACTTCTCAATTTTTCATTTGGGGCATTTTACTTTTAGGGAATGAAAGAGACAAAAAATAAAATTTTCTTCTCTCTCCAACCACATGAATTCCCTGTGTTATAGCTCTAAGTCCAGAAAACACATCTATCCCTTTCATTAATATCATTATCCTTGGCGGTTTTTTCCCTGGGACTGGAAGTTGATGACTGTTTCAGATACTTAAAATGTTTACCAGAGGCAGCTGTTTTCTGTGAATTTGCCTCTCAACACCATGGGGAATGTTTCCTTAGTCTCTAATCCTGAGCTGAAAGTGTCAAAGAGTGATGAGCAGCAGTTGGCAGCAAACACCATTTGCCACACTTCGTAGACCCTTGTACAGTCTTCTCTCTGATGGCAAGTGGGAATGTGCACAAACCTTGGGGCCAAAAACAGTAGCTCAAGTAGAAAGCTGCCCAGAACCCTTCAACATCTGGGAATCATTTAAAAATCCCTACGCCAGCTAGAAGGAAGACTTTTGGCACTAGAAACAGTTCATTCTAAGAGACGACTCAAGTTTTAGGAATTTTACTCTTGACAATAAGTTAGGCTTAAAATAACCTCTGTGCTTTCTTCTTCTTCTTTTCTTTAATGTTTATTTGGCTGCACCAGGTCTTAGTTGAGGCATGCAAACTCTTAGTTGCAGCATGTGGGATCTACTTCCCTGCACTGGCAGTCTTAGCCACCGGACCACCACGAAAACCCCTGTGTTTTATTCTTAGATGAAGCATACATCCTACGTTTCTGTTAAACCTCAGTCTAATAATAAGCCATAAGTCATTTAATAAAGCAGCTGATTAATTTGATTAAAAGTGGATTACCCTCACTGTTGTCACATGAAGTAAAACACAGGGGTGATGACCAGGTCGTAAATGTCTCACTTTGGTTATAAATGCAGAGGCTCTATATTTTGTGGTCACCTGAAATCCTTGTCGCACATTTTTCATCATTTCCTTCGCTGTTGTTTTGGCTCACACCATTCTTGCTGTTCTCTGAACTCGCATAGCAGTTACGCTCAGTCCTTCAGCTCTTAATTATGAGCTGTGCTGCTTCTGCAGAATAGAATGCTAGCACCTGAAAGTGTCCTGCTAACCCACTCATCTAACTTCCTTATCTAACAGAAGAAGGCCCCCAAATCATGATGTTTACAATATCTGTATTATGCACCTAATGTAGAGCAGACTTGAAACTGGGCTTGAAACTTCTTCATGCCTAATCCAGGAATTTGCCATCTTTAAAATGTATTATTTGTTCGTCTTCCCAACCAGATGGGAGGTCCCTGGAAGAAAACTGCACGTAAGGCGGTACATAATGAATGCCTCGGTCTGATTCTCTTATGCCCTCGGGTACATTAGAACTGGAAACAACATCTGGTAAAGGCCACTTCAGTAAATTTTATCCTTGTCATAAAATCCTGTTGCAATAGACCGCTTTTTAAAAAATATTTAAAACATCTAGAAAGTGTGATTGCTTCTTGGAAGTTTTAACATGAGTCATTGCATAGACTCTAAAATCTATATCCAAATATAAAGTAGTAATTTGATAAAGAGAGATTATTTGGATGATCCTGCTTTCCTAAATTATCATGAGAAGCCTCTTCTCTGTTCACTTAAAATTTTATAGGGAAAATTATTTCTCCTAGACACCCACATTTCTGAAGGATTCAGGCATCTTTGAGTAAATGCTAATTACAGGATCAGGGCAGAAAAAGAACTCAAGGTGCACCTGGCTATCTTTAGTGCCCCAGAGTAAGGAAGTGCTAAAAACAAGTAAACCAACAAGCAAAGACTATGTGAGAGGAACACAGGATCCAAGTGAAAGAGTCCCCACTGGCTAAAGATGGAGTGATTTGAATAACAAAATAAAGTAAGATTGGATTATAACACAAAGCATAAAATAAATACCCATGAGTCCATGTTTATATTAGCAAATAATTGAGTGCATAAATGAATGGAGAAGGAATGCATCTGCCCAACAGAAGAATTACAAATATTTTATGTAATAGATACTCCGCCCCCAAGGAAGTGAAGCATAAACCTCCCTCCCTGAGTGTGAGTTATGCACAGTAACTTCCTTCCAAAGGGCACAGAGCAGGCAAAAGTAGAGTGAGTAACTTTATGGTGAGAAACCCCACAAGACCTCAGCCCAGTGATCAGGGTAACACCAACAGTGATGAGTCACAGTCATTTATGTGCTAAAATGATACCTCACCCCTTTGGTCTTCCTGCCAAAATGTGTAACCCTACGCTAATCATGAGAAAATATCAGAAACTCCCCAACAGAGGAACATTTTATGCAATCCCTGACCACTGCTCAAAGCTGACAGAGAAAGAAGTCACTCAGTCATGTCTGACTCTTTGCGACCCCATGGACTGCAGCCTACCGGGCTCCTCCATCCATGAGATTTTTCAGGCAAGAGTACTGGAGTGGGTCGCCATTTCCTGCTGCAGGGGATCTTCCCGACCCAGGGATCGAGCCCAGGTCTCCTGCACCGCAAGCAGACGCTTTACTGCCTGAGCCACCAGGGAAGCCTCTCAAGATCATCAAAAACAAGGAAAGTCAGAAACTCTCGTAGGTAAGAGGAGCTTAAGGACACATGACAGCTCAGTGTACTGTGTTATCATGAACAGGATCCAGGGACAGAATAATCACATAAGGTAAAAAATAAGAAAATCCACGTAAGTATGGTGCTTTCCTCACTAAGTTGTGTCTGTTTCTTGCAACCCCGTGGACTGGAGCCCACCAAACTCCTCTGTCCATGGGATTTTCCAGGCAGAAATACTGCAGCGGGTTGCCGTTCCTTCTCCAGGGAATCTTCCCAGCGTAGGGACTGAACCCGGGTATCCTGCATTGCAGGCAGATTCTAGTATGTACTTTCATACTAAGTAATGTATCAGTTCAACAAAGTTAACAAAGCTGCCGTGCAAATGTTGTATGTTAATCATTGGGGAACTGAGTGTAGGTTTATGGGAACACTCTATAGTGTGTTCATGATTTTTCTGTAAATCCAAGACATCTTCTAAAATAAAAAGTTGACTTAAATAAATTGGCAAAATATTGGGAAATGCATGCTACAAAATTAAATATTTGAATTGCTACTAAGCCACATGAAAAGATGCTCAGCCTCATTAGTCAGCAGGGATCTGCACATTAATCCCACAACGGAGTCATTACACCTGACTCACCAAGGCATGCTGGGTGATTGTTGCCAATGGAATGCCTTCAGATTGTTGGTCAGGATACAAACTTATAAAACCATTTAGGAAAACATTTCCAGGGTTTCTTAAAAATGTAAACATATACTTTCCCTTTGTCCCAGAAATTAAACTCCTAGATATTTACTCAAAAGAAATAAAAACATGTCAACACAAAAACATGCATTACGCATTCACAGCAGCTTTGTTATGAGATCCCAATTCTCTAAATTAGTAAGGAGTTTCTCATAACAAACTGGGTTCAGTAATGAAATGATGACTACACGTTATTCTAGTCATTTTGCTATATATATTGTCTCCAGAATATCAAGGTGTTATATAAAGACAAAGATGGTAACCCCCATGTTTCATGTTAGCCTTATTATCACTTATTCATATCTGTTCAAGGGTAACCAATCTGTCTTTAAACAATTTCCCCTTATTGATTTCCACTCCAATTCTAATTAGCCAGGCAGGCTCAAAGCCAGTGAGATGACTTTCTCCTCATCACCAAAAGATTCTTTTTCAATGAAGTTTTAAGCTCTAGGTAGTTCAAGTCAGACCTACTTCAAAGGAGGTTACCTGTGACTTTTCTTTTCTGTGGGACATTGGCTGACTCCCTAAATCAGGGAAGTCTTTGCACTAATGAAGAATGGTTAGGTGCATGGTTGTGTGTTCTTTGTTCGCCCCTGAATTAGATCAAGTGTTGCTTTTTGTTTCTTCAGTATTATACTCTGAAAAGTGAAAGTGAAAGTCGTTCAGTCATGTCCGACTTTTTGAGACCCCATGGACTACACAGTCCATGGAATTCTCCAGGCCAGTATACTGGTGTGGGTAGCCTTTCCCTTCTCCAGGAGATCTTCCCAACCCAGGGATCAAACCCAGGTCTCCAGCATTGAATGAAGCCAGATTCTTTACCAGCTGAGCCACAAGGGAAGCCCATTATACTCTGAACCAAAATGCAAAATTAATGTATTACATTTAGTTTTCTAATAATGATATAATATTTACAATTCTGGTTGTACTTATAAAGTAGCAGCCATTTCTATATAAAGTGAAAAATATATATAACTATGCTGATATTTTGGTTTTTATTAAATCAGAACATCTAAAGTAATGGTTAAATATTTAATAATTCAAGCCAAATTGTTGCCTTCAAGATATATTTCATAATGTTTGAGTAAAACAGAATTATTTCAAATCCACTAACTTTTTAATCACATATTCTGTTGAGTTTGTCTCATATGTTTTAAAAACACTCAGGTACCATATACTAAAATTAAATGGTGGGGCATCTCTATATATTTCTACCAATACTAATATTTTGCCTGTGATTTAAAAATCTGGTTATTGGCAATGAAGATAATCCATGAGACCTTGCTTCTTATAGAGAATTGTTTGAAAAGATATATTACTTTATCATTTAGGTATTATTTATTGCATATTTCCAAACTTTAAATTGTGTGGAGCCAAGAATTACTTTAAAAATATTCTCGAAGTTCAAATTCTCCACCTTCTCCTGCAAACAGCATGAGTAAATCACTCCTCAGCAGCAAAGAAAAAATAAAAGTCACAGGGACACAGTAAGGTTATTTGCTAGGACAGTTCTGGACTATGCCTAAGTTAAGACACAGTCACACATGTGTGTGTGCGTGTGACCCCATAGGGTCACACAGAATTGGACACAACTGAAGCGACTTAGCAAGCACATACAGACTGTAACCTGCCAGGCTCCTCTGTCCATGGGATTATCCTGGCAAGAATACTAGAGCAGGTCACCATTTCCTCCTCCAGGAGATCTTACCAACACAGGGATGGCACCAAAGTCTCTTGCATCTCCTGCATTGGCAGGAGGATTCTTCACCACTGCGCCACCTGGGAAGCCAGTCACACAAATGAGGATAATCTTAAAAGGAGCTGTGTTCTTACCAAGGTATTTTTCATAATTGGAAGGGAAGAGTTTTGCTTAGGAACAAATAATACAGTCTCTAAATATCAGTGTCAACGCAAGAGAAAAATGTATGAGTCCAGATTCATTAATTTGCACCTTCCTTTCCCTCCCAAATCAGGGACTAATGTCCATTTCCCTGCTTCTGAACAAACTCATTCATCTGGGATGTATTTTTTTTAAATACTTGTTGTTTATTTGGCTGCACTGGGTCTTAGTGGCAGCATGCAGGATCTTTAGTTGCATCATGCAAACTTGCAGCTGCGGCATGTGGGATCTAGTTCCCTGACCAGGGATCCCAGGCCGCCTGCGTTGGTGGTGGAGTCTTAGCCACTGGACCAGCAGGTGTTTCTGATGCCGCCCTGTGTTGTCAGCTTAATGAGTCACTCGGCCGTGCTAGTTTTAACCTCCAAATATCTATAGAAGACTAAGCACAGCTGACTAGACTGGAATCAGTCTCCTAGGTCATATTGTCACCTTCTTGTTCCTAGATCACCACCAGAGTCCCTGGAATCCCCACACTGGAGGCATGATTGTCTTCTTACCTCGAAATGCTGACCACCTGCTTAAAACCGCACTTACTGCTTAGCTGCCCAGAGATAAAGAACACTTTCTATCCAGGTCTCTACACACTTGCATGATTCGCCCATGATTTCATTTTTACTCTGTCTCTTCCTTTTCTGTGATCAGCAGACACACTGGGCTTCTCTTGTTTACATGCTCGTAAATCCTGCCGCATGGCCCCTGCACAAAGCTAATCCTCAGCCTGAAGTGTTCCTGTCACTCAAAGCACCTTTCACATGCCTACTTCTGTACAGATGACAGTTCTTCTGAGAAGTGTATCATGTTCCCTAGAGTAGACAAGAAACCCTGTTCACACACTTTCTTTACAGTATCAGTGTATTTTTTTTATTTTACTGTTTGGGTTTAATAACGTGCCAAACACATGGCATTTGGCTCAACATCTTATTCTGAACCCTAAATAGAGTTAAACAAATATTTTCTGATGAATAAACAAATACTGATAATTCCCCTTCTTTGTTTTGGGCAGTGATCTGGCTCCTGCAGAAATAACAGCAAATTCCTTGGGGACGAATTGTTAATAGATAATAAACACATGTCAGGAAGTGTGTAGAAGTACTATGTCATTAGTTCTACAGATAAGGAAAAAACCTATTAAGCCCTAGAAGGAGATGGAGTGACAGGAGGGTGAGCTGTCATTTTATATCCCCTGGCCAGAGACCATCTCTTGGAGAAGCTGGCTCTGGAGAAGGAGTCAGATGACCTGAGACATTCTGCTTTCTGGTCACATCGTGTAGGGTCTTGCAGGCATCTTGCTTTTGAACTTGGAATTTTATTCTGAGTGAGATGAAAAGTCATCAGAGAGTTATGAGCGGGGTATGATGTGGTCTGACTCAGTAAATAAAGTGATGTGTTCTGAATAAATGATAATGGCTGCCCTGGTTGTTCCATGGATTACAGACTCTACCCCGGAAAAGGCAGCAGCGTGTAGATTAGTGATCAGATTACTACAGTCTTTCCGAAGAGAAGGGTTTGGCTTCTGGTTGTTTGGAAGGTAGCGCTTTCAGGATCTGATGGAGGAAAGCATGGGATTGGGTGAAAGAGAAGGATATCCGGATGACCCCAAGATTTTAGTCTCAGCAACTGTAGGAGAACTGCCATCCCTGAGAAAGGGGAGCCAAGAGGGGGTGGTGCTGCTTTAGGGTAGATAGGTTTGGAGGGAGAATCAAGAACTAGTAATTATTTTAAATGCCATGTATCGATTCATTTGGCTGTGCAGAGTCTTAGTAGTGGCATGTGGGATCTGGTTCCCGTGTTGCAGAAGCCAGTGATGCAGAAACCAAGCCCCACGCCTGGAGAGCTGGAGACTCAGGTTCATTATGCCGCTGGGCCCAGAGAGGTTAGCACGCCAAGCTCTGAGCCCAAACACAGGGGTTACAGGGTTTTTATAGACAGACTGTAGTGGGCAACGCTAGCTGCTAATAGGCTGATTTAAACTGAGCAGTTTCGCACACGTGGGAATAGCAGTTAAGATGGGGAGGGGGATGCCTGACCTGGACAGGCATGATTAAGCAGGTTTGCATTGGCTGGGCCAGAGATGGCAATGGCACCCCACTCCAGTCCTCTTGTCTGGAAAATCCCATGGACGGAGGAGTCTGGTAGGCTGCAGTCCATGGGGTCACGAAGAGTCAGACACGACTGAGTGACTTCACTTTCACTTTTCACTTTCATGCATTGAGAAGGAAATGGCAACCCACTCCAGTGTTCTTGCCTGGAGAATCCCAGGGACGGGGGAGCCTGGTGGGCTGCCGTTTATGGAGTTGCACAGAGTCAGACACAACTGAAGCGACTTAGCAGCAGCAGCAGGGGCTGGGTGACTGTAAAGAGCGGGACAAGGTGAGTGAGACAAGCTCCAGTTCCTAGTATTGCAAGTCCCCTCTTTCCGAGACTACGTGACCTACGTGATCCAGACTTTGCAAGGAGCAAGCTGAGTTACAGAGGCAGAACGAGCAGGAGGTTATGTAACAGCTTAACTTTTCCTCTTCACTCTGACCAGAGATCAAACCTGGGCCCCTGCTTTTGGAACACGGGGTCTTAGCCACTGGACCACCAGGGAGGTCCCCAAAACTAATTTTTAGAAAACTCAGTTTTCTTCATGGGTGAAATTACTTCAACATAACAAATCACTTCTAGCCCTAGAAACTCATGAACCAGAAATCATGCTCAGGGGACTCTACATTGAAATATTGACATTGTGCTGTGAAGAAATTATAAAATATTTATATAGTGGTAATTAATTTTTAAGTCTTTTTTTTTAAGAGTTGGTTTTTAAGACCAGCACAGGGCCTGACACAAATTCCTCTAGATGGTTTAAACTTTGTGGTTTTAAGTGACTGTAGCAAACATAGTGTGTATTCACTTACTCTTTGACTGTGTTGATATATTATTATAACCAGCTGACGGTACCATCACATTGCACCTTGTTAATTATTGCAGAAATTCCATCGCAGTGCTGATAAACTATGAGGGACAAGATGAAGAGTTCAGATTGAAACACGGTTGAATTTGAAACACTTAAAGACATCCTAACAGATATTTCCTGTTATTATCCTGTTAATATGGGAATAATCAAGGGACTTTACCTGTTTCAGTCTGGGCTGTAAATGTTTTTTAAGTTGCCTAAAGATTTATAAGTATACATATGCCCTCATATGTCTTTGGGATATGAATTCACAATACTGTTGTAACTGGGAAAAACTCAGGCTGAGAAATACATTTAAAGTTGTCCACAGTTGATATCACACCTGCTTCCTTGCAGAAGCTTATAACATTGAGAAGAGAAGGCACTCCATCAACCTAAGAGTTTGATTTTCCCAGATAGATCCACCAAGGATGAGATCCTAACTCAGAATTACAAGATATACAAGGGAAGAAAGATTAGCGAGAGTTGTCACGAAAAGAAAAACATAATCAGAACCCAATAACTAGAGATTGTAGAATTTTTGGAAACAAAATATTTATAAAAGTTTAAATAATAGTAGATCAAAACATGAGAAAAGGAACAAAAATCTGAAAAATACCCTTATCATAGAGGTAAAGCAGAGTAGATCTGGACTTAACGATTATAGCTTTAACATATAAAGAGCTTAAACATTGTCACTTCTGTGCTTTCAATAAAAAAAAAATCTGGAAAAACAATAACTTGGGTACATGACAGAACTGAGCTGACAGGGTAAATGTCCATCCCAGAGTCTCAAGATACAGGCAAGGACAGAGCATCAGTGAGGTCAGGTTACTGGAGCAGAAGGCTGTGGAGCTATAAACTAGGCTCTGCTGGAGAAAGTAGGCAACATGCAAGAATGGACAGTGAGTAATGGAAACAGATTGAAGGTTAGAAAGAATCGAAGAGAAATGCTAGAAAATGAACATTCTGTAAGAGACATGAAGGGTGCCTTTGACGGGCTCATCAGTTCACTGGATGTAGCCAAAGAAAGAATCTATTAGCTTGAAGGTAGGTCAGTAGAAACTTCTAAACTAAAAATCAAAAGGAAGAAAAAGAATGAAAAAAATTCACAGGATATCTAAGAAATGCAGGAAAAGTTTAAAAAGGACATGTGATTAATCAAAATAGCACAAAAAGAAAAGAGAATGAAACAAATATTTAATGCAATAACAGCTAAGACATTTCCAAAACTAGACACCAAACCACAGTTCCAGGAAGTTCAGAGAATACTAAAATCTACACCTATGCAAATCACATTCAAACTGTGGAAAAACTAAGAAAAAAATAAAATCTTAAAAGAATCTGGGGCCAGAAAGATATCACCTTACCTTTGGAGGAAAGAGGATAAGAAATACAGTGGACTTTTTCCAAAAATCCATGCAAGCAAGAGGAAAGTAGAGTGAAATATTTGAAGAGTTGAAAGAAAGGAAAAATCAAAAACACCAACCTAGAATCCTTTATGCAGTAAAATTATTCTTCAGGAATGAAAGAGAAATAAAGATTTTTTTTTTTCAAACTAAAACAAAGAATGCATTGCTAACAAACCTCCCCTGCAAGAAATGTGAAAAAATTTTTCAGGAAGAAAAAACTTGGACCTACATAAAGAAAGACAAAGCATTGGAGAAAGGAGAAATGAAGGTAAAATCATATTCTTAATTGTTCTAATGATATGGATAAGTAAGATAAATGACAGCATTGTTATAGAGGATGGAAGGAAGGAATTGAGAATTATCTTTTATGAGGTGTCTGCACTAACTATGAGACAGTATAGTGTTACTTGAAAATGTTATTAATTGTAAATGTATATTGTAAACTCTAGGGTAACCACTAATTTTTCTTTTTCACAAGATAAAGCACATTTGGGGAGAAAATGAACTTCTTAGAAATGGAAAAGGCATATTGAAAAAACATCACTAAAATTAAAACTGAAATGGATGAATTGAAAAAAAAAAAAGATTTAGAAAGATGAAAACCAAAATATGGTTCAGTTCAGTTCAGTCACTCAGTCATGTCCGACTCTTTGCAACCCCATGGACTACAGAATGCCAGGCTTCCCTGTCCATAGACAACTCAAACTCATGTCCTTTGAGTTGGTGATGCCATCCGACCATCTCATCCTCTGTCATCTCCTCCTGCCTTCAATCTTTTCCAGCATCAGGGTCTTTTCCAATGAGTTGGTTTTTACATCAGATGGCCAAAGTATTGGAGTTTCAGCTTCAGTCCTTCCAGTGAATATTCAAGACTGATTTCCTTTAGGGTTGACTAGTTGGATCCCCTTGCAGTCCAAGGGACTCTCAAGAGTCTTCTCCAACACTACAGTTCAAAATCATCAAGTCTTTGGCACTCAGCTTTCTTTATAGTCCAACTCTAACATCCATACATGACTACTGGCAAAACCATAGCTTTGACTAGATGGACCTTTGTTGGCAAAGTAATGTCTCTGCTTTTTAATATGCTATCTATGTTGGACATAGCTTTTCTTCCAAGGGGCAAGCGTCTTTTAATTTCATGGCTGCAGTCACCATCTACAGTGATTTTGGAGCCCAAAAATTTTAGTCTCTCACTGTTTCCATTGTTTCCCCATCTATTTGCCATAAAGTGATGAGACTGGATACCATGATCTTAGTTTTCTGGATGTTGAGTTTTAAGCCAACTTTTTCGCTCTCCTCTTTCACTTCTACCAAGAGGCTCTTTAGTTCTTCTTCACTTTCTGCCGTAAGGATGGATGGTATCATCTGCATATCTGAAGTTATGGAAAATTCTCTCAGAAATCTTGATTCCAGCTTGTGTTTCATCCAGCCCAGCATTTCATGTGATGCACTCTGCATATAAGTTAAACAAACAGGGTGACAATATACAACCTTGATGTATTCCTTTCCCAACTTGGAACCAGTCTGTTGTTCCATGTCCAGTTCTAACTGTTGCTTCTTGACCTGCATACAGATTTCTCAGGAGGCAGGTCAAGTGACCTGGTATTCCCATCTCTTGAAGAATTTTCCACAGTTTGTTGTGATCCACACAAAGACTTTGGCATAGTCAATAAAGCAAAAGTAGATGTTTTTCTCGAACTCTCTTGCTTTTTTGATGATCCAACAGATGTTGGCAATTTGATCTCTGGTTCTTCTGCCTTTTCTAAATCCAGCTTGAACATCTGGAAGTTCATAGTTCATGTACTGTTGAAGCCTGGCTTGGAGAATTTTGAGCATGACTTTGCTAGCGTGTGAGATGAGTGCAGTTGTGTGGTAGTTTGAGCATTCTTTGGCATTGCCTTTCTCTGGAATGAACACTGACCTTTTCCAGTCCTGTGGCCACTGCTGAGTTTTCCAGATTTGCTGACATATTGAGTGCGGCACTTTCACAGCATCGTCTTTCAGGATTTGAAATCGCTCAGCTGGAATTACAAACTCTGAAGACAGGCACCTAGAGCCTGCACCCTGCAACAAGAGCAGCCACCGCAGTGAGCAGCTGGAAGGCAGCCCTGCTCTCCGCAATTAGAGAGAGCCCCCGTGCAGCAGTGAAGACCCAGCTCAGCCGCGGATAAATAAATAATAAATACAGAGTGTGTACATGTCGAAATATGAATAAACGGAAGAAGTTTCACAGCTCTGAATCTCACAAACACTTCTATAAAGTGAGCAAGGAGGACCATCCCTTTATAAAAAAATTTTTTAAGAGATTATGCAGGTGTGATATAGTGATTCAGAGAGCTGGAAAGCATGCAAGCTGTCAGACAGGATGGAGGCGGTGGTCCAGTCCAGGCTTTATGTCTGAGGAGCACTGCACAACCTGTGGTTTAGGTTGTGATGATGTTTAAGAACAAGGATGGGATGGTACAAGCCATTCCTGGGGCCCTTTGGGAATTAAAGCAATGCAAACAGGTGAGGCCAGGTGAGCTGAGCAGATCTGAGGAGGCTCTAACAGAACCCGGCACACTCGATGGTGTTTCAGTTTGGACAGACCTGGGATAAAACCACTCAACTGAAAATTGCATTGTTAAACTTCTCATAGTAACTGTCAATCATATATTTGGTAAAAGTAGTGAAATGTAAATTATTTGTGAAAAGTATATAAGCACATGTTATCGTAAGACTTGGGAAAAGAATTAACATCTGCTTTATGACTCCGTATGTATTCAATTGTATTATGCCTGAAGTATTTCAGTCCTCCCATTTCATGACCAGAGACACAGGATTTTTTAAATGAAGCATTTCTCATATAGGTGAATGCATAACACAGGATTTTGTAACTGAATGTAACTACGTAAGTGATCAGGAAGAGCAGACCAGAGAAACATGGACATATCAGTAGGGATGTTGGTTTTTTTAAACACTAGATTAAAACTTTACCACCAGAATTAGATGTTTCAAAGTACTTTCCAAGAACTTGAGTTGGACAGTGTTACTGCATCTAATACAATGAAACAGAGAAATGAAGTACTATGTGAACATTTAAATTTTTTTTTAGCCAGACAGTCTGTTCTGCTCTGTTCTCCTGTGGGAGAAAAGACTTAAGGTCATTCTGTGCATCAGCTGAATTCTCTGGACCTTTGCCATGACATGCTTCTGGAGGAATTTGTTTGCTGGTTCATCTGTTTTTTATTTATGTTCATCATTGTTTACTTATAATTAGATCTGAATAATTGTTCACTTCTAATCCTATCTGAATACTTTGAAAAAAATGTATATTCCCTTAAGTGATGCTAGAAACTTAAAATTATAACCTGGGGCAAACTTTTAATTTAGCTGGTAAAATATTTCTATCTTTGGTGTATTATATGACAGGAGAAAAGTTGGCATTACCTTTGTGTTTGATTATTAAAATGCATGTTCAATTATAAATGAAACATTAGGTAAGAATGCTAATTTTAAAAAATCATATATATTTGCAAAGATATTCCTTTAAAAGAGCTGGAATGATTATTTTAATGTAGTTTTTGTCATCTGACAATCTCCTGGGAGATATTAATAGAGAAAGATAGATTCAGGCCCATGGTTGACTGTAAAGTAAGTAGACATTGATTTTTTTTTTTTTTAATCTTGGTGTGTATAATTTTTTTTTCAGTGGCTTTGGAAAAGCTAGTACAAGAAATGAACCAATAAATGAAAACAGGTATTGTCAACAGATCAAGGTAAATACTTTAGGTAAATCAGTGGGTAAAATGATATTAAGGGTCATGTGCTATATATCCCTAAAAACACAGATAATCATTATTGATCACAAATTCATGTTGCATAAATAAATATGAAGCATAATTAAAACCTAAAGATTTTGTATGTGGAACCAAACTAGTCAAGCCAACTAATAACTTTTTTTGAAATTGTCTAACACTCACGAGCAGTTGCACAAGCAGCTATACAGAGTTCTGAAAAACAGGCCTGAGTCTGGAGAAACTGTGCTCTGACCCAAACATTTTTAGAGAAAGGGAGTGTCTCCTGTTTCACTCTGCCCCCTGTCATCCTACCCACAAATTTAAACAGACACTAGTAATTGTGAGGAGGAGTGGTTAAAATGTGGCAGTCGGTGAAGCCCTGAGCGGGTCACAAACTTGGTTGGCTTTTTTAACCCTTTCTGTCAACTTTTCAACCCTTAAGAACAATTTGTAAATCCTCCAAATGGCATGGTAAGATAGAACTAATAGCCCTGTCGTGAATTGGAAATCAATAAAATATTAAAAATGCAAATACATTCTTGTTAATATGATATAATTGTGAGGAACTTTTAGGCATTCAATTACCATTTAACACAAAAGCCTGTAAGGATTTAATTAGGAATCCTTCACCTAATTGAGGTCAAGATTGTTAGCAGTGGATATCTAATTAGCTTGCTTGGGCAGCTGTCTTTTTGAAAACTCCCTGGGAAAAATCCTTCTTTAAAAGATAAGCACCCCCACCCCCAACTCCACACACACAAAGTGTGTGTTAAAGCTACTGAAATCCTATACCTGAGTAAATAGTATCATAGTACCTTCAGCTTCCTGGTTTTGACTGCATGTTATATGGTCACTGGGGAGAGCTGGATGAAGGGTACCCAGGAATTCTGTGTGACTACTTCTGCAGCTTTTTGTGTTACACAACTTCAAAATAAAGAGTTACTTAAAATGCATCCCTTTCTCTCAGAAATAGAAGAGTATTTGAATCATCTACTTTCTCATTTTGTGGTTATGTGATGATTTTAGACAATCATTGATTTCATGAAATAAGGCCAAATTAATATAGCTCTTGATATACTTCAAGTAAATACCAGTTTGGCTGATCCATTATTAATTAAGAGGACCTCACATCAAAGTAACCCACCTACAAATTGTTGGAGAAAATTTTCCTGGCAGTTCACATTCCTAATTTGCTCTCAGCCAGATTATACAATTTCAACACCCAGGTATAAAACCTCAGCTAGCAATAAAATCCAAAATAAAGCCATCAAATTAATTTCCTTTGCCTAACAGAATAAATAGCCCATTTTATGTTCTTTAAGATTAAGGCTTTCATAATTATTTTAATGGAAAATACATAAAAAGACACAGTATTTTATAATGGGCTAATAAGAACCAAGGGAGATTTATGGTTGTAGAATCTAGAGCCTCCAAGAGCAGCAATGACCAAATTTTGTTCCCTGATCATCAGTGCTTCAACGTGGTTCAGGAAAAAGAGAAGGCGATGGCCATACAGTTGTGTAGTTATTCATATATAATGTGTATTCCCATGTTGAAAGATCCGAGAAGTAATTTTGTTTATACTCAGTGTATACTGAGCAAAATTTGGCCTTGGAATCCTCTCCCCAATTTCCAGTTAACTTTTAAAATCAGCATTCTACAGAACTCATGTTGGGAATGCCTAGTTATAGAGTCAAAGTTTGCTTCCTAATGAAGTCTAGAGTCAGCAACCCCAATTAGAAATGTGTATCACACAGAGCTTGGGATGGTCATTTAAAAACTAGGAATTAGTTATTCACTTCAGTGACTCTAAAGGTTTTACAATTTTTGTTAGAGCTACCTGACTCCCCATATTTATTTTTAATTTGCAGTTTTAAAATTGCATCTTAAAAAAAAAAAAACAACAGATGAAACATTTATTTTTATCTTGTTTATGTCATGAAAGTCAAGGTCTGTGTGACTGGAAGCCTTCTTTAGTGTCCAGCAGGACTTGGTCCACTTGCCTTAGTGCTCAGGACTCCCCAGCTATACTGGGTGCCAATGAAGATGCCAAGTTCTCCCCTACCCTCTGGACCTCATCACAGCTGTTTCCTCCACCCAGCGTCATTCCCCTCGAATCGACAGTGCTGCCTTTTTTATATTCTCATCTGTTGACCTGAAACAAATAGACTGTCAGCTATTTCTCCAGCAAAGTTGGGTTTATTCTGGATTGGGAGAGAATTGCAGTTCGGGGCGGTGGGCTGCCCCTATGGTGAGGCACGTTAAGAGGCCCTTCTGGGAAGAGAGACTTTTATAACGGGGAGTGGGAAGCTGGGAACAGGGAGTCCTTAGCTTCTCACTGGCTGTGTCCTTGCCAGCAGAGGAGACTTGTCTTCTCCCTGTTGGGCTCTGCTATCTTCTCAGGGCATGAAAGCCCCCTGCCCCATTCTGGTCCCCCAAGTCTGTTTAATTGAGGCTTCTGTTTATTTTTTGCACACCCATTCATTTATCATTTCAGTGTCACTTCAGATGACGTTTGAGGATATAAGGCACTGTGATCATAGGACTCTAAGTAGGGAAGTTCGCTGACAGCCAGTGTCATTCACATAGGAGAGGAAGCTCTGTCTGAAATCGTTCGAGTCTGGACATTGTAATTAGTGCCCAAAGAAAATCTGTGCTTTTCACAGCTACAGTGGGGATCGTTTGTTTGACTCACCCCCAGAGGATGAGTCATTGTGAAGTGAGTCACTGTGAAGGTGGGTTTTGTCCGTAGGTTCTTAGGGACCCCTCCACGGTCCTGTAACGGAGATGTAGGGCTCAGACTGGGAGAGCTTCAGCAGAACAGTGCCTAGCTGCGGCATTGGGGTATTCACATCTAAATTGTTAGTTGTGCGAACTGTTGTGTTAGACTTGTAAGACCTTCAGTAGTGTTTGTATATTTAACTCACTTCACATTCTAACTACCAGCTGATGCCTGAATGTGTTGCAAGCTCTCTTCATGGGTATTTGACGTATCCTGTGTCTATAGCTCTTCTATTTGCCTTTTCTCATTAAGACTTCGGTCAACTCCACTCCTTTCATTCATGTCAGGCCACAGAGTTGGAAAAGATGGTGTAAGAGGAGGAGAATGTTAAGATTTTGCTTTAAGAAATGAAGTATCCTTGTGAGTGAATGACGTTCATTCTTCAAACACTCATTTCTGGCTATCACCATTCCATAGCTAGTGAGGAACTTTCTGTTGCAAATCTGAATTAGCTTTGCAGTGCTTTGGTGGAGAAGTGTATTCCCTTGATAAATCAAGAGGTTTATCAACCAGTCCCAGCGCTTGGCCTCTTCACCTGTTTTTCCAAACTCTCAATCAGCAGCTACTGCATGGCTCATATATTTTTAGATATAAAGATAAAAAAGAGCAGTGCTCAGCATTACGTGATAGTTTAAAATAACATTTACCCATTGACCTTGACATTTTTATGAATGTGTTCAAAATTAGGTCCTCCTTCTTTTCAGCTTCATTTTCAACTTGATTCTGCACAAATGTTGATAGAAAACTAAGATGTGAGTGAAAATATAGAATATACAGAAAAATACAGAATTAGCGTACAGAAATATACCTATTAAGATGTAAATATATATACACATATATATGTACATGGCTTGAAAATCCATACAAACACAGCCCTTAAAATTGCCTGAATGAATTACTGAAAGGCTTATTCACAGTAATAAAAATAGCAGTTTTATAAAATGCCAAAGTTACAGTAATAAAAGAGGCAAATGCTTCCCACACATCAGAGACTGTCCCTCACAAGTCAGCAATTACGCTCAACAATTATGTGGTAAACACTTGCATTAGGGATTTTTTTGACTGAGTTCCTCCCAATAAAGATGGTAGGTCTGTTATGTAGAATATGAACAGTGAACTAAAATCAGAAAAAGGGAAGCAAACAACATTCTTGAGCCACAGAATAAAATCATTTAGTTTCAAATTAAAGTCATTCTGATGAATATTGACCTAAAACCTTCAACATAATTGATGTTACAAATCTAAGTGCAGCTCTTTAGTTTTCTGAAGATGCAACATGTGTTCTAAAATCCTTTTTACAGAATTCCAGTAAGAGGTAAAATAAATCATCTGTCTCAAATTGGTATTTTAGCAAACATTTATTTCTCTGTTAGGAAATATGCCAGATACCTTTTGAACCAGATGAATTGGTAGTTTTTCCACTGAATTTGTATACCTTGTTGAAACTGTTTCTAATATGTGTTTGCAAATGGTCTCCTTCATGAGAAAAGCGAAATGGAAGCATAAAGTATTTTGTCATTAACATACCTCAAAGGTCAAAATATAACCAAATATAAAATAATTTCCAGAGAGAGTAGATTAACAGTTGTATTTGAATGCAATAATTGTTGGCCTGGTTTTCACCTTGCCCTAACAATCAATTATGAGTGAATGTGTGGTCTATGTGTTTATTCTTTTATCGAATCATTTGTCATCTTTTTTAATGAGTGAAAGTATTATCATTTAGCCATGTAACAGTTTCAAACCCTACCTCCATTTTTTTTAAAGAAATTCTCATCACTATATGCCACTATCCCAATTGCATTTTAGAGAGATGATGGAGAGAGGGTGTTTAGCAAATCTTAACAGTCTCTGCATCTCTTAATTAAAGATGTGGGTAAGTGGGTTGTTGTGTTGTGTGCTCAGCTGTGTCTGACTCTCTGTGACCCCATGGACTGTAGCCTGCCAGGCTCCTCTACCTGGGATTTCCTAGGCAAGAAGACTGGAGTGGGTGGCCATTTCCTCCTCCGGGGGATCTTCCTCCTCCAGGGACTGAACCTTTGTCTCCTGCCCTGGCAGACGGGTTCTTTACTGGACTGAAAGGACAGCAGTTCTCCAGGACCGGTGGGAAGGGGAACAGCCCGTCTCTGGACAGCTGGGGAAGGCAGTTTTTGTTGCCAGACCTTTCAAATGTCTCTTTATTGCCGTCCCTGAGATGTGTCTCCTGAAAGTGGTGACAAGTGTAAAGGCTGGAGAGATACTGCTCCTCTCAGATTTGGGCAGAGGGTCCTGTCCCGCACAGGGAGGCCGCGGTGGGGGCGCTGCTTTGGGCGTATCCACACCCCTTCGCATCACAGTTCGGCTGCTGTCTTTGGGAAGCACATCATGGCAGCCTTTCAGCTACTGCAAATAGTTTAAAATTTTCAGGGCTGTTAGGAAGTGAGGAGAAGCACAGAAGGATAAAGGAATCAAGAGAAACCACCCAGATGGCTGAAGTCTGAGGAACTCGATGGGGGTGAAACAGGGGCGATCCCTAGTAGAAGTCATCATTGACCTAAAACAAACAGACCACCAGAGGTTTCTCCAACACAGGTGGGTTCATCCAGTGGCGAGGGAAGGAAATGCTTTAATAGAAGGGAATAGGAAGTCGGGGTCTAGGAGAGGTAACCGGTCTGTGGCTTTTCCTTGGTTGAGTCCTCCCCCGGGAAGGAAGATTCGGAATTCTTCCTGTCGGGCTCTGCTGTCTTCACAGGGCATGAGAACTTCTTCTCTGGTCTCCTAACTCTGAGATTTGTGTTTCTTAATTGTTTAGATCACTCAAGAATAAGATTGTGGGTGAGTGCTATTTGACTTGAAGCTGTGTTTTTGTTCCTAGATGTGTTACACAGAAGCAGCCAATTCTGACTCCATGTTAGGACTGTTTCTTTGACTTGCCTTTCGTTGCTTCTGTTGTTATGATCACACAAAATGGCCTGCCTCAGAGAATCCTGCCCCTCTGCCTGTTAAACTGAAGTGCCTTTGTTCAGAACCCTGTCCACCTGCAGATGGCAGAAGGAGGGAATTAACACATCCCCTGCCTGAAGCTTGCTATTCTAGAAGATGTTTGCAAGACCAATGGCCTTTTTACTCTCTTCCTCACCTTTCCATCCCTGACCTAGAAAAGAACCTGGCATCCAGACCCCCAAAAGATGGGTATTCTGAGGCGCTAGCCTGGCATCTTCCCAGTCAGTGATCCGTGCCCCGCCCCCAATAAAGTCTCTTCTTTGCCTCAACTCCTCATCTCTCAGATTCATTGGCCTGTCCTGCAGCGAGCAGAGCGAACTTGGACTTGGTAACATGTGTATCCTGTACTCTGTTCCTCCCAAATCCTAATTCTTCAGTTAACACTGCCAAATAACCACCTGCCATATGTGAAGTCCTGTGGTATTTTAGTGATTGTGTAGACATAGAGAAAGTTATTTTCCAGTTGATGCCGTGTGGAATGGAAACCATTATTCCCAGGACAGAGAGATGACTTAAATCTGTAAAGCCTGATCAGAGAGCCAGAGGGTGAGGAAGACAGTGAGGAGGTAGCATGCACATTTGGGGAGTCATTTTATTTTTTTACTTTTTATTTTTCATATATTTATATTAGTTGGAGGCTAATTACTTTACAATATTGTAGTGGTTTTTGCCATACATTGACAAGAATCAGCCATGGATTTACATGTGTTCCCCATCCTGAACCCCCCTCCCACCTCCCTCCCCATCCCATCGCTCTGGGTCTTCCCAGTGCACCAGCCCCGAGCACTTGTCTCATGCATCCAACCTGGACTGATGATCTGTTTCACACTTGATAATATACATATTTTGATGCTGTTCTCTCAAAACATCCCACCCTTGCCTTCTCCCACAGAATCCAAAAGTCTGTTCTATACATCTGTGTCTCTTTTTCTGTCTTGCATATAGGGTTATCGTTACCATCTTTCTAAATTCCATATATATGTGTTAGTATACTATATTGGTGTTTTTCTTTCTGGCTTACTTCACTCTGTATAATGGGCTCCAGTTTCATCCACCTCATTAGAACTGATTCAAATGAATTCTTTTTAATGGCTGAGTAATACTCTATTGTGTATATATACCACAGCTTCCTTATCCATTCATCTGCTGATGGGCATCTAGGTTGCTTCCATGTCCTGGCTATTATAAACAGTGCTGTGATGAACACTGGGGTGCACGTGTCTCTTTCAGATCTGGTTTCCTCAGTGTGTATGCCCGGGAGTGGGATTGCTGGGTCATATGGCAGTTCTATTTCCAGTTTTTTAAGGAATCTCCACACTGTTCTCCATAGTGGCTGTGCTAGTTTGCATTCCCACCAAAAGTGTAAGAGGGTTCCCTTTTCTCCACACCCTCTCCAGCATTTATTGCTTGTAGACTTTTGGATAGCAGCCATTCTGACTGGCGTGAAATGGTACCTCATTGTGGTTTTGATTTGCATTTCTCTGATAATGAGTGATATCGAGCATCTTTTCATGTGTTTGTTAGCCATCTGTATCTCTTCTTTGGAGAAATGTCTGTTTAGTTCTTTGGCCCATTTTTTGATTGGGTCGTTTATTTTTTTGGAGTTGAGCTGCAAGAGTTGCTTGTATATTTTTGAGATTAATTCTTTGTCTGTTGCTTCGTTTGCTATTATTTTCTCCCATTCTGAAGGCTGTCTTTTCACCTTGCTTATAATTTCCTTTGTTGTGCAAAAGCTTTTAGGCTTAATTAGGTCCCATTTGTTTATTTTTGCTTTTATTTCCAATATTCTGGGAGGTGGGTCATAGAGGATCTTGCTATGATTTATGTCAGAGAGTGTTTTGCCTATGTTCTCCTCCTCTCTGGTTTTATAGTTTCTGGTCTTACATTTAGATCTTTAATCCATTTTGGGTTTATTTTTGTGTATGATGTTAGAAAGTGTTCTAGTTTCATTCTTTTACAAGTGGTTGACCAGTTTTCCCAGTACCACTTGTTAAAGAGGTTGTCTTTTCTCCATTGTATATTCTTGCCTGCTTTGTCAGAGATAAGGTGTCCATAGGTTCGTGGATTTATCTCTGGGCTTGCTTTCTATTTTGTTCCATTGATCTATATTTCTGTCTTTGCGCCAGTACCATACTGTCTTGATGACTGTGGCTTTGTAGTAGATCCTGAAGTCAGGCAGGTTGATTCCTCCAGTTCCGTTCTTCTTTCTCAAGATTGGGGAGTCATTTTAGAAATCCCTGAAGGTTGGTTTACATGATAAAAGCAGAGCTATCAAAATGGAGATGAGGGTCTCTGTGGTTGCTGGCAGCCCAGGTCAGCAGACAGGAATTGACTGGAAGCCTTTTCTAGGGGCCTGGCCACCCAGAAGGTGTGGCTGACTCAGGCACTGGTGAGGAAGTCAGTGGAGTCTGTTGACGGCTGTGGAGTGTGCAGTGAGTGGCGGGCCGGGCCCTCTGGCCCGGGGGTCTCCAGTGCCCCTTCCTTCGTCAGAGCAGCCCATGCTGTCTCAGGGTGTAAAGGCTGAGGCTCAACAGCAAGTGTCAGGCAGGCGGGGGTCAGAGAACATTCCAAGGGCTCCTGGACCCAAGGAGCAGTGAAGCCCCTGTCCTGCCATTCTGCTCCTAGGGTTGTGCCCCGGCGGCTGGACCTGCTCCCGGTAAGGTGTGTCAGTTCTGCTGTTTTCTGCTCTGCCCCAGGCGTGCAAGGGCTGTTGCGTCACATGTAACCTGGCTCAGGGACTCAGGGCGTCATGCCCGGGAGCCTCAGATGTTCTGCAGGCCGCAGGCAGCATCAGTGCCCCGTGTGGAGGAGCCGTCCCCCACCACCCCGCACCCACGCCTGCATCCTGGGTGGGCCTCCACGTTGGGCTCCAGGCTGCAGCCGCAAAACAGCAGTGAGCCCTCCTTCAAGTGTGTAGACAGTTAAAATGTGGGACACTTTGAGTGACACTGCTGCGGTTTTCAGAAGAATTCAACTTATTGACGTAAATATAATGCTCTTCAGAGTATCTGGGCTCTAGCCAACTGGCTTCGTGGAAATAGCCGTCTTGTTGCTATTTAATGTGCAGCATAAAGTCTCCTGGCCACAGTTGGCTGAAACACTTAATAAGAATAATGGTACTGTAATTATTCCTACTGGGAATCGTGGCTTCCACCTAAAAATACAGTTTTACTTTGCAGTGTCTTTTTTTTTTTTGCAGTGTCTTCTTAATTGCAAGAACTCTTGGCAGCTCCTAGATGTCTCTAGGCTATGGACAGCCTCCTGTGTCTGCTACTCACCTGACCCCTGGGCACTTTCTTTCCCTCCCCTTTAGGAAGTTTTTCTTGTGGCCAAGGGAACACACACTTTGGGTTTCACTCTTATTCAGTAATGCATGTCCCTAAAACCAAGATCATGGCATCTGCTCCCATCACCTCATGGGAAATAGATGGGGAGACAGTGAAAACAGTGTCAGATTTTATTTTTTTGGCTCCAAAATCACTGCAGATGGTGACTGCAGCCATGAAATTAAAAGATGCTTACTCCTTGGAAGGAAAGTTATGACCAACCTAGATAGCATATTAAAAAGCAGAGACATTACTTTGCCAACAACAGTCTGTCTGGTCAAGGTTATGGTTTTTCCAATGGTCATGTATGGATGTAAGAGTTGGACTGTGAAGAAACTGAGTGCCGAAAAATTGATGCTTTTGAACTATGGTGTTGGAGAAGACTCTTGAGAGTCCCTTGGACTGCAAGGAGATCCAACCAGTCCATCCTGAAGGAGATCAGTCCTGGGTGTTCATTGGAAGGACTGATGCTGAAGCTGAAATTCCAATACTTTGGCCACCTCATGCGAAGAGTTGACTCATTGGAAAAGACCCCGATGCTGGGAGGGATTGGGGGCAGGAGGAGAAGGGGACGACAGAGGATGCTAGATGGCATCACAGACTGGATGGGCATGAGTTTGAGTAAACTCCGGGAGTTTATGATGGACAGGCACGCCTGGCGTGCTGCGATTCATGGGATCGCAAAGAGTCGGACACAACTGAGCAACTGAACTAAACTGAACTGATGTGAAGTGTTTAAGTATCACTCTTTCTAAAAGTTGAAAAATAAATGGACAAGTGGATAAAGTGTATTCTAATCTGAATAAGAGAACTGCAAATGTTATTTGGATAAACTTTCAAATAAATTCAAACCTGGACAGAAACCTTTAGTAGCCTATTCATGGTAAGGCATCCCGTGACACTCAGATCCAGTTATCTGCAGATTAATAAGTTCAGAGCTGATGAATGGACAAGGTGTCAGAGAGTTCTTCACTTTCTGTTTTCAAGTCATTCATCTTCACTGTATACTTTTTAAAAATAAACTTTTGTTTTAGAAACAATTTAAATCTACAGGAACATTATGAAGTTAATACACAGGAGCCTCCATATAGCTTATATTTTCCCCCCTGTTGTTAACATCTTATGGTTGCAGGTTAATTGTATGCAGATTGCATACAATTAAAGAACTGACAGTGATGTGTCTTTATTAACTAAAGTCCATATTTCACTCAGCTCCCCTTAGGATTATCTTACTGTGCATTTTATGTTCTAGGGTCTCATCCTGATACTGTAATCAGTTAACAGTTGTGTCTCCTCAGACTGCTCTTGACTGGGACAGTTCCTTAGACTTGCCTTGGTTTGGGTGATATTTTTAGTGTTTAGGGATACCGTCAAGTATTTTGTAAAATGTCCCTCAATTGGGATTTGTCTGATGTTATGATTAGACGGGGTTATGTGTTTTGGATAAGATCAGAGAGGTGAGATGCCAATTATACCACATCATATCAAGATATGACTTAATTTGTTGGTAGTGATGTTGGTCACCTGGCTAAGAATGTGTTTGACAAGCTCTATAACTCACTCAAAGTTACTCTTCTTTAGATAGAGGTCAGTATGCTGAGACCATTCTCTTACAAAGAAGCAGGGGTCCTTGGAGAAATAACAGTCTAGCAGTGGGGAAGAGAAAATACAAGATAAGCCTGGAGGATATTGTGTTATGAGAAAGCAGGGAAGGGTTCAGAAAACAGAAGGATGGAGTTATGTTGCGGCAATGCAGGAGGCAGCCAGAAAGACTTCTCCATGCCCAAAACTGAGGTCATTCCAGCAAAAAAATAAATAGCATCATGTTGGATTATGACCCAGGATATAAAATAAATATGTATTTGTCATACTAATGTACATAAATAATTGAATAAATGAGTATAAGGAAGTTTCTTGTTACTGAGGGCTTCCCAGGGCGCTGGTGGTAAAGAACCTGCCCACCAGTGCAGCAGACAAGAGACGTGGGTTCAATCCCTGGGTCAGGAAGATCCCCTAGAGGAAGTCATGGCGACCGACTCCAGTATTCTTGCCTGGAGAATCCCATGGACAGAGGAGCCTGGTGGGCTGCAGCCCATGGGGTTGCAAAGAGTCAGACACGACTGAAGTGACTGAGCACACATGCTTATTACTGAAATACTGAAGTAATATATGTAGATAATCCCCTTTTGAGAATGTGGACCTGTCCTCTTCACTTCCAGATCCACTGAATGTAGGTTGAACTTAGTGATTTGCTTCCAAAGAACAGAATAGGGCAAAGTAAAAAAAAAAAAAATTTAGAGTTGGAGAAACCTGGCAAACTACCTTAACCAAGGGATGAAAGCCAACATCATTAATAGTCACACTGACATCATGTACCCCTGCTATGAAGAAATAAGAGCACTTCACCTGTGTAGTGGTTTTGCCAAGACCCTTGACCCCAGTGTAATCGTGGCCAAGCATCGCACTGCCCTGAGGATATTCTGCAGGATGCCTGGAAGGTCATAAAACGACAGAGAAAGACCAAGAAACTGTCACAGATCAGAGGAAACTGGGGAGGCCTGACAGCCCAATCTAATGTGATATCCTACACTGAATCCTGAAACAGAAAATGGGCATTAAAGGAAAAACTGGTAGAATCTGAATGAAGTCAGAACTTGAGTTAATGTTCCAATGTCAGTTTCTTAGTTTGGACAAATGTACCGCAGTCATGTAAGATATTAATGATAATGAGGATGCTGAGTGGTGTGTGAGAACTGTCTCCACTCTCTTTGCAACTTCCTGGTGATCTAATAGTATTTCAATACAAGTTGTTTTTTTTTTTTAAAGAAACTAGTGTTCCTAAGTTTAAAATAAATTATCTCTGAAGGAGGATGTACATTCAGTACACAAGAAACAAATGTGAATTGGGTGGAATGACTCCTTGTATTTCTGTTAACATACAGTGTAATTTACAGGTAGCAGAAATATTTCTGACCTTCAAATCTAAAGAATCCATAAAAGGATTCAAGATTCCATTATCTTTACATGAACCAGGTTATCAAGCAGAATTTCTTTTATTTAGAACAGATGGTACTTCATATTTCTTCCCTGAAAATTCTGAATTTTGCAAGCAGAGCCATTCTTCAATTTAATTGGAGGAAAAAAGGTTTAAAATGTATTAAGCTCATGAAATGTTGGTGGTTTCCCCCCATTTGCACTGCATGGAATATGAAATGAGATGTTTTTACCATGGTAGGTGGCTTACTCTGAAGACATTAGGATAGGAAATAACCACAGTTCAAGAAGCTACAGAATATGTTGCCATTTTAGAATCACTCAGAGTACAGCCATTGTAAGATTCACTTAATGCCCAATCTCCTACTTTATCCTGAGACACATAATACAACATGTTAATACCCACCAGATACTGTTTAGATACATATTTTATGTCAGTGTAGATGCAGAGAAACCACAAGACAGTATAAGGAACAATATAAAAGTATGACTTCTATTACAAGGAAAATGACAATTTCTTTATATTTTTAGATTCTGATAAGTAGTATGTAGTTCTGATAAACTAGAAGACAGTATGTGTAATTTTGAGCTTACTAATATTACCAGTATTTAGTAGAATCTGGGATGAAATTAGATGATCACATGAGTTTCTTAAATATAAAATTATTTATTTAGAATAACAAAGTTATTTATATAATAATTGTAATGTTCTATTTAAAATAATAAAGTTATAAGAATTATAATATTCTATTTATAAAATAAGAATTTATGGTTTATAGTTTCATTTTTTCCTTATATCCATGTTATAGTATTTGGCATAAATTTCATCTCATTAACAGAAACCTAAAATTGAAAAGTAGAACAGCTGGAGTGTTGAATCAAGAGCCCTCCATAGCAAAAATCAAAGTTTTGTACTTAATTACTTAATCTCATCTACTAATTATTATGGGAACCAGTACTTGATTTAGAATATATGAATTATATTTTATTTTACCTTATATGCCATTCATGGCAAGGAACATACAGAGGAAAATGTAATATATATATTCACTTTTTCCTTCTTTAAAAATTAAACTCCTTTAGTTCAAATAAGAATGGAGAAGAAAACAGTTCAGGATGAGTTTGGAAATCAAGAAAACAGCATTACTCTGCCCTCTTGCATATAATCCATTCTTCTACTAAAGGATAGATTTGACATTCTTCCAACTACCACTAAAAGTGTCAGAAAACTCTTGAAAATAGCATTTAAAAAAATCAATAGTGCCCCTTCACATCTTTTAACTTGGTCAATTTTGATTGCCTAGTTCCCTGAAACACTTTGAAATTCACTTGTGAATAGATGACCTAAGCCAGTCATTATAAAAGCTATTAAAGAGAGGCACCAAATTTAGAGAGCAAGATATTGTAGAAACATATCAAAATGTGTCCTGAGGTACTGTTTATAAGGAATACCATGGTTTCTTAAGTGTATCCATCTCCTGGGTCCAAACCAATCATTATAATTGATTTTTTGAATTTGGTTTAAAACATACTGTCTTCTTAATTTGCAAGCATACGTTTCTTTTATAGGATGGAATGAAACAAACTGAGAAAACCAGAAGTGATTTCCAGCCAAAGGTGGCATGTAAAGACTGGCCTGTCTCATGGCCCGGAGCTCTGAGTGGCTTTGATGTCCCCCCTCAAGACTTGGGACTCCAAAGGTCCTGACAGGTACCGCCACCCTGGCCCATCCCTCCACGCTCCCTGCTCCCCTCTCCCTCCCTCAAGACGGCAGACACATGCCAGGCTACAAGAGGTGACCACGTGATCACGATTGTATCCACCCTACTGTCCTTGATAGCCAGATTTACGAATGAGAACCATCGTGTCTGCAATTCAAGGAAGAGGTGAGGAGGATGATAACTGGGTGGGGACTCCCCAGGCGGTTCAGTGTTCAGGTCTTCACTACCTAGTAGACGGGGTCTGGGGTCAGTCCCTGGTCAGGGGGCTCAGCGCCCACATGCATCATGGCCAAAACAAACACCCCACCCCCGGGAAAAGCAAAACAAAACGTGAAACAGAAGCAATACTGTAGCAAATTCAATAAAGACTGTAGGGTTTCCCTGATAGCTCAGTTGGAAAGAATCCGCCTGCAATGCAGGAGACCCTGGTTCGATCCCTGGGACTGGAAGATCCACTAGAGAAGGGATAAGCTACCCACTCCAGTATTCTGGGGCTTTCCTTGTGCTCAACTGGTAAAGAATCTGCCTGCAATGTGGGAAACCTTAGTTTGATCCCTGGGTTGGGAAGATCCCCTAGAGAAGGGAAAGGCTTCCCACTCCAGTATTCTGGCCTGGAGAATTCCATGGACTATATAGTCTGTGGAGTCTCAAAGAGTTGGACACGACTGAGTAACTTTCACTTCACTTCACATAAAAAAAAAAGCCTTAAAAAGATTAACTGGGTGAAGCCATAGTGTAAGCAGCAATGGTCAGATGAAATAGATTTTAAGAAAAACAATTGTTTAATTTTAGAATAGTTTTGATGTATGTGTTGCTTGATTTTCTTTTTTTAAGAGATGAATTACTTTTAAACTAACAATCTGCCTGCAATGCAGGAGACCTGAGTTCCATCCCTGGGTTGGGAAGATCCCCTGGAGAAGGAAATGGCAAACCACTCCAGCATTCTTGCCTAGGAAATGCCATGGACAGAGGAGCCTGGTGGACTACAGTGTGTGGGGTCACAAGAGTTGGACATGCCTTAGTGACTAAACCACCAGTGCAAACCTATTCTAAGATATGATACGCTGAGTAGAGGACCTTGGGGGCTGCTCCCGAGACTCTCCCTGGAGTCTTGAATCTGGCTGTGCCTCCTGCTCAGGTCAGCCTTGTATTTGCAGTTAATGGAGCAGATGTATGTTATGGGCTGAACAGAGTCCCTGCAAAATATATAAATTGAAGTCTTAGCCCCCAAAACCTCTGAATGTCACTGTATTTGGATACAGGGTTTTTAAAGAGGTTGTTGTCGTTCAGTCACTCAGTCATGTCTGACTCTTTGAGACCCCATGGACTGCAGAACATCAAGCCTCCCTGTCCTTTACTGTCTCTCAGGGCTTGCTCAAACTCATGTCCATTGAGTCAGTGATGCCATCCAACCATCTCATCCTCTGTCGTCCCCTTCTCCTCCTGCCCTCAGTCTTTCCCAGCATCAGGATCTTTTCTAATGAGTCGACTCTTCGAGTCAGGTGGCCAAATTATTGGAGCTTCGGCTTCAGCTCCTTCATTGGAAGGACTGAATGAATCCTGAATGAATTCTGAATGAATCCAAAGAATCTTCTAATGAAGATGCTCCAATGAAGGAGCATCAGTCCTTCCAATGCATATTCAGGGTTGATTTCCTTTAGGATTGACTGGTTTGATCCCCTGGCTGTCCAAGGGACTCTCAAGAGTCTTCTCCAACACCACAGTTCAAAAGTATCAATTCTGCGCTCAGCCTTCTTGATGGTCTGATTCTTACATCCGCACACAACTAGTGGAAAAACCATAGCTTTGACTATACGGACCTCTGTTGGCAAAGTGATGTCTCTGCTTTTAATAAAAAGAGGGGATTAAATTAAAATGGGGTCATGAGGATGGACCCTAGTCCAGTATGACTGGTGTCCATATGCGAAGAGGAAGCTAGCACACACACACACAGTGAGAAGACCAAGTTAATACAGAGGGACAAGTTAATACAGAGGGAGAAGTCAGCCATCTAGCTGTCTTACAGCTGAGAAGGGAGACCTCAGAAAGAACCAGCCCTGTTGACACCTTGATCTCAGACTTCTAGCCTCCGGAACGGTGAGAAAATAAATTTCTACTAAGTGGCTCCGTCCATGGTGCTTTGTCACAGCAGCCTTAGCAAATTAATACAGATATCTGTTTGTTTGTAGACGTGTTCATTTGTTGCATCAGCCAGTTTGAGATGGTTTGTGGGTCACTTCTAACTCGCCAAATGCTCAGATATTCATGAATGTTATTTATTTAACTCTTCCTCATTGACTTGGCCTGTTGGTTTTCTTCAAAAGCATGGCGGTCCCCTGTTGGCCTTTTGTGCTAGAAAAGTTGGAAAATCCCACGGGAAGCTCTGCATGCTGTGTTTTCTAGGGCTCCCGTTTAGGCTGAGCCCGTGGAGAGCCATTCATCACGCTGAGGTGCCCCCTCGCCGGGGTGGGAGGCTCACTCTATGGGTATCACCCATTCTGTGCCGCAGCTCTCTTCTGGGGTGTGTTCAGGCCTTCTGTAGAGACTTCAGTGGTCGGTCCAGTTGTCTAACTTTGCCGTGCATGAGGTTGGAGAGGGGATGGTGAGGATTGAAGAATGAAATTTTTAATCATCTTTCGGTTATTCTCTGTTTTTTGTTGGCTTTTTAGCTCTGCCTCTTGTTGCGGCCCTCCACCTTCCCCGCAGTTCCATTTCTGGATGTTTCTGACTCTGGATCTGGCAGGCAAGGTGTTATAATACTCCAGTCCTCCCCGTGGTTGTGATGTCCTCCATTCTGTTCCTTCTGTTAAACTATTGTATCCACTTTGGATTTCAGGACAAAGTGCTTTATATCTCGTATCTAGGGGTGACTCCGCCTCCTGTCTGTTACAAGCGTGCCAGAGGAGGCAGGAGTCGAGCGCATCTTCTGTGCCGAGAGCCAGGGAGGAGGTGCTCATGTAGGCGCGTCCTCCCAGGAGGAGCCACGGTCCCTGTCAGAGTCAGCATCAGTCAGCCCCGGTGAAACTGCCCGACAGTCTCAGCCAGCTGGGACCCCGTGTTCAGTCCCTTCCTGTGTCTGAAGCTAGAAGAGCCCGTGGTGGGCTAGTGAGGGAGCGGAGGAGGAGGGCAGGCCCGTGGTGGGGAAATTAGCTGGAGAGTGGCCGTGTTCCTGCATTCTCCGTGGTAAGTATCCAGTCTGTAACAGGCTAGAGCCCAGCGGGGGAGAAGCTATGACTTTGAACAGTCTCAACGTTGACTCTCACCTAGGACTAGACACTTCCATTGCTAAAACTAGCCTGACTGAAATTACACTTAGGATTTTTATTATCTAAGAGTAGCTGGGGGAAAAAAAAATGAGACCTGCCCAACTGTTCACAAGGTCCAAAGCGAAAGTTATGACCACAGAATGGATTGAAAAGGACTATGACCAATTCTTCACTAATTCTTCAGGTTTAAAAAATACGTCAAAAACACTTTCCTTTTAGCACATGTAGTATGGTGGCACCTGATTTGTGATTTGCTCTTAATTTTGTTTCTAGGAAAAATATTCTCCTATTTTGGGTGGTCTGTAAAGTAACAATTCTTTACCGTAAGTGCATCTTTTTTCTTCGAATGATTTAGTCATGTGATAATCTGATGGTACTTAGATACATGTGCAAACTATCAGAGGAAAATTACTGATTCATGGCTTAAAGAACAAAAATAAACATAATTTCAAATATTACTGTTAGGTTGAAACTTCTGGGCTGATAAAATATTATGAAGTTGGAGCAAGTTTTAACAATTAAGTTCATTTTCAATTTTCTATTTAATTGGAAAAGATCCTAAAAGCATTATGACTCAATGGTACATTTTTTTTTTTTACTGGTGCCACTGTTACAAGATTCTAACTAATTTTCTGTTAGAATGTGGACAAGAGGGCATCCATTCAAGTATTAATATCTTGCTCATTTGCTTTCTTTCCCCCACAAGATTTTACTATTCTCACACAACTTATGAAAGACAATACATCGCTTTGAACCCACCTCAAAAGTGTGTTTTAAAATCAATTTTGTTGAGGTATATTTACATACTAATACTTACATACTAATTACATGTACTCATTTTAAGTGTCCAGTTCAATGAGTTTTGACAAATGTATACACCCATGTGACTGTGGTTTAGGCAAATGCACACACCATGTGACTTCTGAGACATTGAATATTTTTTATCATCCCAGGAACTTTCCTTGACGCATTGGCAGTCAGTTCTCCTGGCCCCCAGGAGCTGGCAAAAACTGATAAACTTTCTGTCCCTATAGTCACCTCTCCTAGAATGTCAGAGAAACTGAATTGTACTCTTTGTGCATCAGGCGCCTTTTGTTTAGCATGGTGTTCAGAATCATCCAAACTGTGATATATATCGGTGGTTCATTGCTTTTCACTGATGAGGGGCAATTCCATTTTCCTCCTTCGCTTTCTGTTGTAAGCAGTGATCTTGTACCTACAATGCTTGGAAGAATGAGACAGGGGGATTTTATCCCCAAACATGCTATTTATGTATTGTATAACCCTCAGCAAATTCCACTAAGCCAGCCTTTTCCATTTGTTAGATGTGGGTGATGATGGAATGTTACTTTGTGAGCCCAAGAAAAGTTTACATAAGAAACATGGGGAGTCAAGTGCTGGTGATGGCCTCGGTGGCACAGAAATGCTAAAAGCAGTGTGAGGAATAGCCGCTCTCCTTGTGAACTCAGCTAACAATGCTTAAAGCCTGATCCAAGCAGCCAGTTATCATCTTTTACACCCTCAGTTGTGGAGGGTCATATTTCCAACATTCATGGCCGTGAAAAATGATTATTCACTTATTTACAGAGGGTTGCATTTTCAAATAGGAAATGGGCAGCAGGGCTGCAAAGCAATAATTGTCAGAGAACTTTGGGGAAAAAAAGAGGGCGTTACTTATAGGTCCTGGAAATTCCATGGCACAGCTGGGGCCCACAGGACAAGTCACAGCGGGGTGGGCAGGTGGGGAGACCAGGGCCTGGGGTTCGCCTCTGTTGTGGTTGGCGAGGGGGGCTTCACATCACTGATTCCAGCAGAGGTTCATTTGGGCCCGTGGGGAGCAAGGTCTGAGAGGTAGGGTCGGCTGTCTACTCACATGCCTTGAGAAGTCTGGTGCTCCAGTGCTCCTGCCGGCCCTGTGACTCAGGGGCTGAGGGATCCCCCCGCCTGCCCCTCCTGCAGTTCACTCACTACTGGGGCCTTCCAGGGCACTGTCTGTCTGGGGACCTCAACAACCATCACCCCAGTCACCTGGGGGCTTAGGTCGGGGAGGCTGGGGTCCTGCCGCCAGGGCTTCTTCCGGTCTGCCTCCTCAGGATCGATCCCCCTCCTTTCAGGAAGGAAATCTTCTCATCTGTGATTGTTATGAACAGCAGCAGTATCACAACAAGGTGCTTATCTCCTCTGTGAAAGTAACAATCTCTCCTATGTGAATGATTAATCATTTTCACAGCAGACATTGTGATGGTTAATTTGATGCATCAACTTGATTGGGCTGAGGGTTGCCCAGGTAGCTGGTGAAACGTTATTTCTGGAGGCTTCTGTGAGAAGGTTTCTGGAGGGAATGAGCTTTTGAATCCATAGAGTAAGACTGCCCTCACCCATGCGGATCAGCCTCACCTAACCCACTGAGGGCCCAGTGGAGCAAAAGGCTGGAGGGCGGTGGACCTGCTCTCTCCTCTTGAGCTGGGTCCTTCTCCTCTGCCCTCCAGCATCAGTGCTCCGGCTTCTTTCAGACTCAGATCAGTGGATTCCCTGGTCCTCAGGGCCTTTGGGTTTGGACCGGAACTCCACCCCTGGCTGTCCTGGGCCTCCAGCTGGCAGACAGAGGGTCATGGGGCTTCTCAGTCTTCAAAGTCACATGGGCAAATACCTCATAATAAATATCTATCTATCTATTGATCTGTATCTGATCAGATCTATAGCGGATTGCTTTCTCTGGAAAACCATAAATAATACAGATTTTGGTATCAGAGGTAGTTCTAGAAGAACAGAAACTTAAGGACAAATTTTCTGAATGGGTTCTGGGGTTTCTGGAATTGGCTCTCTAATCTGATTAAAGATGCTAATGACTCTTATTTCCAGCAGTAAAGAGAGCCCTGATAGTCCACAATATGAACTGTTCATGGCAACACGCAAAATATCTCAGCATTGGACACTCCTGAGCAACCAGTTAAGCGACTCCATATAATGATGCTTTCAAACATTATTAGAAAACTAGGGACTATAAACAACATTGGTTGATTGCCCCTGATGTTGCAGGACAAAGTGGTGAAAGGATTAAGTCAGGGCTTTGAATTCCCAGCTCAGACACCACATGAATGACCTCAAAGCTTCTGTGTGTGGTATGCAGGGCTGAAATTGCTGAAAATCACACAAAGAACCCATCCTGAAAGTGGCTGAATTACCATGCAAACTGAGCTCCCAGCCTCGGAGGGTACACCCCACCTGAGAATACTGCCCAGGAAAGAGTCAGGTCCTGTAAGGTGATGGCAACGTGAGGGAAGACCCTGATGCAGCTGGGGGCCTTGAGCCTCTAGATTCTAATGAGTCTCCTGTGCGGGGAGGAGGTCTCCCCACGCCTAGCACAGAGCTCTTCCTACCGCCATCTGAGGTGTGGGACTTGGGGAAACTAAAGTGGGACAAAGCTGACTGGGCTTACTGAGATTCAGATGTTTTTCTTGAATAAATGCCCCCTGTATTTACCACTTCGGTTTATTTCCAGAGTTTTGAAAAACTCGATTTTGTCAATTGCTGCCAGCATTCTCATTCTTTTATGGAAAAGGAGGGTTTTTGAATGAACTTATCGCATTATTCCTGCGGATGTCACCTAGGGTCATGTAATGACATTATTAAAAGCATGATTAGCCCTTTCTGATCATGTTTCCAACAGTTATTTGCTATTCATCCAGGTGTTACGACAGTCCATACTCTTCCACTTTTTTGAATGAAGTGGCAGATGGTATTGTTTGTTGGAACAAAAAAAAAACTTTAAAATATATTCCTAGTGTTTCCCTTTTAGCAGTAGCTTACAATAATTGCCAGCTGTTCAGTACTTGCCACATTTCATGAGGAATTTACAATACAGTAGGGTTTGTTGTCCATGTTTTTTAAACGGACATATTACCTCAATTTGTCCAGATTTTCTAATAATTATTTATATAATGCTTTTGATAAATATGTCTCATCGATCTTTTCTCACTTTAATTTTTTTCCTCAAGTGCTAATGTAGAAATGAATCAAATTTTGCAACTAGTGCCAGGAGTTTTGTGACATTTCTGTTATCTCAAGAATTCCCCTTGTCACCATGACCTCTGAAGGGAAAGCTACTTTCTCTGAGGATTGAATGACTGCAAAGAACCTCTTAGTATCTCAAACTGTTGCAGAATGTTTCCTCTTCCAGACACTGGTCCAGTCTGTGCATGTTTGTTTACTTATATATAAATCAAGTAAACCTAGCCTTTCTAGTTTGTGGACTATTGATGACTTTTGAGTATTCTCATCATATGCACCTGGTCTTAAGACCCGACTTATGGAAATTATTTCTATCTTTTTGAAAACAGTTTATAAGCAAAATGTTATCTGAAACTGTTAGGTGATAGGCCATCCAGCATCACCTAACTATGACTTTTCAAAAACATTTTTTCACAAAATACTTGAGAATATCTGTTTAGGCCATAGTACATTCTCTTTGATATTCTATAAATACTACTGGGAATGTTATTTCTTATCCCTGGGAATACAATTTGGAGAGGGGACCGTTTTTCATGTAGCAGTGTTGTGTCGGTCTTATCTTTCTCTATGGTTTACCCTCGCGGTCCTTTCTGAACTTTGGTGTGATTGATAATGCTGAGAAAATATCAATATTCACTGAAAGTTAAGAATACTTCAAAATGCCTATAGCCTCTTCAAAGTCCCCTGTCAGGAGAGGAGAGAGAGGCTGAACCAGAGAGCGAAGCCAGTCTTAAGTTGGAATTAAAATGCCTTACTTTTACAACTTTAATAGAAACATATGATTATCTTAGATCATTTCCAGGGCCTTAAAAACTGCATGTGTTCCCGAAGCATCCAGAAGCTTAGGTACATTTGAATCTGGACCCCAGACTTTTCTCCTCCCTCTGAGATAACGGAAATTCCTGGGGCTCTCTTAAGATATAAAGACTGGCCTCCAATCAGCAATGTAAAGCGTCCAGTGAAAGGCGTCCAGTAATCAGCGTCTGCGCTGTGGCTGACAGCTCCCCCATGGGCTGATCTAAGTGGGAGTCTGTGACTTGCAAAGGAGAAGCGGCTCCTCTGTCTGTGGCTCACCTGCCCTTCCCCCCGTGTCCCTCCCCCGCCGCTGCTTCCCGAGTCACCATATCTGACGAGAGAGGCGGCTGATGGCAAGTCCCAGCTTAACTGGCACTGCTGTAGACCTGGAGATATGGGAGCAGGCCCCCTCTCTGGCCTGGGTGCTCTCATAACTTCTGCGGAGCTCCCACCTGTGTGCCGTCTGGTTGCACCTCACAGGCACCTGGGGATGTTTGCTTTGACATCCTTGCCACTCCTCCCTGGCCCCCTGGATTTCAGGAACATAAAGTCACATGACTCTCCATTGGCGGTCCATCTCTTCCCAGGTGGTTCACTGGTAGGGTATCTGAATAGTCCCCGGCTGGCTCTCCCACTCTCCCTACGTCCAGGACCACGTCCTGTTCATGAACAATAGTCACCTGTCCTGTGTTCCTGCTCAGCCCCCCGCCTTTTTTTGCAGACCCCTGGATTTCATGGCAGAGGTCAGATCCCATTCTACCATGTTTCCCCTCCAGGAGGCATAAGTCAAGCGTTCCTTGAAGCTTCCCCTCGTGCCCTGCAGAGAAAGGAGGATGCCCACCTCCCCACACAGAAACTCAAGTAACACTCCCCTTCCGCTGATGTGTAACTGGGCAGGACAAAGGCACAGATCTCTCTGAGGAACTTATCTTCATAAAACTCTTTTCTATAGAACCAAAATCCTAACCATTCTTGGCCCTCACACTTAAGAGTTTAGTCTTTAGCATTTGCTTTGATATCTACATCTTGATCTGACTCATAACACAATTTATTATACAGTCTTTTATATCTGGGTGCTTCAATTAAAACTTTCAGTATAAGAGCATTTACTCTTGGGCAACTTGAAAGTACCAGATTCAGAAAATCTCCTTGATTATATTCTTTGGGCTGGAAAAGATCTCAGAAAATACAAGCTTTGGCAGATCAAAACTGGGCTTGCATGGAGTTACAGATGCTGAAAACATAGTTATGACGTTAAGATCATTCAATCAATTAATCAAAGACTGTCTTCCTGGACTAGCTCTCTCTATATGTAAGTAGAGAGTTAAAATTTGTTTTTTTACATTGCTGTTTCACGGTTTACGTCATATAAATTCAGGAGCTAACTCAGGTTTGAATTTTTACTTATGTCCAAATGGGATTTTCTCCTTGCCGTGTCTCTCACTCCTATCTTATTTTTCCATAAACACACCACCAGAGACTGTTCTTTTTCCTGGTGCTCTGTTCCAGCTATGGCGACTGCTAATTATTTGGGTAAGATTCAGAGCAAGACGGAAACTAAATGATCTGCAATCTCTGTTTACCCTTGACAATCAGCCTTTTTCACGCTACCTGCCTGCTTAGTGGGAAAGGCAGACTTAATTAGTAAAAGCCACCAGTAACACTGAATAAAACATTCATTTTCAGCCTTTTATGAATCTGTAAAAGATTAAATTTTAAAAAAGACTTTTTTTTTTCCTTTTTTGGGTCTGTGATAACTTAAGCCCAGGAAGGCTTTGTTATTTACTCGGGAAGCATAAGGCTTCCCAGGTGGGTCAGCTGGTAAACAATCTGCCTGAAATGCAGGAAACCTGGGTTCGATCCCTGGGTTGGGAAGATCCCCTGGAGAAGGGAACAGCCACTCCAGTATTCTGGCCTGGAGAATTCTATGGACTGTACAGTCCATGGGGTTGTAGACAGTGGGACACGACTGAGTGACTTTCACTTTCACAAATGGTCCTTACTTCTGCCTAAGGGTAAATATGATACTTCAAATGTGTAAGTTCTGTTTGACAAAATTAATAAAATACCTCTGTAACCTAAAAAACAACATAAAAACCTAGGCAAAGAAAAAATATCTCCCAAATAAGACTCTTCCAGGAATCGCTCTCATTTTCTAACCCTCTAACTCTTCTCATCCCCAAAACCTTCCTTAACAGTTTGTTTATTTTTAAAATAAGTTACTTCATAATTTTACATTTGGGTTGTTCATAAACTGATTATTTCCTCCCAGCATTAGTTCTATTATTCCTTAATAATAAATCCTAGTATTTCACTGTTCCCCTGCTGTCTTGTTAGCTGGGTACAAATTACAATAAGCTATTCTTTTTGAGATGTAAGGAGAAATTCTGTGTGGTAATTGTGTGTGAGAGCATACTCATTCAGTCATGTCTGACTCTTTGCGACCCCATGGACTGTAGCCCACCAGGCTCCCCTGTCCATGGGATTCTCCAGGCAAGAATACTGGAGTGGGTTGTCATTTCCTCTTCCAGGGGATCTTCCAGACCCAGGGGTCAAACCCACTTCTCATGTCTCCTGCGTAACAGGCAGATTCTTTATCAACTGCGTCATCATTACAAAAAACAAATATTTTAAATGGAAAAGTCTTTAAGAGGTAGAAAATGCCTGAACAAAAGATTCAAGAGGTTCTTGGATACTATGGTATTCATTGCAGCACTATTTATAATAACAAAATGATGATAGCAACTTAAAGGTCTAGGAAGAGATTAAATTTATTGTATGATCATAGTACAATATCCTCTACTATGATTCAAATCAAGTATTCCACGGATACTCAATAATATTAGGAATATATCTCATTATCTATATGCTGCAAAAGAATTAAGTAAACTGTGTTTTTGGATATAATGGAAAATTATACAGACTTCAAATATGGTTTCTTAGGATTAGTATAACATGGAGGAATGTTTATGATACTATATTAAAAAACATAACGTTCACTTGTACGAAGTGCCTATGCATGCATTGAAACTAATCCTGATAAGAAATGTATGAGGATGTTAAACACTGCTTTAACGTGAGTAGTGAGGATATGCATATACTTTTTTCTTCTTTTCTCCATTCTTTTTGTGTAGTCAGTTTCTATAATGGAAAAGTATAATCTTTATGGTAGAAATAGACATATTTCCAAGAATAAATACAAGTGCTGTAGAGACTTCAAATAAAATGAGAATTGGGAGGCTTTCTTCAGCTTTGGCATTTAGAAGACAATTGAACTTAGAACATTTTCAGTGAAGTTGATGGGGGTAGAAGTCAGTTTTCTGTAGATTAAAATTAAAAACGGGACACTAAGAGTGTTAGTGAAGTTGAACCCTGTTTTGAAACAGCTTGCTTGTGAAAGGAGAGGAGACGGTGAAACAGCTGAAGAGGGATATTAGGTTAGAGAAGGGCCACATCTGTGTCCATAACAGGAGACTTGAGAGGGTGCATAGGTGCTTTATGGGAGCTGGTAGAAAAGCAAACACTTTGAACATAGGTTAAAAGCCTCAATTTTGTCTGTGAAGAAGTAGGGGAGATGATCAGCAGACAGAAGTGGCCACGGCAGGGTCGGCTTGTGAGGGGAATAATGAAGAATTAAAGTCGTCGCAGTGCTGAGCAGTACCGGGCACTGATCAGTAAGCAGAACGATATTACCGAGCAGGTCCCGCTGCCGGCTGGGTTTCCAGGAAGCGTGATGACACCAATCTGCCCAAGCCAGCAGGAGTCTGGGTATGGAGCAGAAAAGGTGGATAGCCACGCCGATTTGGAGTTGAGAAATTAGAAGTTTGGATAGGAAGATGGGGCAAAAATGGAAATTCCCATGAAAGTTCAGTGACATGGGAGCCGGGGACTTGCGGTGGGAACTGCTACTTTATAAGGAGTCAGCGTAACGCGCCCAGGCTAGGTGACTGAGCGCATCCCGAGCAGGCCGATGAGCTCGGGTCACTGCGCAGTCTGGGGTCTCTGAGCTGCTAAGCGGTCTAGGTCGTCGTCGTCGCTTAGTGGGCTGGCTTTTGCTGTGAACCGGGTCTGCCGGGGACTTCTCCAGGCTCGCCTCCATGCGTGTATTTCTCTCGCTGAGCAGTCAGAGAAGCAACGGTGTTTAGCGCCACGCGTATGGAAGTCAGTTTTTTGACTGCCGAGAGGGGAGCTGCTCAGAAGGAGCTTCTCAGTTCGCCCCATGGTCTGTGCACATAATGGGGGAAAGAGAGAAGACCCCAAGGCCCTGCCTCTTGTTGGTTCCCAGGAAGCCAAACTTCCTCTGATGGAGTGTCTTCAGCATGATCAGGCTGTATGTCCATCACAAGTAGAAACACGGGTGAAGACTGAAAGGTGATGTTTGTCTCTCTGATGAGAGGAAATAAGGTAGAAGGAGAGTGTGTTTCAAAAATACTTGTAAATATATACTTTGTTATTAGTATGATATAATAGTTCATAATAATTGTCATCTTATACTTTCATATGATTTTTATTCTATATCATCATGATCCCAGCATCTCCAGGCTAATCACATAGTCCAAGGGACATATAGATTCATCATAAGCATCTACATTGTAGGTTATGATGAGTTAGAAGATCATCAGCTATAAAAAAATAAGTCCAGATATACTATGAGATAGATTATGACCTCAGACTATAAGAGGGGTTATTATATCATCTATAATGATTAGTATTATAGATCAGTTCTTCTACACCTGGGCATCTCTGTACCTGAAAATGTTTGTTGCTCAGTCATGAGCATGTTCAAGTATCTGGGACCCCATGGATTGTAGCCCGCCAGGCTGCTCTGTCCATGGGATTCTCCAGGCAAGAATACTGGAGTGGGTAGTCATTCCCTTCTCCAGGGGATCTTCCCCACCCAGGGATCAAACCCTGGTCTCCTGTATTGCAAGCAGACTCTTTACTGTCTGATCCACCAGAGAAGACCAGTACCTATTCATGGTGTAACTAATAATAGACCTTATGGGTTTTAAAAATTAGCCATGTTCTGTAAATAGATTAATAAATGCTTCAGAAGCAAGTGGGGAGACAAGGAAAACACTATATATACTATACCATATTCAAATCTGTGTTAGTACTATGTTTCCACAAATAACTAGACTGTGTCTTGGAAAATGTTTCTAAAAGCAAACACTTCTTCAGGAGATTTTGGTGATGATGATGGCCTTTATTGAGTGTACACACTGCTTGACACCGCTGTAGGTGCTTGACATGTCCAGTGTCATTTAATCTTTTTCTTAGCCTGATCAAGTAAGTATTGCCACTGTTTAAAGGAAAATAAAATAAAGAGGAAAATTCTCATGGTGGATGTTATATATCCTCTACCACTGAAACATCCCTATCCTATACAGGAGTTCATGTGTCATTATTTGTTACACTTACAATAAGGTAAAGTTGTTAAATTTTATGGTTTCCAAGAATGATCAGATTTTTTATCCACTTATCCAGTGGGATTCATTATTTTTGCTTTCAGACATCACGTTATGACACTGAACTTCTTTTATTACTAGAGGCATACTGTTTCAAAAGCTGAGTGATACAGGCAGGAAAACCTAACGATTCTGTGTCAGTGAGGTAACCTGCATGATGTTGCGCGTGCTCAGTCGTGTCCGACTCTCTGCCACCCCACGGTCTGTGGCCCGCCAGGTTCCCCTTTCTGTGGAGCTTTCCAGGCAAGAGTACGGGAGTGGGTTGCCGTTCGTTACTCCGGGGGATCTTCCTGACCCAGGGATTGAACCCACGTCTCCTGCGTCTCCTGCACTGGCAGGCGGATTCTTTACCACTGTGCCACCTGGGAAGCCCAAAGTTAACCTGATATGTCTCCTAACACAGGAAAACAGTCTCTACCGAAATTCACTGATGCTAAATATTTAAAATGCAGCAATATTTAAATTCCAACATTGGCCGTAAAATGGGATTGTATTTTGTTTGGTTCTGATTTCTCCTATCTGGATCCATCTTATCTTTGAACTTTCATTAAATTTCAAGGTTCATCATGTACACAGTATTTTCTGTGTGCCATTGAGCATAGCTGTTGCATTAAAAAAAAAAAAAAAAAAAACCAACACATTCCTAGGGAGAAACGTGAAGTATGTGTCTTGGTATACTTTTATTATCTGAATACATATCTAGATTACTCTCCTGAGAGGCATGGGGGAAATATATAATGATTTAGGCTTTAAGGAAATTTTGTGAGTGCAAAGTAAATACAATGTAATGTAGCCTAATGTAGTTTTTTATCACCATTCTCCATGAGGGGCAATAAAGTTTGTCTAAACTGGTGTTGACCTTAAAAATAATAGTTATTTTACCAATAAAAATGGCTTTGTGGAGGGGAATAGCAGAGAATCACAACTGGGGACAAGCACACTATAGTGGAAACTGTAGGGAAGTGCAACAAACAAAGGAAAGAAATGTTACTTTATAGAGAAAAAGCAGGCAGCTGGGAAGTGTTGCTCTGAATGAAAGCTCACTGGGAGGCAAAAGAAAGGGACGTCAGGGTGATGATGGTTTCTCATTGGCTGAGTTGGTGGGGTGGTGGATTTTTTTTTGGAGTATAATTGCTTTACTATTTTATGTTAATTTCTGCTGTACACATGTACATATATCCACTCCCTCCTGGATGTCCCTCCCACCCCACTGGATCTTCACAGAGTGCTGAGCTGAGCTCCCAGAGCTGTATTGTAGGTTCCCACTAGCTATTTTTTTTACACGTGATAGTGTATTTACGTCTAACCTAGTCTCCTGACTCATCCCACCCTCTCTTTCCCCCCATGTCCACACATCCCTTCTCTGCATCTGCATCTCTATTTCTGCCCTGGGACTAGGTTTCTCTGTACCTCTTTCTAGATTCCACATAAATGTATTATAGATAGTATTTTCTCTTTCTGACTTACTTCACTATGACAGATTCTAGGTCCATCCACATCTCTACAGATGACCCAGTTTTGTTTCTTTATATGGCTGAGTAATATTCCATTGTATGTACATACCACATCATCTTTATTCATCTGTTGATGGACACTTAGGTTGGTTCCACGTCCTGGCTGTTGTAACTAGTGCTGCTGTGAACTTTGGGGGATACATGTATCTTCTTGAATTATAGTTTTCTCAAGGTGTATGCCCAGTAGTGGGATTGCTGGGTCATAAGGTAGTCTGTTTTTTAGTTTTTTAAGGAACCTCCATCCTGTTCTCCACAGTGGCTGTATCACTTTACATTCCTGCCAACAGTATAGACAGATTCCCTCTTCTCCACACCCTCTCAAGCATTTATTCTTTATGGATTTTTTTATTATGGTAGTAGATTTCTTCTGAAAGGTCCCTATGGTATTTAATTATTTAATTTTTGGCTGCCCTGGTCCTCGTTGCCGGGCTTTCTCTGGCTGCAGCGAGCAGGGCCTGCTCCTCATTGCGGTGTGCAGGCTTCTCGTTGCCGTGGCTTCTCTGGCTGCAGAGCACAGGCTCTAGGTTGCTCAGGCTTCAGTAGTTGGTGCATGCAGGCTTAGTTGCTCTGCAACATGTAGGATCTTCCCCAACCTAGGGGTCAAACCTGTGTCCCCTGCACTGGCAGGTAGATTCTTAACCACTGGGCAACCAGGGCGACCAGAGTCCTGGGGTAGGAGATTTCTTGTAGGAGACACAATGTACATCTTCCCTTGCTGGGGCCTGAAATCGATGCCTCTTCCTGTGATGGACGTCACGCAGCACCACACAGGAGCTCTGCTTTCTGACCCCCTAGCCCCATTTTAGGGAGGCGTCCCTTTACTGAGTTTCACATGGGGTTAAAGTAATCGGTCAGGTCTCAAAAACTAGAACTGGCCCATTATTGGGAAACACTGAGTTGATTTTCTGTCAGAGTCCCCAACACAGCTATTCTCTGCATTTACCTCAAGAGGGAAAGAAATGCTTAAAAGGAAAATGTTTTTCCAGAGACCGTTTTAAGAAGGCCATGACTTTCTAATACCGTCTCATCTGCCCTGAAAGTTTGCTTTGACAAGAAATAAAGCTCTCACCTCCCTAGGACCACTCATGTTCACCAGTCCAAAGGCTTAGAGTGGTAGTTTACCTTGAAACAGATGAGTTCAGCTGATCCTTCACTGGGCAGGAATGTCAAAATCTCTCCTGCTGAAGTTGCGTTTCCCATGCTAATGATTCCTTATGACGGTCCTCTCATCTCCCGCTCAGTTCTAATAATTCTCCCTCCCGACTCTTATCACTGACTGGGTGTTCATCTAACCTGAGTTCAGATTCTGAGATCTGTCACTATCACCTGTATGATTTGGGACAAATAACTTCTGTGTACTTCAATATTCCTGTCAAAATATAGTGCTTAATTAAAAAGGATGAGTTGAAGATTAAAATAGATACTGCGAGTGAAGATTACTTGTTGACACATGATAGTATCACTACATAAAGTTTTGTGAGGCTGTAAAATAAATCCAGCTTTGAAAGGATGGGAATGTGAAGTTGTGGTGTAACATCAGAGAGATAGTACACTGTGTAAAATTAACAGGGCGCAACCATTGAGAGACAAAGTACAATTTACATTAATTTTTTAAATTAAGAATGTATAATTTATAAATATATAAGTAATAGATTAATGTTCCATCCCGTTAAAATTAATCTTTACATCTCAGGAAAAGGACAGTAAAGCTGCAGCGAAGCCTGCAACAGACAGATGGTAAGAGCAGTGAAATCAGTTTTTAGTGATTTACCCACCTTCCTCTTATTCCTCATACACCTTCCTTGAGATGAACTGATTTTGGGAGAATCAGGTACATTTGAAACTCTTCATTAATTACAGAAAAATGAATCATTATAGTAAATATTCATATGGCTTTTAGCGATAAGTATAGTAACAGCATTGAATAAGAGGTTTGTGGGAAGAGAATAAGGGATAGCAAAGGGTTTTTTTGTTTATTTACTTTCCTAAAACTTCTTTGAAAAACAAAGAATTTGCTTGAATACTATTCAACCCCAAGGCTGAAATTAGTTTATTTTAGCAATTGTATTATTACTGAATAAATTTCAGAAATCCAAGCCAAACCTTATTTACAGAAAGCAACCCTGACCCTTACTTTGCAACAGTATTGCTACCAGAACTTAACCTAAAAAGACTCAATACCTTGTATTCATTTTAGAAAAAATTCCTGGAATGCTGTTGAGGCTTGTCCCCCACAACCCCATTGCAAATATGTTGAGTTTATTCCTGGAAGCCTATATATAAATATACAGGCTGTCTCAATGTCCTTCTGGATTCTGTTGTTGCCAGTTGCTCAGTCGTGTCTGACACTTTGCAACCCCATGAACTGCGACCTGCCAGGCTTCCCTGTCTTTCAGTGTCTCCCAGAGTTTGCTCAGACTCCTGTCCACTGAGTCGGTGATGCCATCCAACCATCTCATCCTCTGCCGTCCCCCTCTCCTCCTGCCTTCAACCTTTCCCAGCATCAGGGTCTTTTCCAATGAGTCAATTCTTCTCTTCAGGTAGCCAAAGTACTAAAGCTTCAGCCTCAGTCCTTCCAATGAATATTCAGCACTGATTTCCTTTAGGACTGACTGGTTTGACCTCCTTGCAGTCCAAGGGACTCTCAAGAGTCTTCTGCAACACCACAGTTCAAAAGCATCAATTATTCAGCACTCAGCTTTCTTTATGGCCCAACTCTCACATCTATACATGACTACTGGAAAAACCATAGCTTTGAGTAGATGGACTTTTGTTGGCAAAGTGATGTCTCTGCTTTTTATTATGCTGTCTAGGTTTGTCATAGCTTTCCTTCCAGGAAGCAAGTGTCTTGTAGTTTCATGGCCGCAGTCAGTCGCAGTGACTATGGAGCCTGGGAAAAGAAAATCTGTCACTAGATTCTATCAATGGCTTGCTTATTTAAATGCCTTTTAAATTCCCTCAAAAGCAAAAGAAAGAACCAAGCAAAATGAACCACAAAATGAAAAAGACCCCCTGAGGACTGTAGTCAGATCCTCGTTAGGCAGTTTGTCTACTTGGTGTTACCTCATCTTTTTTGATTTCTTTTTTTTAATTGAAGTATAGTTAATTTACAATATTGTGTTTCAAGTGTACAGCAAAGTGATTCAGTTATATATCGGTTGAGTTCAGTCTCTCAGTTGTGTCAGAGTCTTTGTGGCCCCATGGACTGCAGCACACCAGGCTTCCCTGTCCATCACCAACTCCGGATCTTGCTCAAACTTATGTCCATTGAGTTGGTAATGCCATCCAACCATCTCATCCTCTGTCATCCTCTTCACCTCCTGCCTTCAATCTTTCCCAGCATCAGGGCATTTTCCAATGAGTCAGATCTTTGTATCAGGTGGCCAAAGTATTGGAGCTTCAGCTTCAGCATCAGTCCTTCCAATGAATATTCAGACTGATTTCCTTTAGGATGGACTGGTTGGATCTCCTTGCAGTCCAAGGGACTCTCAAGAATCTTCTCCAACACCACAGTTCAAGAGCATCAATTCTTCTGTGCTCAGCTTTCTTTATAGCCCAACTCTCAAATCCATACATGACCACTGGAAAAACCATAGCTTTGACTAGATGGACATTTGTTGGCAAAGTAATGTCTCTGCTTTTTAATATGCTGTCTAGGTTGATCTAGCTTTTCCTCCAAGGAGCAAGGGTCTTTTAATTTCATGGCTGCAGTCACCATCTGCAGTGATTTTGGAGCCCAAAAAAATAAAGTCTCTCACTGTTTCCTTGTTTCTCCATCTACCTGCCGTGAAGTGATGGGACCAGATGCCATGATCTTCATTTTTTTGAATGTTGAGTTTTAAGCCAACTTTTTCACTCTCCTCTTTCACTTTCAACAAGAGGCTCTTTAGTTCTTCGCTTTCTGCCATAAGGGTGGTGCCATCTGCATATCTGAGGTTATTGATATTTCTCCCAGCAATCTTGATTCCAGCTTGTGCTTCATCCAGCCTGGGATTTCGCATGATCTACTCTGCATATAAGTTAAATAAGCAGGGTAACTATACAGCCCTGACATACTCCTTTCCCAGTTTGGAACCAGTCTGTTGTTCCATGTGCATTTCTAACTGTTGTGCTTCTTGACCTGCATGCAGATTTCTCAGGAGGCAGGTCAAGTGGTCTGGTATTCCCATCTCTTGGAGAATTTTCCACAGTTGTGATCCACACAGTCAAAGGCTTTAGCGTAGTCATTGAAGCAGATGTTTCTCTGGAATTCTCTTGCTTTTTCTATGATCCAGTGGATGTTGGCAATTTGATCTCTGGTTCCTCTGCCTATTCTAAATCCACCTTCAACATTTGGAAGTTCATGGTTTATGTACTATTGAAACCTGGCTTGGAGAATTTTCAGCATGACTTTGCTAGCATGTGAGATGAGTGCAACTGTGCAGTAGTTTGAACATTCTTTGGCATTGCATTTCTTAGGGATTGGAATGAAAACTGACCTTTTCCAGTCCTGTGGCCACTGCTGAGTTTTCCAAATTTGCTGGCATATTGAGTGCAGCACTTTCACAGCATCATCTTGTAGGATTTGAAATAGCTCAACTGGAATTCCATCACGTCCACTAGCTTTGTTCATAGTGATGCTTCCTAAGGCCCACTTGACTTCACATTCCAGGATGTCTGGCTTTAGGTGAGTGATCCCACCATCGTGGTTATCTGGGTCATGAAGATCTTGCCCACCTCTTCTTAATATCTTCTGCTTCTGTTAGGTGCATACAGTGTCTGTTCTTTGTCGTGCCCATCTTTGCATGAAATGTTCCCTTGGTACCTCTAATTTTCTTGAAGAGATCGCTAGTCTTTCCCATTATGCATATTTTTTCTTTTTCAGATTCTTTTCCTTTCGAGATTGTTACAAGATACTGAGCACAGTTGCCCATGTTAACCAGTAGGGCCTTGTTGTTTACTAGTCTATAGTAACGCGTATCTGCTAATCCCAAACTTCTAATTTATCCTTCCTACCCTTCCCATTTGCTAACCAGAAGTGTGTTGTCTGTCTGTGAGTCTATTTCTGTCATGTAAATGATTTCATATGTACCTTTTTTCTTCTTTCATACTTTTACTCTAAAGTATTTACCTGTGTACATATACTTCAATTTATTTATTCTTTGCACCGTGTGGCATGTTAGTTCCCCAATCAGGAATCGAACCTGTGTCCCTTGCATTGCAAATATGAAGAGTTAACCACTGGGCTGCCAGAGAAGTCCCTCCCTCCTTTTTTTCCTTTTGGCCACACCCTTGCAGGAACTTTGTTTGCTGTCTAGGGACTGATCCGAATAGGGGCGGTGAAGGCACGAAGCCCTCAGCACTGGACTGCCAGCAGATTTCCTGGACCATTTTTCTTAGATTCCACAAATAAGTGATATGATATTTGTCTTTCACTGTCTGACTTATTTCACATAGTATGATAATCTTTAGATCCATTCATGTTGCTGCAGATGGTTATTATTTCATTCTTTCTTTATGCTGAGTAGTAATATTCCATTGTATATTATACCACATTTTCTTTTTTCATTCATCTGACAATGGATGTTTAGGTTGCTTCCATGTCTTGGTTGCTGTAAATATTGGGGCACCCATATCTTTTTGAATTAGTCTTTGGTCTGGATATCTGCCCAAGAGTAGGATTGCGGGATCACATGGTAATTGTTTTTAGTTTAAGGGCCCATCATACTGTTCTCCATAATGCTTTGATAACTGAACTAGAAATACGCCTGTTTTTAATATTGAAAGTTTTAGTAGAGGGTTTTATCTTTGGGAATTTTGTTCTCAACAGAACCGATGACTTCTCCTGAATGGAGCTATTACTGTTTCGTGTAAAGGAGATGTAGCACTTTACTTTTCTAATACTCTAAAGAAAAAGACTTTATCATAAAGGCTACTGTCCTGCCATGCATGCCATATGAATAATAAATACTTTGATTAACTTTTCTCTCTCATGAGCAGTGAATATCTAGTTCCAGGTAAATGCCCGTGTGCCCAAAACCAATTCAAAATGACATCTGTTTCTACCCTGTTTAACTAATATTTATAACTGCAAGTAAAATAATGATTTCTCTTTCATTTAAAATTGTTTCATTTAGGGATTAGACTTGTCTCTAAGATAAGATGACATACAACTGATTTAAATAAATCTCAAATACTTTTTTATTAACCACTGTCCATGATTTTAGTATTTTAACTTGTATGTATCTAAATATTTAGTCTATTGGATTTTAGTTTTGATATTTTTACTTACTAATATCAATTTGGTTCAGAAATATTTGCCAAAAATTGTAATTATACCTAAGAATTAGTATGTTTCCATTTACCTTCCTTAGTAACTGTGTTTTAACATTGCAGTGTTTATGGTTTTCAAACACATCAGGGAAAATCTGCTTATCATGGCAGAAATAATATATAAAAAACTAATGAAAGTGAAAGATGGAAGTGAAAGGGGAGAGTGAAAAAGTTGGCTTAAAACTCAACATACAGAAAACTAAGATCATGGCATCTGCTCCCATCACTTCATGGCAAATAGATGGGGAAACAATGGAAACAGTGAGAGACGTTATTTTCTTAGGCTCCAAAATCACTGCAGATGGTGACTGCAGCCATGAAATTAAAAGATGCCTGCTCCTGGGGTGGGAAGGGAGGAGGGAGGGGGGATCAGGATGGGGAATACATGTAAATCCATGGCTGATTCATGTCAATGTATGGCAAAAACCACTACAATATTGTAAACTAATTAGCCTCCAACTAACAAAAATATATGGGAAAAAAAAAAAAAGAAAAGCTAGACGAACTTGGACAGCATATTAAAAAGTAAAGACATTACTTTGCCAACAAAGGTTTGTCTAGTCAAAGCTATGGTTTTTCCCGTAGTCATGTATGTATATGAGAGTAGGGCTATAAAGAAAGTTGAGTGCCGAAGAATTGATGCTTTTGAACTGTGGTGTTGGAGAAGATTCTTGAGAGTCCCTTGGACTGCGGGGAGATCCAACCAGTCCATCCTGAAGGAGATAAGTCCTGGGTGTTCATTGGAAGGACTGATGCTGAAGCTGAAACTCCAATACTTGGCCACCTCATGCGAAGAGTTGACTCATTAGAAAAGACCCTGATGCTTGGTGTTGGTCCTTTAATGGACCGGAACCTGGTGGCCCGGAGTCGAGGATAAGAAAGTAAGAGAGAGAAAGAGGCTGCTATCCCCTGCTTTAGGCGGAAAGCCAATAGAGTCCCGTTCTTAGGGCTCGCGCTGCTGCACGGAGGCACCAGGCGCCCTCTCGAGTGGGTGAAGGCGCAGTGCGCCTTCTCGAGAGGGGCTTAGAAGCCCGGGCAAGAAAGTGAGCTCAGCGGGCCCCCGCGGTCCAAGGAATTAGCCAGAAATAGAGAGAGAGAGAAAGACAGGAAGAATAGAAAGAAAGAAAGACACGGGGACCAAAGCTCTGATGGAGCAAAGGTGTTTTAATCAACATGGTGTGTGCATATGTACTGTCTTACAAGGTGGTTATTCTCAGCAAAGATAAAGATTAAAATTCCAGACTTACAAAACATAAGATGATCCCTATTAAAGACAGAGTTGCAAACAATCACCTTTTGCCGTATGGCTCATAAAAAGGAAGAGGGTACTTATCACTGTAATGAGAAATGCCTGGATTCCTCAGCCCCGGGAAAAGGCGTGCCTCTCCTCTTAATTCCTGAATATGGGCGTGCCTCTCCTCTTAATTCCTGAATATTCAGGAATTAATAAGGGCCAGAGGGTTCCTGACAGATCCAAAACAGCACACAGGAAGCCTTTTGTTAAATGCTTCCTGACACTTGGAGGGATTGGGGGCCAGAGGAGAAGGGGACAACGACAGAGGATGAGATGGCTGGATGGCATCACCGACTCGATGGGCATGAGTTTGAGTAAACTCCGGGAGTTTGTGATGGACAGGGAGGCCTGGCGTGCTGCGATTCATGGGGTCGCAAAGAGTCGGACACGACTGAGCGACTGAACTGAACTGAACTGAAGTCCCTCCAGAGTATGAAAAGGACTGATCATTGTGTCAGAGACCTGAAGCTATAGGATGTCCTTAATATTGTAGTTGGTGTTTAGTCATTACTCTATCAGAGTTTAACTGAAAAAGATTAAGATTTTTCTACTTAAAAATCAAAGTCACTTGGCTTTATTGAGTCTTATCATGATGAAATCTAGCATGTTGTTACTAGTAGTGAGTGAGTGATAGTCGCTCAGTTGTGTCCGACTCTTTGTGACCCCATGGACTGTAACCCTGCCAGGCTCCTCTGTCCATGAAAATTCTCCAGGCAAGAATACTGGAGTGGGTTGCCATTTCCTTCTCCAGTGATACTAGTAGAATTTCCTATAAATATTTAAGATGAAGTAATTTAGATTAATTTATTCAAATATCTGTTGAGTACCATATGTGTGTCACTATTTAAGTGCTTAGGATATATTGGTAATTCCTTACACCATGACAATATATATTATTAAAGAGCAAGATAGGAGATAAAATAGTAGCAAATAAATATACCTTATGGGATATTAGACATTGATAAATATATGTGAATGATGAGAATAGTAAATCAGAATCATGTGTTTGGAAGTACAGAACAGGGAATGAGTTTATATTAAAATTCTAAATATTCTGGACATAGTAGAACTTACTGCAAAGGTGATACATTCTGGGAGAGAGCAGTCCAACACACTATCTCATAAAAGTACTCTATTTTTAGAATTACTAAAGTTATTTCTCTAAATACATGTGATCTTTAGACAGCTCAGTTTTCCTTCTTAATGGCTTAAACCTTTTAGAGCAGTTTCTAGGAAAAGCCCTTGCATATCTTTACACATCTGTGAAAAGCCATTTTATGTGAAGTCTTTGTATATCATACATCTTATATTTCCATACCTACTAGTAGCTGTCTCTCTGTAGAATCTTCTGGATCATTTTCAACCTTGATTTACTAGGCAATTGATGTACATTTTTATATTCATTATATAGCCTAGATATATGGACACTTTGATACCAAATTACTTATTGCCATTCATATTTATTTTCCTGCATACATATATTATTTTTCATGTTGTTTTGTTTATTAAGCTCTCCGCAAATCAAGGAAATATTTTATCATTATGTGTTTCAAAATTTCCCCAAGTTTATTATTACTTCACTTAGTTTGTCATTTGACATTTAATGTATCTGTGTATAGAAAACAAAAGGTATAAATGAATTCCGGTTTTTTAAATATTTTTGTAAGTTTATTGATTTTTTTCTGAGTGTGGCTTTTGATCTGTTTTCTAAGATTTTATACTTCTGAACAAGTCTAAATTTATATACTAAACATGCAATAGTAAAGTTTATTTATTTTTACAGATTGAAATGTCCCACTCTGAAATTATTCTAGATAGATATTAAAGAGGAGACAAAGCAAGTCCCGGCTCCGTAAAGGAACTAATTTTTCAAATTTACAATTTCTCATTTCTTGATTTACATTAGTCTACTGCAATTGAAGGCTACTGGAATTAAATACGAATCTTAAACACATAAATATCCTAAAAAAGGGATAAACAGAAGTAGTGAAGTGCTGCAAGAATAAAGGTCAGTCAGAAGTGTTGTTTTGGTGGCAAAGTGGAAGGACTGTGCCCCTGGACATCAGAAGCTCGCTGCTAGTTACGTAGTATTAAGCCTTAGCTTTCCCACTCATGCGTCTTCTCTGGCGGCTCAGACAGTAAAGAGTCTGCCTGCAATGCTGGAGACCTGGGTCCCATCTCCCGATCAGGAAGATTCCCTGGAGAAGGGAGTGGCAACCTACTCTGGTATTCTTGCCTGGGAGATCCCATGGACGGAGGAGCCTGCAGGCTATGGGGTCCATGGGGTCGCAAAGAGTCGGACATGACTGAATGACTAACACTTTCCCACTAATGAAACAGGAAAGTAGGACTATCTTACTGGTTTCTAAGCAATGTTTGAAAGACTCCCTAGAGCTAAGAAAAACACTGAAAGGGTCTGTGAAGCTAAAATGAAACTTTGTGTTCAACCTCATCTGTCACTAGAACCTCAGGTTTACTCTGACAGCTGAAAAATAAAAACGAACTTCTGAGTGTTAGGTATTCTCTTTCCACCCAATATAAGCCAAGTGCAGGTAAATATACCGTGAAATGGGCTTATGCTTGCATGTGTAAATTGAGTGTTTCCATAAACATCTAATGACTGGTAAAAATGTTCTAAATCGCACACCTGTGTGATAGTCAGAAAAGTCCTTTGATCCTGATGTAATTATTTATATAAAGGAACAGATTGGCTTTGCTGGATTCACTGACTTATAAATTGCATCTCTACATTTCTATCATTTCAAGGCTGTCTTGATTAAGATGTAGAAAGGAATTAAGTTTATTCAAGTTGGATTAATGAAATGCTGATTTCAGTAGAGTGTTATAATATTTTGTGTCCTTGCTTCTCTCTCACTCTTTAAAAAATTCTTTTTCCTTCCTCCTCGAGTTTAACATATGATTCTTTTACAGAAAGTACTCATATAAAGGGTTTCAGAACCACATATGTGGCCATTTTATATCGGTTGCAGTGTTTTGAAATTATGGTTTCATTATCTCTTGGCCTGCTTTTTAGAGAGAAAAATATGTGTATCACCATCATTATAAGCTCTGGAACACTATTGAGATTGAAGTGCTATGCTTGCAAAAAAAATTGATTCTAACAAATGGTGTGCTTGGAATTTTCCTTTCTACTGAGTTTTTATTCATATTTTAAATTCTCACATGGTGTTCTGAAAGTTACAATGAATCAGAGGGCTGGCTTCAGCTTTGCAAATATATTAAAAGAAATTATTGGGCATTTCAGTTCATCGAGAAATAGCACCTGAGGGGGGAAAAATAAACCTTTGCCAGCTAGTGTTAACACAAGGAGCAAAAAGTATTGAATCAGTATTATTGCTTTCCATTTGACAAGCACAAAATTGTACTATCTCTGAGAGGAACTATTTGTAAATTTCTTGGAACATAGCTACCTTTGTATTCATCTCTTACTAAGATCTATAAGGTACCTTATTAATACTGCCTGAATACCACTGTGCTTGCGCTTACATGATGCGCCCTGTTTAGACTTAAAGACAGTGATGGTGTTGTTTAAATACCGACTGTGGGGAACAGTGCCCTGGGAGCACGTTCACTGAGATCCAAAGCCAGGAGAAGCTGTTGCACACCATCAAGACCCACTGTCACCTTTGGATGCAGAGACGTGTGGGTTTTCGAAAGCGGCTCCAGTGCAGTTTCACGGATCACCATGAGCAGCACCCAAACGATGATTTAGAACGTCTCCGTCCATGGGTGACAGTTTACAAATCACTGCTTATGTGTTGCTTCAAATTCTAAATGTTATTAATCAACTTGTAACTAAGAAAAACTTTCAATGGGTCATGTTTTCCTGACAACATGTCTTAACAATAACTGTGTAAAATACCACGCTGCCTTTGAGTTAATCAGAGACTGATGTTTCTGTATTGTGATTATACAGAATATTTGCTTAGCCACACTTTTCCTATAAACCATCACACTGAACTTTGGGTTTCAAATCAAAGAATGAGAAGGAATAAGGCAGGTAGAAGTTACCTAAGACCAAAGGTGTGTGGGCTTCACCTCTATGAAAGTTTATGAGATGGTAAGTAAGCCACTGGCTATGTGGCTGTCAGGAATTACTTGTCCACTAGTCTGTATTTTCAATTACCAGGGACAGTAAGGAACCAGGTTTTATGCTCTTCTGAAAGAGAGGAAGACCTTTTAAATCTGAGTTACCGTGGAATCCGACAACATCCCACATATTTACTCAGGTCACTGCTGTTTAGACTTGTGTTTTCTTTTTATATAAATTATTAATGAAGTCTGCATATCAGAGACAATATCAGTGTGAGTAAATACAAAGGAGATTTCTATACCTCTTGTTTAGTATATTTAATTTAATAGTCCTGTTTTAATAAATGTTTCATTTCCATTAAGCAGCCCACATTTCAAATTAAATATAAATGATCATGTAGGAATTAGTTTCCCTTTATAGGGCAAAAATAATTTCTGAGATAAATATAGGCAAATAACCCAGACTTGGATAGGCATTCATATACACCTTCAGGATAGTTCAGTGGAGTGTTTTTTTGTTTGTTTGTTTTGTTTTGTTTTAGCTGAAACTGTTTCCATTTCTATAGCTATTAGGTTTGAAAGTTGCCTTCTGTGTGATAGTTATTCCTCTAATTCCTCTTTGTAGGGGCTGTGCCAAGACTCTAGAAGGAATCAGAACATCCCCCTCCATTCCTTTCAGGATGTTTTAATGATTATGATCCAATTACAGATACAGCATTTTCTTTTCCCTCTTTAAAGAAGTGGGACAAATAAAGGAAACAGACAACTAACATTAAATTGCCAAAGTCAAGGTAAAAATTGGAACTTTTTACCTGCATAAATGGATTTTTTTACAATATTGCATTGGAAATCACTAAGAAAACCCTGTTTTTTAAGAATGTGTCCTTAAATTGCATGCTTTCCTGCCATTAAACATTTATTTTCTTCAAATAAATCAAGAATGTCATTCATACAAAGCCTTATTATCTTATCATAAACTACAACTAGGCTTATTGAATATGAATACATTCTGTAGTTAGATGCATTATAAAATGCTGTGTTCTGCTTTGGGGGGGAAAATCTCCTTTTCTGTGTCACACTGGCTTATGAATATTATAACAGTTCTTTTCTGTCCACATTCAGTGAACCGAGACAACCTTCACTCCAGCATTTGGAATCTCCTTCTGTAAATTTATCTTATGAGAATGCATATTCAATGTTTGAATGTCTCTGAAGGAAAACCAATATGGGAAGTTTATAACCTTTATGGTTACTTTGGGTTTTGTTTCATTTTGCAGTATATATCAGACAAATTTTTTCATATGTTCCCTTTTCAAAGAGCAGTTAAATGGATTTCACAGAGTAAATGATGCTACTATTTTTCTCACTAGGAAAGTTTTATTTTGGCATATGGCATACATAACAATTATCTTCCCTGATTAACAGCCTATGCGAGTATCATGGCTACTTAGGCTATGTGACCCTTTGCCTTCTGAATAGTTCAGATATTTTTATTTAGAAAATATTGGAAGGTTCTCTTTCTAATCACTGAATTAAAATATTATTTTTGTTAAACATCTGAATTTAGAAACTATATGCAGAATATGCAGATGGTAGAAAGCGTTGTGAAGTCCAGAGCCAAGAAAGGTTAAGAATTTTTTATGCTGGGAAGAATCTTTCCCTACCTCTTTCTTGGGGCAAAATACTTCTAGTTCAGTAAATCCATTAAAAAGTAAAATGGGGTCTGGGTTGAAGCCTGGAGAGACCATCTCCATGGAAGCATGTCTGCGAGCCCCCCTCAGCCGATGTTCCCAACAGCTCAGGTCTAGGCACCTGGGCTCTGGAGCCAGTGTCTGGGGAAGCCAGTACCCACCATGACCTCCAGGGAAGTCTTCACATTTCTGTGGCTCTAGAGCATTATCACCAAGAGCAAGGCCACATCTCTCAGAAGCTTCTAAGTGTCCTTCTAAGACCATGCACCGTGAATCTGATTCCTACTAAATGAGAACGAGAGAATACACAGCAAGATGATCTGTCTTCAGTCCCGTGCATCTCTTAAGGAAACACCCCATCACGTCCCGGGCTGGAGGCCGTCCTGAAGGATCTGTGCCTTGTGATGTGATGTCAGCTTTCATCCACTCCCCTGGCTGGACCTGTCAACGCTGGGGATGATAACCTGCACACTGGGAGCTGAAAGTCTCTTCTCTGGTGTCACAGATGATTTATGGGGGCAGACTTTTTTTTTCACATGGACATATTGAAGAGCTGTCAGAGCGTGCTGATGAAGTACTCAGGCCCAGGAGGCGCACGGCCAAGGCTGAAAACAAGACGATGGTAGAGCACCCTGCCTTGGCGTCTGCTTGATGTCCCAATAAACAGGCCAGGGGTGATGATGGTGATGATAGTAGCAATAGGACCTACCTCACAGGACTGTTTCAAATACATGCAAGTAATCTACGTAAGATAACAGGGCAAAATCTAGAACATGGCAGACACAGGTTTAGCTCCTAAACTACTCTAAGTAGGTATCCTATAGGGAAATTATGATATGTAAAATTACATTATATAAAAGGACTACTTGCACACAGTAAGCAGTAGTCATACTCTGAATTTTTGCAGCATCCCAGAACTAGGGGTGCAGTCATCTCAGATTCAGGGAATTAAGGGGTGGAGCCTCTTATCTTTTTAGATAAGAGCATTTATCTTCAGGCTTCTCTATAACCACTGCAGTAGAAGACATCAACCCAGGGTGGGATGGTGGCGGTGGGAGGTGTCTGAGAACTCAGAAGAGGCTCCCAATCCAGCCTGATTGGCTGGGAGGTTCAAGGAAGAGTAAGGCTGTGTTTTTTAGGTGGGTGTATTAGTTTTCTATCACTATGAAAATAAAGTAGCACAAAATTAGTGGCTTCAAACGGTGTAAATGTATTGTCTTTGTGGCACTCGGAAATCTGAAATGGGTCTCAGTGGAGACAGAATCACCATGGTTCCTTCCTTCCAGAGGCTCTTAGGGAGAATCCATTTCCTTGCCATCTCCAGGTTAGAACCCACCCCCATTCCCTGGATCAGGGCCCCTTCCCTCATCTCCAAAGCCAGCAACTGAGGCAGAGTCCTCCTCACATCACACTGCCTTCCTCTCACCTGCCTTCCGCCTCCACCTTCAGTTTAAGGACACCTCTTGCTATTATATTGTCGTATAATAATATTGTTCCCTGATAGCTCAGTTGGTAAACAATCCGCCTGCAATGCTGGAGACCTGAGTTTAATCCCCGGGTTGGGAAGATCCCCTGGAGAAGGGAAAGGCTACCCACTCCAGTATTCTGGCCTGGAGAATTCCAAGGACTGTATAGTCCATGGGGTCACAAAGAGTTAGACACGACTGAGCAACTTTCACTTCACTTGGGGCAGGACGGGCGGGGTGGTTCATGCTGCTTAGCCCTGAATGCTGAGGAACAAACTGGGAAGGAAGAAGCACACCACCACAGTACTGAGGATTCAATTTTTTTATTTATTTATTTTTGTTAGCTGCAGTGAGGGGCAGTTCCCTGTCCAAGGATCAAAGCTGTGACCCCTGCAGTGGAAGCAGTCTCAACCACTAGACTACTAGGTAAGTCCCTGAAAATGTTCTTTAATACACAAAGATACGAAAGGAAAAAAATACCTCCCCTTCCCACACAGTTGAACACACACAGAGGAAATTCGACTTAGCAAGGCTTTCTAAGATCGCTAGCTTAAAAATTCTCAAATAGGTTAATATTACCAAAATGCCTTCCTGTTAGTTTTTGAGAGAAATACGGAGTGTAATGAAAGCACCCAGTCATCTGATTGCACAATAAATGGGGGACATTGAGGGATGGTTTCACCTTTGTTCTGCACAGACTCTGTTCACATTCTATCAGCAATAATTTGCAAACCTCATGTCCTTTATTATTATTATTTTTTATTTTACTGTCCTTCATTCTTATCAGAAAAACAAAATCAGCTTGTAGGTCATCAATGAAGTCAATCCAAACAGGAAGAAAAATAAAAACAGAATAAAAAGGTAATACTGATTGTATTTAAGCTTATCCTGCTCAGGTTTTGCTTTCAAATAAAATTGTAAGGTAAGAACAGTATATAATTATTGTTTAAAAAATTAACACATGGAGTATGTTAAATAATAGTTCACAAGCCTTCCATAATACCCCTGATTCCAGTTTTAATTCTTAAGTATAGTTCTCATTAACATTTGGTATGCATCTTTCTTGGTGTTTTTTATGCATGCCCATGTACCCATTAAATAATCAGGATGAAAATATGCGTTGCTCTGCAGTGTGGTCTGTTTGAGATGACAGAGTTGAATTAGGAAACATTTACATCTTTGATATTTAATATACCTTTCCAGGAAGAAGAGATGTCTTTCCACTATATCAGAATCTCTTATCTGTCTACTTCAGTGATCTTAGTAGAGTTCTAAGGCTTTCTATATAACAACCAGACATTTTTTGGAGACTTACTCATAATGTGTTTTAATTCTTCTTCCTCTCTTTGTTTCTGTTAATGGTCAATTTACCCACCCCACTCTTCCCTTCTGGAAACATTCTTCTGCCACATCCTGCAGTAAGGAAACCATTGTTTCCTCGTTCTATTGCAAGGATACAGTCATCTACAACTTCTGGCCTCCTTAGTGTCCACCTTCTCCATAGCTTTTCCAAGTCCTGTGGGTGAAGCTCTCCTGTTTTCCTATTATGGAACAGGTTTTCAGGAAGAGTCAGTTATTTTTTTTTTCTTCAACAGTTTGTGAAATTTCCCCATTTTCCATCCACGTACCCCAGGGCCATCTCCAGTGGGGACACTGCATGAATTCTAGCCCTGGTCCAGCAGCCACAACCTAGTTTTACAAACTCTGATACACAGTAACCTCTGTGGTGACTACTTTCTCATCAAGCAAGAGGGCTGGGGTGGATGAGGTTCAAAGCACGTTATGAGCCCTGGTGATCGCTCGGTTGGTAAAGAATCGCCTGCAATGCAGAAGACCATGGTTCGATTCCTGGGTGGGGAAGATCTGCTGGAGAAGGGATAGGCTACCCACTCCGGTATTCTTGGGCTTCCCTTGTGGCTCAGCTGGTAAAGAATCCACCTGCAATGCAGGAGACCTGGGTTTGATCCCTGGGTTGGGAAGATCCCCTGGAGAAAGGAAAGAATACCCACTCCAGTATTCTGGCCTGGAGAATTCCATGGACTGTATAGTCCATGGGGTCACAACGAGTCGGACACGACTGAGCGATGTTCACTTTCACTTAATGAGCCCTGGGGTTCCGTGGGGCAACCCTGGAATGGAGGGTAGGTTGGAGATAAAGTTTGCCCTGCTTCAGAGAGCTCATATTTTACAGTTGAAATTCATATTTTGTTTTGTCTTTTACCTAATAGAAGGCCTGATCCTTAAGCAAAATACTGAAACTCACTAAATATACTCTGTATATCAACATCTCTTGAGAGGATCATATAGAATTTCCTGTTTTAGGAACTGAACATAAAATACCTGTAGAACTTATCTAAAATTAACTAAACCAAGTCCTAATTTACTCTTTACTTAATAAAAAAAAGTGTAGGTTTTTTTTTATTTGTGTAGGTTCTCTGCATTTTAGTAGACTCGACTCCTTTTAATCTGATATTTGTATTATCAAAAGCAAATATATTTGATATTTTATAGTTGGAGCACCTTTTCATCACTGTAAAAATTCAGACCTCTTCTGGAAACTTTGGTTTCTTTTTCTAACAGCTACTTTCCAAGCTACCCTACTTTCCCAAACAAGATTGATTTCTCCCAGTCGTAGGAATCTACTGGTTCCAAACTCCCATGGCTAAATTTATTTTATAATTGCTTTTAGTTGTGCTACGCTAGAAATGGTAAGGGAAAGTCATAGCATAATCACTAAGAGTACAAGTAGCTGGATATTTTGGCCACGTGTTTGTGTATTCACATGTTCCTTGCTGCAACTATGGTTTGAGCAAGGTAATTAATCTCTGTGTATCTCTTTTTTTCAGAATCTCTAAAATGCTTTTATGAAAAAAAAATAAAATAAAATGCTTTTATGAAAGTTAAATGTTATAGGTTTTATATGTTAATCACTTGGTACAGTGCCTAGCATATAGGAGACTGCAGTTGGCTGATAACATTGAATTGTATGCTTTTTCTGTGTCAGCCCAAGAAACTAAAACCTTACCATCTAGTGCCAAATTAAATACACACACATACGCTATAAGTTTTATTATCATTGTTGAAAGAGGTTAACTTGGAACAGTTTAGGTATTTCTACTTCCTATATTTTTTAATGAAAAAATTTAGGAATTCATGAAAGTACATGATGGATCCTCATCGTTTAATCATGGAAAATATAATCTAGATAAAATAATAATACACAGAACACCATGGAGCAGATAATGCTGTGTATCACTGGACCACTAACACAGAGGGAGAAAATACAAAGTAAATATAAAGGCTAAAACTTCACCTGCCCAGCATCCGGAGCAGACATTGCAAAATTGATAATGTCCCTCTTTGTAGATATGTGGAATGATCTTACTATTCTCCGCACACACTTCAGGCAGCCACCATCATAACAACCAGAAATGCATAAGGGATGAGCCCTATTTTTATCACCCCCATTCTCATGTAATGCTACGAAGAAGGGCCCAAAAATACACAGAGAATGCCAATGAACTAATTTCCTCCAGATAAAAATAAGCCTCAAGCCAATAAGTAGCAAACAAAACCATGTTCCTATAACTAAAACATACTTAGACAAATGTACCTGAAATTAATAGTCAATACAACAAAGAAGACTGGAAAGTAAGTGCAATGTTGAGATTACTTTTAAAATCTGATTTAAAAGAGTATTTTTTTTTTTTACCACAACTGAGAATAACTGTGAAGCAATGGAGACTCAGTAAAATGCGTATTAGTAAAATACAGAACTGAAATGTGAATATAAATTTGTAACTAGTGCACGATGAACTTAATTTTCAAACATACAAAGTAAATTCCTTAATATTGCACTTTAATTTTCATAAAGTTCTTAAAACAGTTTTTGTAAAATATATTCTGAGTTAAATACTTTCAGAATATAATTTCTTCTAAAAATATGTTTTTAGAACATTATTTGTCTAGTTGTTGACATTATACTGGAAAGCATGGAAACAGAGAGCCTGTAAAACTCAAGTAAAATAAACTGTATACTCGTTTTCAAATATAGGATCCTAAAATACTAGCACTGAAAACCTTTTTAAGGATTAACTGCCCGAATCTTCCTCAGCCTTCCCTTTAACCATTTGTATTTTTATCTTATATGCAAGAGATCTATATCCTCTTAAGAGTGTGTGTGTGTGTTATATATGAATATGTATCTCTAGAAATCACCTGGGTTTTTTTTTAATGAGATGACATAAATAATTTAATGTCTTTTCCCCCTTTTTTGCATATTAAAATGAGACTCAGAAGGGTCAAGTGACTTGGCCAAGCATGTAGTCAATCAGTCAGAAATTAGGAGAAGCCCCTGAGGCCCAGGGATCTTTGTTCAGTTTCTCTCTCCTTTGTTTGTACATTTAAATCAATAGGAAACTTCAACCAATTAACTATGCAAAGATTCCTTTCATCTATAAAGTCACAAATACTCCGTAAGTTCATATGCACACAAAGAATAAGATAATTTTCAATGACAAAATACAAGATTATGTTATTGGAGTCCATTTTGAGTAAATATATGAAATAACATCTTAGGTAAGTCTGCTAGAAACTTAGAGTCAGCCCCTTAAATTACAGCAATCATATTTTAATGAGTTCTAACATGCATGTTTTAATCCACATTGAAATTGCAGACCATATTAGCATACATAGCTAAGTATAGTTTCCTGAGGGAGCCTCTGTTTCCCTCTATAGTAACAACTCCTTTGGGCCCGTACTTCGGTTAGTGATGAAAATCTAACTGCCCCTTGCCCTCTGTGTACATCGCAGACATGTCTCGGGGTGAATCAGATCATAAATGATAGTAAAACTCTGCAGGTTATTCCAGAGACTCCTTCATCATCACTGTTTTCTCTACAGAGTGAAGATGTATAGGTGTACTAAATGTAGGTAGGTTAATTATTTATATTTTGAGGCCTTGATTTCACAGTTCAAGCTAAAGCAGATAACTATTTTCCAATATTGTTTCTGAGGGGAATAGCTATTTGAAAATTAGCAATTACTTTAAAAATTTGAAGTATAGTTGATTTACAATATTGAGTTACTTTCAGATGTATAGCAAAGCAATTCAGTTACATATATTTTTCAGATTATTTTCCATTACAGTTATTATAAGATATTCAGTATTGTCCTCTGTTATACAGTAAATCCTTATCTACTTTATATATAATAGGATATATATGTTAACCCCAAACTCTTAATTTGTCCCTCCTCCCACCTCCCTTTCCCCTTTGGCAACCACAAGCTTGTTTTCTATGCCTGTGAGTCTGTTTTCCATTTTGTAAATAGATTCATTTGTATTATTTTTTTAATTTCACATAAAAGAAATAAAAGCAAAAATAAGCAAATGGGACCTAATCTAAAGCTTCTGCACAATCAAGGAAACCATAAACAGGATGAAAATACAACCCTCAGAATGAGAGAAAATATTTGCAAATGGTCTAACCAAAAAGGGGTTAATTTCAAAAATACACAGTAACATAAAAAACAACCCAGTGAAAAGATGGGCAGAAGGCCTAAACAGACGTTTCTCCAAAGAAGATATACAGATGGCCAACACGTACGTGAAAAGATGCTTAACACTGTTAAATATTAGAGAAATGCAAATAAAAAACCACAATGAGGTATCATTTCACACGGGTAGGATTCAGTTCAGTTCAGTTCACTCAGTCATGTCCAACTCTTTGCGACCCCATGAACCACAGCATGCCAGGCCTCCCTGTCCATCACCAACTCCCGGAGTTTACTCAAACTCATGTCCATCGAGTCGGTGATGCCATCCAGCCATCTTATCCTCTGTCGTCGCCTTCTCCTCCTGCCCCCAATCCCTCCAGCATCAGGGTCTTTTCCAGTGAGTCAACTCTTCGCATGAGGTGGCCAAAGTACTGGAGTTTCAGCCTCAGCATCAGTCCTTCCAATGATCACCCAGGACTGAGTAGGATTGGGTACCGTCAAAGAGTCTACAAACAGTAAATGCTGGCGAGAGTGTGGAGAGAAGGGAATCCTCCTGCACTGTTAGTGGGAATGTAAATTGGTGCAGCCACTATGGAGAACTGTGGATGTTCCTTTAAAAACTAAAAATAGAACTAGCATATGATCTAGCGGTCCCGCTCCTGGGTATATATCTGGAAAACACAAGAAGTCTAATTTGAAAAGATACATGTACCCTATGGTCACAGCAGCGCTGTTTATAATAGCCAAGACATGGAAGCAATATAAGTGTCCATCAATGAATAAAGATGTGGTACATATATGCAGTGGAATGTTAGCCACAAAAAATGAAATAATGTCATTTCCAGCAACACGAGTTGGACCTAGAGATTATCACACTAAGTAAATCAGACGGAGAAAGCAATTACTTTTAAGAAGACTATGCATGTCTTAAAACATTTGTAAAATGAGAAAATTTATTGGAGGGGGAGTATCTTTTTTTTTTTAACACCAAAAACATTTTGTGACAGTTTCAGGTACCATAAAGGGACTCAGCCATACACATACTTGTGTCCATGGCGGGAGGGTGGCAGTAATATCTTAATGAGCCAACATCTAGGAATGAATTCTGCCACTAAGCTCCCTCAAATGCATGATGTCCTCCAAATTCAAGTCACTGTATATTCTGTTTCTTGGACAATAATTTCATACCATTCTTGTCGTTTACTTGCAGTGAGCACCATTTCAAATGCATCCAATTAGTTTTTCTTCTTTCACAGGTTACCTTTGGTGAAATTGATCCAACCAGCAGGTTGTGTACCAATTAAAAAGCTTATTTATATTGGGTTGGCCAAAAAGTTCGTTTGGGGCCAGAAAGTTCATTTGAGTTTTTTTCACAAAACCCAAACGAACTTTTTGGCCAACCCAGAAGTAACATCTTTTCAGTCTGTCTCTGCAGTTGCATTGTGTCTTCTGTAATTTACAACATATCACAGACTTTTAACTCAAGCTTCCCATAATAAAACTTATAGAAGAGATGATTTTTTTTTTTACTACTGACAATAGCTGTAGACTCACAGAATAGCAGATTCTAGTGAAAAGGCCTTTATTTTCGGCTGTCAAATATAGTAGCCTCTAGCAACATATATCTATTTAAATATACAGTCATTAAAATTATTTAATTTAGTCCATTACATTGGACAGGGTAGAGAACATTCATATCATCATAGAAAGTCCTAGTCCACAGGTCTATAGGTTCTATATCATTCCTAGATGAGATCTTAAGATCTGTGAAGATCTAAGAGTTAAAATTCTCCTTTTTCAAATGTAGCTTTTTGTCCAAAGACAAATGACTCAAGTGCATTTCACTTAAATCACTAAATTTAAAAGGACCCTCATCTGTGTAACTGTGAGTGGATATTCTTGAATGTGGTTATAAAGTGGTTGGGGATTATCCAAAGTCTTTCAATTGGATTTAGGTATATGCTGATGATTTGTAAAATTTTCTGAAATGCATTGGGATATAATTTATGTAAGTAAATTTTGTTGTTGTTTTTCAGTTACTAAGTCATGTCTGACTCTTTGTGACCCCATGGACTGTAAGTAAATACATCCATTTTAAGTATAGATTTTTATGAGTTAAAAAACGTATGTACTAATATAGGTACCAAATCTCAAGATACAGAACGTGTCATCATCTCAAAAAGTTCCCTTGAGACCCATTCCAGTCAAACCCATGCCGATGTCCAGCTTTAGGCAACCACTAATTTGCTGTCAGGATGTATTAGATCTTTGTTCTCCACAGTTCAAGAGAGTCATGTATATTTAAAGTACTCTTTCCTGTTGGGTTTACATCCTGTATACTTGCTTAACTCACCTTTTTTTCAGCAGGCTTTTATGCAGATTCTTTAGGAATTTCATGGATGATCATTTGTAAAGACAATTTTATTTCCTTATTTCTAACAGTTTGCCTTTTGTTCCTTTGTCTAGCCGTTATTTCTTTGGCTAGAAGTTCTAGAATAACACAGAAAACAAACTATTAAGAATGAATATCTTGTATTGTTCCTGAAGCCAGAAGGAAACAGCCAATCTCTCATCATTAAGAGTGAAGTCAATCTCTAGATTGTCCATCCATCAGTCATAGGAATCTGACCTCACACAATTGCGGGAGCTGGTTCAGCAGTGTCCTTAAAAGGCTGTGGTCTTTGTATCTGATGCTAGATGTTAAGTCAACAAGGAGTAAAAGAGGGGAGCTTAATGTAAGACCAGGTGATGATGGACAAGATGGAACCCACAAACCTGGGCTGGAACCTGTGAGACTAGATTGGAGTCGGTGTATGTCTGCACTGTCTTCAGCCTTGCGGGAGAAGCTGATGCCTAAATGGCATCCAGCTCCCAAATCAAAGAAACTGAAAGAGGGTTGGTAGAAGAGCAGCTGCTTCAGGTCTGGCTGCTGCCACATGAATGGAAAGACCCAGAGTCCCTCTTAGCACTGCTTTTGCTACATCCTACACATTGTGATAAGTTGTATTTTCCTTTTGCTTCAGTTCAATTTTACTTTACCCTGTGATTTCTTCTTTGACACATGTGTCATTGAGAAGTATCTTTTCTTCATCTCCTAGTGTTTCCAGATGTTTCAGCTATATCTGATTCCTAGTTTAATTCCATCCTGGTCAGAGAAGACATGGTATGGTTTCTGTTCTTTCAAGGTTGCTCAGCAGTGTTACAGACCAGAACATGGTCTGTCTTGGTGAATGTTGCTGTGAGCTTGAGAGGAATGTGACGTCTACTGTTGTTGGGTGAATTTGTCCGTAGGCTACATTACATCCATTTGATTGACGGTATGTTGAGTTTAGTATGTACTTAGTTTGATATGAAAAGATACATGTACCTCAGTGTTTATAGAAGTGTTCATTACAATTACCAAGATGTGGATACAATTACCAAGATGTGGATGGAAGCTAAATGTCCATTACTAGAGGAATGGATAAAGAAGATGGGGGGGGCGGGGTGCAGTATGTAATATTACTCAGCCTAGAAAAAGAATAAAATTCTACCATTTGCACTAACACAGATGGACCTGGAGGGTATTATGCTTAGTGAAACAAGTCAGAGAAAGACCAATACTTAAGTCATCACATATATGTAGAATCTGAAAAATAAATAACTATAACAAAATATTGATAGATTTAACAGATATAGAGAGCAAACAAGTGGTTTCCAGTGGGGAGAGGGAAATGGAGAAGGGCCAAGACAGGATTAGGGGTTTAAGAGGTACAATCTACTATGTATAAAATAAGTTATAAGGATATACTTCAGCACAGAGAATGTAGCTATCTTATAATAACTCTAGTGGAGTATAACCTGTAAAAAATTTTGAATCACTGTGTTGTACACCTGAAACTAATATAAATCAACTATGGTTCAACTAGAAGAAATTATCATATAAAAATATATCATAGATATTATATAAGATATATGCTATATAAAGATAGCATAAAGATGTAAAGATCCCATTATAGGAATAAACTGTAACATATATAGTAATGCTATGGATAAAACTTTGACAAAGTTGAGAGATATACCATATTTCACTTACTATAAATGTACTTTATCTGTGAAATCAAAATACATCTTATTGTTTGATAATATTTTCTTTTTTAGTGGTAGATAATAGTATAATATCGTTTCCTTCAGTTTGATGAAATATGGCAAAAGATGCCTTGAATTAAATAGCCAAACATTCTGTATTTTAAAAAAAAAAGAGCAACTGAGAAAGAAGGAGACTGTTTCTTTACAAAAGAAATGTCTAAATATGTCTAAATAAGATTGCTAAATTATGTATAAGGCTGGCTGTCTAGAGGCTAGTAAATCATATTATCAATATTTTGTGGCTTACCTCAAACTTTATTGGGCTGTAAACTGCTTGCACATTTATCGGTTGTGGATTGTTAATCAAATATCCTATGACCACAAAGTTACACCTCCAAGAGCTTCAGGTAAGAGTCCAGCAGAATTCTTGCAAAATACCCTGACATGGTGAAACAGTAATCATTGCTTTCTCGCTTTCTAGATGCAGCCCCACAGGCCACCGTGTTCTCTATCCTGAGATGCATTCTGGGTTCAGAGGGACACGGTGGTAACTCTAATCTGCTGCACAGCCTCACTGGAGGTTTATTTACAGTGTACAACCAGACACGCCAGCCGCCGCATACTAAAAGGATGTCCTAGGTGAGAAATCAGTGAGCGGCAGTCCCAGAAGACCCTCATTTATCTTCCAGCCAGTAAATTCCATCTCGACGTTTAAAGGAGGACAGAACTGCCTGAGTCGTCCCCCGAAGCAGGAGGAAACGGTTACAGACCCACTGCTAACCCCTTCTTACCCAAGTGAAAAGTCAAAGTGCTGGTCCCTCAGTTGTGCCTGACTCTCTGTCGACCCCCACGGAGGCTGTAGCCCACCAGGCTCCTCTCTGCATGGAATTCTCCAGGCAGGAATACTGGAGTAGGTAGCCATTCCCTTCTCCAGGGCATCTTCCTGACCCAGGCGTCCAACAAATAATGCTTCCAGGAATTATCTAGCACTGGTTTTGGGTGGTGGTCAGTGATAACTCTTTTTTTTAAGGCAAAAATCACAATTTTTATACAGATGTATAAAATTCTGTGACCTGTATTCTTTCCATAACTCAAGCAAGCAAAATGTTCCATTGGTTCAAAGGAGAATTCAAATACCCATCTACAGGCAATCAGGAATGCTGAAATGAATTTATAAGTGAATGCTAGTCAACATTTACAGGACAGTAATCAATTGCATTCCACAAGATTAAATTCATTAGCATTTGTATAGAAAAATAATTTATAGTACTATACATTTCCTTCTACCTCCAGAGTTATAAATAGCTCAAAAATACTTAATTAGAAGACATGGAAGGATAAGCTAGACAGAAACCCAGTAATCATCTGTGTGGGCGGGTGAGCATTTCAAAGTGTTTCACAGTTTTTCCTGACAGTGGCCCCTTTTATCAAGTATTGACCTAGAGGTGGATTTGCTGGATCAGGGGGATTCCTATGTTCAGGTTTAGTGGATATGAACAGATATTTGTTTCTCAAGTGATTGTGACAATTTACACACTCACAGCCGTGTAAAGTTCTTTCCATGCTCTTGAAAATTAGGAAGCTCCAAACCTCACTTCAGATCTACAGAGGACGCATGTTTACACGGCCTCGTTGGGAGTTCTCGGGCGTCCCAAACTGCTGCAGGTGGTGACCAGGGTCTGAGCTCAACTCCACCGAGAGAAGGGGCCAGAGGTGGGGACGAGGGTAGAGACACGGGTGGAAAAGTCAGCTCTCTTATCTTTGGGACAGGAGGTTGATTTCTAACTAGCAACAAGGCACATATTAAAATTAGGCCCCCTCTCATGTCTCAGAAATTAGGCAGTGATGGATGCTGTCTCCTTCCACATTCTAAGAGCTAGGTTGTAAAATTGCTGAGAAGCTTTTGAAGGGATTTATATCTCAAAGAGGCAGAAAAAAAAATGTACAGTTACAAGTTTTCTAACATACACATTCTAGAAAAGGGAGGTCTGGTGTCTAGAGTCCGGAAAATCCTGTGTAGAGTCTGGACAAGCTGAGGGTAACAGTAAGGGCATCATGGCCCATATAGTCAAGTTTCTTAAAAAGCTCTGGAGCAGTCATATAAAAGGGCTGTATATTACAATCATACGGGAAAATAGAATCGATAGGGTGTGTGTGTGTTTGGAGAGACTGGTTGATTTAAAATAATTGGCTTGCGAGGCAGAAACAGACACAGACGCAGAGAACAAATGTGCGGATACCAAGAGGGAAGGGGCTGGGATGAACCGGGAGGCGGGCCTGGACGTGAACACGGCTGTGTGTAGCAGGTGACGGATGAGAACGCGTGCTCTGCGGTGGCCTAAAAGGGAAGGAAGGCTGAAGAAAGGGGGTGTGTGTACGTGTAACTGACGTTTGCCATACAGCAGAAACTAACAGCAGTATGAAGCAACTACGTTCCAATAAAAAATACAATGATTAGTGTGGTGACTGAGCGCTGGGCAGTCTGAAGCTTGCAGGGTAAGCTGCAGACCCAGGGAAGAGTGGCGGTTGACCTGGGGCCTGAAGGCCGTCTCCTGGCAGAACCCCCTCTTCTTCGGGGGACCCCAGTCTTTTCCTCTTAAGGCTTTCTAACTGAGTGAAGGAGGCCCACTCTCATCATGGAGGAGAATCTGCTTTACTCAAATTCTACCAGGTTAAATGTTAATCTCACCTGAAAACTATCTTCATGGCAGCATCTAGACCTCACCAAGCTGACACATGAAATTAATGGTCACAGGCGGTGGGCCGGGTACGCAGAGAAACACTCTAACGGGCTCTATCGCATTCTGACGATGCCCTTCTGGACAGTAAGTGTCTCTGAGAAGCATTCTCCTGCCACTTGTATTGAGTACATCAGTTACGTAATGGGGGGAAATTCACATGACTTGACACCAACTAGGTTCTTGTGCATTTGTAAAGTTTCAAAGAAGCAGAAACAATCATCATTTTCCTTTTCTGGATAATGAAGCTGGCTTTGAAATATATGAATATCAGAAGAGTGCCCTGAGGCAAAGAAGATATACCACTTTTTAAGGAAAGGATCCAATTTGGGAGCTAGAACTGTGCTTTCTGCTGGCGTACAGGTAAGAAGATTCTGACCTTCTGATGATAAGAGTGTATTATTTCTGTAGCAGCAGGGGACCCAGCACACAGTCTGGGAAGTAAAGAGATTTGCAATTTACATTTTCACTGTGATATGGGAAAAAAAAAAAAAAAGAGATGTGGAAATAGAGCTTTCTTTAGAGTTAGCCTACACACCTACAATCCGTGATAAGAATTAGATGTAGTTAGCCTTAGAAATGATAAGTTTAGATACTGTGCAGTGCTCAGTACTTTGGGAGAGAAGGAGATAGGAGAATAAAATAGCAAGATGCATTCAAGCACTAAATAGAGATGTTAAGAAAAGCTTGCAGCAGATGAAGTTATTATTCACCTGATGTGTTGCTATCTCTCAGATCATTGGATACACCTTAAAATGCAAATTGCTCCTTTCTAGATACTGGCAATTTTTTTTCCCTCTCTCTTCAGAAGTTAATTTTGGTTTTCTACCCAGGGCCCTGTTTTTCAACTGCCAAAGTCCTATGTAAAGATAGAGTTATTTTAATCCATTCCCACAGGTTCTTCCTGCTCTTGGAGCCTGTATTGTCCTTTACTGTTCAGTTCTGAAGAGTCTACTGGTTAACACTGGCTTCTAATAAAGAGGAAGTTAAACCAATCTACAACACAGATTCAGGGAAGCATACTTGGTAGCTGTTTAATCACTTGTCAAGTATCAGTAATGTGCATAATAACAGTGAATTCTGACTCTAGTTTTCAGAGTCCTTACTCCTTTTTTCCTGTTCTGCATCCTTCCTGGTTTTTAATTCTTATGTAATAATGAACAGTAGCAGAATATGCCACCAGAAAATGGCTCTCTGGTATAAGGATTCATTTGAGGTGGTGGCAGCAGAGAGCAGGCAGACCCAAGAAGAGCTCTCTGTCTTCTCCCATGTGCCTAAAAGCAGGACATGAATTTGTGAAGGTGTCCTGCCTCCTCTCTACCGGGAAGGACAGAAGTTAGTCACCTACGACAACTCTAAACTCAAGACCAGAGACAGCACCAGAGGAGTCTACACAATAAAGGTGACTGATCACCCTTATCTTCCGTTATTTCCCCGTGTATTTATCTTGCCACAATTTGCTGCCCTGGACACTCAAAGTCCTTTCCTTTTGTCTTATCACTTCTCTAAAAATTTATCAATCTTTTGTTAAGATGCCAAGCAAGCCCAAGTTCTAACCAGCCCTTTGAGTTACTCATCTCTGAGTGCCGCCTTGGGTATGAGAGACGCACATGTTAGTAAACTTCTGTTTTTCTTTTGTGGATCTGTTCGGGAAACACTGGCTGAAACCACCCACCTTGGCCAGGAAAGATAGCAGCCACTTGCACAAGGATTCTTAACAACAGGAAGTCCTGGGAAGGAATGTGGAACTAGCAAGCTACTACCAACTGGAAGAATTCAGGAACAGTGCAAAGGAGACACCACATGTCCTACCTCCCAACCTCCCAGAACCCTCCTTGCTGGAATCCATCTGGCTGAGTGATGGATGCACCACCCTGAGTCAGAATGATTGGCCAGAGACAACCCGGAAACTAATCCCAGCACCATAAAAGCCAAGACCGCGAGCCGGGTGGCAGAGCCATTCTCCTGGGTTCTCCTTCCCAATAGCGTCTCTTGCTTTGTCAGCCCACGTGTCACCTTGGACAATTCATTTCCAAGTGTTAGACAAGAGCCCCTTCTTGGGTCCTGGAAGGGGTCCCCCTTCCTGCAAAAGATCTGTCTTTGCAGGGCCCTAGAGAACCAAGAAGGGTGGGGGGAAAGGTTTTGATCCTTTCCCTACAATAATAAAGCATGATGTTACAAATAGTAATACTTTTTCCTCCTCTATACTATTTTCTAAGTAATACACTCTTCCCCCCACCCATTTAGAATGCTAAATATTTAATTCTTTGAGTTCATAAAAACACCTCATTTGCTATATTTCCTAGATTCTAAAACCTTATCAATAGTATACCTTATTTTTTTCTGAAATGTTATAAAATTTATAAACTAAATATAGGTTATGGGATCAAATGTGATATTAGGCCATAAAGCTAAAAGTAATATAATTTATACATCTATGCACGTGCATAAAACTACGAAGTAAAGCAAATTAATGAAAAAAGGGGAGGTGTCAATGGAAAGAGTGGATTTGATTTCTTGAACTGAGAAAGAGGTTTCTCTTTTATTATTACACTTATATGTAGTATATCAATGATACATATACTTTGTAAATTTAAACATATATGTATGTATACACATGTGGTATCTCTGTATCATTTGTAAAGACATCAGTTTGTGCTGGTTGATTTCTGATTTAGACTGAGCATGGGCTATTACTCTCCTTTGAGATGATCTTCTTTAGCCATTGTTTATGTAACTCATGGATTGAATGGCTTTTGAAATAGACTTTCTCTAACTTAGTTGGGAATAAACACTTTTGACAAGATTATATCTTATTACTTCCCCAAGATCAATCTACTGGAAAGCTTGCTTTAAATTATAATTGTGTAAAGGAAAAAATTTTCCCTACAGCAGCACTTGCCTGGGAGACATCAAAATGCAAACTATTTCACTAAAATTCTAACCAGCTAGCATTGTTAAAGTATCATCAACTTTGAGTGACCCCACCATGAACGCTAGCCTGGCCTGGAAGGAGAGCTTTCAGTCCTTAATCAGAATGCCCACTGGAGAATTCTCTTCCAAACCTTTCAAACCCAGGGCTTTCCCCCGTCTAAGTACTTAGGGAAAATTCTTCACTGGTATATCTTTGAAGCTGACAAATAAAACAAACCCAACTTTTAAACTTGTCTTGTTTTGTTCTTTACTGGCTCCAGAGGGTATTGCAGTTATCTTGAACCCTAGGTTCAGGGTACTTATTTAATTTTGTGTTTATTTAAATCTGAAAATATACTTGTGAGAATGAAGCTCAAGTAATATTCAGTCAATATTTTATCTGATGTTAAAACATTGACTGAATATTACTTGAGCTTCATTCTGATGTTAACTGAGCTTCATTCTGATGTTAACTGAGCTTCATTCTGAGCTTATCTGATGTTAACTCTTCTGATGAATTACTTTTTTCATAATTTCTTAGAACAATAGTCCTACGTCTGATGTTTTTATGTCAATACAAAAAAGGCAAACTGAATTTTTTTCTCTTTTTCTTTTGCCTCCTTTTATTTTCTGTTCTCATGACTATAATAACACTAGTGATTTGCAAATGAGGTTTGCTTGCTTGTTTGTTGTAGTTTCAGCTTCTTTAAAAAATCCGTTGATAAACCTTGGCTTGCTCCTCTGTTGCCTAGAGTGCACATCATGAATGTATCCAACTGAGCTCAATTATGTCAAACAAAGCAAAGGGAACTTGGGAGGTGCTTTTTTTATCCACACCTGCTTCTCCAAAAAAGGAAATAAATTGGAGTAGTCTTTTCAAGGACTCACTGTGGGCTGTCTGTGAGAATGTGGGTATATTTTCTTAAAAAACTGGTAATCCATCCTCCATCTAAATTGGTTGAACACTACCACCATCATTGTTTCCATTTCATTTAATGCCCATAAAAATGAATTCACTTGAATTCAATGGCTGTAGGCTCAGAACATTTGCAGTATATTTGTGCTGGACCATAAGACAGATCTCTTCGCTATTTTTATTCTCATTTTATGAAAGAACATTTACACAGGAATAAAGAAGGTAAAGAAAAATGCTCAGAATTTCATAATAGATTAAATTATTTTCAAATTTCTTCCAACTCCAAGCTCACATACTAATTTTATACAGCCATCATCAATGCTTTTATATGATTATGTTAACATAAGCATTTTTGCCATTACTGTACATTTTGTAATGATACTGAGTGGATTCATAATACTATACCAAGCAAGAGTTTCCTAACCACACTTTCATTCTGGGTAGTGGAAATTTAAGCTATTCCTGCTTAAAACAAATTACTAGAATTAACCTGCAGTTCAAATAACAAGTGCTAGAGAGGGTATGGAGAAAAGGGAACTCTCCGGCACTGCTGGTGGGAATCCAAGTTAGTGTATCCACTATGGGGAACAGTATGGAGGGTCCTTAAAAAACTACAGAGTTGCCATATGATCAAGAAGTTCCTCTCCTGGGCATAGATCCAGACAAAAGTATAGTTAGAAAAGATGCATGCACCCCTCTCTTCATAGCAGCACTATTCACAATAGCCGAGACATGAAAACAGCCTAAACGTCCATCGACAGGTGAGTGGATAAGCAAGATGTACATACGTACGATGGAGTAGTATTCAAACATAAAGAATGAAATAATGCCACTTGCAGCAACATGAATGCAACTAGAGATTATCATACTAAGTATGTCAGAAAGTCAGAGAAGCATCATATGATGTCGCTTATATATGGAATCTAAAATATGGCGGGAATGAACCCATCTGCAAAACAGAAACACATCCACAGAGAGCAAACTTGTGGTTTGCAAGGGAGAAGTGGGCATGGGAAGGGAGGGACCGAGAGTCTGGGATTAGCTGATGTGAGCTAGGACACAGAGCATGGACAGACACCAGAGCCCTACCGAACAGCGTAGGCGGCTACAGCCCCCCTCCCGGAACAGACCATAACGAGAATGTTCTAAAATGTGTGTATATGTGCGTGCCTGCCAAGTTGCTTCAGTCATGTCCCACTGTGACCCTGTGGACCAGTCCACCAGGCTCCTCTGTCCATGGGATTCTCCAGGCAAGCATACCAGAGTGGCTGCCATGCCCTCCTCCAGGGGATCTTCCCAGCCCGGGGGTCCAACCGGCTTCTCTTACGTCTCCTGCATTGGCAGTGGGGTCTTTGCCACCGGCGCCACCTGGGAAGCCCCATATATGTGCAGAGATGAGTTATTTTCTCTACAGCAGAAATTAGCACAATATTTTAAGTCAACTACACTTCAATAAAAAATGAAGTGTAGTTGAACAGTGATGTGAATGGATTTTTCTCATTTTAGTACAAATAAATTTTATATGTTGACATTTTTGGATCTAATACTGTAATACTTCTCTAATGACTCCTGCTATAAGCATATTCTAGTTACATAAACATTTCTGAATGATTTGGGTATAATTTATAGGCATCACCTCTCCTTTTTAACAATAAATTCAGTGACTATTTCCTAAGATATGGATTTTCTCTTATGTAATCACAGTATATTTATCAAAATCAGGGTATTTAATCCTACTCAACACTATTATATATTCCACAGTTCAAGTTGCACAGTACCAGTTGTCCTAATCATATCCCTCATAATAATTTTCTTGGTCCAAGTCCAATCCGGAATCAATTTTCAGCTTTTTTTTTTTTTTTTGAACATGCAGTTTGCTGGATCTTAGTTCCCAGACCAAGGATTGAACCCAGGCCCCCTGCAGTGGAAGTGGGAAGTCTTAACCACTGGACCACTAGGGACTTCCTAGAAGCCTTTCTTTTCTTCAATTTTAATATTTTTGAAGAACATAAGCCAATTATCTAAAGTCCTTCAAGTTATTTTAGCCTGATGTTTCCTCAGGGCTAGATCCAAGAGTGGTGCATTCCTGGCAGGAGCATCACAGATGCGATTCTGTGTTCTTCCTAAGGTGTTCTTCTGAAAGGCACAGGGGTCAGTCTGTCCATTAACGGGTGATGCTAAATTGATCACTTCAGTAGGGGGGGTTTATCAGGTTTTCGCCTATAAAGTTACTCTTTTTTTGTGTGATTAATTAGTAATTCAAAGGAGATACTATGAGATTATTTAAATACTCTGTTCATTAAAATTTCACCCACTATTTTTAGCATGTTAATGATCTTGCCTGAATCAATCATTTGCATGATGGTGGCAGAAAGGTGATTTTATAATAAAGCGTTATTTCTATGTTTGTTAGTCTTCTATACACAGAGGTTTTCTCTTTTACCCATTCATTTATTTACATCAGCATAGACTCATATTTACATATTTTATTCTCTGAATTGTGTCACTATCATTATTCTGGTGCTCAGATATTGTCACAGAGAGCCCCTTCAAACTGACTCGTGACATGTCCCCATGAACACTGATTTATTTATTTATTTATTTTTGCACAATAAGATGTCCCAGGCTCATCCTGCACTTTCCCTACCCCAACCCTAAAATCAGCCGTTTCTATGAGACTCCTTGTACGACCTAGGCGATAGAAACCAAGGCCGGTACTTGGGAAGGACAGTGACAAATCTGTGCCATGACCCACTCCCTCTCAGCCCCCAGGAGACACACGCACTATTCTGTGTGGTGCAGCTGAAAATACAGGCTTCCCTCTCAGCTAACAGACTAACATACAGCTTGTTGCAAAAGGGGCAAGTCACGAGCATCTCTAACTGCCTTTAGCTCTTGGTTCCAGAGGCTCTTTTCCTGGAAGGAGTGGGTGAAAGGACCAGGACCCCCTTCTCCCACGTGGGCATGGAGCCTCCGCACCCAACACAGCCGCTTTAGAATGCTCGCCCCATCCTTCTCTTCAGGTGGAATTCCCGGGCTGCGTCCATGAGCTTAACCCCAGGACCTGCTCTGAGCTGTGTCGTGTGGGAGAAGGGGGCCCCTGTGCTTACCCCCCGATCCTGTACCGTGGTCCAGGGGTGCTGTCAGGGCCAACGCCCGCTGTAGACGTGCTCCGCTGTTCTGCCCGAGGGGACTGGTGTGTTTAGAAAAGAATGTGGAGAGGTCCACACCTGAAGGGAGGGATGAAGCAATGGAGATCCTAGTGAAGGGTGTTTACGAGGAAGCCTGGGGCTCCTTGGTCACGGTGGCCACAACGCAGGTGTCAGAGCCCTTAGACGTTTCACAGGGAGGAGCAAGGAAAGACAAAGGCAGCTCTAATGGAGCCGTCTGGGCTTCCAGTCAGCCCTGGGGGGTGGGAAGGATGCGGACACAAGCGGGCTGCTGGGAGCACTGGGTCATCCCCACCTCGCACAGACCCTCCACCGGGACAGAGGCCTCTCTGCGCTCGGGATGGAGCACAGCTCTGAGCAAGCACGGGCTGAGCACCTAGCAACTCTGACCCCGGGGCAACCCTTAGGAAGCCAGGCTTCCAAGAGAATCGTGACCATCCCAGGCAACGTGGAATACTGCGTGAATGGCCGAGATGGCCGCCCCTCTAGGAGTGACTGGAGAGGACTTCCAAGCTATTGGTCTTGAATAGAGAGAAAACCCAAACAAACTTTAGCATTAGCCTCTAAGGCACACACACAGGAAATGGTAGAGGCTAAAAGCCAGCTAGTCTAGAAGGCATAGGACAACCTCACGCCAATTCAGGGGTAATGCTTAAGCAGTGTTTGACAAAACCCAACCTTGGACTGCAAAGAGATCAAACCAGTCAATCCTAAAGGAAACCAGTCCTGAATATTCATTGGGAGGACTGATGCTGAAACTCCTATACTTTCGCCACCTGATATGAAGAACTGACTCAATGGAAAAGACCCTGATGCTGGGAAAGATTGAAGGTGGGAGGAGAAGGGGGCAACAGAGGATGAGATGGTTGGATGGCATCACTGACTCGATGGTCGTGAGTTTGAGCAAGCTCCAGGAGTTAGTGATGGACAGGGAAGCCTGGTGTGCTGCGGTCCATGGGGTCGCAAAGAGTCAGACGTGACCGAGCAACTGAACTGAATACCTTTCAGATTAAAATATAAGGTGTTTTTTTTCTAAATCTGACCACAGAAATTAGACATTATGGATATTATGTTAGACATTATAACTGTCAAAAAAGAACCAAAGATCATCTTAAAAAATTAAAAGAAGATATGATGATAATAGGGGCTTCCCAGGTGGTGCTAGTGGTAAAGAACCTGCCTGCCAATGCAGGAGACTTAACGGATGCAGGTTTGATCTCCAGGTCAGGAAGATCCCCTGGAGAAGGAAATGGCAAACCACTCCAGTATTCTTGCCTGGAGAATCCCATGGACAGAGGAGCCTGGCAGGCTACAGTCCATAGGGTCACAAAGAGTCAGACACGACTGAGTGACTTTGCACACACACATGATGATAATATTTCATCAAATAGAAAATAAGAAAATAGAACTTATTTTTTAAAAAGGATTGGGAATATATATGTTTCAGATTGCCAGTCCAGATTGGATGCATGAGACAAGTGCTCAGAGCTGGTACACAGGGATGACCCAGAGGGATGGGATGGGGAGGGAGGTGGGAGGGGGGTTCAGGATGGGGAAACCATGTAAATCCATGGCTGATTCATGTCAATGTATGGCAAAAACCACTACAATATTGTAAAGTAATTAGCCTCCAACTAATAAAAATAAATGGAAAAAAAAAAGATTAGAAACTCTGGATTTGAAAAGCATAAGAACTGAAGTTAAAAACTCATAAGAGAAAAGACAATGTCAAAAGGCTAAGAGAAAAGCCCCATACTGGAGGAAAATATTTGCAAAAGACACAACTGATAAAGGACTGTTACCCCAAATATACACAGAACTCTTAAAACTCAACAGTAAAACAACAACAACAACAACAAAAGAAACCTGATTAAAAAATAGGCCAAAATAATTAACAGACATCTCACCAAAGAAGATATACAGATGGTGAATAAGCATATCAAAAGATATTCCACATTGTGTCATCTGGGAAGTGCAAACAAACCCACTAGAACGCCCCAAATTCAGAATACTGACAACACCACATCCGGGCGAGAACCTGGAGCTACGGCATCTCCCATTCACTGCTGATGAGGACGCAGACTGGTACAGCCCCTGTGGAAGGCAGTTCGGCAGGTTCTTACAAAGCTAAGCCTCCTCTACTACCAGCAACTGTATGCCAATAAAACGGACACCCTAGCAGAAATTGACAAATTCTTAGAAAGGCACAGCCTTCCAAGACTGAACCAGGAAGAAAGAAAATATTAATGGGCCAATCACAAGTGCAGAAATTGAAACTGTGATTTAAAAACTTCCAACAAACAGAAGTTCAAGAGCAGATGGCTTCTCAGGCAAATCCTATCAAATATTTAGAGAAGAGGTAACACCTATCCTTCTGAAACTATTCCGAAAAATTGCAGAGGAAGGAACATTCCCAAACTCATTCCATGAGGCCACCATCACCCTGATACCAAAACCAAACAAAGATATCACAGAAAAAGAAAATTTCAGAGCAACATCACTGATGAACATAGATGTAAAAATCCTCAATGAAATATCATTACTAACAAAATGAATCCAACAATACATTAAAAGGGTCATACACCATGATCAAGCAGGAGTTATCCCAGGGATGCAAAGAATTTTTGAACATCTGCTAATCAATCAGTGTTATAAACAACATCAACTGAGTGTAACAACCATATGATCATCTCAATAAATGCCAAAAAGGCTTTTGACAAAATTTAACACTCATTTATGACAAAAACCCTCCAGAAAGGCATAGAGGGAAACTTCCTCAACATTGTAGAGGCCATATGTGACAAACCCACAGGTAACATCACTCTCAATGGTAAAAGCTGAAAGCATTTCCCCAAAGATCAGGATCAAGATAAGGATGTCCACTCTTACAACTATTATTCAACACAGAGTTGGAAGTTTCAACCATGGCAATCATGGAAGAAAAATAAAATGGATCCAAGTTGGAAAAGTAGTAAAACTCTCACTGTTGGCATATGACATGATACCATACCAAGAAAATCCTAAAGATGTCAACAGAAAACAGCTAGAGCTAATCAATGAATTTAGTAAAGTCACAGGATATGAAATTAAATATGCAGAAATCTCTTGCATTCCTATACACTAATAATGAAAGATAAGAAAGAGAAATCAAGGAAACAATTCCATTTACCTTTGCAACAAAAAGAATAAAATACCTAGGAATAAATCTGCCTAAGGAAACAAAAGACTTGTATGCTGTAAGAAACTGATGAAAGAAATCAAAGACAACACAAACAGATGGAGAGATATACCATGTTCTTGGATTGGGAGAATCAGTATTGTGAAAATTACTGCACTACCCAAAGCAATCTACAGAGTCAATGTGATCACTATCAAATTACCAAAGGCATTTTTCACAGAACTGGAACACAAAATTTTACAATTTGTCTGCAGCCACAAAAGACCCTGAATTGTCAAAGCAGTCTTGAGAAAGAAAAACGGAGCTGGAAGAATCACCTCCCTGACTTCAGACTCCACTACAGAGCTGCAGTCATCAAGACAGGATGGTGCTGGCACAAAAACAGAAACACAGACGCATAGACTAGGGTAGGAAGCCCAGAGATAAACCCAGGCCCCTGTGGTCTCCTCATCTATGACAAAGGAGGCAAGAATATACAATGGAGAAAAGAAAGCCTCTTCAATAAGTGATGCTCAGAAGATTGGACAGCTACATGTAAAAGAATGGAATTAGAATGCTCCCTAACAACACACACAAAAATAAACTCAAACGGATTAAAGACCTAAACATAATGACGGACATTATAAGATGCTTAGAGGAAAAGACAGGCAGAACACTCTGATATAAATTGCAGCAAGATTTTTTTTTTTTTGATCCACTTCCTAGAGTAATGGAAATAAAAACAAAAATAAGCAAATGGGATCTAATTAAACTTAAAAGCTTTCACACAGCAGAGGAAACCATAAACAAAAAGACAACGCTCAGAATGGAAGAAAATATTTGCAAACAAAGCAACTGACAAGGGATTAATCTCCAAAATACACTAACAGCTAAAGCAGTTCAATATTAAAAAAAAAAAAAAACAATCCAATCAAAAAATGGGCAGAAGATCTAAATAGACATTTCTCTGAAGAAGACATACAAATGGCCAAGAGGCACACGAAAAGATGCTCAATATCACTAATTAATAGAGAAATGCAAATCAGAGCTGCAATAAGGTATCTCCTCACACTGGGCAGAATGCCCATCATTAGGAAGCCTACAAACAGTTAATGCTGGAGAAAGTGTGGAGAAAAGGATCCTTCATACCCTGTTGGTGGAATGTAAATAGATAAAACCACTATAGAGGACAGTGTGGAGATTCCTTAAAAAGTAAAAATAGAGAACCACTATGTGATCCAGCAATCTCACCCCTCGACATATATCCAGAGAAAATCATAATGTGAAAAGATACATGCACCACTGTTCCACGCAGCACTGTGTACAACACCCAAGGCATGAAGCCATCTAAATTGCTTCTGTCGATGGAGGAATGGATAAAGACATGGTACATATATACAATGGACTATTACTCAGCCATTAAGAAAAGAACAAAATAATACCATTTGCAGCAACATGGATAGACCTAGAGATTATTATACTAAGTGAAGTAAGTCAGACAGAGAAAGACAAGTATTATGTGATATCACTTACATGTGGAATATAATAAAAACGATACAAATGAACTTACTTACAAAACAGACTCAGATCTCAAAATCAAACTTAACTGTTTGATTCTGAAACATGGAGAAAACATGGCCGGAAGTGATGAATTAGGAGATTGGAATGAACATATACACACTACTGTTCATAAAATAGATAAAAAATAAGGAATAACACAGGAAACTCTACTCAATATTCTGTAATAACCTATATGGGAAAAAATAGACATGTGTATAATTGATTCGATTTGCTGCGCCTGAATACAACATTGTACGTCAAATATACTCCAATAAAAATTTTTAAAATAAAATATCATCCTCTTACAGTATGATCCAACAATTGCACTCCTTGATATTTACCCAAAGGAGCTGAAAACTTATATCCACACAAATACTAGTATGTGGGTATTTATAGCAGCTTCATCCATAATCACCAAAACTTGTAAGCAACCAAGATGCTCTTTAGGAGGTAATGGATAAATACACTGTGTACATCCAGGCAATGGAATAATATATCCAGTGCCATGAAAAGACATAGGAGGAATTTATATGCCTATTACTAAGTGAAAGAAGCCAATCTGAAGAAAGGCTGGATACTGTAAGATTCTAATGATATGACATTCTGGAAAAGGCAGGACCACAGAGACAGCAAAATGTTTACTCATTGCCAGGGATTTGGAGAGAGCAGGATGAACAGGCAGAGCACTGAGGATTTTTAGGTTTGTGAAAATACTCCACCTGATGTTATAATGATGGATACACATCATTATACATTTGTCCAAATCCATAGAGCGAACACTGAGAGTGAATCTGAATGAAAACTATGGACTTTGGGTGATAATGATGTGTTGTTATAGGTTCATCAATTGTAACTAATATACCTCTCTGCTGGGGTATGTTGCTAGTGGGGGAAGTTATACAACTATAGGTGCAGGCCATGTGGGGAATCTCTGTACTTACCTCTCATTTTGATGTGAAACTCAAACTGCTCCAGGAAAAAAAAAAAGACACACATGTACTTAACATTTTACTAGAAAATCTAGTCAGGGCAAATAGGCAAGGAAAAGAAATAAAATTCATACAGACTAAAACTAAGAAGTAAAGATATCTCTATTCAAAGATGGCACAATTTTTTATACCTAAAATTTTAAGGCCTAAAAACACTATTAAACTAGTTCAACAAGATAGCAGGATACTAGAATAATATTTTAAAATCAAATGCATTTATCTGCACTAGCAATTAATAATCTAAAATTGAAATTACTCAAAACAAAACTTCATTCACCCAGGTACTACAGGGAATTGCAACAGCCAATTTGAGAAGCCCCTTGGCTTCAGATGAATCAAAATGTTTGTTTCAATATGGAATTTTGTTACTAAGATGGTACAAATAGGCAGATTCCCTGGTGGCTCAGATGATAAAGAGTCTGCCTGCAATGCAGGAGACCCAGGTTTAATCCCTGGGTGAGGCAGATCTCCTGGAGAAGGAAATGGTAACCCACTCCAGTATTCTTGTCTGGAAAATCCCATGAATGTAGGAGCCTGGCAGGCTACAGTCCATGAGGTCACAAAGAGTTGGACGTGACTGAGTCACTTCACTTTCACTTTATGGTGCAAACGTCTGAAAAATCACTGTCTCCTATGTGAGAGATTCTGGGTAACTACTGAGTGAAATCAATTTGTTGCCAGAAGGAATCGCACATGTTTGGAAGGAAAATTAACAGAAACACTTTCAACAAAGAAAAAAAATCCCTGTTTAGGAATAAGAAAACCAACAAATTTAAGCATATGAGAAATTGAGGTTTCTTTTGAATCCATTTAATCAGAGAAATTTTGTTAAGGGAATATGCTGTAGATATAGCCTAATCAGTTTGTGATATACTAGAAATAACTCATCTAAAGAGCAGAGTCAGACACTACTGAAGCAACTTAGCATGCATGCACATACATTCTAGTATCAAAAATCAAAAGAACTTGTCAAAAGACATACTTGATTGTACTAATCGCACACACACACTCGCTCAACCTAAGAAATTCACAAGGTGTATTTTTAATCTACTCAGAAGTTTTCACAATGGGAAAGCGTCATCCTTTTGATTTGATCCTTGCTGCCTAAGCTCTGTCATCCTTTACCGAACAAAGACTTTCTGAAATTTATCTTTAACCATTTGATGATAAAAAGCAATGGTCTCTTCCAAATCTATATGTTCTGCAATGGTCTCTATGCTCTTTTGTCCAACAATTTATTCAGACCACAGTTTTATCAAAATTTTCATCATTGAATAAGATGAATAGCTATTATTAGAGCATTCAGTATCAGTTTATTTCTAGTCTACCTAATAGCTATTACACTAATGCCACATATATTTAGTTTTCATTAAGGCAGACCCTTTTTCTAGATGCCATTATTTATAATAGTTATAATGGGCCAGGTGTGGCAATAAATAACCCCATATCACAGTGGCTTAGTTACATTTTTCACCAACACAGGCAGCAAGCAACTGTACATGTTAGTTGCTCAGATATACAGGTCAGAGGGGCAGCCATCTTTTCAAAAACTACCAGAAGGGGAAAAATCTCTGGAGGGTGACGCATCAACAATTAAATTCTCAGACTCAGAGACATCCATTACTATTGCCAGGGCATGAGTGCTAAGTCGCTTCAGTCGTGTCTGACTCTTCGCAATCCTCCGGACTGTAGCCTTCCAGGCTCCTCTGTCCATGGAATTCCCGAGGCAATAACACTGGAGTGGGGTGCAGTGCCCTCTTCCTGGGGATCTTCCCAACCCAGGAATCGAACCCACGTCTTTTATGTTTCCTGCATTGGCGGGCAGGTTCACTAGTGCCACTGGGGAAGCCCTCTCCTGCTAGTAACTCATCCCAAGTCACATGACTTCAGTCAACCACAGGTATTTTCAGAAATGCAATAGTTACATGTGCTCTGAAGACAAAGACACAGTGTTAAAGGGGAATTCACTAACTTATGGGTGGGAGGTATTTATCTCTGTAAAAAGTCAAAAGGATTTCAGAAATAATGGTTAAATTGGAAAACCTTTCTTGATATTAAAGCAGAATATCAGGCAAAAATGTGTGTGGATATATGCAGAATGGGAAAAATGTTATATTAAATGTGCTAAAACTAAAGAGCCACACTACAGTGGAAAATATATTTTCACTTCCAATTTAAATATACTATTTTTCCTAGTCCCTCTGCTGGAGCAATCACAATGTAATAATACCTTATGTCATTTAGGAAAACTCCAGTTCACCTATCAAGGTTAATCATAACATTTTCCTTTCATTTAACTGCAATACTTGCTATCTCAAATTGGCAATCTCTGCCCCACAGAGAATTAGCAAATGATATAGTTCAAAGGGATTTTAAAGTCATTTAGGAGTATAACCCTAAACATGATTGCTTTTCTTAACTTAGCTGCAGACTGTGTGTGCCTGTGCTCATGTCTGATTCTTTGTGACCCATGGACTGTAGCCCGCCAGGCTCCTCTGTCCATGGGATTTCCCAGGCAAGAATACTGGAGTGGATTACCATTTCCTTCTCCAGGGGATCTTCCTGGCCCAGGGATCGAACCCATGGCTCCTGCCTTGGCAGGTGGATTCTTTACCACTGAGCCACCTGGGAAGTCCCTAGCCTCAAACTGGATAAGATAAAAAGTAGCAGAATTCTAAGTCACTCAAAAGCAAGTGGCAATGCTGAGGTTAAAAATCAGACCAGCCAGCATTAGCATCCCTGCTTTTGGGTATAATATATGCAGTTTTGTTTGATACACTGAAGTCAACAGCATAGATTAATTACTCATTAATCAAAATGTATTAAAAATATTTCCATTCACAATGGCAGAGAAAACATGCTGTGAGATACCTAGAAACACAATTTCAAAATATTATCTTTTTAAGGAGCATGGTATTAATAGATAGTCAAAGAGACAGAATAAGAGAATGCTGAGCTCAGATACGTGTTCAGGTGCATGTGTGGAGACCTGGTTTATGAAACAGGGTTTTACAAATCACTGGTAAATGATGGCTTTTTATTAAATGCTAATGGGAAAATTGAACATCCATGGGGGAAAAAAAAAATATATATATATATATAGCTTGTTCACATACATACTAGAGTCAAGCCCAAATATTCTAAACATCTCAATGAGGAAAGCTAATCTAAAATGTCTAGAAAATATATAGATAATTATCCTTAGGATATCAGGGTAAGGATGGTTTTCGTAAAGCAGCATAATCATAATGGAAATTCTGTTACATATGTGTCATAAAATAAATTACGAAGCAATTCAAGACATGAGACACAGACAAGGAGCTTATTCGAGCAGCCTGTATAAAGAAATCCCCAAAATCAATAATGTACAAAATATATATGCACATTTCACCTGAAAAGCAATAAACACATTGAAAGAAAATGTTCAACCTCACTGGTAATCAGGAAAAATGCAAATTGAAGCCAATATTTCAATCTCACAGGGGAGAAAGTGTTGTAAATTTCGAGGAAATTGATCTTAGGAGAGAAACACCAGATTGTGTTATTAATGACTCATATGACAACGAGAGCAATAAATACATATTCTTCTTTGATATTATTTGTAGGTTCTTTTTTTTTTTTTTTTTTTGGCTTCCTCCCCTACATCAGTTTTTACTATAAATAGTTCAGGGACAGACAGCAAAGAGGATATAATCAAAGCATGCCAGAAAATAACACGTGCAGCCGCCTTAAAGGAATTGAGAAGCATGCAGCGTCATTGAACAGACAGCCTGCAGAAAACACACACCTACAAGAGAAATGCAGCCTGAAGACAAGACGTTGCTGGCACATAATTCAACGGCGTACTAAGTGATGAGCAACAACAGGAAACAGGCCAAGAAGATACTTTTGGAGATTGTTTAAATGCTGAGTGGGTAAAATTAAGTGCTAAATATTATCATCTGAAGTCAAGATAGTTGGTTATGTATGGCTGCGTAACCTACCACCTCCAAACACAGGAGCTTAGTGCAATAATTTATAATTATTTGTTACAGTCATGTGGGTTGACTTGGCTCAGTTAGACAAGTCGTACTTGGGATCTTATACATAATTGCCATCAGATGGTGGCTAGAATTGGAAAGTCATATGTCAAGCGTATTAGTAAGCATGTGGGAACATCTGAAGGATGGTGGGGGAATCCTTACGTGGCCTGGCTTTTCCCAGAATACTAAGATGGGACCGGCCAGAACCTTGTAACTGGCCTCCAAAATCCCAGATTATCCATTCCATTCAAGCAAGTCACCAAGGACAGTCCAAATTAAAGGGGGCTGGAGATAGGGGTGGACTGGACCCACCTCTTGCCGTGAGAAGTAGCACGTGAGCAAAGAAGGGAAGAGATGGAGACAACGCGGCCCGCAGGATGGCTGAGACACTCCCTCACTCCCCGAGTGTGTTACTAAAATGATTCTGAAGAGCGAGCCCCTTCGTGAGTTAGCACTATGTGTGAAAGGACCAGTTCAAGCTCTTATCCCAGCCATGCCAGATCACTGCAGATGGGGACTACAGTCACAAATTAAAATATTCTTGCCCCTTGGAAGAAAAGCTATGACAAACCTAAACAGTGTAATAAAAGTCAGAAACATCACTTTGCCAACAAAGGCCTGTATAGTTAAAGCTATGGTTTTTCCACTAGTCATGTATGGATGTGAGAGTCGGATCATAAAGATGGCTGAGAGATGAAGAACTGATGCTTTCAAATTATGGTACTGAAGAAGATTCTTGAGAGTCTCTGTAAGGAGAACGGTAAGGAGATCAAACCACTCAATCTTAAAGGAAATGAACCCTGAATATTCGTTGGAAGGACTGATGCTGAAGCTTCAATACTTTGGCCACCTGATGTGAAGAGCTGGCTCATTGGAAAAGACCCTGATTCTAGGAAGGATTGAGGGCAAGAGGAGAAGGGGACGACAGAGGATGAGATGGTTGGACTGCTTTCCCGACTCAATGGACATGAATTTGAGCAAACTCCAGGAGATGGTGAAGGACAGGGAAGCCTGGCGTGCTGCAGTCCACAGGGTTGTAAAGAGTCAGGCGTAACTGAGTGTCTGAACAACGACAAATGCCTAGGCCCAGGTCAATGCCAACACAATCATGGGTCATGAGTCCCACCACGAGAAAGGGGTTGTTGTACCTCTATATACTGAAGATAACTCCTTCTATGGCAGGTCGAGTCACTTGGCTTTTTTCAAGGTATTGGTTGCATCACTGAATGTCAATCAAATCAACTCTAAGCAATCAAATTGATTTTGTGAAATGAAATTGATTAAATGTTCTTCTGGAAATAGTACAGGTCTAAAGAAATTTCATCCTTGGTATTATTCCACTCATGTAGCCTTGCTGCTGCTTCTGCTGCTAAGTTACTTCAGTCATGTCCGACTCTGTGTGACCCCGTAGATGGCAGCCCACCAGGCTCCCCTGTCCCTGGGATTCTCCAGGCAAGAACGCTGGAGTGGGTTGCCATTTCCTTCTCCAATGCATGAAAGTGAACATGAAGTCGCTCAGTCATGTCCGACTCCTAGCAACCCCATGGACTGCAGCCCACCAGGCTCCTCCGTCCATGGGATTTTCCAGGCAAGAGTACTGGAGTGGGTTGCCATTGCCTTCTCCGTTTGTAGCCTTAGCTTTCCTTAAAGTCAGATAAAGTATCAGTTTATTTCACCAAAAAGCAATGAATGTGTCAGAGAAAGTTATTTCCTCCTGATACTTATATCTTTTTCTTCTTTGCACTGTGTTCCAAGTAAATAGCTAATTATGATGTCTAGCTTAGAGTATGTGTGCTAACTCTCATCATCAATAAGTAATTTTTAATTGATTTTCTGAGTTTTTGTATTGTTAATTTCTTGACTCAAAAAAACACAAATTCCTCCTCAAACTCTGTCTCAGAATTTTTCTGTGTGAATAAAAACTATTTTATAATTTATCAGCCACTAGACAGATTTCTCTTTTTAACTAAGGTAAGAATGCATTACATGAGATCCACCATAACAAATTTTTTAATACATGACACAGTATTGTCAACTACAGAGGTAATGATGCACCTGAGTGGATTTGGAACTTACTCATCTTGTGATTGAAATCTGATGCATATTGAACAACAGCTTCCCATTTCCCCTCCTTCCAGCCCCTGGCAACCACCATCCCACCCTCTGGTTTTATGTGTTTGAATATTTTAGATATTTCATTGACGTGGAACCATGCAATATTTGTCCCTTTTGGCTTATTTTTCTTAGAACACGGCCCTCTAGGTTTATCCATGTCATATAGAGCAGGGTTTCCTTCCTTTTAAAGGTTGAATATTATTTCATTGTACATATGTGTGTATATGCATGTATGATATATATATATCATACACATATATATAATTTCCTTTAACCTTACATCTGTTGATGGATGTTCAGGTTATCTCCATTTCTTGGCTATTGTGAATAATGCTACACCTAACATGGTAATATAACTATCTCTTCAAGATCTTAATTTTAATTATTTTGGATATACATCCAAAAGTAGGATTTTGGATCATATGAGAGTTATATTTTTAAAATTTTGAGGAACCTCTATAATATTTTCCTTAACACTGCACCAATTTTACATTCCCACCAATAGCACACAGATCCCTTTTATACAAATCTTTGCCAGCATTTATCTTTTGGGTTTTTCTTTTTATAATAGCCATTCTAACAGGTGTGAGGGGATATCATGTTGTGGTTTTGACTTTTAGATATGTTAAGCATTTTTGTATATTCCTATTGGCCATTTGTACTTCTTTAAAGAGATATCTATTCAAGTCTTCTTGCACATTTTTTTAAACTGCGTTATTTGGGGTTTTAATTTTTTTGCTGTTGAGTTGTAGAAGTTTCTAAATCATGTTTTGGAAATCAGTCACTTGTCAGACATGTGACTTGCAAGTATTTTCTCCTATCCCACGGATTGCTTTCTCTCAGTTGGTATTTCTTTTGCTGTGCAGCTTTTTTTGGTTTTTAGTTTAGTATAATCCTACTTGTATCTTTTTTATATTTTTTTACTTGGAGTTTTGGTGTAATACCCAAGAAATCAGTGCCAAGAGCAGTGTCATAAAGTTTTCCTCTACCTTTGCTTCTAGGAGTTTTATAGTTTCACGTCTTATGTTTAAATCCTCAGTCTATTTTTAAGTTGATTTTCCTGCTGCTGCTGCTGCTAAGTCACTTCAGTCGTGTCCGACTCTGTGTGACCCCATAGACGGCAGCCCACCGGGCTCCCCCGTCCCTGGGATTCTCCAGGCGAGATCACCGGAGTGGTTGCCATTTCCTTCTCCAATGTATGCATGTATGCTAAGTCACTTCAGTCATGTCCAACTCTGTGCGACCCTATGGACAGCAGCCCACCAGGCTCCCCCGTCCATGGGATTCTCTAGGGAGGAATCCTGGAGTGGGTTGCCATTTCCTTCTCCAGTGTTGATTTTCCTATATGGTATGAAATAAGGGTCAAATTTTGCTCTTTTGCAAATGGGTATTCAGTTTTCCCAGCACTATTTTTTAAAGAGACTTCAGGAAAACAATTGTTCTTATTAAAAATAATAATTTCAGCCCTCTAAAATATTTTTCGCTCTCAGGAATTTTTGTGAAATTCAGGTATTATATGAAAAGTTTAGCTACACAATTTAGCTTTCCTACAGTCCATATTACAGCTCTGACCACAGGCACTGGGAAATTCTGAGGTCAAAATACTTCTTTCATTGCTTAATTTCTCTTTCTGCTGTCTGTCAAGGATCTCTTCTACATTACAAAAAAGACTATGCTGTAATTCTTACTGAGAATAGTTGACACCTAGATCTATCCTCTAATCCTTTCCTCTTTTATCTGACCGCTGTAGATCAAAGAATAAAATAATAGCCAAACTGTCTAAATGCCATGGGATACTTTGCTATAATCCTAGCATGTAGGGCAATCCCAATGATCACATCAACACCTTCATATCTTCATATGTCTGTATGAAAGATATTTTACAAAAGAAACTAATGAACTAACATCAGTAATAAAATGAGTAAACAATCAAGAATTTTTCACTGTTGATTTTACAGATATCTTTAAAATTTCATACCACTTAAAAATGCATACATATAAAATATGTAAATTATAACATTATATAAATATATATGTATATAATGTTACAATGGTATTACTTGATTCCCCAAGTCCTCCTTTTCAGAAAAGACAAACCATGGTTCCATAAATTTATATATGAACTATCTTGCAAAGTGCAAAGATAATTCTGCAACATCATGGTGAAAAAATAATTTACCTTTGCATTATAATATTTACAAGCATTTGATTTTTCTCTTCTATTAGAAAATGCAGCAGTTTCACTTTTAAAAATTTGCATTTAGGGAGTATCTTTTCTGAAGGCGATGGAAGTTGTCATAGAAACAACCATAATTACAAGAGAGACATTTATCAGGGAAGGAAAGATTTATCTTAAAGTCTGATCTACTTCTTTTTGTTGTTGAGGAAATGAGTCATTTTTGTTTGTTTGAGAAGCAAGTTTTCTATTTCACGAGGATGCAGAGAATTATTGATCTTCTAGATTTCTGCTCCCCAGATTCCTTTCTTCTAGGTATCCTGAGGATCAGTTTAAAGTCAATGTCCTGCATCCTAAACCTGCTACTGAAGAAATGATGCCTTCTCACGAGACTGATTTTAGGAATTGTGTGATGAATACAACAGGCTATTGTTTACATTTGAGAGGGAAAATAACACCCATGACATTTCCCAAGGTAAATAATTATCTTTGATAATATTTATCCTTGGTGTATTCAGAATTAGTGGGAAAGCATAGGGGTAGAAGCAGAGAGGCATGTGTGACTTCATCTCCATGACCATAAATATCTTAGCTGTTGTGTCCAGTGCATGAAAAATACATGTCTTAAACATATGTATATATCTTATGTTAAATATATTTATATATTGATTTATAAAACTAAATCTGCATTTATACATATTATAAATGTACACTTTAAAGAATTGTATTCAATTTATGTATAAATATATTTCTTTGCTGATATTTTAAAAAGTTGAGAATTTCTCTGTTTCTTCCCAAAACAGATTTATGGTAACTTTCAAAACACAGAGTGTAAGAAATTAAAATAATAATAGAATTTTAGGGACAAGATGGCTAAGTAGAAGGATGTAAGCTTACTCCTTCTTATGGAAATACCAAAATCACAACTAACTGCTGAAAAACAACCAACAAAAAAATGTTGGAACTTACTGAAAAAATATACTCTACATCCAAAGACAAAGAAGAAGCTACAACAAGATGGTAGGAGGGCTCAATCATAATAAAAACAAATCCCTACAGGCTGGGTGGGCAATCCATAAACTGGAAAACAATTACACCACAAAAATTCTCCCACAGGAGTGAAAATTCTGAGTCCCGCAGCAGATTCCCCACCTGGGGTTCTGGCAGCTGCAGGAGCCCCAGAGAATCTGGCTCTGAAGGCAGAGGGGTTTGACCCCATGACTTTCATAGGACTGAAGGGAACAGACACTCCACTGCTGGGGGGCATACACACAGTCTCATGCGCATGGGGACCCAGGGGAAAAAAAAGAGTGACCCCAGAAGAGACTGGGTCAGATTTACCTGCTAGTGATGGAGGGTCTCCTACAAAGACAATCCAAAACTACTATCAAAATGGCATTAAGAGCATATATAGAGGTAATTATCTTAAAATGTAAATGGATTAAATGCTCCAACCAAAAGACACAGACTGGCTGAATGGATATTAAAACAAGACCCATAGATATGCCGTCTATAAGAAACCCACTTCAGATCAAGCAACACATGCAGACTGAAAGGGAGGGGGTGGAAAAATGTATTCCATGCAAATGGAAATCAAAAGAAAGCAGGAGTAGCAATACTCGTATCAGACAAAATAGCCTTTAAAATAAAGACTTCTACAAGAGACAGAGAAAGAGAACATGATGATAATGATGAAGGGAACAATCCAAGGAGATATAACAACTGTAAACATATATGCACTCAACATACGAGCACCTCAATATAAACAGCAAATACAAAGAGCCGTAAAGGGAGAAATCAACAGTAACTCAGTAACAGTGGGGAATTTTAACACCCCACTTTCACTGATGGACAGATCACCCAGACAGAAGATCAATAAGGAAACACGAGCCTTAAATGACGTGTCAGACCTGACAAACTTAATTGATATTCATAGAGCATTCCGTCTGAAAGCAGCAGAATACACATTCTTCTGAAGCGCACATTCTCCAGGAGTGATCACATGCTGGGCCACAAAGTGAGCCTTGGTAAATTTAAGAACACTGAAATCAATCAAGCATCTTTTCCAACCACAATGCTATGAAATTAGAAATACACAACCACAATGCTATGTAGTATTAGAAAAAACTAAAAAACACAGACATGTGGAGGCTAAACAATATATTACTAAACAACCAATGGATCACTGAAGAAACCAAAGAGGAAAAAAAAAAAAAACCTAGAGACAAATGAAAATGAAAGCATGATGATCTGGAACTCATGGGACACAGCAAAAGCCCTTCTAAGAGGGAAGTTTATAGCAGTATAATCTTACCTCAGGAAACATGAAAAATCTCAAATAAACAACCTAGCCTTACACCTAAAGCAAAGAAGAACAAAAAAAAACCCAAAGCCAGTAGAAGGAAAGAAATCATAAAGATGAGAGCAAAAGTAAAAGAAATAGCACTGAAGAAAACAATAGAAAAGACCAGTGAAACTCAAAGCTTCTTCTCTGAAAAGATAAACAAAATTGATAAAACTTTAGCCAGACTCATCAAGAAAGAGAGAAACAGGGTTCAAATCAATAAACTTAGAAACAAAAGAGAAGTCACAATGGACACCACAGAAATACAAAGGATAATAAGAGACTACTCTAACAACTATATGCCAATAAAATGGATAACCTAGAAGAAATGGACAAATTCTTAGAAAAGTACAATCTCTCAGGACTGAACCAGGAAGAAATATGAAATATAAACAGACCAATCACAAGTACTAAAATTGAAACCGTGATTTAAAAAATTCCCAACAAAGAGAAGTACAGGATCAGATGGCTTCATAGCTGAATTCTATCAGACATTCAGAGAAGAGTTAACAGCTATCCTTCTGAAACTATTCCAAAAAAATCACAGGAAGGGACACTCCTTTGGGAGTGAATGAGTTTGCTCATTCTATAGGGTCACTACCACTCTGATAGCAAAATGAAAGAAACCACAAAAAATGAAAATTACAGGTCAATATCACTGATGAACATAGACAAAAAAATATTAGCAAACCAAATCCAACAACACATTAAAAGGATTATACACCATGATCAAGTGGGATTTATCCCAGGGATGTAAGGGTTTTTCATATCTGCAAGTCAATCAGCAGGATAAACCACATCAACAAATTGAAGAATAACAACCATATATGATCATATCAATAGATGCCAAAAAAAGCCTTTGATAAAATTCAACACCTATTTTTGATTAAAAAAAAAAAAACTCTCTAGAAAGTTGGCATAGAGGAAACTTATCTCAACATAATACAGGCCATATGTGACAAACTCATAGCTCAGTGGTAAATGTGACAAACACCACACTCAGTGGTAAACAGCTGAAAGCATTCCCTTTAAGATCAGGAACAAGACAGTGATGCTAACTCTCGCCACTTTTATTCAACACAGTTTTTGGAAATCCTAGCCATGGCAATCAGGGAATGCAAACAGGAAAAGAAGTAATACTGCCTTTGTTACAGATGACATGATATATAGAATATATATATATATATAAAATATCTTGAAGATGCCATCAGAAAACTCCTAGAGCTAACTGACGAATTTGGTAAAGTTGCAGGATACAAAATGCACAGAAATTCGTTGCATTTCTTTTATACTAATAATGAAAGATTAGAAAGAGAAATTAAGGAAACAATCATATTTACCATTACACCAAGAAGAATAAAATACATTGGAATAAACCTACCTAAGGAAGCAAGAGACCTGTACTTTGAAAACTGTAGGATGTTGATGAAAGAAATCAAATACAACACAGACAGGAAGATAGGAAGATCTGCTGGAGAAGGAAATGGCAACCCATTCCAGTATTCTTTCCTGGAGAATCCCAGGGTAGAGGAGCCTAGTGGGCTATTGTCCATGGGGTTGCAAAGTGCCGGACATGACTGAGAGACTAACGTTTTCACCATGTTCTTGGAATGGAAGAAATCAATATTGTCAAAATGACTACCAAAGTTAATCTACAGATTCAATGCAATCCCTATTAAATTACCAATGGCATTTTTCACTGAACTAGAAGAAAAAAAAAACTGAACATTTTTATGAAGACACAAAAGACCCTGAAAAGCCCCCACAATCTTGAGGAAGAAGTGAGCTAGAGAAACCAGGCTCTCTGACTTCAGACTATATTACAAAGCTACAGTCACCAAAATGATATGGTATTGGTACAAAAACACACATAGGCCAATGGAACAGGGTAGAAAGCCCAGAAATAAACCCACACACTTATGGCCAATTAATCTACAACAAAGGCAGTAAGACCACATACAATGAAGAAAAGACAGTCTCTGCAGTAAATGGTGCTGGGAACACTGAAGAGCTATGTGTAAAAAATAAAATTAGAACATTAACACCATTCACAAAAATAAACTCCAAGTGAATTAAAGACCAAAATGCATAGCCAGGTTCTATATGGCTCTTAGAGGAAAACAGGCAGAACAGTCTGACATAAATTGCAGCAGCATCTTTTTCAACCATCTCTTAGAGTAATGAAAATAAAAACAAAAATAAACAAATGAGACCTAATCAACCTCAAAACTTTTTGCACAGCAAAGGAAACCATAAATAAGATGAAAAGACAACCCATAGAAGGGGAGAAAATATTTGCAAGATGTGATTGACAAGGGATTAATCTGCAAAATTTTAAAATAGCTCATGTGGCTCAATATATTAAACACACACACACACACAGAGCAATCAAATACTGGGCAGAAGACCTAAATACACATTTCTCCAAAGAAGGCATGCAGATGGTCAAGAGGTACATGAAAAGATGTTCAACACCGCTAATTATTAGAGAAAAGCACATCAAAACTACAATGAGATATCACTTCACACCAGTCAGAAATGGCCATAATTTAAAAGTCTACAAACAATAGGTGTGCAATATCATATGATATCTCTTATATGGGGAAATCTTAAAAAATGATACAAACTTATTTCAAGAAACAGACATACAGACTTAAAGAACGAACTAATGGTTACCTAGGCTGCAGGGGCGGCAGTTAGGAGAGTGATCGGCTGAAAGTTTGCAATACACACTGCTGTGTATAAAACAACAAGGATCTACCGTATGGCACAGGTAACTGCTCAATACTCTGCAACACCTAAACGGGCACAAATTCGAAATAGAAGAGATAATGTGTATGTACAACTGAATCGCTCTGTGTACACCTGAAACTAACAGTGTGGACCATATGTCAATAACCACACACACAAACCAATAATAATAAACGTAAGTCGGGAAAACCAGGAATCGATGAAACAAGCAATACCTGATGGCATTTAGTGTGCGTGAAGCCTCTAGATGGTGCAGTTGACTCCCCTCATTGTCTCAACGGCCCATGCGGTGAGCAGCGCCCTCACCCTCCTGCCTGGCACTGTTCTAAAGATGCCATCAATGTCTGCCCTTAGAGAGCACACGATTCTCTCCACTTCTGAGAAAAACTTCCCCCAGAAGCACCAAAGACCCTTTGTAAAGCACTTAACTTTTTCAACAACATTTCATCCTACATCACATAGGTTTCATCTTGTATGCCAAAACATCTCAAAAAATGACAAGGGTGGAAAATTATGTTTTAGGAAAAGCATTCTGTGATAGTGTCAGAAGCTTGGGTCCCTGGTTCATTTCTCCTCTGGTTGAAATAAGGATAGAATTTGAGCATCCAGGTTGATGGGCAGATTAAAACACTTCAGATCTAAATGTACCATTTCACTCAATTAGAATTCTTTGGTAAATTTCCATGAACCAAGTTATACTCACTGATAATTATTGGAGTGCAGGTGTTCTGTTTTATCCTTTGTAAGTAGATTCGACCAGCCAGCCAGAAGTAGAACTTCATTCTTTGTAAGGAGAAGAATTTGACAAAGCCACAGGCTATGTATAAATTAGCCTTCTACCAGCTCTTATAGGAGACTCTAATAGGCAGAGACTGGTAGCGCTGGAAACCACACACACACACACACACACACACACACACACACACACTCCTAGAAGACTGAAACCTGTTATAAAGCACAGCCTTGGAAAAGTTTAGAGCAGGGGAACAGAGACCATGAATCTCTGGATAAAGACCCAAACAAAATAAATATCCTCATGTATCAAAGATGAACTGTATGGAAACTATATCCCAGGCCTATAGTTCTCTTGGGCTTCTAGATTTCACAAATCATTAAAGGTGTGCATACATACAGTGTATGCTCACATGCATACAAACACGATAGCCCACACACTCTTACCTTTCATTGAAAATTAAAGCTAGAGAGGATGATTAAGCCTCCAAACATATATGTGCATGACACACATACACACACCTTACACTGGCTCCCACTATTATTTAAAAATATGAAGGTTATTTTAATGAATCCAAAGGACCAAATTAATTTAATACCAGGGGATGTCCATCTCAAGAAAAATTCCACAAAGCAAAGTTTTCTTTCTTTTTTTTTTCCTTTCTGAGACACACTGCAGACTAACACAAGTGTTTGGTCCAACATTAAGAAAGGTCTGTCTTAGGTAAGTGAGTGTGTGAATTTGCTGGATGGGATTCGATGAACCATTTGTAAGCTCTGGCCATGAAAGAGATCCTGTGTTAGGCACAACGCACTGTCTAAGAAATGACAGGTCAGCCTTATTTCTGTGGAGAGGGGTAGACGTGAAACAGATAATCCCACAAATGTACTGAAACGTCACGTGCATCAGGTTGTCTGAATGCAAAGTTCCAGGAGTAATGACTCATGAAATGAATTTTCCACCTGCCCGCTGCCCTCCTTCGGCAGCTGCGCAGCAGTGGGAAGAAGTTCTGCTGTTTCTGCCGTAGCAATTTGATCCTGATCATTCATTCATCGAGTCAACACAGTTCTTGAGGACACAGTTCTGGGGACTTTTCCTGGGTATTCCAAATGATTTTGATATTCAATGACAACCAGATTAGCAAATAGCACATGTATTATTTGGCTCGGTCTTCTCTGTAAATCTCCTTTATTTCCCCTTTCTCATTAAACGTCGTAAGAGAATACTCTCCAGTTTTAACTAGCAGAAATGACATGACATGGCTTCATCAAAAAAGAGAAGAGTTGCTAGGTTACCCTTACATCCTTCATTCAAAATGATCCTGTCTCTATTATGTCCAGCAGAAAAGCCTCAAAATTGTTACTTTACTTCCTATTAGCCTTGATGGAAGCTTACTTGTATTCTTACTGTGTTCTCGATCAGTTTTGGTAATATCATCAGGATACGGGAGGTAATAAAAACAAGGGGGGGTTTTAGATTCCCACGTTAGCTTGACATTCTCCAAAATAATTCCATAAAAAATGCAGTTGATGAAACCAAAATATTCAGATGTAAGAATTATAGTTAATGACTATTTTTAATATCTTTAAAAGCTCAGGGAACTTCATTGAAGTTTAAATACTCCCAGTCCAGTCTTGAGAGGTGAGTTTAATGGTCTATTTCTCTTTCTCTCTCCACACACACACAGTGAAGATGATGGCAAATTAAAAATTTTTTAAAAGATGTTTTGTTTTTGAGGAATTTGTTTTGTGGGGGAGTGCTGTCATTGTGTTTTCTTTATAAAAGTGGTAAAAGATAAAAATGCTTCCAGTATCCCAAAATATGGTTTGTTTTTCCCAGGTATCTCTTGGAGATATATACATATATATTTTATATATAAATATTTTATATACACACACATATATATAATCACATATATAACATTTTATAATATAATTTTAAAATAATTATATATTATAATAATTTTATATTTATATTATTTAAATAAATTATATTATTTATATTATATCATTGTATTATATATTCTATAATGTATATGATATTAATACAATATCATATACATTATATACTATATTATATATCTATTATATTAATACATATTAATTATATAGTATATACAATAAGATATATAATATATAACATATATTAAATTAATATTATAAATAATTTAGATTATTTAAATAATATAAATATTATAATATTATACATTTATTATATATTAATATATTATATGTATATATTATATGATATATGTTACATATATAATTATTATATATTTGTATGTGTTGTATTTTATTAATAAAAAATAAAATGAATATAAATGAAATAAATATATTTATATATTTATTATAATTATATATTATGTATAGTATATATTATATGATATTATATATGTTATATCATATGATTATAATAAAATATATATTATATAATATACATTATATTATGCATCATATAATTATAATAATTATATAATAATATATAAACATGTATAATATAATTTACAATATAATATTATATTATATTAGTATTCAAATAATTTATATTATTTATATTTATTAATTTATTAATTTTAAGATAATCATATGCACATAAATTTACATATATAATATCTATATTAATTCATTAGGGAATTCTCTTTGCTCCCTTGTGCTCACAGTGTCATGTCTGGTGTTTTTCAGTTACCACACCTATGGAATCTAGGCTCTTAATGATAAACTTCACATCCTTCCAAGGAGCAAAAATTCCCCCTAACATTCAACTTAAGCTGTACCTTTACCCAAGGTTACTCTTTCCTCTCACATGGCCTTCTCCACTTTTGTCCCATATGTCCTCTCTCCACAGACTTCCAGCCTAAAGCCATCCTTGGGCAGAGCCTGCTACACTTTGGCCACTACAGGTCTGGAAGGTTTCATCTCATGGGTAGATGCAGGTCATATTCAACAGCCTGATCATCTGGGATCACCTTTAGTGACAATCTTGACTCTCTTTTCTTACATGATCTCCCTTCTTGCTCTGACTCCTTCCTTCTTGCCCTAGAAAGCAGTTCTACTTTTCATAATTATGATCTGCTCAGTGAATGAACTCATATTCAAAGTTGAATGGAAAGAATAGGGCTTCCCTGGTGGTCCAGTGGTTAAGACTTCACCTTCCAATGCAGAGGATGTGGGTTTGAATCCTGGCCAGGAAGCTAAGACCTCACATGCCTTGCAGCCAAAATACCAAAACATAAAACAGAAGCAATAATGTAGCAAATTCGATAAAGACTTGAAAAATGATTCTCATAAAAAAAATCTTTAAAAAAATTTGAATGGAAAGCAACCCTAAAATGAGCAGAGGGGAAAAGTTGGATTGCATATACTTTGGTCTTTCTACTTTTACTTGACTATGTCTGTATTAGATATTCACTGCTGCATAATTACTTGCCACAAATATAATGGCTAAGACATACACACTATTGTCCAGTTTTTCTGGGTCAGGAAATCTGGGCATAGCTCAACCGGATCCTCTGCTTTGGTGTTTCTCAAAAAACTGGCCATCAAGTTGTCAGCCTGGGTTGTGGTCTCATCTGAAGGTTTGACTGGGGAAGAGTGGGCTCACATGCTCACTTAGGATCACTGGCCAAACGCACTTCCCACTGGGGTGTTGGGTTGAGGGCCTCAGTTTCTAGCTGGCTGCCAGCTGCAAGTTGCCCTTGCCCTGTGGGCCTCTCCTACATGCCCATATGCTTTATCAAAGCCAGCAAGAGAAAGTATCTGCTGCTAAGGTGTAGGTTACATTACATGCAACGTAACCAATCACAGAATGTGCTTGGGAAGTCATAAGCCATCACCTTCACAAGGATGGGGCCACAGAAAGGCTTGTACTGGGAGGCAGGGACCACAGCGGGAATCACCCTAGAAGCCACCTATTTCAGCTTCAGCACAGGAAAAAAGTGTCCTAGACATCCATGCCCACTAACAGCTATGGGAACTTCATCCACTGGAAGTGGCTATTATCAGATGACTGACAGCTGTTTCTAGGGAGGCTGGATCTTACTCAAAACGAGAATCTTTATGTGTTTGCACAGCATCAGAGAGCTGGCTGCTGGTAGATGGGTCCTCCTAAAGTGACCTGGCCGAGCCAAGAATTAGATTTCAGGGAGAATCTTTCCACAGAATAGCTTCTTAGTTATTATGTGAAAGGGCAAGCATGGGCCTGTAATTTGTTCTTCCCTCCTTAGGGATCCGTGAAGAAGTCTGATTCTGACCAGAATTCTTTTCAAATATCGACTGATGGAACACACTGGCTAAGAGATAAATGAGCATCTTGAAAAGGTTTGCTATGCACTGATCACTGATTAAGAAATGATTTTATTAGCAGTGAATCCTGGTCCATCTGGATTGTTTATATTAAATTCTCCTGCACATCATGTGTTGAAGCTATGCTGAAGCAGGGAAGTTACACCGAGAACCAGAATAAGGCCATGTGTCTGGTGAGAGTCGGGAACTCAACAGCTCCCCTAGTTAATCTGTCACACAGGAAGTCAGTTCTGACAAACTCCAGAAAATGTCCTAATGTAGGAAAGGACACGGAGGAAGCTGTTTGCAGTCTCACACACATTGTATACGCTTCTGCATCTGTCTCTTACCCACTGGTAAGTAGACATAAGCCCAGCACTGGGTAAGTCAGTAGCATCTTTCTGAAGCCGTGGGGATGATACAGGTGACGGCATTGGAGTGATGTGTCTACTTAACAGCTTTATTAAGATATAAGTGGGGTACAAAAGCTGCATATTTTGGCAGATGTTATACATTCTAGAAAACATGATCACAATCAAGATAATGGAAACATTGAATGTGATAACTCTTGACCCAAACTGTGATAGATGTTACAACGTGGAATGCTCCTCAAATTTGAGGTCCTCAATGTTATGTTGCCGTCTAGGGATCAAAGAAATACTCAAGAGATGGTAAGCTCAGCTATTACGCAGGGAATGAAATGGCAGCAAAAATGTTCATTCCCCAAGGAAGAGGAAAGACTAAGGGAGAACACTAAAAAGATGGGAGAATGAGGTAGTAATGGACTTGGTCTCCTGGGATCGTTCCGTTGCCGTTGGAAAGCAGAATGGGAGGGGAAGAGCCAGACGTGGTCACTAGGGTGCTGGTGCTGTAATCTTGTGGCTTAGGAGGTGCTTCGTCTCAGGCTGTGACAGCCACAAACCTTCAGAAGCACCTCTAAATTCACCGAGTATCACCTAACGTGGATGAGCGCAAGTCATCCACTTATAAAGATCATGGTTTGGAATAGAAAATACTTAAAGAGAAAAAAAAAAAAAAAGAAAATACTTAAAGAGGGGCTGAACTCATTCCCTCAGTTAAAATCATACTATTTTATTTTTTTAAAAATATATTCACTAAGTGTTTGGGCTCCGCTCACCCAACTCACAGAAGGAAAATCCTAGGAATGAGGAAATGCGGCGGGTGGAGTAGCCTCAAGGTAACACTGAAAATACTTGGAACGGTCACTCTTGCCACCCAGGGCACCATAATCACCATGGAGGGTAGAGAGGCCACCTATAGAGCCCCAAGGTAAAGCTCGGAGGCCATCAAGATGCTGTGACAAGTAACACCAGTACAAAGGTCCAACCCTGATTTGGAAACCACAACAAGAGAAAAGCGCTCTCTGGCTGCACTGCCTTCACGGAAATGCAGGACCGGGAAGGACGCCATGCGTGGACGGAGAACGGCGGCCCGACCATCTTCTTTGCGAGTCTTCCATGTCCACCCTCCACCTGGTTTCCACTGAAATGCTGAACGAGGATCTTTGCAATCCCCAAGCCCTCCTCTGTGGAAAATATTAAACGGTATAGAATTCTAGGAGTGTGAGAAGAGATTAATGCTTTAGTTAGCATTAGTGGTTGCACTAGGGGTATTGATCTCCATTAATTCTCTTTCTAACAACCCTTTCAAGCCAAAAGGCAAAGCAGATGACTTACCGATACTGACAGTGGACCACTGGGAATTTTATCTAGGTGGATCTGCCAGTTACCTTAGATGTGCTGGAGGCATGATTAAAACAACAAAACAACAACAACAAAAACGGCACCAAAAAGCAATGGGCAAAGTGGACAGCAAACTGCAGAACTAGCTCATGCTTTTTTTTCTATTCCTATTTCAGAAGTCAGTCAAGAAGTTTATACCGACAGAGAACTAACTGTTTACACAAGGACATTTAAATTCACCAGTACACCATCTAGTGTGACTTCACTGGGTCTTAACAGCCATTAAGGGTGAGCTGATAACAACGATATGTACTTTTGTCCTCACAGGAAAGAACACAAGGGGATTCTGAGACGATTGGCAGATGGTGATTGTCCATCTGCCAATAGAACATTGAAGATAAACCCCATTAAAGTTCATGACTTGCCAGAAAATTTGGGGAACAGCGTGAGCCATGAGAGGCTGTCCTCAGAGCATGAGAGAGAATTCATGTTCTAATCTCAGTCCCACCGGGAAACAGCCCCTGGGCGGGAAAAACCATCTGAGTTAGTATGGCAGAATCCCATCTCTCATTTGGGGATACTGTTAGTCCTAGTCACAAAGTCACCAGAAAGAAATCTGAGATTGAATGGTGCCGCAAAAGAAACAAGCAAATAAAAGGTTTATAAAGGGCTGTCAGTCAGGCAGCGCCCCGCAGCCTGATGACCCCAGAGCACAAACGATTGCAGAAGTGTCCGCAACCAGACCACACACAGGCTGGAGCCTGTGGCAGAAATCAATACAGCCCCTCCGTGGAGACAGCAGGGATTCTGGACTTGAAAGTTGTCTGATGCAGCTGCTCGATAGAGCCCTTTATAAACATAATTGTCAGCTCGTTGCTGGGCGCTGGGAGAAATCCCTCCTACCATGTGAAACCTTCAGACTATCCTGAAAGCAGAAGCACCCATCATGACTCGGATGATGGCTGTCAGAGAAGCACTCGAGTTGAGGCAGGATCGCACTGAAGCTCAGAGATGAATGGAAAAGAGGTATACTCCTGAGGACACATTAGCTGGGGTTCAAGAGAAGTTCACGTCACTTCTGTATAAAGATGTCTTCGCGGCCTCTGGAGCTAACGGGAGAGCCTCTTGATACTCCTCTGCTTTGACATGTAGAGTGTCTGAACCCTAAAACTCCCCCCTAGCCATGCAAGACGCCTGCTGTTTACTGGCTGGGTTTGCTAACCTGGAAGTCACGAAGCTGTTTGGAAACAAGCGCTTACGTGGCCTCTATGGAGGGAGAAGGGCGAAGGCCGAAACGGCCTGTACAGACAAAGGCGCGCTAAGCCAAGAGCAGGCGCCAGAGGGCGCTCTCTCTCAGGAGACCGGCCACGGCTGGCAATCCATTTAGGGCAAGGCAAAGCGATCTGAGAGCAGACAGTCTGTATTACTAGACTCACACATCAATCTTGCCAGCGATTCTGGGAAAGGGTATCTGCCCTTACTCAGGGGACATTTTAATAACAATGAAATCAGATCTATTTAAGAGACAATGGTGCTAGTGGAAAAATGTCATCAAGTCTGGGCAGTTCAAGAAGGTAGCTGCGCGCTCAACTGGCTGTTGAAACGCGGCTAGTCCAAACAAGGGGCGTCATACGGGCAAGAAACAGACGGGATTCTAAAGGTGGCACAAAAAAGAATGTGAAATTCCTTCTTAATGGTCTGATTTTGATTACATGCTGAATCATTCTTTTGGATGTATTTAGAGAACTATGTTGTTAAATAATTAATTTCAACATTTTTTTACTTTTTTTTTTTAGCATGCCTTCAGGAAACACAAAATTACATATATGGTGTACATTGTATTTCTCAACAGTACTGTTCTACTTTGCTTATTGTAATCAAGCCTTGTTTGTAATTTATCAACGTCAGTTGGGCTGAATAATTGAAGGCACACAAAGAATCTGCCTGCAAGGCGGGAGGTCCGGGTTTCCATCTCTGGGTCAGGAAGATCTCCTGGAGAAGGGAATGGCTACCCACTCCAGTATTCTTGCCTGGAGAATTCCATGGACGGAGGAGCCTGGTGGGCTACGGTCCAGAGGGTCATAAGGAGTCAGACACAACTGAGCATACATCCAAAGTGGAATAGAAAGTTCATGAAATTATTATTAAAAACCGAATGATTTCTACACACTACGTTGTGTACCAGGAACTAACATAGTTCAGAATTATATTTCAGAAACAAACTCACAAGAAAAGGCCAGATTTGTGGTTACCAGAGGCAGGGGGTGAGTGAGGGGGAATTGGATGAAATCGATCAAAAAGTACAGATTTCCAGATAGAAGATAAATAAGTACCAGGGATATAATGTACAATGTGACAAATGCAATGAACACTGCTGTACATTTATATGAAAGTTGTCCAGAGTAAATTCTAAGAGCTCTCATCACAAGGAAATTTTGCTTCTATTTCTTTAATTTTGTGTCTATATGAGATGAAGGATGTTCACTAAACTTACTGTGATAATTATCCCATGATGTAAAATCATTATGCTGCATGCCTTAAACTTCTGCTGTGCTGTATGTCAATCATATCTTAATAAAACTGGAAGAAAAAATAAACAAAAATAGGTATATTTCTTTTTAAAAGAAAATTGAAGGATTTCTAGATAGGTTTCCTCAGAAAGGCAAGGAGATAAAGACCCAACCTGCTTTTAAAAATAAATACAGGCCTAATCTCACTGTCCTAATAGGAAAAGTAAACTTTAAAAATTAACAAAGTGAAGTCACTCAGTCGTGTCCGACTCTTTGTGACCCCACGGACTGTAGCCTACCAGGTTCCTTCGTCCATGGGATTTTCCAGGCAAGAATACTGGAGTGGGTTGCCATTTCCTTCTGCAATTAAAAAAAAAAAATTGAAGAAGAATGAGCTAGGTGAAGAATGATATAACAGGTGAAACTTTTGACCTTAAAAACCAATATAGACAGAAAAGGGGGGAAAAAAGATGTATTGGGTCCATAAGCTCAGAAAAATATCATAGAAGTAGAGCATGTCCTAGAGTTTCTTTTAAAAAAAAAATTATGTGGACACATAAAGATCTAACAGAGAAAGGGAGGCTGTCTCAAAAACCGGAGTAGATAAACACCTTCTCAATTAAGGGCCAGAACCTGGGAAGCCATGGAAAGGTCTCAGTTTTGTAAACAGAGCACCTCAAAATATTTGAAAGATTTTAACAAGTGGTTACAGGAACTTTACGCAGATATGAGAGTAAGGTCCATACTCAGATATTATTATGTAACATTAGAGCAATGCATTATAATTAGAGATCTGTATATTACTTGTTCCTGAATATACTCAAGAATTTGTAAACTAGGATTTTGAGAGAAAACACAGAAAAGATGAGACATTTATAGGGTGTCAGCCAGTGCAATCATAGACCCAGTCAAGACGTGTGATGCTGGTGTTACAGGGCATCACCTCGATGGAATTATTTATATTGGTGGGATGAGAATGTTCAAGATTTATGGGACTTGATGTCAATTTTGTTGAGCTACAATTTTAAAATTTCACACCACTATCAAGACTTTATCTAAAGGAAAAAGTCAAAGAAAACAGTTGCCCAGAAAGCAAAGAAAAGGAAGGGAGAAAAGGGACTCAGTTACAGCAAATATTATTAGACTTGTATGTAATATTTACAATCAAGAGCAAAATTGGCACACGGGTTGAATTGTTTAGAACACAGCAGCATTCTAGAAAATTTTCTTGAAGTGGGAAAAGGAAGGAAGGAAATATAGAGAGAAAGAAAGGTAAGGGAGGGAGAGAGAGAGGGAAAGCAATCCAGTCAGGGTGATATTCAAACCATTTAGCAACCATTTAGAAAGGAACTGGGGCTTCCCTGCTGGCTCAGTTAAGAATCTGTCTGCAGTGCAGGAGACCCAGGTTTGATCTCTGGGTTGGGAAGCTCTCCCGGAGAAGGGGGTGGCAACCCACTCCAGGATCCTTGACTGGATAATTCTATGGACAGCAGAAGCCTCATGGGCTACAGTTCATAGGGTCAGAAAGAGTCAGACACGATGAGCAACTCACACTAGAAGGAAACTAGTTTTGATTTCACACGAAGAGGAAGCAGTGCCAAGAAAACAGACGCGCGCCTTCACCATGAACAGCACGCAAGGCTGTGTCCCTGTGATCAGCTGAGAATAGCCAATTCCTTCAGGTAAAAAATAAACACAATGAAAGTCAGAACAAACTAGCAATATTGTTTGAATCAAGACTCCTGCACACACTTACACTAAGACTTTTAATTAGGAAAATCTGCAAAAACTAGCTTTAAAAAAAAGAGGGGATGAAACACCAAGAAAAGCAATCAAACTACAAGGGAAAAATGAATGCCTAATCATGAAAACTAATTTGTCAATTGAATGCAAATCAGAATAGTTTTGGAGAAAGGAATGGCAAACCACTTCAGTATTCTTGCCTTGAGAACTCCGTGAACAATATGAAAAGGCAAAAAGATAGGACACTTAAAGATGAACTCCCCAGGTCGGTAGGTGCCCAATATGCTACTGGAGATCAGTGGAGAAACAACTGCAGAAAGAAAGAAGGGGTGAAGCCAAAGCAAAAACAGTACCCAGCTGTGGGTGTGACTGGTGATAGAAGGTTCGATGCTGTAAAGAGCATATTTATTGCATAGAAACCTGGAATATTAGGTCCATGAATCAAAGCAAACTGGAAGTGGTCAAACAGGAGATGGCAAGAGTGAATGTTGACATTCTAGGAATCAGCGAACTAAAATGGACTGGAATGGGTGAATTTAACTCAGATGACCATTATATCTACCACTGTGGGCAGGAATCCCTTAGAAGAAATGGAGTAGCCATCATAGTCAACAAGAGTCCGAAATGCAGTACTTGGATGCAATCTCAAAAATGACAGAATGATCCCTGTTCGTTTCCAAGGCAAACCATTCAATATCATGGTAATCCAAGTCAATGCCCCAAACAGTAACACTGAAGAAGGTGAAGTTGAACAGTTCTATGAAGACCTACAAGACCTTTTAGAACTAACACCCAAAAAATATGTCCCTTTCATTATGGGGGACTGGAATGCAAAAGACGGAACTCAAGAAACACCTGGAGTAACAGGCAAATTTGGCCTTGGAGTACAGAATGAAGCAGGGTAAAGGCTAATAGAGTTCTGCCAAGAGAACACACTGGTCATAGCAAACACCCTCTTCCAACAACACAAGAGAAGACTCTACACATGGACATCACCAGATGGTCAACACCGAAATCAGATTGATTATATTCTTTGCAGCTAAAGATGCAAAACAAGTCAGCAAAAACAAGACCGGGAGCTCGCTGGGACTCAGATCATGAACTCCTTATTGGCAAATTCAGACTGAAATTGAAGAAAGTGGAGAAAACCACTAGACCATTCAGGTATGACATAAATCAAATCCCTTATGACTATACAGTGGAAGTGAGAAATAGATTTAAGGGACTAGATCTGATAGACAGAGTGCCTGATGAACTATGGATGGAGGTTCATGACATTGTACAGGAGACAGAAATCAAGACCATCTCCAAGAAAAAGAAATGCAAAAAAGCAAAATGGTTGTCTGAGGAGGCCTTACAAATAGCTGTGAAAAGAAGAGAAGTGAAAAGCAAAGGAGGAAAGGAAAGATATTCCCATTTGAATGCAGAGTACCAAAGAATAGCAAGGAGAGATAAGAAAGGCTTCCTCAGCAAACAATGCAAAGAAATAGAGGAAAGCAACAGAATGGGAAAGGCTAGAGATCTCTTCAAGAAAATTGGAGATACCAAGGGAACATTTCATGCAAAGATGGGCTCAATAAAGGACAGAAATGGTAGGGACCTAAGAGAAGCAGAAGATATTAAGAAGAGGTGGCAAGAATACACAGAAGAACTGTACAAAAAAAAAGATCCTCATGACCCAGATAATCACGATGCTGTGATCACACACCTAGACCCAGACATCCTGGAATGTGAAGTCAAGTGGGCCTTAGGAAGCATCACTACGAACAAAGCTAGTGGAGGTGATGGAATTCCAGTTGAGCTATTTCAAATCCTGAAAGATGACACTGTGAAAGTGCTGCACTCAATATGCCAGCAAAGTTGGAAAACTCAGCAATGGCCACAGGACTGGAAAAGGTCAGTTTTCAATCCAATCCCTAAGAAAGGCAATGCCAAAGAATGCTCAAACTACTGCACAATTATACTCATCTCACACGCTAGTATAGTGATGCTTAAAATTCTCCAAGCCAGGCTTCAGTAATACGTGAACCATGAACCTCCAGATGTTCAAGCTGGTTTTAGAAAAGGCAGAGGAACCAGAAATCAAATTTCCAACATCCACTGGATCATCGAAAAAGCAACAGAGTTCCAGAAAAACATCTATTTCTGCTTTATTGACTATGCCAAAGCCTTTGATTGTGTGGATCACAGTAAACTGTGGAAAATTCTGAAACAGGTGAGCATACCAGACCATCTGACCTGGCTCTTGAGAAACCTGTATGCAGGTCAAGAAGCAACAGTTAGAACTGGACATGAAATAACAGACTGATTCCAAATAGGGAAAGGAGTACATCAAAGCTGTATATTGTCACCCTGCTTATTTAACTTAAATGCAGAGTACATCATGAGAACTGGAAGGGCTGGAGGAAGTATAAGCTGGAATCAAGATTGCCGGGAGAAATATCAATAACCTCAGATATGCAGATGACACCACCCTTATGGCAGAAAGTGAAGAAGTAAAAAGCCTCTTGATGAAAGTGAAAGAGGAGAGTGAAAAAGTTGACTTAAAGCTCAACATTCAGAAAACAGATCATGGCATCTGGTCCCATCACTTCATGGCAAATAGATGGGGAAACAGTGGAAACAGTGGCTGACTTTATTTTTCTGGGCTCCAAAATCACTGCAGATGGTGATTGCAGCTGTGAAATGAAAAGACGCTTACACCTTGGAAGGAAAGTTATGAACAACCTAGACAGCATATTAAAAAGCAGAGACATTACTTTGTCAACAAAGGTCCGTCTGGTCAAGGCTATGGTTTTTTCAGTGGTCATGTATGGATGTGAGAGTTGGACTGTGAAGAAAGCTGAGTGCCGAAGAATTGATGCTTTTGAACTGTGATGTTGGAGAAGACTCTTGAGAGTCCCTTAAACTGCAAGGAGATCCAACCAGTCCATCCTGAAGGAGATCAGTACTGGGTGTTCATTGGAAGGACTGATGCTGAAGCTGAAACTCCAATACTTTGGCCACCTGATGCGAAGAGCTGACTCTTTTGAAACAACACTGATGCTGGGAAAGATTGAGGGCAGGAGGAGAAGGGGATGACAGAGGATAAGATGATTGGATGGCATTACTGACTGGATGGACATGGGTTTGGGTGGACTCGGGAGTTGGTGATGGACAGGGAGGCCTGGTGTGCTGCAGTTCATGGGGTCACAAAGAGTCGGACACAACTGAGTGACTGAACTGAACAGAATAGCTTTAATTTAATCACTAAAACAGAAGACTTTGGAATAACTGACAAAGGAGAAGACATGGTAAGGTTATAAATGGATATAATTTCAATGGTATATCATAATAGAGAGCTAAAATAAATGATTAATTGTGTGACTGATTTTAATACTACTTAATATTACTTGTTACCTGTGACTAGAGGAATTAGGAGGAATGTAAAAGCTGACTTTCAGTTTTTACATTTTCCATTTTTAAAAATGATCATGTTAGTTGTATATATAACAATATGACATGATATAGTTATTTTAAGAGACTCAAAGAATCAGAAAAATACACATCCATTTGCCTTGAAAGACATTCATTTCAGCTATACACATGGTAGAATTTAAGGTTTCTGAATTTAAATCAGTGAATCCATTTGTGGTGAGAGAATCAATAGTTTCCTAGTCAAAAGAAGAAATTCACTAAAGAAAAGGAAAAACCTAAGATATGGTGTTATCAACTGAGATGGTTCAATTTTAAAAATGCTGTCAGTCTTTACAGATGTGACCGGATTTCTGTCTGATACACACACATATTGAGAAAGAAAACACAAGAAACTCTTAAAGAATTGACTTATGGAAAATTCTCAACATGAAGTAAAGTTGTAAGATAATTGACGTAGAGATAAAACTATGTCATTTCTTGAATTAACATAATAATATCCACAGTAGTCCTGCATTTGAGCATAATATGTAAGACATTTCTGAAACACTTTTCCAGATGATAACAACAAAACTCAAGGAATTATTGAACAGATAAGCAACTGGATTTTTTTGATGGCCTATTCAAGAGATTTTTGATTCATAATAAGATCTTCATGTCAAAAAAGTCTAGGATTTCATCACTAGAAAGACAAACAATAGTAGACATGATTGCCCACATAATAAATCCCTGGTTGGAAACAAATCTGAACACAGGCAAATTATTTTCATCCTTCAGGCTGATATAAAAGTGTTGGGAATATTTTAATTAAGAAAAGTATTGCAAAATTTATTCCAGGGCTTATCCTCAGGATTCTGTGTAGAAAGCTCACTCTATAATAATTACTTCGATACCATTAGCATTATTTGCAGGGTTCAATTAGATAAAAATATTCCTAAATACTTATAATCAATATTTATCTGTGCCTGTATCATTTCTACCATTAAATATTTAGCTTCTCTCTTCAAAAAGAAACCTGTTTTTCCTTACTATTAAAAGAAGTTTTATGCTCTATTTTCTCCACGTCCAGTGGCTTTCTATATTGAATTTACCCTACATAGTCAAACTAGCTGGTCTACTTTAAAACATTTGTGTATTTTTCTCATCCACTAATAAACACATAGTATGATGGCAGCATCTTACCAAGACTTTCAAAAATCTTGTATTAACAGACTGCAGACCAATATCCCTCATGTCCAGAAACAAAAACCCAATGCAAACAGCTGACTCACTGAGAAAGACTGCTGCTGGGAAAGACTGGGGGCAGGATGAGAGGGTGACAGAGGATGGCGTGGTTGGAGCGCATCACCAGCTCATCGGACATGACCTTGGGCAAACGTCAGGAGATGGTTAGGGACGGAGCAGCCTGGCGTGCTACAGTGCATGGGGTTGCGAAGAGCCAGACACAATGTGGCAACTGAACAACACAAACGAAAACTCCTTAATGTACTCTCAGAAAACAATCTAGAAGTACAGAAATATACGTCATGACAAGAGGGTTTTATCTCAAGAATGTAAGCTCTGTTGATACTCATGACAAAAATCTCAGTCAACCAGGAGGAAAACAGTTTCTTCAAGTTGCTGAAGGGCATCTACAAAAATTCTACAGATATCAATGTACTCAGCAGTCAAAGACAATGAATTTTCCTTAAGATCAGTAACAAGGTAAGGACTTCTTTCTATCCCTTCTATTCAGAATTGCACAGGAAGCCTTAGTCAATACAATAAGGTGAGAAAAAGAAAGAGACTACAGAATTATTAGGTTATTGCCTACATTCAGATTGCTTCTTCTCAAGAAACTTAGTTTCTATTAATAATAAAATTTCATGGTAAAAGAAATTATGGTTTTCATCATTCCAAAGTAAGACAGAAATGAAGACATGATTATGTGTATATAAAATTCTGGAGAAGTCATTTTAAAAGGTGCTAGAATATACAAAATTAATGAGTAAGAGAATGCAAAGTAAATATATATATATACACACACACATATATATATATATTCTCTATATTAACAATGAAGAATTTGATCTTAAAGAAGAATAATATACCTTAGTATAGCACCAAAACCCACAAAATAATTAGGACTGAGTTTAAAATTGGTAAAAGATTTGTACTTTGAAAACTAGAAAAAGAACAAAGCATAAAGAAATTGAAGGACATGAAAATAAATGGCTAGATAAAATGTTCTTGTGAATCAGAAGGCTCAGTATTGCTAAGAACTCATTTCTCTATAGCTGATCTTTATAGTCAATACAATCTCATCCAAAGAACCATCAGGCTTTTTAACAGAAACTGATGAACTAATTCTAAAATGTATAAAGATATTCAAAAGCCAAAAGCATTTTTGAAAGATAACAAAGTGAGAGGACACATTCTATCTAATTTTGCAATTTATTCTAAAGCTACACTGATTAAGATGGAGTAGTATTCATATGAAGACAGAGAAGTAGATCAATGGAAGAAAAGTGTCTAGAAGTAGACTCGTGTATAACAAGAACAAACTTTCCACAAAGTGACCAAAGTCAGTCAACGGGGAAAGATTTTCTTTTCAACAAACAGAATAACTGGATATCCATATTAAAAAATAGGGGTGCGTTGTCCCTTTCTTGATATGTACAAAATTAAACCATACTGAATATAGTTAAATGCTTACAAGGTGAAATTATAAAACTGTTAGAAAAATACCTTTATAACTATCCATGAACAGAATGAATTCTTACACAGAACCAGCACGTCATTAAAACATGATATTGAGGGACTTCCCTCGAGGTGCAGTGGTTAAGAATCCAGCTTCCAAAGCACAGGACACGCAGGTTTGATCTCTGCTCCGGGAACCCCCACACTCCGCAGGGTCACCAAGCCTGTGAGCCGCAACTACTGCCGTCTGTGCGCCCAGAGCCGTGCTGGGCAGCGAGGGAAGCCACCCCGATGAAGACCCACGAGCTGCAAGGAAGACCCCCCGCAGCCAGAAGTAAAGAGACACATTTTTAAATGCAATTGAAAAACACGAATAAGCAAATGAATCATTAAATTAAAAATTAGATTTCAAAATTCAGCCTTTAATAAGATCACAAAATTCATATACTTGGATTTATATTGAGAATGAATAAACCTAACAAGTCCATGTCAAGAGAAACAGCCTAACTTTAAAATGTGTAACACATTTGAACAATCATTCATGAGACTTGTAAACTTTAGAAGGCTCAACTTTAGCAGGCTGGCAATAGAAAGCTTTTGCAAGCATGTGGAGCAACCAGAAATTCTAATTTTCTCTGGGGATATCAAATTGGGTAACTACTTTGGAAAACAGTTTGGCTTGGCAGTTCCCTATTACAAATGCTAACTGTGTGCCTCAGTAGTTTTATTTCTAGGAATTTAACCAATACATTTACCATAAAGAGTCAGACATGTGTTAGTAACTGAATAACCCAATAAAAATAAAAACTTCTGTCCACACAAAAACTTCTTCATAATCGTTCACCAGTTTTACTCAAAACAGATCAAAGCTGGAAGCACTTCAAATGTGCTTCATCTGGCAAATGGATGAACAAATCACAGTATACCTAATGAGGCTTCCCAGATGGCTCAGTGGTAAAGAACCACTTGCAGAAGTCATGGGTTCAGTCCATGGGCTGCGAAGATCCCTGGAGGAGGAAACGGCAACCCACCCCAGTACTCTTGCCTGGAAAATTCCATGGTCAGAGGAGCCCGGTGGGTTATAGTCCATGGGTCGCAAAGAGCTGGGTATGACTTGGTGACTGAGCGTGGGCACAGCACAGAGAACACTATTCAGCAATCAGAGGAACGGACAATTGACGCACACAGCGACACAGGGCCTTCTCGGAAGCTTTGTGCTAGAAGCAAGAAGGCGCATAGCAAAAAAAGCCCGTTATTCTATTTATGGAAAATACAGACCAAGATGACCAGCCTATGATTGGGGCTTGCCTATAGCCAGGAGTTAAGGGGGATGACTTTTAACCTGCATAAAGAATATTCTAAAAGGATAGAAATGTTCTGTATTTTTTATTGTGGTGATGATTACATGGGTGTATACTTGGTCGAAATTCATCTAACTGTGTATGTCAAATTAGTGCATTTTATTTTATGTAGACTATGCATCAATCAACTTAGTTTAAAAATGGAAAAGGTAGTGGGTGCTGTATCAAAGGGATTGGAGAGAGAAAATAACTCCTTCTTCCATCCTGGAAACCCCAAGAGGAAAAGAGACCCTGCCTATACTATACAGTTACTGGAAATATTTGAGAATGAGACTGAGGAAATCTTTGACTTTCTGATAATAAAGAAGTTATATCTTGATGCTTGGAGATTTGGAAACTTGCTATAAATCTAATATCAGATGGAACAGCTTCACCAACCAAATCTTATTAAAAATGAAAATTTTTAGTATCAGATTTTTTTCATTTCTCTCAATGTTTGTGCATAGAAAGCATGCTTTGAAAATGGGGAAGAAGTAAAGTTACTGTATTAATTTGTACCTGGTGCTTCCTAGGTCAAGTGTATTGGCATTTCCTAGGTGAAGCTTCCTGTCTTTTCTCCCTTTGTGCCAGGTATTTCATGCCTCAGTTCTTCGCATTTGTGTTGTTTTCCGGGCCTGTAATTTTGTTCCCTCCTCTCTGCTTGGTTGGCTCCTATTCATTCTTCCAGATCCAACGTAAAAATGACTGCTGAGCATCACCATTCTGCCTCGGTGAGGTGTTTTTAAAATTTACTCATCACACCATTCTACTCCTTCGAAACATTTGGATCTTGTGCATTAACAGATAAGGCTTTTCATTTCCTATCTGTCCTCCTTGTATACTGTATTCTATGGCCCCATTCTTTCAGTACATAGAAACGCTGTTGATTACTGAAATTGTTCAGTACTCTTGGTTCCTAGGTAAGATTAAAGCAGAGTCAAGGTTTTCATACAAAGAGAATATACTATTTTTTAGTACGTCTGTATGTAATCACTTGATAATGAGGCTTAGTCTGGAAGTAAACTGGAAGGATTTTAAAGTAGCACTGATTTTGTGAAGCTTACATTTCTTGTTCCTAAAAGAGTTTTGGAGAAAAAAGGTCCAGTATAAGCAGCAACAAATCATTAAACAAACAAAAATAAAAACAAAAACTAATTGGCTGTCTTTAGAGAATGATAAGAAAACAAATCATTTTTTTAAAAATAATTACACAGGCCAATATGTGAAAAGAGGTACTTCAAATATATTTGAAAAGAGGTACTTAAACAATAACAGCTGAAGGTATTAATATCCCCAAATGAATACAAAAACTAGTTAAATTAAAACTTCAATGACATAAAAGAACTAATGTTGGCAAGAATATGGACAAATTAGAATCTTGATACATTGCTGGTGAGAATGTAAAATGATACCTTCCTGCTCTGGAAAACATTTTGGTATTTCTTTAGAAAATCACAGATAAGAATTGCCATATGACTCAGCGATTCTATCTGGAGGTATGTGCCCCAGAGAATTGAAAAAAATATACAATGACAAATGATCATAGCAGCGCTGTTTGTAATAGACAAAAAAGCAGAAACTCTTAAATGTCTTTATTGATAAATGGATAAACAAAATTTAGTATATTCATAAAACAGTAGTCACAAAAAGGAGTGAGGCGTGGATTCATGAGAAAACACGGATCAACCTTGAAAACATGCTCAGTGAAAGAATCCAGCCACACAAGGCCACACATTGTATGACATCCTTTACATGAAATACCCAGAATATACAAATCCATTAGAATAAAAGGTAAGTTAGGGGTTGCCAGTATCTGAGGGAGGGGAAAAGGAGTGACTACTAATAGGTATGGGTTTCTTTCGGGGGTGATGAAAACATTCTAGAATTAGCAGTGATGGCTGACAGATTTATAAATATACTTAAAACCACTGAATTGTATACCTTAAGGGTAATGTGAATTATATATATAATATAAAAAATTGAAAGGAACTGAAAAACAAAATTAGAATCAAAACACTAATAACTTGATATTTTTAACTTAAAATTGTACAAATTTATTTATTTATTCCTAATGTTTGGGATGAGAAATAAGCGAATATAGTCCAATGATCATCCTCCTGTGTAATTTTCTCACAACCCACATCTATGATGCTTTTTAGAATCTTAGTTTTAGGTTATTTCAAATCGAGTGAGAAATTAAAGATATTTTTTGGATCATTCAGAGGGCAGAATCTGTCTAAATATTTCCCCAGACTTCTACAGTTACCTCATCAACACCAAATTTGACAGCTATTTTAAAGCTATTCTTCTCTACTGAGTCTTTCTAAAGCCTCTAATTTAGCTTAAATGGAACCACTAACTTTCTCTTTCAACTTAGATTTCAGCAGACTTGTTTCTTCTAGTATTCCATTAAAACATATAAAAAGAGTAACAACTGCAAGTGATAAAGGCAGTTTTGAAAAGAACGTCACTGGCTATCAACAAGGCTGGTTCAGCTGGTTTCACCTGGAAGGTGAGGGCAGGCAAAAAGCAGCCATGCCATGGGCACAAGGCGGCAGGCAGTGCAGGAACAGACAATGGGATTTCAGTTTGTTCGAGGACAACGCTAAGTGGAAGTTACCTACAATACTTTCTGCTATACTTAAACCTGATAGTCCCAATGCACGCGAAGGTCATCATATGCACACACAGAACAGCAAGGGCAAGAGGACAGATATTCGGAAACATAAATGAAAAAATCTAACTAGTGTTTATATACTCATACATGAATCTGTGCCCTCAACTGAAGATACTCTTCAGTCTAGTTTTAGTACATTTACTGCCAAGCGATGGTGATAACCAAAATTTGATGGATATAAGCATCTTCTTCCATTAGAGTTCCACCTCTGTGTCTTCACTCTACTCCTTATGGATTTCTAGTTATTGACTTGGAAAAGGTTACATGGACTGGGTTCAAATCCATTTTACTTTCTAGCTTGGGAAATGGCCTTCCTCATCTCTAAAGTGGCTGAGATGATGGATGGATTAGGCAGGGCAGTGGGTGGCAATGCTGCCAACACCCTAATTTCCTATAAACGTGGTATCTTACTTTGCCAAAGGGACTTTGCAGATGCGAGTAGGTTAAGAACTCTGAGATGCAAGATCATCCTGGATTATTAAAATGGACCCAGTCTAATCACATGGGTTCCTCAAAGGAGAAGAATAAGCAGAGGCGTGTCAAAGAGACACAAGATTAGAAGAACTTGACGATCTCTAACTGGCTTTAAAGGTGGAGGGAGAGGCCGTGAACCAAGCAATGTGGCAGCCTCTGGAATCAGAGAATGACCTCCAGCCAACAGCCAGCAAGGCAACAGGGAGCTCAGCTTCACCACCACACACAACTGAATCTGCCAATAATACCAGTGTGGGAAGAAATGTACTCTCCTCCATCCAGAGAGGAACCCAGCCCTGCCAGAACCTGGATTTTAGCTCAGCAAAACCTTCACTGGACCCCTGAACTACAGAACTATAAAATTAATTTGTATTGTTTATTAAAGCTGATGAATCTGTGTTAGTTTTCTATGGCAACAACAGAAAACTAATCGATTCATCCTTATAGAATCACGATCAATTTAAAATTAGGTAATCCATCTAAAAAAGCAAGCTTGTATAGAGCCCGTCACATAGTTGTTGATAGTTTTAGGATCACTATTTTTGTCATCATCATTATTACAGCCCTTATAACACTTGGGGTCTCTTGGTCCTGGTGTGCAAAAGGTTTTGTTTGAGCCCTCTGAATGTCTCAATTTTGCCCCTCCTACCATCTTGCTGGGGCTTCTCCTTTGCCCTTGGACATGGGGTATCTTTCTTTGGTGGGATCCAACATTCTCCTGTCTGTGGTCATTCAGCAATGAGTTGCAATTTGGGAGTTCTCGCAGGAGGAGATGATCGCACGTCCTTCTACTCCACCATCTTGTTTCACAGAGGCAGACGATGGAGACATCGGGACTGCTCAAGGTGGGGCCACTCAGACCCCTCCCACTTGCAATGGGAAAGAATGGGAAAGACTAGAGATCCCTTCAAGAAAACTAAAGATACCAAGGGAACATTTCATGCAAAGATGGGCACAATAACGGACAGAAATGGTATAGGCCTAACAGAAGCAGAAGATATTAAGAAGAGGTTTCAAGAATACACAGAAGAACTATACAAAAAAGATTCTCATGACCCAGATAACCACGATGGTGTGATCGCTCACCTAGAGCCAGATATCCTGGAGTCCAAAGTCAAGGAAGCACCACTACGAACAAAGCTAGTGGAGGCGATGGAATTCCAGTAGAGCTATTTCAAGTCCTAAAAGACGATGCTGTGAAAGTGCTGCACTCAATATGCCAGCGAATTTGGAAAACTCAGCAGTGACCATGGGACTGGAAAAGTCAGTTTTCATTCCAATCCCAAAGAAAGGCAATGCCAAAGAAAGTTCAAACTACCACACAATTGCACTCATCTCACACACTAGCAAAGTAATGCTCAAAATGCCAGAAGAAATATCAATAACCTCAGATACATAGATGACACCACCCTTATGGCAGAAAGTGAAGAATTACTAAAGAGTCTCTTGATGAAAGTGAAAAAGGAGAGTGAAAGAGCTGCCTTAAAACTCAACATTCAAAAAACTAAGATCATGGCATCCAATCCTATCACTTCCGGGCAAATAGATGGAGAAACAATGGAAACAGTGACAGACTTTATATTCTTGGGCTCCAAAATCACTGCAGATGGTGACTGCAGCCATGAAATTAAAAGATGCCTGCTCCTTGGAAGAAGAGCTATGACCAACCTAGACAGCACATTAAAAAGCAGAGACATTGCTTTGTCAACAAAGGTCATTCTAGTTAAAAATCTATGGTTTTTCCAGTAATCATGTATGGATGTGAGAGCTGGACCATAAAGAAAGCTAAGCACCAAAGAATTGATGTTTTTGAACTGTGTGGTATAGGAAAAGACTCTTGAGAGTCCCTTGGACTGCATGGAGACCCAATCAGTCAATTCTAAAAGAGATAACCCTGAATATTCATTGGAAGAACTAATGCTGAAGTTGAAACTCTAATACTTTGGCCACCTGATGCCTTACAAAAGACTCTGATTCTGGGAAAGATTGAAGGCAGGAGGAGAAGGGGACAGCAGAGGAAGAGATGGCTGGTTGGCATCACCGACTTGATGGACATGAGTTTGAGTAAGCTCTGGGAGTTGGTGATGCTTCCAGGGAAGCCTGGAGTGCTGCAGTCCATGGGGTCACAAAGAGTTGGAGACAACTGAACGACAACTGAACTATAACACCTCATGAATTCTTTTATGGCTATCTTTTAAAAACAGATTGTCTGCCTCTTGGTGGCAATAATCATTTTAATTTATTGTAGAATGATCAGTTCTAGCAAGATGTCCCATCATGGTGGGTGCTTAAATTCTTTTCTGTGTGTGAAATTTAAAAAAGAAAAAGAATTAAAAGTGCTAGACTTTGCATCTCAAATACTTTGGAATTAAAATGAAAGTAAAGTTATCTGTTGTAACTGTCTTCAGTAGGCTAGGACATGACTAGTAATGACTGAAGAATGGAAAATGTATGTAAGACTAAATGTTCTGCCCCAGTGATGACTGGGTTTTGACCTGGTTGTTGTTAGAGATGATTTGTATAAATGACAAAATGTGTGTGGAACCAAAACATAGGTCTACATTCAGTGCTGATGCAACTGTGGTATCAGAAATATTAGGAGTGATTATTTCCCTCAGATTCTGCTCAGTAAGACTTAGCAGAAAAGATGAACAACCAACAGGAAGAACAGCTCTGTGATAGCCTCTATAAATTTCTGGCCAGTCAGTATTCAAATTGTGCCAAATTGATGTCTGTTTGTGTTACTGCAAGCACAGAATACTCATCAGGGATTATACCCAAGGATATTGGATTAGAAAGTGGCTTCAAGACATTGAATTTAATTATTAGAAATTCTGTTGCTAAGACAGATTGTTTTTTTCTCCTAGGCATCTATTTTCCTTGCTCACAATGACATCCCCAGAGTTTCTGGGGCACAATTTTACTGCTTTGGAAAACACTGTTGTATTTTCTATGAATCAACTAGTTTTGGATAATTACTTAGTTGAAGTTTACAAACAAAGCTTTTAACATATCAAAAAGAAACATATAAGGCAGGCAAAGATACCAAAGATAAAATATTGTTGCTTCATGTTAAGGTATCACTCTATTCTTAAATGCTTGAGAGTAAATAGGAAACTAAAGAGGAAAAACACAATCACGTGGAAATGGGGGTTATCCTCATCTCTCCATGACCACATGATCCCCACCTTCTGGTACCGGTGTATCGTCTCCTCTCCTTGAGTGTGGACCAGGCTTGTGACTTACTTCCAAACTTTAGAACCAGCAATGTCATAGGATTGCAAAAATTGTCTTTCTAGAAGTTGTTCCCTCCTTTCCAACCTCTGAAGAAGCCAGCTGCCAGGCTGTGAGCCGGCCTGTGGGGGTATCACCTGACAAGCCCCTGGAGGCGGCCTCTGTCCACTAACCAACAAAACTTGCAACCCTCGGTGTGATAACTTGCACAGGGACTAAATTCTCTCAACGACCACATGAGCTTGAAATGGGATCCTTCCCCACTCGCGCCTCAGATGAGACGGACACCTTGGTTCACAGACTGACGGCAGTTAAGTGGAGGATCCAACTAAGCCATTTCTGGACTCGTGACACAGAAAATGTGAGATGATAAATGTATGTTGTTTTAAGCAATAGCTAACAAACAGACTAGGTTTCAAGGCCAGCATTTTACCTGTGAAAGCTGAGAAAAGTACCCTGCTATAATGTGTTATCTCCTATCTCATTAAATGCTAAAGCAGGACACAGTATCTGTTGATTCATCAGGGTACTACTTACATCAAACCGGCTGACAAGTGGAAGCCAGCTATGTACTAATATTCAACTTCAATACCCACATTATTTAATTTGTTGTAAAGAGTTCTCCTCTCTTTCTTATCTCACCTATATCCAAGCTCCAAGTCATGCCAGTTTGCATCCCCAATATTTCTAAAACCCTTCCGATTCTTTTTATTCATAGTCCCAGGTCCTGCCTCAGGCACCAACATCTCCCACGTCTTCAAAGTACCAATTCCCTGCTGGCCCCATGGCCACCTCAGTGCTTTCTTCTCTTCATTTCACCTGTAGCCTGAATAATATTTCCTACATAAACATGGGATTATGTCTGCTAGATTCTTTAAAGCCTTTCCAAAGCCTTTGAACAAAGGCTAAAGTCAGTATAATTTATATTATGCTCCAAATTTTATTTATTTTATAAACACTTTGCTTTCCTAAGGGTAAAATTGTGTGTGTCTTATCATTTTGTTCTCAGCATCCTGCAAGTTTTGATTCAAGCCTTAAACAAATTTGGCAGTTACTATTTGTTGAAGAAAAACATGAAGCAATAAATAATATATTTGTAAAAGTTTATATCTTATCTTAGATGTTCTAACCCACACCCCCTGCCCCAACACACACACACACAGAGGAAAGCTAAGCGATACAAAATATCTTTTGAAAGTGACGGTTATGTTTACTATCTTGATTGTAGTGATGGTATAATGAATATAAGTATATACTCAAAGTTGTCAAAATGTATATGCTAACTAAATGTAACTTTTGGTATACTTCATAAGGCTGAAAAAATTTTTAAGGATTAAGAAGTTTAAAAAAATAAAAGGTACCTCTTTAAAAACTAGAGTTCACGTACATTTTATACATTTCCTGAAAATGGTATTTATTCCTCATTAAACCTTTTTTGCAATATCCAAAAGGCATCTGTGTTTACACTGCTGATACGCAGGTGTCTACATATGTGCACCTGTGTCTCCTGACATGCATGCCCCAGGGGGAAGGAGAGGTGATGGGAAGCAGGGCACAGAAACAGCCAGGGCAGAAACTACCACTGAGAAAACAGGAGTGTCTGTGCTCTGGAGGACTCTGAGCTGCATAGTCTGAACAGACACTTAGCTTTTCAGTCATCACAGACAAATCAAAAAGGACATTTTAACCATGTGTTAGCAAGTAAACGCAAAACTCCAAGAGTTATCTTCATAGCTCTCCTTTTAACAGAAAACCTTCGACCAACACAGCAGAAACAGATGGAGAGCAATCCAATGGCAGTTGCCTAACCAGTCATGAATTTGCCAGTCCCCATGGTCTGCACAGGCTGTAACTTTGGCCACCGATAATACATTTACAGATGCTGCACGCAGATATGAACACTCAAGTAAGTCTCTGGCCTTTCCCATAGAGTGAGTGATTAAATTATGCCAAAGAATTTATCTAACCATTTTTGTTCAGATTTTGTCCCATCTTTCTACCACTGTGAATAAAATACAAAGAAAATGAAATTAACAAGTCACTGACCTGCCTGAAAATAAAAAGAAATTTCCACCAAATATTTTTTAAAAATTGGGGTTTTTTTTTTTTTTTTTTTTTTTGCAGGCTGTGGATAGAACTGAGGCAGAGAGAATGTGGGCACGGTAGTGAATCCACGTTCCTCATAGCTGGTGTTCATTTAAAGAAACAGACTCCGTATGGCTTTTTCCTGTGCTGGCAGTTTGAGAAGCCTGCAAAAGCCACCAAGTGATTCTCTCCTGAAACCAACTACTCAGTCTCTCAAAGTTTGAAAATTAAGAGTATATGGAAAAAAATGGTGTTATTTCCTGTCTCCATTTGTGCTATCCACAGCATGGTAGCCTCTCCATGTGTCTAATGGGGATATGAAATGTGGCTAATTCAAATTAAGACATGCTATAAATGGAAAATACATACTGAATTTTGAATACTTGATGCGTTGAAAAGAATGTAAAGTATCTCATTAAAAAATTGTATTATGCTTATGACATAATGAAGTAACATTGTTGACATCTTGGTTTAAATAAAATAACAGTTGGTTCTGAATCTGTAGATATGGAACATGCAAATACAGAAGGCCGACTGTACTATGCCATTTTATGTAAGAGGTTTGAGCATCTCTGGGTTCTGGCATTGGGAAGGAGTGGTGGGGGGCGGTGTCTTAGGACAAATACCCCCAAGGATACCAGGGTGACTACATTATTAAAGCAGATCTCACCTGTTTCTTTTTAGTTTAAGTGTAGTTTCCAGAAAATTTTAAGTTACATATGCGGTCACATTGTATTCCTTTTGTTCAGGGCTGCCCGATGTGGCAATATCTTTCCTAGTGGAAAGGGAGAAGTGGACAGTGTTTCTCTCAACTCTTTTCTCATGCTTCTCACGGGCAGAGAAACCACCTCCTCTGGGCTCATAAACCCTACTTCGTCAGGCCTAAGGCCATGGAGTGGGTAGTGAGTCTTTCTAAGCGCTTGCCGGTTGCTTTAAAAAGTAGCAGTACATCCCTTTAAATGTTATTTTTTAGCTCTTTTTTTTGCTCTAACACCACTAATACTTCTCTGGCAAAACACACAGTGTAGCTACTAACTGTTGAGTCCATTTTCAGATTACCTTGTGTGTGTATCAGCCCACTGTGCTACACTATCCCATCATTACATTATGTTACCAGTAAAATTTCTCGGTTGCAAGCGACATAAATTAACTCTGGATAACTTCAGTAGAAAAAGACTACACTGATTAAAGAAATGCAAATCTAAACTACAATGAGGTATCACCTCACACTGGTCAGAATGACCATCAACAAAAATTCTACAAATAATAAGTATTGGAGAGGGAGAGGGAGAGAAAAGGGAACCCTCCCACATTGTTGGTAGGACTGTAAATTGGTACAACCACTATGGAGAAGATTATGAAGGTCCTTTAAAAAACTAAAACTAGAGCTACCATATGATCCTACAATCCCACTCCTGGGCACATAGCCAGAGAATACCATAATCTAAAACAATACATGCAGTCCAGTGTTCACTGCAGCACTATTAATATTTACAACAGCCAAGACACTGAAGCAACCTAAATGTCCATCAACAGAGGAATGAATAAAGAAGATGTGGTACATATATACAATGGAATACTACTCAGCAATAAAAAAGAACAAAATAATGCCATTTTGTAGCAACACACATGGACCTAGTCATACTGAGTGAAGTCAGTCAGACAAAGACACATATCATAATATCGCTTATATTTGGAATCTAAAATCATGATACAAATGAACTTATTTACAAAAAAAAATAGAGTAATAGAAGTAGAAAACAAACTTATGGTCACCGTGGTGGGGGGATAAGTTGGGAGACTGGGATTGACCTATATATACCACTATACATAAAATAGAGAGGTAATAAGGACCTACACAGCTCAGGGAACTCTTCTCAGTACTCTGTAATAACCCATATGGGAATAGAATCTAAAAAAGAGTAGATACATGTACATGTGTAACTGATTCACTTTTGCACAGCAGATTCAATGTTGTACTAACCCAACATTGTAAGTCAACTGTACACCAATAAAAATGTCTTAAAAATTGCTCTCTTGCACAAGATTAAAACAAGAGAGAGAGAGAGAAAGAATAAAACTGAACTGGAAGAAGATCTACAAAGCATGCCTAGGAGGTAGGAGAAGAAGGCTTAGTAAATTAGCAGGAACCGAGGCAGGACAGGCAGTGGGAAGCACGACCAAGGCCACGTCCTGTGTTCTGCCTCACTTAGGAACCCTGTCCACTAAGTACATCATTAATGATGTCCATGTGTCCACAGTCCCGGTACTTAGGTCTTTTCTGCAAACCCTAGGTGGGAGTCTTTGATGGATGGAGCCCTGTAACCCATGCCTATGCCCTTCCCACCACAAGAGGCTTAAACTGGTCTCTTGCAAGTTGGGAGGCAAGTCCCTGACCCCCACAATGGGGAAAAGTTGAAAGAGGTGCTCAGGCTCAGGGTAACTTTTTAAAAATTAATTATTTAAAAAAATAGTTATTTTGGCTGCACCACATCTTATTATGGCATGTGAGATCTTTAGTTGAGGTCTGTGGGATCTAGTTCCCTGACCAGGGATCAAACCTGGGTCCCCAGAACTGGGAGTGTGGAGTCTCAGTCACTGGACCACCAGGGAAGTTATGGGGTGACTTTTTAAAATGACAACTGTCCCTACAAAACCTTCCAGAAAGATCACTTTTGCAGCCATCACAGTGGATAGTAAGTTTGACAATATGGCTGACACAAAAATTTGAAATTTATATTCTGAGCGAAAAAGATGCTAGTGTTATTACATACAACATAGTCTGAAATGCAATGCTGCATAAAGATACACTCTGTGATAGAACAAAAATTTCCTGGGCTTTCCAAAATTAAATTGGCCCTCTCAATGTGTCTCTAATGAGGATTGAATCTTAGCTTCAGAACCTTTCAGATTTTTTTTTTCAATCTACAGACATTTATTGACCTATTAGTCTTAGTTCAGCCTCTCAGAATGAAGGAGCAAGGAGCCGCAGATAATTGCATATAGACATTTCCATTAAGGGGACGATGTAGGTCTTTTTGCAGTTGTTAATGGTCTGTTGACACTCACTATGAGAGTAACTCTTTTTATTCCTGATTTTAGATAGAGCTATGCCTATAATTAGCTATTTAGAGCTTAGGGTATTCATTTAGTTGAAATTATCAAATTTAAAAATCACCTTTTATTTTACTTAAAAATATATACCCATTAAAGCAATCCACACGAATCTTAAAAAAAATAAATAAATAGGACTTATCATGTGAAGCAAAGCTCTTCTAACCTGTAATTTCTCCCCCTTAGTACCACTGATTTCAACTATTTTTTTGGGTTTCAGTTATGCTGGAGGTTACACATACAACTTTAAGTATTCACACTACAACTTGTAAAATCTATTGTTTGCACCCAAGGCGCTGAATGATGACATTCACACTTCACACTTGTCCACTGACTCTGTAGCATCGCAACTAATCCTAACTGGTGAAGACAGGAAAAAGAGTTAGAGGAGTCACAATGGGGGAACAAAATGGGCTGAATCAGAGTCTTCCAGGGACCTTACTTGAGGCTGCTTTGGCCTTACTCTGTCTCTTTATGCAAGGGGAAAATTGTGGGTAAATTGTCAGATACCCAGGTGTTCATCACGTGAGCCCTCATATGAGAAGGCAGAGAATCACGCCCTTCCTCCCTGACCCAGGACACGGGTGCCTGATCTCAGGTGTGGCCGGGGGTGTTGGGCTCTCCCTGCAAAACCATCAGAGCAAGAACTCTTTTCTCAAAGTGGGGATGGCTTCTGTTGGGTCTGTTGACAGCTCAGCAGTCAGAATGCAGCTGCTATTTGCAGCTCTGTTGTTTTTGCTTGGAAAACTCAAGCCAAGAGAAAAATGTTAAGGAAGCAGCATATTTATTTTTGGCACTTGTTTATCTATTCAGGGCTCTAATGCCATAAGTCAGAAGAATTTGAATGTCAGGACATACCAAGCACCATGGCGGGGGTGTCAAAAATCAAAGCAGGGGACTAGTCATCATTTGAAGTGTAAACTAGAATTTCTCTAATTCTAATTTTTTCTTGTTGTGTGCATGCACACATGTATGTTTTGCTGGTGCACACATGCAATTATTGGTGGAGAAAGTCTAGTTACATACATTTTGCAATATGTTGAAAGAACTCATAAATAGACATGACTTCTACATGTTAAACTATCTATTTAGTTTCCTAGATCATAAGACTTGGACAATGGTAAAAATTTATATCCTCTAACACAAAATCTGGTTCCTTGCAGTATTTCCCATCTTTAGTTAATGGTGATTCCATCCTTTCTGTGGCTTGGTCAAAAACTATGGGGAATTACCCTATAATTCTCTCTGTTTTGTTACAAGTCACAACAAATCCATCAATAGAACAGCTTAACTGTGCATTTGAGATGTGTTCAGATTCCAATCACTTTGTCAGCATTTCCAGGACTACCTCCTTGGTCCAACAGCATCTTTCACTGGACTGGTGCAGTAGTCTATCAGCTCTCACTCTCCTCTCACTGAGAGCTGTTTAAAATTCCTGGTCTGGTAATTTCAACCCCCAATCATGTCTGATTCTGATGTAGGACTCATTACCATTCAAAAGCTGTTGCTCATGTATTGACTCTGGAACAACTTCATGAATTTCTTCGTTCATTCATTCATTTAAAAAAATATTGTGCTTCTCCTAAAGGCCAAATGCTGAATTCTGAATTCTGGGTAGAAAAATGGATTAAACATGGTTTCTGTTCTCAAACCACACACACTTGGAGGTAAAGTTCAGCGAAACCATTTCACAGTGTAAGCAACACTGCCATCACCTGGACCCTCTTCTGAGACTGGGAAAGGGGGCTGTGTGTGCACAATGGGGAAGGAGGGCTGGGCTGGGTCTTCACTGTTGAGGAGGGAAGAAAGACAACAGTGGTGAATACAGGGCAGCTCCAGTATATTTGCACTTGTTGTTTATAATAAAGTCAATGTACAGTTTCGGACATCTACTTTGGATTTTTTTGTCATATAACATTATATCCTAAATGCCGGAAAATAGAAAATATACTTTCCAGGTGCTTAATTGGATTATTTTATGAACATGATGAACGGTTTCTATACACCCAACAACAAACGTCTTTAGCCATTCTAGTTGGAGCTTTGGTTAATGTCTAAGATAGCACCTCAACCCTAGCGCACGTCTGCTGCTGCTAAGTCGCTTCAGTCGTGTCCGACTCTGTGCGACCCCATAGACGGCAGCCCACCAGGCTCCGCCGTCCCTGGGATTCTCCAGGCAAGAACACTGGAGTGGGTTGCCATTTCCTTCTCCAATGCGTGAAAGTGAAGTCGCTCAGTGGTGTCCGACTCTTCGCGACTCCATGGACTGCAGCCTACCAGGCTCCTCCATCCATGGGATTTTCCAGGCAAGAGCACTGGAGTGGGGTGTCATTGCCTTCTCCGGCACATGTCTGATGGAAGCCCTATTGGTCAGCGAATTTTCTTTTTTAAATGTATATTTTAAAAATTGTAATTTCTTATACTGACTCTTACATGATGTTTATATTGGCATATCATGTCAATGTGTGCTTTAAAAATTAGCTTTTTGCAAAAAACGATGCATTCAAATGTCTGAAGAGATTTTTATCTTGAGATAAATAAGATGTTTTAAATATTCATATAATCCCAATACAGACTCACAGTTTTGTAAAGGGAATGACTTTAAGCAAGTGAACACATGATAAAACATTTTGACCACACATCAGTATCAGTTCAAGGTAAAAAATATACACTAGAGGAATAATTACCACCAAACTCAGCTCAGACTAATCCTAGTAGACATCACTCATTCATGCATTCATTCATTCAACAAATTTTCTGGTAGCACCCTCTATGAGTCAGTCATTACAAAATGCCCTCAGAACTTAAAAGACATGTTTAAAAAATACTTGTTAAATTAATATTGGGTAATCGGAAGGACAAGGCACAGTATTTTATTTCTGGGTTCTTCTAGTCCATTGAAGAACACAAGTAAGAACCAGTCTTAACAAAAACTGCATTGAGGGTCACAAGACTCTGTGAGCGGCTGAAAGAAGAATCCACTTTAGGGAGTCAAAGAAAAGTTGCTAAGAGAAATTTTTTCTCATGTGATATCTGAAGGATTAATATTGAAACAAACAGTCTGATGTGTGACGGATGCTTGGGACATTTTGGGCACTTGCTCCTCCCTAGGCTAAGGGGAGATGTGAAGTCCTGTGAAGTCTGTTCAGTTGCTAAGTCATGTCCTACTCTTTGTGACCCCATGAAACGCAGCACGCCAGGCTTCTCTATCCATCACTGTCTCCCTGAGTTTGCTCACATTCCTGTCCATTAAGTCAGTGATGCCTTACCATTTCATCCTGTCACCCCTTCTTCTCTTGTGCTCAGTTTTTCCCAGTTTGGTAAGTCATGTGAAGGGGGTCGTTAATTATTCTCTTAGCACCGTGATTGCAAATGGTCTGCTTGCCGGTGGACTGGTCCCCACATCACTGCTCTGTCAGATGACAATAAGGAGTGCAGGTGATGAAGCGGCCACTCTGGGAGACTTCTAGCCACACCTTGGGAAAGTTCAGCTTCATAGCTCTGTGGGCCACTCAGGAGCTGGTTCTGGAAGCTGCAGAGTAAGTTCTCTGGGGTTTTTAGGTCCTTTGTCTGTTTAAAACTGGGCGACTCAGGTTGTTACTTGAACCCATGGACTTTTAACAGAGATTACACCTGGTCTCAGGACTTAATAAAGGTCAACTTCTTGGTGTCTCATTGCAGAAAGAATTCAGTGTCAGCTACAAATTGGCACTTACCAAGAACATTGCCAATGATCGAACAGCAAAGGCGTTTGCCATCTGCCTCTCTGGAGATTGAACCCCAAGCTACTATAGCTGTTGACCTTCAACAACCCCTGAGGGAGTTGAGGGTGGCGTGAGGCACTCTGTGCTCCAGGGAATCTGGTGGGACAGGTCTTTAGATAGTTGGATGTTTTTAGGAACAGATTTTATGGTCTCAGTCCTTGCAACTCCTCATATTAGAGTAGCACTAAATCCCTTCATGGTGACATCAGATCCTCAAGACTAACAAAAACGTTTTGTAAAATGAGTGATTCACAGTACTGAAGTCCCCCTTCACCAAAACCTTATATATTGACCTTACCCCACTACCGCTGTGGAGCAGAATCTCAGAACTATCTGAGATGCTGCCTCCCAGGTTACAGTCCTCATTTTGCCCCAAATAAAACTTAACTCCAAACTCTCAAGCTGTACATCTTTTTTTTTTTTTTTTTTTTTTTTAGTCTACATCAGTGAGAGGCAAGTAGGTAAGAAATGGATTTATTTAGAGAGAAACCACTTCAAAGACAGAATGTGGGCCATTTCAGAAGGCAAGAGTAGCCTCAGGGTATGGGGCTGTCAGTTTTTAATAGGAGTAGGCTTGTAAGTGGAAGGAGTATTCCAGCTATTTTGGAGAAGGGGTGGAGGCTTCCAGAAATTGGGCCTCAGCCCACTTTTTGACCTTTATTGTCAGCCTTCGAACTGTCATGGCGCTCATGTGTCATTTTGCATGCTGAAGTGTTATTATGAGCATCTACTGAAGCTCAAGGTCTGTTGGAAATTGACTCAATGGCCACCCTGAACCCATTTGGTTCTAATCAGTTTATGTCATGTCCTGAGGCTATGTCATTCTTTCAAAGGTTGTGCCCTGCTCTCTTCCTTCCAGTTTGATGTTCAGTATCTTATCTTTTTTCAACTTAATCATTCCCATCAGCATCCCAAGGCCCTTAACTCTAAGAGAAACCCTTTAAGCTCACACCCTACCAATTACCATTCTATCCTCTACTTCCCTTTATTCATGGTTTCTCAAAAGAGTCATCTACCCTCACTGGTCTCCATTTCCTTAATGCTCAGATCCTGTTCCAATCTGGCTGCCAGATTCAAACACTCATTTTGAAAAATAGAATGGGCATTTTCTTTTTTAGTCTTTATCCTACCAGACATCTCACCAATATTTGATTCAGTTACTCCCAACCTTCTCCTCTAAGCCTGAATATTCATGGCAAGGACTGATGCTGAAGCTCCAATACTTTGGCCACCTGATGCAAAGAGCAGACTCATTGGAAAAGACTGTGATGCTGGGAAAGATTGAGGGCAGGAGGAGAAGGGGACGACAGAGGATGAAATGGTTGGGTGGCATCACCAGCTCAATGGACATGAGTTTGAGCAAACTCTGGGAGACAGGGAAGGACAGGGGAGCCTGGAAAGCTGCAGTCCATGGGGTCACAGAGAGTCAGACACGACCTTTGTGACAGAACAAGCACCACCACCTCATCCTCCAATTTTTCTTTTCTCTTTGCTTTTACATCATCACCTTAACCATTGTTTCTGAAACCAAGTCCCCCTAAAACCAAGCTCCTCTGTTAAGTTTATGATAGACCTCTCCATCCAAAATGATATGCCCCCTCTTGTCTCAAACTGTTCCGTCTCAAAATTGACTAGTAACAGAGAAAGTGGGGGGTGGGGGGCTGAAAGCCAGCAGGACCCATCAGGTGCCTCCTGTGTACAAAAGCCTTCCCGTGTCCCACGTTTCTTGTTTGCAGGCCTTCCTTAAGTTCCAAGTGAAAGTTAAAGTCGCTCAGTCGTGTACGACTCTTTGCATATGGACTATGCAGTCCATGGAATTCTCTAAGCCAGAATACTGGAGTGGGTAGCCTTTGCCTTCTCCAGGGGATCTTCCCGACCCAGGGATCGAACCCAGGTCTCCCACATTGCAGGCAGATTCTTTACCAGCTGAACCACAAGCGAAGCCCCTTAAGTTCCAAAGGGCAGATTGAAACAGTTACTAACAAGGGAAGTGAGGCAATGCAGAAACAATGGAAAAGCAGTCAAGAAACAATAGTGCAGTGATAGAGCTGAGTTTCATTCCTCTTCAAGGGATACACATAACAATTTGATAGTATCTTTAAGTTCTTCAACAAGAGCTGAGGCCTCACCCAGGTGGAAGACAGTGATTTCAAGCTAAACACAAGGACTGGACCCCAGACCAGTTGGAACCAGGAGGCAGATGATCAAGATGCTTGAAACCCATACTGTTACCTCATCACCAACCAATCAGAAGAAAGGCATTCATCCAGAAGTCCTCCCCATGAAATTTGCCCTTAAAAACTCTTCCCTGAAAACCTTTGGAGAGTTCGGGTCTTTTGAGTATGAACACCCATACTCCTTGTCTGGCCCTTGAAATAAGCCATTCTTTGCTCCAAACTCCAGAGTTTCAGTTTGTTTGGCCTCACTGTGCATCAGGGACATGAGCTTGGGTTCAACATTTCTCTTAAAACTGAAATTCTTCTGTCTCTCTTTCAAGTTTCCCTCTTCATGTGATCTTTAAATACAGAGTTTTCTTTTAAGACTCGGTCTAAAATCTTCTGTTGTTGTGCTTAGTCGTTCAGTTGTCTGACTGTTTGCAACACCAGGGACTATAGCCTGCCAGGCTCCTCGGTCCATGGGGATTCTCCAGATAAGACTATTGGAGTGGGTTTCCATGCCCTTCTCCAGACCTTCCCAACAACCCAGGGATTGAACCTGGGTCTCCTGCATTGCAGGCAGATTCTTACTTTCTGAGCCACCAGGGAAGCCCAAAGTCTTTTCCTGTTGCTCTTCATTCAATTCCTAGATGATCATGACCTTGCACTGTTTTAAATACTACTCATATATCAACCATTTCCAATTCCCATTTCGAGCCTTGATGACATCAACAATCAGATATGCATGAGCTTCTGAGGAAGCTCAGAACTAATGTGCCCAGGACCCACATCTTCTGACACTGATCTCTGTACAAAAGAATTTCCATCCAGCCAGTTGTTCAAATTTTTTTTTAAAAGCCTTCAAATTGCACTTTTTGGGGGAGCAACTGTGGTGCTGGTTTCATGAATGCATGACCCTTTCCAAATTCAACAAGCTGTATACATTAAGTATGTACAGCCTGTTGTGTGGTCAATCATATTTCAATAAAGTCATTTAAAAACAAGAGAGGGACTTCCCTGGTGGTCCAGCGGTTGGCTTTCCTGGTGGCTGGGTGGTAATCTGCCTGCCAATGCAGGGCACGTGAGTTCAATCCCTGATCCGGGACGCTTCCACACGCCGTGGAGCACTAAGCCCATGTTCCACAACCACAGCAGTGGTACTCCAGAGCCTGCAAGCCGCGGCTACTGAAGCCAGTGTGCCCGAGTCCCGGCTCTGCAACAGCAGAAGCCACCGCAATGAGACACCCCCACTAGAGAGTAGCCCCTGCTCGCCTCGTCTGGAGAAATCCATGCACAGCAACAAAGGCCCAGCACAGTTAAAAATAAGTAAATAAATACAATTTTAAAAAGAAAAGAAAAATATCACAGTCTTCACAGTTCGCTCACCCTCAAGCCCTACACCCACAGCTCTCGCCTCCTCAATGCAGTGTGCAGTCAAGCTGTTCTCATTTCCTACAACTGCTCTGGCCAGCCAAGCCACGTCTCATTTCCAGTCTGTTTCCCACACATCACACAGATCCAAATTTAACACGTGAGCCAGGTGTATGATTCACCTGCTTACAGTGCATTATAAACATCCTGGTCCATCGATGATTGAGCAGCTGTACCTTTCATGTATATTCATAAGATGGAGCGCCACAGAGCAATGAGACAAAATCAAGTCATCTTACTTGTAACACGACTATGTCTCAGAAATATGTTGAGTGAAAAAAGCCAAAAACAAAGGAGTCCTTACTTTATACTTTCATTCATATAATGTTAATAAAAGAACTTGATCGATGCTGGAAGTCAGAATAGAGGTTACACGTGGATGAGTAATCCCTGTAAGGAATTAGACTGGTAATGTGCTATGGCAGCTACCTGCCTGCCTTCACTTTTCGAAAATTCACTGAATCGTATAGTTCTAACTTGTGCATTTTTCTTTGTGAACGTTATGCCTCAATATAGAGTTTACTTCAAAAACCAAATGAAGAGTTCCCTGGTGGCTCAGTGTAAAGAATCCACTTGCCAATGCAGGACTCCTGGGTTTGATCACTAGTCCAGGAAGATCCTGCATTTCACAGAGCAACTAGACCCACATGACGCAAGTACTGCGCCCAGTGCTGCAACAAGAACAGCCAGCGCCGTGAGCAGCCTGTCCTCTGCTTCTAGAGAGGGGCCTCTGCTGTCTGCACTTGGAGAGAAGCCGGAGCAGCTGCCGAGACACAGCGCGGCCCAGAAAGAAAGCAACACGTGCTCAGTGCTTAGGTCTTCCAGGTATCGATTTTTTCTGAATTACAAACCACCCTGGGTATGTTAAAACTAAGAAATAGAAACAGTAGATTTTTGTGCTGGGTAATTATTGTGTATTTAGAAAAATGCCTAATTATACATTCAACTGACACACTAGAATGATTTCAGAAAGCCTTGGCTAATACGAAAAATATGTGTTCTGAATAAGTAATATCCTGTTGTTAGAAAAGTAAACATCAAGCCCTGTGATTAAATAATGTTAATACAACCATGGTAAAGAGAGAAATTGAAAACCATAAACAAGGTCTAGAAGCACAACATTACAAGTTCTACTCTGCTTGCTGGGTTGACAGGATTAGAAACACAATTCTGTTTGAGTGGGGAAAATAACAGAGGAGCCATAAGAACCCATGCGTTAGAAGTCATGTTTAAAACATGAACGCTCCCTTTGTAAATGTGGGATTACAAATACTTGGCATTGGTATTTTTATCCCAGGTGTCTAGAGAAGAGGGCTAGAACACTGATAACATTTTTAGAATTTTGGAGTCATTTGTACACATTTTCTGAGAAATGTAACACAATGCATTTATGGGTAAAAACTATCATAGCCACTATGTAGGACATAGTCTGTAATAACACAGTAATAAATTGATATTACCTTCTTGACTTGTAGATTAAAAATCAACTTTAGGAATAAATCCTATCATTTGGAACTCTGCCATCACAAAATACAAAGGAAAGGCTGAAACTGAGCAGGAACCTGTGGAGCCCTCCCAGGTACAGACCCTTCCTGTCTCCATCCCCCTTTCTTGTTGGCAGGAAATAGCCTTCATTCAACTTATATGCAGAGTACATCCTGCTAAATGATGGGCTAGATGAAGCACAAGCTGGAATCAAGGTTGCCAGGAGGAGTATCAACAACCTTAGACATGCAGATGATCTCTAATGGCAGAAAGCAAAGAGGAACTAAAGAACCTCTTGATGAAGATGAAAGAGGAGAGTGAAAAAGCTGCCTTAATACTCAACATTCAAAACACAAAGATCATGGCATCTGGTCCCATCATTTCATGGCCAATAGATGGGGAAACAATAGAAACAGTGACAGACTATTTTCTTGGGCTCCAAAATCACTGCAGATGGTGACTGTATCCATGAAATTAAAAGATGCTTGCTCCTTGGAAGAAAAGCTCTGACAAACTTAGACAGCGTATTAAAAAAGTAGAGATATCACTTTGCCAACAAAGGTACACATAATCAAAGCCATGGTTTTTTCAGTAGTCATGTACAGATGTGAGAGTTGGATGACAAAGAAGGCTGAGTGCCAAAGAATTGATGCTTTTAAACATTGGTGCAGAAGAAGACTCTTGAGAGTCCCTTGGAATGCAAGGAGATCAAACCAGTCAATCCTAAAGGAAATCAACCCTGAATATTCATTGGAAGGACTGATGCTGAAGCTCCAATATTTTGGTCACCTGATGTGATGAGCCAACTTCATTGTGAAAGACCTTGATGCTGGAAAATACTGAGGGCAGGAGGAGAAGCAGGTGACAGAGGATGAGATGGTTGGATGGCATCACCGACTCAATGGACATGAGTTTGGGCAAGCTCTGGGAGATGGTGAAGGACAGGGAGGCCTGGCGTGCTTCGGTCCATGGGGTCACAAAGAGCCAGATAGGACTTAGTGACTGAACAACCCCCACCTTTGAGTTCTTCCACTGGAAATAAGGCCCCCAACCAGGTAGAGGATGGCAACTCTAAGCTGAGCAAAAGAGTCCTGGAATTTTGCCCAGCTACCTCACCACTAACCAATCAGAAGAAAGTCTGCACACAGTGGAAGATAAGGAAGACTCTTATCCTCTTTCCAAATGGTTAATTGTAATTAACTTCCCCTTTCTCCCTTGAAAACACTTCCAAGGTTGAGCAGAATCTTCCAAATTGGTTCTTGGACACAGATTCAGTCTCTCTCTCTAAAGAACTGGCTTCTGAGCAGCCAAACCTGAGTTCAGTAAAAATATAAATCAGAGATAACAACTTAACAAGTAATGTAACTTATAGCATTAATTATGTTCTTTCAAGTTGAGAGTTATGTTTACTGAGATGAGAAGAAGACACTGAAGACTAATCCTTTGGATATATGATGTGAAAATGATTAATATTAAGCAGTTCATTTAAAATTTATAAATCATTCACTCCCCCTGAAAACTCAGTTTTCCTAGGTTGTTAAAAGTTCCATATATTAAAGCTATGGGTAATAGTACAACTATTTATACCATGGATGTTTTTTGCTTGGTCATCTTTTTCACTAGAATAAAAGATGTTACATTTCCATATTAACGGAGCTCCCCTCATGTCCCTGCTTAATTATTTTTTCCTAAACTTTTATGATCCTTTTAGCAGAAAGTCAGAATTTTTACTGATCCTCTCTATAGACTTCTCTACACAGATTCAAACATATTCTTAAGACATGTTTACACACAGTTTTTAATAGGTAAGATTTTGTAATATTTTAATGTTCCCAGCCAGAAGAAAAACAATCTCTAAAGCAAACAGGAGTGTCATTACCAGTCTAAGAACAGCTTCATTTTTCTATTCTCAAATGATTAACTCCATTTTTAGCATCTGATAAACATCAGCCCGAATGATCTCTTTTGTGCAAGGATGGGGGGCTGGAGAGGGAGTTGGGCAGATGGATGCTGAAGTCAGTCATGAACGGGAACGCGACCCCTTCAAATTCCATTTCACGACTCACTTCATGTTCAGAGCCGAATTTGCATGAAAATCAAATTCATAAATTCAGCCACGGCTTTGATCAGGAATTTTGTGGTTGTTATTGTTCTCTTTGAATTGTTGTAAAAGTCATGGCAGATGGTAACGTTTCCTGAAATGTCTGTTGACACTCGTTTCCTTTCCTCTCCCAGCTCAGTACTAGGAGATCTTTAGGACCTACAAAGGATCAGCCCAGCTTAAAACTTGAATGGTGCTGAGATCTAAGTCCCTCATTTCATATATGATGCAAGTAAAGCTACAACCTCAAACAGGCCTCCGTCCTCTAACTCTCAGCCCAGGGACCTTTCCAACATTTCAGTATGGTTCCCAAAAAAGTGAGCACCAAAGTCTGGGGCATTGTATTTAGAAGCTCTCTTCATAGAAACAATTAAGGGAAAATAAAGCAATCTACATATATTAATATATATGTACGCATACAGACATGTGTATACACATGCAGTTGCTATTATACCTTTATAAGAGATATTTATTTATCTATAATTATGGCCATATATACTGTGATAAAATAGGAAATCAATTTACACACAAGCAGTAGCTTTGTTTCTTCCATATATGATGCATATTTATACATTTGCATTTGTCCTCATAGATGGTATTTGTAATGATTAGCTCAAAGAACACATTGAGAGAGTGGAGTTTGGAAATCAATGAACATTTGAATCCCAAATCTGCTGCTTAATAGCTACTGGACTTTGGACATGCTATGATAACATTATGTAGATTAATATATATGTGTGTGTGGTATACATATACACATATATGTGTATATATATGATTGTTGTGTGGATTAGATAAATGAATATATATAAATGCTTCCCACATTGCCCAATGCATGCCAATTAAGATGCTTCTCCCAAGTTTCAAAGACATCATCTATGTGTACCTGGACATGTACTATCCCATACCAAGTGCCAGGAATAGGCCAGCTGCTTCTCATGCATAAGCATAAGCATGAAAGTCTCCAGTTTACTGTGGGAGGTTGGTATGATGAATACCTGGGTTACAGGTGAAGGCACAAACCTGGAGGGGGACAGGGGTCAACGTCTAATGATGGTGGCAGATGCAACTCCTACCTACCATACTGCCACACCCAAAGGAAAGGTCATTTCAGCTTGAGCCACGTGAAGTTCTGCCTCAAGGACTGCAAGTATGTCGATTTCAATAGCCTAGCCTCTAAAATTAACCTCATTCTTACAATTTCCTAAAGCACAGAAGACATTAAAAATAAAGCATTTAAAAATCTCTACAATATATTTTGCCCAAACCTGTATGGTATCATCAGAAAATTATATAAAAATTCTTCCCTTCTCATCTGCTTTTGCCCGATCTAAAATATAACCTGTAGGTGGATTTAAAAACAATACTCACTACCACAAGAAAGAAAAGAAAAAATACACCTGTTCTTTGGAACTTTAACCACACGCCATGTTGTGATCTGATATCTCAATAACCATTAATAAATTTCTGGGCTAGGACCCAAGATTCTATTTAGTAATATAATTCAAAAAGCATCTCTTTTGCATTCAACATGTAGGCAACAGGCCAAGAAGAGAAACAAATTATCATGACTTGTTTGTCAGCTGGTGCTTTAGACCAAATGGCCAAGTACCAAGCAACCAGAGAAATACCATTCTTCAATCACACGGGAAAATAAAATGAATTTCTTGCTAAGCATACATACTTCTGACTAGTGAAAAATTATCCTAAGAACAAAACTAATTGCCACAGTAAAACTCAATTTCCTCTGCCCCAACATCAATCTGGGAACTCAGAGACAAACATAAAACTTCTGGCAGTAGGGATTTTGGATTAATACAGCTACTGATAAATGGCTGTTAATAACCTTTTGTTGAAATTGTTTCAGTAGAGTTGGTATATCATTTGTTTTTATTTGCTAACACTATTCTTTAAGTGAAGAAATTATCATATGTAATATCTGTGTTGTATATATACATATAACATATATGTGTGTGTATGCACATGCATGCCTGCTCCATCGTGTCCGGCTCTTTGTGACCCCATGGACTGTAGCTCGCGGGACTCCTCTCTCCCTGGAATTTTCCAGGCAAGAATACTGGAAAGGGTCGCCATTTCCTCCTCCAGAGGATCTTCCCGATGCACGGATAAAACCCAGGTCTCCAACACTGGCAGGTGGCTTCCTTACCACGGGGCCACCTGGGAAGCCCGTGTACATGTAGACACACATATATTATACATATATATACTTTTTAATATACAAAATGCTCTAGGCATCTAAAATATTGTAAAATAACCTGACAACCCATAATGAATAGTCTCCTTAAGAAACGATGCAATCATATTTAGTAATTTCTGGTCAGTTTTTTTGTATCATTTATTCATGTTGAAGATAATATTTAGAAACACATGAGTCTTGATATTGACGATGGAATCTGAGATTGAGTGCATGAAGATGAAATGCTAAATTTTAGTCATATTCACATGCAGAAAATGTGAACTGGTCAGCAGTTTTCTGGCCATCACTAGTTACCCAATTATCATTTCAAGTATTTAGCACAGATTTTTCTCCAGAAGTTGTGCCATTTGGAATTTCTTGTCCCTTCCTCCTATCCACATCATTTAACCTGAAGTTTGGAAAGGAGCATGCACAAACACAGTAAATTTCATACCGGCAGATATCTTAAGAGGAGGAAACTCTTGTGAGAGCACTTAATAATTTTCAAATGCACTAGTAACTACACAGCATATGGCATAGCAACATCCCTCCCCTGGAAACCTCGTGTCCTATACTCCACTGACTTCTCTGGCATGTCCACTTAACTCTTAAGTAATTAATCGAGCTGTAAAGAGATCCAAAAATTCCACTGCATGATAACTCTGTTCGTAAATTCTGCAAAATTACCAAGAAGAAGAGCAATTTGGGAAAATCTTGATAAGAAATGATCAGGATTTTGAAATTTCTAATAGGAAAAATACAGACAACAGGTTATATAGGTGTACTTTCCCATTCATGCTTTTTTCCAGATTACTATTTCATCATCTGTATATTGCAGCAACATGGCTAAAATCAGGTACCTGTCAGTTGTTCATTAAACTTCTATTTTTTTCATGTAAAACTGCATGGTTTGGAAGAATGTAATGGAAGTAGCTGTGTTAACACTGATTATAACTAAGTCTGACAAGTTATGCTGACCTATGGAAATAAAATCATAAAACTTCCATTTCCTATGAAAGGAACTGAAACCCTAATTTGAAGAAATGCTCCATTTGCATCTGCATGAAGCTTGATGATTTATGATAGTGAGAGTTTTCATCTGAAATAGAAAGTTGCCTCTCTAGGAGTTATGGTATATAGTGGAAATGAAATTTCCTAACCCATTTAGATGAACCAAGTTGTGCATTATCTTTTACACTGATATCTCACTGCCTTCATTTCAATAACTACTCCTGCTATTCTCTGCTTACTGTGGGGAGAAGGAGATAAAAAAAATATGTTATCCCATGAAAATGGCAAAATAGCTCATATTTATTATATTTAGATAAAAAATCTGATTGAAGAATAAGTTAAAATACATATAATGATTCTACTCCTGAATTATTATGTATTTTGTTGCAATATATACAGGTGGAGTTTACACTTTGTTGACGATCTCTTTATATTAGTGATATATCTATATATAACAATTGAGGAAAAAGAGAGTATTTTGAAAGTTATATAATGGGGATCAAATGCCATCAAGGTTTACTAAGTTTCAAAACAACCCCCTCCTGTATTGATGAGATTCTCTAAGTTACCAAGTGGTCTATTTGTACTTACAGGTTTTCTCACAATGGCCAGCTAACATATACAAATACACCATTTGGTGCGTTTTCTTTAATTTTTTGTATGTTGTCATTTTAGAGATTTCATTTATCTCTTACAATGTGATTATAATAAAACATGATTAGTATGTCCAATGAGAAAACTTTGGAGATGTTATCTTTAATCACTCTAATATAAATCAAAATATGTATGAATTAATTTTTAAAATTTTGATTTTCAAGCTCCCATTGAAATTGGAAAATGAAGAATTACTCACACTGGAAAACTTTCTACTTGAGCTCAAAAGTCACCCTGTTATAAATCATAAGGCTTCATGTAGATGCAAATGGAGCATTTTTTCAAATTGGGATTTCAATTCTTTTCACATTATAGCACTTGCCCATGCATGACCTTCAGAGACAGGGTTTTTCTTTTTTCCTCAGAATTTCCAAATGTGACAGGCAGTATAACATCAAGGAGATGCTGTGCATGTGTATTTTATAAGAATATGTCAGCCAGCTGAGTGCATATGATGATCAAGTTTCAAGGTTAGAAGGGGAGGTAAAAGTTACTTAGTTCAACCATATGTTCTGATGCTTGAAGCATCTCCAGACGGAGCCTGACTCTCAGCTCGACTGCATGGGGTTTGATCCTGGCTCCTCCTTGTCCTCGCTTTTGGCATGATGTCAAGTTACTTAACCTGTTACTGTCTCATTTGCTTCGTGTATAAAATAAGAGTGATAGAAATAAAATGTCTCTATAGCATCACCGTAAGGACTAGATGAAGTACTGTGTTTGGTACTCACCCTGGCCTCCTCACTTCCCATGGTGAGTGTCTGCCCTTAGCTGGGTGGCCTCCAGAGAGTTTCTTATTTGGGTGCCAACCTAGATGGTTGTTGGTATCTTTCTGGTATTTAGCTTAAATGCATCTCCGTGGAATTTCTTTTTGCGGTCCTAATCCCATCTCATGAAATCATGCAACAAAAAGGCTTTATCTTAACTTCTTTGGAAGTACCTTAAAATAAATATGTGAATTTAGCATGGGCTCTGAATTCAAACAGATTGGGTAGGGACTCGGGAATTTACTGCAGCTGGTAACCTAAATTCTGTAACACCATGTTTTCTTGTGCCTTGAATGAATGTGTGTGTTCGTTCACACCCAAACAAGCAGTAGTGTAAGGTCAAATGAATATAAGTGCTTAGAATTTAATTCATGGTGATGATGGTGAAGTTGTTGAGTCTCAAGCTAGGTCAAACAGTAGGTGCGCTGGGCAAACTGTTCCGAGCTTCTCTGTATTCCACTGAACACCGCAGTTATCACATGATGGAAAGTTACCCTCACGCCTGCAGCCTAAATGATGACCCCTGTGGATGAAGTCTGTCCTGCAGTTCTGACAATGAAATCACCTTGGTAATATGCTTCACCTATTTCATTGACCAAAACTGCCCTGGAGCAGTTCCATATCTTACCAAGATCTAAAATTTTCCCTGACAGAAACACAACAGCCAATTACCTAGAAATTCGGAGCCACGACTTCTTCCCTTTGGCTGTGGTGCCTTTTAGCTCCCACACTATGTTCCTCAATTTACTTTCCATATTGAAAAGAGGCATCCTTTTTGTACAGACTTGCTCCAATGGAATCACATTTCTTTCCGTTTTAGGCCATTATTTTCATGTTACAGTTAACTATTTTTCTCTGAATTGTTTATACTGTGTGTTTTCTAAGAAATGTTAAGGGTGTTGATAAAACAAAGCATCATCTCCTCTCTCACTAAGAGAACAGTGATGGCCCTATAACTACATCTGTGCTTTGCCCATTTTCTTCTCTTATCATCTCAACACGGTCAGTCATCTTGCTACAACACAAATGTTTCCTTCATTAGTTAAAATCTTCTATTGCACAACTTCACCTACAGAAAGAAATGTCTTTCTAAGGCATCCAAAACCCGCTATTATAGGAACATTTATTTTCTCATCAAATTCATTGTGTTAAATTGGTTGCATCTCACACCCCATCTGTAGCACTACTTGGTATTTACCCAATTATTTCCTGCTGCTTCGCAGTTTGCTCACAGTCAAACCTGATCTGGTGGCTGCATGGAGATTCTGCCACCCACATTCCCACGTTTACACACACACACTCACACACACAGTTCATTACCTTAAAATCTTATTTTTTTACTTCCCAGCTCAAATGTTTTCTGTTCTTTGAAGTGTTTCCCATTTTCCTGCTTACTGCTCCTGCTATTTCGTTTGCATGTGTTACCCTGGATACAACTGTCTGGTTCACCTTCCGGTCTCCAATGTTTGTGGGACCTTTACCTGCAGAATCTATCTTTTGTTCTGAACCTCTGGTCTCACGTAGACCAAAACTAAAGAGTGAGCAGCCCACAGCAGCTAAGCATGAGGAATCTGTAGCCAAACTGTGTGAATTACAATTCAATTATTCTACAGTGTGACTTGGAACAATTTTCTAAATCCAGTTCATCAGTATCTGAAGCAAAGATTTATTCTCAGGAATAAATTTAAATGCTTAATAAAGTTTTTGGCTTTTCTAAGCCAAAATTTTTTATTAGAAATTTCAATATTTATTGAATAGTACATATTCAATTATTTCCTTTTCTCATTTGTTTTTCGCTTCTCTTCTTTTCACAGCTATTTGTAAGGCCTCCTCAGACAGCCATTTTGCTTTTTTGCATTTATTTTTCTTGGGGATGGTCTTGATCCCTGCCTCCTGTGCAATGTCACAAACCTCTGTCCACAGTTCATCAGGCACTCTGTCTACCAGATCTAATCCCTTAAATCTATTTCCCACTTCCATGGTATAATCGTAAGGGATTTGATTTAGGCCATACCATGGTCTAGTGGTTTTCCCTTCTTTCTTCAATTTATTTCTGAATTTGGCAATGAGGAGCTTATGATCTGAGCCACAGGCAGCTCCTGGTCTTGTTTTTGCTGACTGTATAGAGCTTCTCCATCTTTGGCTGCAAAGAATATAATCAATCTGATTTCGTTATTGGCCATCTGGTGATGTCCATGTGTAGAATCTTCTCTTGTGTATTTGGAAGAGGGTGTTTGCTATGACCAGTGTGATCTCTTGGCAAAACTCTGTGAGCCTTTGTCCTGCTTCATTCCATACTCCAAGGCCAAATTTGCCTGTTACTCCAGGTATTTCTTGACTTTCTACTTTTGCATTCCAGTCCCCTATAATGAAAAGGATATCTTTTTTGGGTGTTAGTTCTAAAAGGTCTTGTAGGTTTTCATAGAACTGTTCAACATCAGCTTCTTCAGCATCACAGGTCAGGGCATAGACTTGGATTACCATGGTATTGAATGGTTTGCCTTGGAAATGAACAGAGATATTTTGTCGTCTTTGAGATTTCATCCAAGTACTTCATTCTGGACTCTTTTGTTGACCATGATGGCTACTCTATTTCTTCTAAGGGATTCTTGCCCACAGTAGTAGATATGATGGTCATCTAAGTTAAATTCACCCATTCCAGTCCATTTTAGCTCGCTGATACCTAAAATGTTGATGCTCACACTTGGCATGCCCTGTTTGGCCACTTCCACTTTGCCTTGATTCATGGACCGAACATTCCAGGTTCCTATGCAATATCGGACCTTGCTTCCATCACCAGTCACAGCCACAACTGGGTATTGTTTTTGCTTTGGCTCCATCCCTTCATTCTTTCTGCAGTTATTTCTCCACTGATCTCCAGTAGCATATTGGGCACCTAGCGACCTGGGGAGTTCATCTTTCAGTGTCCTATGTTTTTGCCTTGTCATACTGTTCGTGGGGTTCTCAAGACAAGAATACTGAAGTGGTTTGTCATTCCCTTCTCCAGTGGACCACATTCTGTCAGACCTCTCCACCATTACCCATCTGTCTTAGGTGGCCCCACATATCATGGCTCACAGTTTCATTCAGTCAGAGAAGGCTGTGGAGCATATGATTAGATTGGTTAGCTTTCTGTGATTGCAGTTTTCTCTGTCTGTCCTCTGATGCCCTCTCTCAGCGCCTACCATCTTACTGGGATTTCTCTGACCTTGGACATGGGGTATCTCCTCATGGATAGCAATAGCAAGGAGAGCTAAGAAAGCCTTCCTCAGTGATCAATGCAAAGAAATAGAGGAAAACAATAGAATCGGAAAGACTAGAGATCTCATCAAGAAAATTAGAGATACCAAGGGAACATTTCATGCAAAGATGGGTTCAATAAAGGACAGAAATGGTATGGACCTAAAGGAAGCAGAAGATATTCAGAAGAGGTGGCAAGAATACACAGAAGAACTGTACAAAAAAGATCTTCACGACCCAGATGATCACGATGGTGTGACCACTCACCTAGAATCAGATATCCTGGAATGTGAGGTCAAGTGGGCCTTAGGAAACATCACTACAAACAAAGCTAGTGGAGGTGATGGAATTCTAGTTGAGTTATTCCAAATCCTAAAGGATGACGCTGTGAAAGTGCTACACTCAATATGTCAGCAAATTTGGAAAACTCAGCAGTGGCCACAGGACTGGAAAAGGTCAGTTTTCATTCCAATCCCAAAGAAAAGCAATGCCAAAGAATGTTCAAACTACTGCACAATTGCACTCATCTCACACGCTAGTAAAGTAATGCTCAAAATTCTCCAAGCCAGGCTTCAACAATACGAGAACCATGAACTTCCAGATGTTCAATTTGGCTTTAGAAAAGGCAGAGGAACGAGGGATCAAATTTCCAACATCTGCTGGATGATCAAAAAATCAACAGAGTTCCAGAAAAATATCTATTTCTGCTTTATTGACTATGCCAAAGCCTTGACTGTGTGGGTCACAAAAAATGTGAAAAATTCTGAAAGAGATGGGAATACCAGACTACCTGACCTGCCTCTTGAGAAACCTGTATGCAGGTCAGGAAGCAACAGTTAGAACTGGACATGGGACAATGGCCTGGCTCCAAATAGGAAAAGGAGTACGTCAAGGCTGTATGTTGTCACTCTGCTTATTTAACTTCTATGAAGAGTACATCATAAGAAATGCTGGGCTGGAAGAAGCACAAGCTGGAATCAAGATTGCTGGGAGAAATATCAATAACCTCAGATATGCAGATGACACCACCCTTGTGTCAGAGAGTGAAGAAGAACTAAAGAGCTTCTTGATGAAAGTGAAAGAGGAGAGTGAAAAAGTTGACCTAAAGCTCAACATTCAGAAAACCAAGGTCACAGCATCTAGCCCCATCACTTCATGGCAAATAGACGGGGAAACAATGGAAACAGTGAGAGGCTTTATTTTGGGGGGCTCCAAAATCACTGCAGATGGTGACTGCAGCCATGAAATTAAAAGACACTTACTCCTTGGAAGGAAAGTTACGATCAACCTAGAGAGCATATTAAAAAGCAGAGACATTACTTTGCCAACAAATTTCCATCTCATCAAGGCTATGGTTTTTTCAGTAGTCATGTATGGATATGAGAGTTGGACTGTGAAGAAAGCTGAGCACTGAAGAATTGATGCTCTTGAACTGTGGCATTGCAGAAGACTCTTCAGAGTCCCTTGGACTGCAGGAAGATTGAACCAGTCCATCCTAAAGCAGATCAGTCCTGGGTGTTCATTGGAAGGACTGATATTGAAGCTGAAACTCCAATACTTTGGCCACCTCATGTGAAAAGTTGACTCATTGGAAAAGACCATGATGCTGGGAAAGATTGAAGGCAGGAGGAGAAGGGGACAACAGAGGATGAAATGTTTGGATGGCTTCACCAACTCAATGGACATGAGTTTTGGTAAACCCCAGGAATTGGTGATGGGCAGGGAGGCCTAGCATGCTGCAGTCCATGGGGTTGCAAAGAGTTACACAAGACTGAGCAACTGAACTGAAGTGAAATATTCAATTAGTGTCAGGTACAAAGGATTTTTCAATTATGGGGTAGTACATATAGACAGGAATATAGTACAAAATAAAACTAAAAAGTGAACAAAGTAACTTGCTGGGCATTTAAATTTTTATGTTAACATTTTTAAAATAGGGAGTAATGCCACTTTATTCCAACCACATTCCTATTTTCAATGATAAGAAAAAGGATAATTGTTCATTATGTGAATAATATTTAATGACTAGTAATCACATTGAAACCATAATCACAGAAAACAAGCCAATCTGATCACAGGACCACAGTCTTGTCTAACTCAATGAAACTAGGCCACGCCATGTGGGGCCACCCAAGACAGACGGGTCATGGTGGAGAGGTCTGACAGAATGTGGTCCACTGGAGAAGTGAATGGCAAACCACTTCAGTATTCTTGCGTTGAGAACCCCATGAACAGTATGAAAAGGCAAAAACACAGGACACTGAAAGATGAACTCCCCAGGTCGCTAGGTGCCCAACATGCTACTGGAGATCAGTGGAGAAATAACTGCAGAAAGAATGAAGGGATGGAGCCAAAGCAAAAACAACACCCAGTTGCGGATATGACTGGTGATAGAAACGAGGTCCAATGCAGTAAAGAGCAATATTGCATAGAAACCTGGAATGTTAGGTCTACAAATCAAGGCAAATTGGAAATGGTCAAACAGGAGATGTCAAGAGTGAATGTCGACATTCTAGGAATCAGCGAACTAAAATGAACTGGAATTGGTGAATTTAACTCAGATGACCATTATATCTACTCCTGTGGGCAGGAATCCCTTAGAAGAAATGGAGTAGCCACCATGGTCAACAAAAGAGTCCGAAATGCACTACTTGGATGCAATCTCAAAAATGACAGAATGATCTCTGTTCATTTCCAAGGCAAACCATTCAATATCATGATAATCCAAGCCTATGCCCCAACCAGTAATGCTGAAGAAGCTGAAGTTGAACAGTTCTATGAAGACCTACAAGACCTTTTAGAACTAACACCCCAAAAAAATTCCTTTTCATGATAGGGGACTGGAATGCAAAAGTAGGAAGTCAAGAAATACCTGGATTAACAGGCAAATTTGGCCTTGGAGTACAGAATGAAGCAGGACAAAGGCTAATAGAGTTTTGCCAAGAGAACACACTGGTCATAGCAAACACCCTCTTCCAACAACACAAGAGAAGACTCTATACATGGACATCACCAGATGCTCGACACCAAAATCAGACTGATTATATTCTTTGCAGCCAAAGATGGAGAAGCTCTATACAGTCAGCAAAAACAAGACCTGGAGCTGACTGTGGCTCAGACCATGAACTCCTTATTGCCAAATTCAGACTTAAATTGAAGAAAGTAGGGAAAACCACTACACCATTCAGGTATGACTTAAATCAAATCCCTTATGACTATACAGTGGAAATGAGAAATAGATTTAAGGGACTAGATCTGATAGACAGAGAGCCTGATGAACTATGGGCAGAAGTTCGTGACATTGTACAGGAGATAGGGTTCAAGACCATCCCCATGGAAAAGAAATGCAAAAAGGTAAAATGGCTGTCTGAGGAGGCCTTACAAATAGTTGTGAAAAGAAAGGAAGCGAAAAGCAAAGGAGAAAAGGGAAGATGTTCCCATTTGAATGCACAGTTTCAAAGAATAGCCAGGGGAGATAAGAAAGCCTTCCTCAGCGATCAATGCAAAGAAATAGAGGAAAACAACAGAATGGGAAAGAATAGAGATCTCTTCAAGAAAATTAGAGATACCAAGGGAACATTTCATGCAAAGATGGGCTCAATAAAAGACAGAAATGGTATGGACCTAACAGAAGCAGAAGATATTAAGAAGAGGTGGCAAGGATACACAGAACTGTACAAAAAAGATCTTCAGGACCCAGATAATCACGATGGTGTGATCACTCACCTAGAGCCAGGCATCCTGGAATGTGAAGTCAAGTGGGCCTTAGAAAGCATCACTACGAACAAAGCTAGTGAGGTGATGGAATTCCAGTTGAGCTATTTCAAATCCTGAAAGATGATGCTGTGAAAGTGCTGCACTCAATAGGCCAGCAAATTTGGAAAACTCAGCAGTGGCCACAGGAGTGGAAAAGGTCAGTTTTCATTCCAATCCCCAAGAAAGGCAATGCCAAAGAATGCTCAATCTACTGCACAATTGCACTCATCTCACATGCTAGTAAAGTAATGTTCAAAATCCTCCAAGCCAGGCTTCTGCAATACATGAACTGTGAACATCCAGATGTTCAAGCTGGTTTTAGAAAAGGCGGAGGAACCAGAGATCAAATTGCCAATATCCGCTGGATTATTGAAAAGGCGAGAGTTCCAGAAAAACATCTATTTCTGCTTTATTGACTATGCCAAAACATTTGATTGTGTGGATCACAGTAAAGTGTGGAAAAATCTGAAAGAGATGGGAATACCAGACCACCTGACCTGCCTGTTGAGAAACCTATATGCAGGTCAGGAAGCAACAGTTAGAACTGGACATGGAACAACAGACTGGTTCCAAATAGGTAAAGGAGTATGTCAAGGTTGTATATTGTCACCCTGCTTATTTAACTTCTATGTAGAGTACATCATGAGAAACACTGGGCTGGAAGAAGCACAAGCTGGAATCAAGATTGCCGGGAGAAATATCAATAACCTCAGATATGCAGATGACACCACCCTTATGGCAGAAAGTGAAGAGGAACTAAAAAGCCTCTTAATGAAAGTGAAAGAGGAGAGTGAAAAAGTTGACTTAAAGCTCAACATTCAGAAAACAGATCATGACATTTGGTCCCATCACTTCATGGCAAATAGATGGGGAAACAGTGGAAACAGTGACAGACTTTATTTTTGGGGTCTCCAAAATCACTGCAGATGGTGATTGCAGCCATGAAATTAAAAGATGCTTACTCCTTGGAAGGAAAGTTATGACCAACCTAGACAGCATATTAAAAAGCAGAGACATTACTTTGCCAACAAAGGTCCGTTTGGTCAAGGCTATGGTTTTTCCAGTGGTCAGGTATGGATGTGAGAGTTGGACTGTGAAGAAAGCTGAGCGCTGAAGAATTGATGCTTTTGAACTGTGGTGTTGGAGAAGACTCTTGAGAGTCCCTTGGACTGCAAGGAGATCCAACCAGTCCATCCTAAAGGAGATCAGTCCTGGGTGTTCATTGGAAGGACTGGTGCTGAGGCTGAAACTGCAGTACTTTGGCCACCTCATGCGAAGAGTTGACTCATTGGAAAAGACCCTGATGCTGGGAGAGATTGGGGGCAGGAGGAGAAGGGGACAACAGAGGATGAGATGGCTGGATGGCATCACCGACTCGATGGACATGAGTTTGGGTAAACTCCGGGAGCTGGTGATGGACAGGGAGGCCTGCGTGCTGCGATTCATGGGGTCGCAAAGAGTCAGACTCGACTGAGCGACTGAACTGAACTAAACTGAAGGTTAGTTCTCTGACAGTCTAGGGTGTAGCAGTCATTGCTCTGACTCCAACGGTTCAGGGCTTGATCTCATTTTGGAAGTCAGAAGTCCAAAATGGGTATCGCTGGGCTGTAGTCAATGTGTTGGCAGAGCTGTGAACCTTCTGGAGGCTTCAGGAAGAATTGTTGCATTGCCTTTTCCAACTTCTAGAGAGAGGTAGCTATACTCCTTGAGGCCCCTTCTGCCATCTTCAAAAACCTCTCTGACTGCCACACTCTTAGACTTTATTGTTAAAGTAATATTTCTTATGTTTAAGGATTTGTAAAACACTAAAATTCTATTTTCTCCTGCTAGTTTTCCACTTAAAAGTTAAGCTTTGTATTAAACATATTTTATATATAAACCTGTAATTTAGAAAGTCACAGAACATAAGTAACATTCTTTGCTTTGTTATTCCTGGGGCATGGGTATAAAGTCTTGTGTTGGATGAAAACCTTTTTAGTGGCTGGATACACCAGCTTGTACAGTTTACATTCTCTATCACTTGTATATATTGATTTTTGATAATTTTATTTAAAATTATAGAATTTTAAACATACTTTCATAAATCTATCATCTTTCTACTCTTCTACTTGTATATGTGCTTGTAAAAGCAATCAGAATGGGTTTCACAAAATATGAACAATTATTATTTTCAGATGGTCAGTTTAGGAAAACACTTTATTTTTTATTTGTGTGCTTTGCTGCTTGAATATATTTATCACTAAAAATAATGGTAGACAATATTCCCTAAATGGAAAATATTCCGATTTTTAGGTTTCTTTTCACATTTAGTGGGGTAATAGATATCTAAAAACCAACAATATGGTAAAACAGAATGAATCTGCTGATTACACATTAAATCCTTCTAAAGATCATGAAACTGAAGTTAAGTAAGCAACTTTCTGTAATTTTCAGAATTCATACATCCATTTGGCATATATTACGAAAACCCAGATGGCATTAAAAGCAGAGGAATTTTCCACATTTTTAATGCCATTATGGTCTCCCTACCATAAAGTTGAATCAAGAAATAAAAATATTCATTATGTAGTGAAAGCATTTATGTAATATATAATTGTGAAGATATTATGGAAATTGCTGGGTAGTCAAATGTAAAAGGAACTGCTGTGTTTGCATGTCTAAAAAAAAAAATAATAACTGTACCACATAAGCCGGGGCGTTCTTCATACTTTGCCATAGGCAAAAACAATTATGGTAATCCTTTTTATAGGTGCTTACAGTAGAAAATACGTTTAGAGGAATAAAGCAAATTAGCTAAACACTCCAGAGGCAGAGAATATTGGGGTGATGCTGAGTGGCTCTGCTCCGGCTGTCATGTCCAAAACAGGGAAGAGATAACATTATTTTAGTTTTTAATAGCCGGTTAACATTTGGCTCCTCTGAGTTTGCAGACAAAATATATCAGCTTCATCTCATCTAACTACATCTGACTTCAGGCAAGGACAGAGGATCGATCCTCTGGATGATGGCAGAATGCAAAATCGGCTCCTCAGAACCAGTTTGCCAAGATATTAAACCCTAAATATCTCCTTGCTGGCAGATGATTGTCATTTCAAGGCTCTTACTAATGCGTCCCTGCCTTCTCTCCCTCTCTTCCCCGGAGGACTAAGAAGACTTCATAAGCATCTGTTCACCCCACACATCACAGAATTCACAGACTGGGTTTTCCCTTCTCACTCAGTAAATAATCAACCAAACAAAGAGACTTACGCAAGGCTGGAAACAATGAAAAGCCCAAAATTAAAAAATTCTAATATTCAACTCTTTATAGGAAAACTATACCTGATCTATCTAGATAATGCCTTATTTTTATTTTATCATAAATATGTAAATTCTAATCCAGAATTGTCTAATAACTGCAGTTGAGAGATGAAAGCACAATAGAGTCAGCTAATGAATTTTAAATGCTCTAAGTAATTCACTTGGGGTGTGTGCGTGCCTAGTCTTCAGTCGTGTCCAACTCTTTGTGACCCTGTGGACTGTAGCCCGCCAAGCTCCTCTGTCCATGGGATTCTCCAGGCAAGAGTATGGAGTAGGCTGCCATTCTCTCCTCCAGGATCTTCCCAACCCAAGGATCAAACCTGGATCTCCTGCATTGCAGGCAGATTTTTTACTGTCTGGGCCACCAGGGAAGCCCAGTCCACTTGGTAAATAATCCACTTGGTAATCCACTTGGTAAATAACCCACTTGGTAACCCACTTGGTAATTTCCTTACATGTCTAACACACACATGTGTATTCAGTACCAGAGATAGTAAAACAAGCCTCTTTAAGTGTCTCAAATAAGTGAATTCAGGCCATTTCCTAACTATTAATCCTTGCACACAATACACATTCCCTCTAAAACTGGGTTTTCCCAACAGCAATTTGAACCTAAAAATAATAGATTATTATAACAAATAATAATGGTACCAATCTCATTGTGATTTTGAGACATGAATAGTATAATGCATGCTGATTACTAAATGAAGCACCTGGAAGTAAGCCTGTGGTATACATGTTAATTATTCATTCAGAATATGTTATATGCAAGCATTCTTTTTAAAAGGGCCCTTCAAAGTTTAAACTTGCCCCCCAGAGAAGGCTGAAAGCCAATTAGCGGGTTTAAGCACCAATTCCTACCACCCAGGGTCCAAGCACCTAGTCATTCCCTTTGATGGAGTGACTGAGATGGGCCTCTGCAATAAGCTTTTAGGTACCAGGACACCCAGGGTTCCTAAGTTAAAACAGTTTTTGTCTAAGCTTAAGAAAGAACATGATGAAAAGAAAGAAAGAAAGTCAATATTTTCCATGTTCCCGTTGGATGCTAAAGATCAAATGAAAGCTGGTGTTACAAGGACAGTAATGCTAAGATGGTCCCTTGAGACGTCTGGGCAACAGCTAGCGCTCAAGGGCCATCTGTGCCACCGAGTGCAGTTTATGGTGGCCGCTCCCTCGGGACCAATCTCTGCAGTGACTTCAAAGTGGCACCTGCTGTGACAGCTCCCAGAGCCTCTCAAGGCACAAGTTCTCTGGGGGCCTCTCATGTTCCATGTTTACTCAAAAGTATCTGACTTTTCAGAAAATCAATAACTCTCTATTGGCCTGTCAATAGCACCTCCCAAGGGCAAGTTAACTAGTATTTCCATGAGTGAAGACACACACTTGTATGCTAGACTGTCTCCAAAAAATGCTTCTCAGAGAAGCTGGTCGATGCCCCTTTAGGAAACCAAAGTGACGCACTGGGGAACTCACACACTTGGTAGGCCCGCTCCCGTCCTTCTGTGTCTTAGGGATCAAGTTAAGGTAGGCTTGCTCCTTCACCACCGCCTCGATGCCAGAGGAAAGGGACAATTTTATTGGCCTGATGGGACCTATGCACATAGACATTTCAGCTCCTGCTTGCAGGACCACCACTTTGCCTTTAGGCTGGCTCCCACATCCCCACATATTCTCAGGTCTCCCAAAGATGGCTTGAGGAAAGCCACAGGGGAAACTGACAATGAAAAAGAGAACCGTGAGTAGCTAACTCACGGAAATACATATAAATGTCAACACCTTGGTTTTCTGTCACCCAAAGCACCATCAAAGGAGGAACAGAAATCTCTTTAAAGTGATTAAAGAAAAAAATGCTAGATTTCAGAGAAATAACAGTTAACATTTATAGGTAAATCAGATGGCTGAATAGCAGAAGCTGAATTGGACCTCTGTGCCTGCATTCTTTTAAAAGTTGCTTAATGTTAGTATAAATAATAAGAATTGATAGTTACATGCTATGTTTTGCTATTTCTAATAAAATTTTTATAATGGAAAAGCCATTACTACCTGCCTAGTGTGTTAATCTACTCTCTTGATTTCCCCACACACAGAAGTAGCCTTTGCCAAATGATTAATAGTTTTTATGGTCACAATTAACTGTTATCGAAGGCATGGAACTCAGGAGGAAATGAGAAATCCCTAAAAGGCAGACTTAAAGCCCATAAAGAGACAGTAACACAATACATATTGAGTCCACTTAGACTCTGAGCATGCAGATTAAGGCTCATTTTGTGGTCAACTACTAAAAAACAATGCTACAGGCATTCACTTTTGAACAAGGTTTAAAGCAAGTTGTGCTGGAGACAGTCAGCTTGTACCAGCTCGCAAGAAAGCCAATTCTGTGAATTTCTTGTCAACTCTTCATTCAGCAATGTCAAGTTGGTAATCTGAACTGGACCATGGTGGGAGTATTTACACTATGGAAATAGGCAAAAGCTACAAATCAGAACCAGATTCCAATGTCTCTGTTTACCAACACATCCCGATTAAAAGAGCAAATTTTAAAAAAATCTTAGAGCAGAATTACTCTTAAAAGACATTTTGACATTTAAAAACATTGACTAAGTAAATGCAATTCCCTAAATACTGCTTCTCATATCTTAATTTCATTCTCACTTTATTATTTTATCACTTATAATCACCGCTTCCTAAAAATTCTTTCTCTCAATTCTCATTCTTAAATTCCTTGTTGTCTACTGCATTTTAAACATTTACTATTCTTTTCTGAAATATTTCACTTGCCTTTATACTTTCCTCTTGTTTTTGTTAACAATTACCCATAATCAATTACATTAGATGTAAGTAAGTTTCCCCTAGAACAATGTTTCCCATTAAGGGCCTAATGTATAACAGCTTACACACTGTAAATGAGAAAATTAGTAAAGCTGGTAGAAGAAGGAATACGAGGACTGAAGGATAGCGGCAATGGTAATAATAGGTACCATAGGTTGCATTATCTGTCCTATGCCAGATAATGATCTTAAAACTTTTCATTTGCTTTTAAAAATCAACCCTGCTAAGCACCTGGTAAGGATGTAACTAATCCCCAGATCAAAGCATTCACTCTAAGATCAGGATAAAGGCAGGGATGCCCAATCTCGCCTTTTATTCAATGTAGTTTTAGAAGTCCCGCCACAGCAATTGGTGAAGAAAAATACAAGGAATCCTAAATTGGAAAGGAAGAAGTAAAACTGTCACTGTTTGCAGATGACATGATACTATATATAAAATCCAGAAGATGCCACCATCAGACTACTAGGGATCATTAATGAATTCTGTAAAGTTGTAGAATATCAAATTAATTTACAGAAGTCTGTTGCACTTCTGTGTATCAACAATAAAATATAAGAAATTAAGGGAACAATCTCATCAAAAAAATTAAATATCTAGGAATAAACCTACGCAAGGAGGTAGAAGATCTGTACTCTGAAAACTGTGAGAGAAGCTGAAGAAGACACAAACAGATGGAAAGACATACTGTGTTCTTAGATGGGAAGAATCGACACTGTTTAATGGGGTTATAACTTCTGATGGTGTCGTGCAGCAAATGGATGGCTGAACAAAGATTTGGCTCCAGCTTTCGTTTATGCCTTCTCCAGTGTTCTTGATCTCTAGAGGTGTGGCAGGTGATGCATTGTTGCTGAAACTGACTACGGCTGAAAGGCTTCTCAGTGCGCTGGAATGCATGAGAAGAAAAGAATAAAGACAGAGAAAGGGTGGCCGACCGCTTTCAAGTAAAGGTAAATAAATACATCCTGAACTAATCAGAGGAGAGGGAAGAAATGAGAGGTCTACACATTTATTTGAAAAGATGCACTCTCTAATCTGAGTCCTGATGCTATTTCAAGCTTTGTTGTGCTTTTCAACAAAAATGATTCAATTACCCATTTAAAATTGGATTTAGCACTGACTCAGTGTCAGGAAAAAGATGGCTCTGAGAATGGACAGCCAAGGGTCTGCTTATTATATATTTAGATCCTCATAATAAATCATAGTGCAGTTGGTGAAGAATCTGCCTGCAATGCAGGAGACCCAGGTTCAATTCCTGGGTCGGGAAGATCCCCTGGAGAAGGAAATGGCAACCCACTCCAGTATTCATGCCTGGAGAACCCCATGGACAGAGGAGTCTGGCGGGCTATACAGTCCATGGGGTCGCAAGAGTCAGACATGACTTAGCGACTACACCACCACCACCAATAAATCATTTATTTGGATTTTTTCTCCCACTTATTGGGTGTCTGTGGTTCAGTGACTAGATAATGATGATCCCATAGAGCTCTGTTTGAATTGTCTGGAATGAGAAAGCTCTAAGCCTTGATCGAGATTAGTCTAAGTTTCCGTTCTGTCTAAATCTGTGATTACATCCTCCATGGGGCAACACCCCAAGTCTGACTTAAATATTCCAAGGTATTTAGACTTCCTGAGTCCCTGTTGCTGGTCTCCCTTAAATTATAAGATGATAAAGACAAGGGAGACATTTCTGTTGCAGATTACTGTATCCATGGTAACCGGTTCAGGGCGTCAGTGAATTTTGAATAGACGGATGAATGAATCAATGAGGTTCCTGGTGGCCACAAAGCTACTATCCATTATTCTATTGCAAAACTCAGGTTGCCTGGTCCCACGTGGATCTCTTTATACTTCTAATTTCAGTACCATCTACTACTAATCACAAAAGTTTGCTAGAGTAAAGGTTACATAACAAATTGATTGTTTCAAAGGTAAGTTAATTTCATCCTGACCATTATAACCATACCATATTTTTTGGGAATAATGGTACCAATTATATATAGATCCTCAGTACAATTTAAGCCAGATTAAAAACAGATCAAATATTAGAAGAGAATGCATGGTTTTAGAAGAATGACGTCCTAATTCCATTCTATTCTTTCTGACTTCAAAACTTGACCTCATCTGAGCTGTCTCGTTTCCAACAAGAGACCCTCCAGGCAGCTCTGCAGATTCACATAAAGGCTGCAACATTATTTCCACAGAAAGACAGCACAATTATTAGAGTATAAAAGTAATCAGTGATACTGGTCTTTTTTGGGCTACACAAAAGAAGTAAAATAATGTTAAAAATCCCACTAATTTAACAAGGTCTCATTGCAAACTTGTACCTGTCTTCAATCAGCAGACTTGAACCCTCAAAGCAGAGGAGCAGAAACTTGGCTTGATGGTGTATAAGGGTAAGGAAAAAAAAAAAAAAGTTCCAACAAAGCTGAAAATTAGGAAGAATGATATAATTGCAAAATCTGGCCCTGGATAATCTGAGTTGCATTATGTGGCCAGCACAAAGAAACTCAGAAGGCCGAGAAAGCCAGTAATGATAAACAATAAAACCAAAATAGATTAAAAAAAAAAAACCTTCTCTATTATGAATCAACTGTGTTGTGTGACTACACAGAAAAGATCTTAATGAAAATATTTTCAGGAAGATATAATTAAAAGGAGAAAACAATTAAGTTATTTCGCATCTCTCCATGGAATACCAATCAGGGAAATAAACTAATGAAGGTAGCTCTAGAAAATATTTTTCTTGCCAATTTCTGTCAACACTGTTATAAATTTAGTTATTATGACTGTATTTATAAGTATATATGCAAGACTCAGGAACTAAGTGATAACTTCATGCAGAGATGTGGAACAACTGTATTTCTATTCTTAGGAACACCAGGAACTTCGTTTATCATTTCAGCTGATGACAGCAATGTTCTTAACTCTTCTGCTCTGTAGCTTGTAAAGCACACGTACATACTTGGTCAATCTATACCAGGCTATCTGAAAGTATTACTGAGTATTGGTATCCCAGTGTATTATAATTGGTGGGGGGGATAGTTCAAATTCAGTGTTGATTACTTTGTTGAAAGATAATTTAATAAACATGTGGACTTTTTAATTTTATTAGAAGTGGTAGATTTTGATAGCATCTATCTTCAGGAGATTAATGATGGTGTGAAAGTAACAAGCTGTCTTTGAGGAATCATTCAGATTTGTGGACAAAAGCACTTAGTGGATAAACCCAGAGATCTAATATTTCAGAACACATTTTAAAGTTGAGTTTGTAAATTCAGTTAGAGAACCACACGATCTACAATTTCCTTGGGGAATCTTAGAAGCCATTTTATTCTGTGATGTGCTCCTTATAACCCGATTGACCAGCGACTGCCAGTGACACTTTCAATCCCACAATGTCCATCTGAATCAGATTATAAACGCAATGCTACATAACACCTATCAAAAAAGTTTTAAAATAGTTTAATCTTAACTCATTTTATGAGTAAGTGAAGCAATCTGCTCAAATCACTTTTTTAATGACAGAACTAACAGTGACTCAGTCCTAAACTCACCTCAAGAAGGTGAATTACTTACACATCTTAATTTTTTGATTTTTTAATACATTTGCCAGTACCAGTTAATTAACTCATAGGTCAAATACCATCTTCTTTCATAGCTCAGCTCCAGATGATGTCACTGCAGAATTCAGAATCCAATAGGAAATTTGCAAGTGCAAAATACTTTTTTAAAAAGAGATAAGCCATTGAGAAAGTAATATATCTACTATACTATTACTATTTGCATTTTGGATGAAGTGGGTCAACCCTTCTTTTGTTTGCTTCCTTTTTTCAAGCAAGTCAAAGCGAGCTTCTCAGAGTGAGACGGGTCAATTCTATCGGGTTGGGAGACTCAGACCGCGCATCATCAATCATCCTAACACACCCACTGCCCTGAGTCGTTCAATTTCTCCTTCATGACGTAAAGGTGTTTTCACTTCACTTGTTTGATAGACTGTTGTTTGATCTAGGCTCCATGGTGCCATCAAAAGTAAGCTCCAGGTATTTTTACTAAAATGTTGACTTCAATTACGGAAGAATTCATATCAATTAATTCTCTCATATTCTATCTTCCATTGCACACACACAATCAGTCTAAAACTGCTAAAAATCCACTCAGTCCATGCACCCCTGATGCTGGCTGACATCTATCAGCCTTGTCCCGAATCTGCATTGCTGGGCTGGCTTTTTCTCCCCTCCCTGCCCCCACCCCCAGGAGCAGTCTTGGCACTCTGTCGTTCAGGACACACTCAGAACTGACCCCGGTTATTCACTTGGAGGCAATGAGGGGCAGAAAACCCCTGCATGGCCCCCACTTCAGTAAAGCCTTCACTTGGTCTCCCGGCCAGAGGACGCTAACCTGGGACAAAGAGGAACTGGGGGAACTCAGAAGGGAAAACGGTCTTGTACTAATATTTAAGCACCCATTCCTCCCCAGGCAAGTCTCAGGGACTATTTTTCCTCCTATCAGAGTCCTGATTTTGACACCAGAAATCTACGGGGACTGTATATTTGGTTTTGTTTGTGGCTTGGCTACGTTGTCCTCGGAGCCTGACTTTCAGCACGCTGTTCTTTGAGGCTTCAGGGGGTAACCCTCAACACTGTATTTCAGGCCATCTGCTTTCAGAACACATCTTCAACTAGCAGTTGAGTGCCTGGAGATTGTCACATCTTTCTGTAAGTTCCAGCAGAAGCCATTCTGCTCCGTTATCCTGATGTCGAGGAAGAATTCCTTCATCTCCCAGGGCAGTGTCACGAGCTGGTACCTCCTTCCCGGTAACCCTGCCGCTGCGTGGACTCACCGCCACCCTACTCACTGGCTCATAATATGGTTACTACCCTTTTCATTCAGACAAGCAATCCAAAATCTAAATCCAATTTTGAACATCTGTATTTTTCCAATACTTCTAGTCCAGATTGTCTTTGTCTGTGAGATTTAGCAGAAAAGAAAGCCCAAGGAAAGAATTCAAATGCCAAAACATTATTCGGATGGTTACAGCCCAGAGATGAGAAGCAAAGGGGAAAGAAAGGGAAGTTAGGGAAGCTGTCCTGCACAGAGATGCCTGTTGCTTTGCAGGGATGCACAGAAATATGGCAGATCACAGGAATGTCCGTCAGCTCTGAGAAATTCTCCAAGTGTTGCAAGGATCAATCTCATCTTGGGGAAGAGAAATAAGGAGGAATTTATCTTCTCACTTCCTGTTCATTGTTTCCTGTTTGAGGGAGCTAATGCTCCCCAAAACCCTTCAACAGGCACGAAGAAAGCCAAGTCTCACCCCCTGAAGATGATTCACCCAATTTCAGGAGTCTGGCGTAGGCGAGATGACAACCCACAAAGAGATAGAGAAGAAGGCATCTCTGGGAAGCTGAGAAGGTAGGTGAAGGTTTTGCCCCAAAGGCACAGCTACTACTCATCCACAGATCCATCCATGCCCTCCCGTCATCAACAGACCACACCACCCATATGGGACCTCCACTGTGTCCATGAGAAAAACAGATGCAGAAGAGAGAGAATTCATGCAACGGGGCTTTATATTTTGGTTGAAGGCAATAAAAGAATTAAGACGGGCAGGAGTTTTAGGTGGTACATATAGAGTATGGCTTCCCTGGTGGCTCAGTGGTAAAGGATCTGACTGCAATGCAGCAGAAGCGGGTTTGATCCCTGGGTCGGGACGATCCCCTGGAGAAGGAAGTGACAACCTGCTCCAGTGCTCTTGCCTGGGAAAGCCCATGGACGGAGGAGCCCAGCTTGCTACAGCCCATGGGGTCACAGATATAACTCAGCGAATGAACGGCAACAAGACCGAGGACAGTCTCATTCTGAATCAACACAACCACCACAACCCAGCTAGTTAGTTCAGCAGAGTCTAGACACCCCAGCATCACTACACATCTTCATGTTACTTAAGGGTTGATATGGCTGGAGAAATCTAATTTTTTGATAGCTATGCTATTTAGGTTAGCAATGCTTCTTCTGACAGTCTTAAAGATAGTCAAATGTATCAGTGAATGCAGAGATTTACAGAGGAAATTTTAAGAAGAATAAAAACGTGAAGAAAAAAAGGAAATGGCCTAAAATGATCATGCCAGGGAAAACATTATCTTCACAATCTACATAACTGTGAAATACTTCATTCCCATTCATATCACACTGCTAATTCATAGCACTAACACTGAACACAATTTATATAAACTGAACTGATAATAAAATATCATAATGTTATTAACAGATAAATTGGTTGCCAAATGTATTAAATGCGTAAACACGATTACTTTCCTAAAGCAGATGCATAACGTATGATGCAAAGATACTTTATTACATTGCTTCTTGCAAGTTTTTCTCAACAAAATGGGCTTTATTAATGTTTGGAATGTATAATATTTGAAACCTACAGCATGTCATATCCAGATGAAGAGTACACCTAATGGAAGATATTTATTTATTATGAATAAAAGTATAACAGTTTAAAAATGTTTTGAACAGGAAATATTTTGTGCTTCAAATTTATATGACTACATACACACATACATCACCCCCTGATACATCTGTATATCATAAATCATGAATTGTGGCTGTGTTTAATAATGCTAACCTGATTGTGGGATACATTTTTTTAGATTAGTTAATTCTTTTTGCAAAGCCAATTAATATCAATAGAAACAATCCAGTGTCAATTTAACATGATATAAATTAAATAATGCGTCCCCAAGGATTACATTTCCATGCTGTTGACACAGACGACATGCCAATTAGATTAAAATAGGTAGTATACATGGTACCTTGTGTTGGGGGTTTTTGGTTGGTTTTTTTTTTTTTTTTTTTGGTTTGGTTTTTTTGGCCTTGTGGCTTGTGTGATCTTAGCTCCCAGACCAGCGATGAAACTCAGGCCCTCGGCAGTGAATGTGTGGAGTCCTAATCACTAGACTACCAGACTCTTTGCATTGTTTAAGAATCCACTCTGACAGTTAAGTTTCTTTTTTCCCCCAATTGGTTTTCACACAGTTGTCGGTCTGACTTCTGCCACTCGGTGCCAAAAAGATTTAGGGACTATTTTGAGACAATCTGGCAAATGGAAACACTTAGGTCTTCTCTAACACGGATGCTCTTAAGCCTTACTTACACCTAAGTGGAAATCTTTATTGGTTTGCATGTACAGGATATTCAGTTCTAGCTCCATCCATTTTCTGTTCTCTGCAGTGAAATTTTTGCATCATTATAAGTAACCCTCCTGGGCTTCCTAGGAGGTGAACTGGTAAAGAATCTGCCTGCCAATTCAAGAGACACAGAGATGCGAGTTTGATCCCTGGGTCAGGAAGATCCCCTGAAGGAAGACATGTCAACCTACTTCAGTATTCTTATCTGGAAAATCTCATGGACAGAGGAGCCTGGCGGGCTGCAGTCAATGGGGTTGCAAGGATTCAGACATGACTGAGCAAGCCGGCAAGTCACCGTCCCACATTGTGTTGGTAGATTTAATTTCTACATTTTAACCAAGCATTTTGTTGTTGAAAACTGAATCCCTGATAAAGCCTTCCAGCAAACTCATCTAGAATGTGGGTCAGCAGCCGCCTTAGGCAGTGTGAATAATACTGATATACAGATAATCAAAATATTATGTGAAAGGGTAGCTTATTACATTAAATAACATGCTTTCATGGTAGGCTAATAATTATTATAATTTTTCACATGAATATACACTACTTTGGAGATATCTCTAACAATTATAACATCACATATAAATAATCTAACTTCCATTGGTACTAATCACAGGGGCTCGTTAATACGACTTTGGTTAGTGGCCAAAAATCAGAACCAAAGAAAGAGCTGCATGATTTCAATTAACTCAGCTGTAAGCCAGTTTGTCTTCGTCAGACCCACTGATGTATTGTGTGAATTTAGTAAAATGTCTCCTGAGATTATGTCTTTCAGTAGAGATTTAATTTCTCATACTCCACAGGGAATTCTAGAGAATAGAAGACATTCCTGTTTTTTTGCTTTTTTTTTTTTTTTGCATGCCTGTGTTCTATGGAAGAGTTGTTGCCTTCCAAAAAATGCCAATTTGCAAGTTGTAAAGTCTTTAGTCAATCTTAAGGGAGACGGACCCTGAATATTCACTGGAAGGACTGATGCTGAAGCTGAAACTCCAGGATTTTGGTCATCTGATGTGAACAGACAACTCACTGGAAAAGTCCCTGATGCTGGGAAAGATTGAGGGCAGAAGGAGAAGAGGGTGTCAGAGGAGGAGATGGCTGGACAGCATCACTGATGCAACAGACATGAACTTGGGCAAACTCCGGGAGAGTGAGGGTCAGGGAGGCCTGGCGTGCTGCAGTCCACGGGGTCACAAAGAGTCGGGCATGACTGGTCAGAACGACCACACCACCACAGTCTTTAGGAAGAATATGTTTGGTAAGATTATCTCTGCTTTATGCAAATCACGGCAACAAGCTACTTAGAGAACAGGATGAACACCGCTCATGAAAAACATAAACACAAGGCTTCTACACAAAATCAATGTATTCTTCCACAACAACCTAACATAGGTGTAACCACAGAATTGTAGGTGTATCTAATATTATTGTGTAAACCTTAATAAATACAAGTCAAACTGGCAGTGCTATTTGTCTTTTAAAATAAACATTATCTTCACAGTCTCAATTTCCAAGTCTTCCCAGTGCTGGTCCCTAAGTACTTCCATCATAAAAATAATTTGATTTATACAAAAAAAATTTCCACCCAACCAGCTAGTCTCTCAATGTTACCCAGCCTGTGAATCATTGAGACATATTTCATTTGAACATACATCCATCAAATTAGTTCCATATGTCAACTCAAGGAGCATTAACTTTCACATGGACAGAGCATTCTATAAAACCATCGCTGACAAGGTAGTTTCACAGCTCTTGTTTTTATGTGCGGCTGAAAAGCTAATTTAACTGCATACTGGAGAAGCTTAGTTTTATTGAATGTGTGTGACATTCAGTACATACGGCTTTAGCCTAACTTCTAAAATGGGTAACAGCAAAGAGAAAAGACGACCTACTTGTATAATCCGTGTTACTCACGATTCTTTTTAACTTCATGAAATATGTAGTTTTGAATTTAGCGAATTTTCCTAAAAAGCCTGTTAAGTCTTACTGTCTTGCATCAGAACATACATATGCGTGGACAGACATGTTCGCAGGTGTGCGTGTTGGGAGTGCATGGAAGTGCGGGGGTGTGTCTGACAGTGAAGGCACGTATGACAGTGAGTGTGTGTGGGTGTCTCTGGGTGGGGATGTGTGTGGGAGACACTTCAGGGGATTCACGCACGGGAGAAAGGTGTGAAGTAGGGGTATTCGTGAGGGAGGCTTGTGTGAGGAATGAGTGGGGGGATTTGGGCATTGGAGGGCAGCATGTAAAAGGGAATTCGGGGACTTGTGAGGGCCACAAGTAATGTGTGTACACACACACACATGAGCGCACACACATATATGGGGATTCGGGGGTGGGGGTAGGGAGAGGGCATGTTTGGGGGAAGGCGTGGCCGGGGAGAAGGTGAAGGGAGATGTGAGTTCGCGTGGTGTGCTATCTCTGTGGGTGTGTGCCGTATAGAGTGCCCGCCTTAGCCTCGGCAGGGACTGTTTAATTCTCGTGGAGCAGAATCCCCAGATTATATGCCGAGGAGACTGAAGGCAGGCTGGGATGCAGGGTGCAGACCAAAGAGAATCTTAACGGCCTGGAAACGTCACCTGGCCTGGCGCTGACCATCACTCCTCATCTTGAATTTACATGCTTTATTCCAGCACCTGCTCTAATAACCTTTCATCTGTTTAAGATCATGAAATATTAAAGGTTCAAGGTCATTTACTTTCAATCCTCAATTTGGCACCAGTGTCAATGATGTTTAGACAAGTTTTAGTTTATGACTCAATTGTTTTCTTTTTCCTTTCAGACACAGTCGATACATTCCGTGTGGTCTTGGTCAGGTAACGTGGACTACTGACGACTCTGCATTTGTGGGGAAAAAAATACCTGTATCCCAGAGAAAAATTTCTGCAAGATAACCTGCCATAGGAGCTGAATAAACTTCAGATCTGAGAGGGTCATAACAGACAGAAGACATAGCCATGGGCTGCAGATAAATAGGGCCCTATGGGTTTTTCAAGGGAGAGAATTAAATCAAACATATCAGCTCTTTTGACTCTAATCCCTAGCTTTTTTAAAACTGACTTCCCTATATTTTGAGCTCTTGAATCTTTACTTTTCCCCTAAATTGTCAGACTGGGTAATATTTTACTTGTGGACTCTGGGTTGTAAACCAAACCTTAATTAATCTCAATACAACTGCCCTAAATGCAATTTTAGAAGTGTTTTACCACTTTTTGTTTTTGGGCTTCCCTGGTGGCTCAGATGGTAAAGAGTCTGCCTGCAATACGGGAGACCCAGGTTCGATCCCTGGATTGGGAAGATTCCCTGGAGAAGCAAATGGCAACCCACTCCAGTACTCCTGCCTGGAGAATCCCATGGACAGAGGAGCCTGGAGGGTTATTATCCATGGGGTCACAAGAGTTGGACATGACTTAGTGACTAAACCAAGGAGAGAAAAGCCATGTGGCTCGTAGCGGAGGGCAGTCTGCAGCCAACGGCCAGTGAGGAACTGAGACCCCCCGCGCAACAGCCCTTCAGTTGAATCCTAACAACAGGCATATAAGTGAGCTTGGAAGGCGACCCCTCCCCACTCAAGCCTTCACTTTGAGACCTCAGTCTCTGGCAGCTTGACTGAGGCTTGGGAGAGACCCTGAAGCAGAGAACCTGTACCTGTATTCCTGACTCACAGAAATGAAAGAGCAGCTTAAGACAGCAAGCCAATGTTAACTTTTAGGGTGATTTACTGCATAGCAATAGAAAAAAGGACACCTATATGTGAGTTACCATCAACTTGGGTATATTTTATGCACTGTTTTGCACTTTAATTTATGAAACATATCAATTTATGAAGGACTAAGTGAGAAAAGTGAGAGAAGTTACATTCAAAACAGGTATTCAGTCCACTGCAGGTGCTGTCTGATGAGCAGCGTGCCTCAGTTCTGCTATGACTGCACTGTCTCCACCGCAGTTGCCGTATCAACAGTTCCCACCACCATCACCATTGTACCGTGGCTGTGCCCGCAACCAGAACGTGTTTAGGTCATTCCTGCCCCAGGCCCTTTGCATCTGCTCCTCCATTGCTCGAAATTATCTTATTATCCCTGGAATTATCCACAAGGCACGTTGTCTCATTTTACTCAGATTTCAGTTCAAATATCACCTCTCCAGGGAAGCCTTCTGTCCCCCCGATCTACAACAGCACTGCCTCTCTACTATCGGTGCCCTGCTTTCCACTCCACGCTTCATGTCATCCATCAGTGAGGACAGATTTGCTGGAGCTGGTTTGACTTTACAGCTGAGCCTTGATGGTCCCCTGGCCAATACCAACCGTTTCACAGGACACCAACCTCAGACAAGGCCACTTGTGACTGTGAGAAAATGTGACCAAATACGGCCTTACAGTGGTGCCTACGCACAGACAGAAAACACTGCAGACCAGCAAGATCCCAACTCCCCTCCCTCCCAGCTGAAATGGATGACTCCTGCTTCTTTACTTATCCCAGTCCTGGCCTCACTCTTTTTTGTTTGTTTACTTTTTTTGGCCACCCCACGCAGCACGTGGGATCTTAGTTCCCTATGTGTGTGTGTGTGTGCACTCAGTTGTGTCTGACTCTTTGTGACCCCATGGACTGTAGCCCACCAGGCTCCTGTCCATGGGATTCTCCAGGCAAGAATACTAGAGCGGGTTGCCATTTCCTTCTCCACGGGATCTTCCCAACCCAAGGATCAAACCCAGGTCTCCTGCATTGCGGGCAGAGTCTTTACCACTGAGTAACCTGGGAAGCCTATTGGTTCCCTGACCAGGGATCAAACCCATGCCCCCTGTCCTGGAAAGGTGAACTCTTAACTGCTGGACTGCCAGGGAAGTCCTTATTCTTCACTCCTAGGTAAGATTAAGATTCACAACCACAGAATTCCTTGCATTTCCTGGCAGCATCCAAGCCAGAGCAAAGCCCTGCTTTCTTGAAACTTCCCTTGAATCATTCCCCACCCCCCCAAATCAACTCAAATTCTGTTTCCTTAAAAAGTGTGTATTGTCCTTTGTTGCAATGAGTGACAAATTCAGCTTTATTTAACTAACTGTGTGTTGCTGGTGGTCTGTGGTTGGAACACACTGACATTATCTAAGGCAGGGTTCCCCAACCTTCGGGATCCAATGCCTAATGATCTGAGGTAGAGCTGATGTAATAACAGAAATCAACTACACAATCAATGCAATGTGCTTGAATCATTCCAAAACTACCACCCCCCCACCCCCCCACCCCATCCCCCGTCCCATCCACGGCAAAACTGTCTTCCACAACACCGGTCCCTGGTGCCAAGAAGGTTGAGCACTGCTGACTAAGACAGCTACTTAGTTATCGTCGGTTAACTGTAAGATCTGGGAATGCAGGACCTTTTGCTGTTTGTTTTTACGAACAGTATATCCACTACCTAAAACATAGCCTATATCTGCATTGTCATTCCTCTCCTGCAAATAGGTTCATCAATACCATTTTTCTAGGTTCCATGTGTGTGTGTGTTACTATATGATGTTTTTCTCTTTCTGACTTACCTCACTCTGTACAACGGGCTCTAGGAACGGAGATGCAGATATAGGGAGGAGACGTGTGAACACTGAGGGAAGGAGAGAGTGGGATGAGTGGAGAAAGTAGTATGGACACACACACACGGCCATATGTAAGATGGGTAGCTGGTGAGAGGTTGCTCTATAATACAAAGAGCTCAGCCTGACACGCAGGGGTGAGGGGAGGGGAGAAGGGGAGGGAGGGAGGTGAGATGTGTATAATCATGGCTGGTTTTCACTGCTGTAAGGCAAAAGTCAACAAAATATCGTAAAGCAATTTTCCTCCAATTAAAGAATTAAAAACAAAAACCAGAGCCTGGCAGGGGTTCAGTGACCAGTATCTTCTTGTTCAGCAACAAGAAACACCCTTTTACATGGATTGTGAAAGAACCAGGAAGAAGTAAAGCTTGGAGGACCCCTATCTCTTCGGGATAAGGTCCCTTCATAAATGACTTTGTATTATTTAACTCAGAAATTGAGAACCCTACGATGGATTTTCTTCTTAGGTATAAATCTATTGTGGGGACACATAGAAATTTACCCCTTCTTTAATTTCTCTTTAATAGACAGTGGAAACAAAAATATCAATATAAAGCAACATTTTTTTTAGAAACAAATAATTAGACCTATGGACAAAAAGAGGTACAATTTGCTTCCTAGCTAAAACTGAAATAAAGTTATGGATTCTACCATTGATCCCGACATCCTTTCAAACAGGAAGAAGAAGACTGTAATCTATGGCTACAAGTCTCAAACAGTTTCTACTGACAATATTGGCACCTGTGGTAATAGATGGCTTCATGACTCACAAAGGTTTGGAAGCATCGATAATTCTTTTTCCTTAGTCTATCTGTTCCTGATGAAGTCCCATACTTTCCTCCTCAAGATCTTAATTTAGGCATCAACCCTACCGTCTTCATTAACATCTTCACTATTACAAGGCATTTATTTACATTCTAGTGATATAATTACAGCTGATAGTCTCCTCTTCAGATTATCTCTTATTTTTTAAGTTGCTAAGACATTCTGTAGGAAACTGGAATACGTAACTTTTGGTAAATCACAGTAGTGTCTTCAAAATCAGATTAGTAATGGGGGGATTTCATTAAGAGAAATGGCAACTAAAGTCAAGTAGTAGTGCCATGAGCAAGGACCCAGTTTAAGTGACCTTTTATCTTCAGCCACTGTCTAATCCCCAGGTCACACTGCACCACAATGCCCTTTATCCTTGTACAGGGCATGGCGAGCGTCAGAAAATAGTGATACAAACAGTTATAGCCATCCACTGGAAAAGACCCTGATGCTGGGAAAGATTGAGGGCAGGAGAAGAAGGGGGTGACAGAGGATGAGATGCTTGGATGTCATCACTGACTCAATGGACATGAGTTTGGGCAAACTCTGGGAGATAGGGAAGGACAAGGAAGCCTGGCGTGCTGCAGTCCATGGGGTCACAAAGAGTTGGACACGACTGAGTGACTGAACAACAAAAGGACACTTATGAGATATCTGACCTTCTCTTGGCCCTGAAACCCAATCTGCTGACCAAAAAACTTGAAAAGCTACTGTATGACATTTCTTAGAAGCTCATGAATTTTCCACTTCATTTGGGGGTCACAAGTGTACTGTTGGCATTCATTTTGGTGAAAAAATAACCAACAACTATGCCCACTTTCTTCTATTTTTGCACTTTAAGTCTGAAAGGCAGCTTTTATGCCCTTCCATCAGAAACATTCACCCCCTTGGATGGGGATGCAACTTCTTGGTTATTATATGCAGTTTCCTTTCCCTTGTTTCCACCAGAGTAACTGCTAGCACATTGAAATCCTAGTTATATGTTGCACGCGGTAACTAGGAGATGCTAGGCTGGAGAGTTTTTAGCGCGACCATTGTTGCCTCCGATTACACCATGAATGCCAGACCATCTGTCAGGGAAGTGCTGCCAAGAGTGGATATTTATCTGGCTTCTCTGTCAATTTAAGAGGACTTAGCAAGTTGGCCACCTGCCAGTAGCTACAGAACCAACCTTCGGAGAGATGACTGCTGAGGAAATGACTGAAATTGTACAATTTTCATCTCCCTTTTCATTTATCCAATTTCTCCACATCTGCACATAATGAAAGGGGAACTGACTCAACACCCCAGGCCCTCCCCCACCTCCCCGGCACTGCCACATTCACTCCCGATCCTCTCTCTTCCTTTCCACCACTTTCTTGCTGTTCGAATCCCATCCACCCATCAGGGGCCAGTTGAAATTAAAGCCACAGGTGGAATCACGGCATCTCCTCCATCTTCTGTGTTCTTCCTGGCCTTTGGCCTAACATGTTTATCAAGCATCTATCACGCACCATGTCTGTTCCTGCCAGAAACCTAATGATTCTGCACAGCAACATATCAGGAATGCAAAAGCAATGTAACTCACGCATCTTCAAGCAAGCGTCTTGCTCACGATATCCACTAAATACTGATTATCCAAAAAAAAAAAAATCAGAATGAATTGCAAATCCCTAACCAAATTTAGGATCAGTAGAAATTCTTGTGAGAAGCATTTACTGAGATTGTCCGAGGGGGCAATCCTTGTAGACGTAAAGACAAGCCAGACTCAGATTAAAGTCCGACAGCAGAGTTAGGCAGTCCTCTGTGTGGCAGCTTTGTTTCCAAGGAATGATGGGAGAAGACATGGTAAAACTTCCAAATAAATGATCTGAACTAAGGGGCATAGATGAATTGCTTATTTTTTTTCTCATGAAACACAGATAGAAAAAAGTACCTTTAAATAGAAGCCTCACTAAATGGTCTTATTTTAATTTACTCTACTGGGTGGAAAACTGACTTACAGTTTGTTTCTCTCTGGGAGATTCCTGCTACCTTTGGCTGAAAAATATGGCTGTAAGTTTGGCACAATGTTTTTGGCAAAAAGAAGAAGTTTCAAAAGAAAATGGAAGACCAGAGACATGAGATTTGTTCTATTATCTTAGAACAGCTTTCCATATGCCCCCCAAGTGCAATTATTTCGACTGAAAACTTGGAGCCTCTCTCTAGGTTAGGAAATGACTACAGAGCAAAAGGAGGGGAGCAGACCCATCCAGAGAGGTCAAAGGTCGTCAGGGATTGTGATGGTCACTGCGGGGTCCAACCAGCCTGCAGGCTGGGTGTGCAGAGAAAGCCATGGCCTGTCGTTCAAGAGGTTCCGCAGAGGACAGCCAATGTAGCCCCTGACAACAGTGATGCCGTGTGTGTGTGTGTGTGTGTGTGCGCGCGTGTGCGTGCGCACGCGTGTGTGGTCCCTCAGAACATGTGCTGCCGTACTTGGCTACTCAAGGAGTTTTTTAAAAAATAAAAATGCATCAAAATACCAGAACCCCACCCCAGGGATTCTGATTTAATTGTTCCAGGGTATAGTCTAAGCTTTTGGACTTTTAAAAGTTTCCCCCAAACTTTAGAAACTGCCAAAAAGAGAAAATGGCCCAACATGGTACTAGAGAGTTAGCTAAGATGACTGTGGAAACAAATAGAGAATACAGCACAAATTGGGAATCCCAGGAAAATTGAGGTGCAAGGATATACAGCCGGCCAACAGGTCTCCCTACAGAATTCGTAGAGGACTTTTAAAAGAAGGGGGTATGCTATTTGTCTTTCCCTGTCTGACTACTTCACTTAATATGAGAATCTTCAGGTCCACACATGTTGCTTTAGATGGAGCAACTGTTCTTTTTTATAGTTGAGTAATATTCTACTATATAAATATTATATGTATATAGACATAAAGAGAAATATTATATATCACTTATGTGTGGAATCTAAAATATGACACAAATGAACTTATTTAGAAAACAAATACTCATAGACATAGAAAACAAATTTATGGTTATAAAAGGAGAAATGGGGGGCAGATAAATTGGGAACTGGGGATTAACAGATACACACTACTCTATATAAACTAGACACACAAGGACCTACTGTATAGCACAGGGAACTATAGTCAGTATCTTGTAATAACCTAAATTGAAAAGAATCTGAAAAAGAATAGATATATATAGATATATATATATAACTGAAACGTTTTGCTGTACACTTGAATTATTATAAATAACCTATACTGCAATTTTTTAAAGAAGCAAAATAAATAATACAAAATTTTAAAATATTTTATTTTGGGGGGATAAATTACTGAACAGAGTGATGGTCAAGCATGAAGAAAATACAGAAGTTGTGCAAGAACCTGCGGCCAGGAGTTAAGAACCAGAATGGGACTTACCTGAGAATGGTCAACGATTTAAGAAAAGACAACCATGAAGGGCCCTAGGGGAACTGCACTAGCTCCTCACTGGGAGCAGCATGGGGTCATCACTTTGTTAGATTTCAGGAGTATAAATATATCGCACAGGTCTCTCAGCAAATCTACCCATCCATCACCTATGCCAATGTCACTGAGCGTTTCTTAGCTAATTACCTGTTAGTTTGTAAAGTCCTCAGTTAAATAATTATTTGAGAAATGTTAAACCAGATATATGTGTCTGTGTGTGTGTGTGCATGCACCCTGAATCTTGCACACGGCTAACCTTTGAAAGGTCAGGGGAAACAACATCCATTCAAGGACTGTCACACCAGTCACGCCCAGAAGGAAAACACGACCCAAATGCCGGGAAATCCTGCCACAGTTTTACACCACAGGACAAAGGTCTCTTCTTGTTAACTGTTACCTTTCTCATTCTGATACATTTTAAAAATCTGTACTTCTGTCCATGAATTTTTGATGTTAATGACCAACATGAACTAAGACTCCAGCTGAGAGAGGTGGAAACTCTGTGACTCGGGTTTAGTTTTGGCAGAAAAAAAAAAATTAAACATTTTTAAAAAACATGTTTATATGCCATAAAATGTCACGACTGTCACACCCGTTGGAACTGTAACACACGATTTGCTGAGAAAACGCGCTGGGCTTGGTCTCCCAGGCAGACAGAATACACAGCAGCAGCAAACAGACTACGGCTTCAACTTCCCATTTAGTGAAACGACACCCATCGCTCCCAGATTCATTCTGCCCAGGATTTCCAAGATCTCAAATCCCAAGGCGTGTTAGTCCAGATATTTAATAACATGTCGCGTTTAAATCTTCTTTCCCCCCAGATTCTACCTCACCATCTATTAGTATTTACGCTTACCTGTTTTTCCACTGGGCAGCATCAACAGGATTTGGAGACTTAAAAGTCAATCTGAACTCTGCTCTTCCTGACGCAAAGCCTCATGAGAGAAAGGATATGGTGTCTCAAAAAGCATTTATTTCAACAAAATTTCCTAAGGAGTGTTGACAGGATTCTGATACTTCTTTGTGTTCCCTCCCAACTTTTTGTTCAAAACAAAGTGGTTAGTTCAAAAAACACTCATGGGTGTACACACTCTGTTTAAAACCTCAGTGTTCAAAATGTGGTCCATGAACCAGCAACCATGGCGCCAGTGGAAGCAGATTAGAAATGCAGACTCTCAGGGGAAAGCCAGGAGTGGCTGAATCAAAAAGGGATTTAACAAGATCCATGGTGTTCTACGCGCAAGTTCCGATTGATAACTCCCCCTTCAGATTTCCCTGAACACCCACCATTTGCATTTCATACATTTAAAATGTGTGTTCATTTCTTTTAAGTCTTAACTTCACAGTGATTTCTGGGAGACACACCAGGCAAAGTAAACAAACTAATTAACTATTTCCAACTGTTCTCTTTCTGTTTTATCTGCTGGTTCTCTCCTCTTCACCTACATACCTTCATACTCCCCTACAGCTTACTATTCTCATGAAATTTCTTCTCATGTCACCACTCTCACATCTCTCAAGATCCAGTTTTACATTTAAGCCACTCATCAGATATGCTCATCATGATAGGTGTATAGCAATTAAAAACCAATTGATCTAAAATATAATTATCTTCTGCCTTTAAGATGCTTTGGTTTTACTGTTACAAGGAATAAGAACAACAACTATCACAAAAGAGATTCCCATGATTCTAATGATGAGACCACTTTGATAAACTGAGTGTATTAAATATTGCTTCCTACCTTTTGAAATAGACATCCAAGTTACCATTAGCCTCAATGTGTTTTTATGTTACATCACAACAGATTTGTTTGCATTTTAAAATTCTCAGTTTGGGTGAGATTTATTTTTCCCTTGGTGGGGAGGTGGAGAACCTTGTTTTGAGAACATAGCAAGTACATAGATTCACCACTGAATTAACAGTCAGAAGCCCTGTAAATTCTAATTTATGTTACTGAGAATTCCCATTTTCCAAATACCTTTGGAAAACGTAATTTGGTATTGGACTTTAGCTTCTTTTTAAAAATGAGGTTTTTTAAAAAAACTTTTTTATTGAAGGATAATAGTTTTACAGAATTTTGTTGTTTTATGTCAAACCTTAACATGAATCAGCCATAGGTAGAGACATTCCTTTGCCAAAAAAGGTCTGTCTAGTCAAAGCTATGGTTTTTCCAGTGGTCATGTATGGATGTGAGAGTTGGACTATAAAGAAAGCTGAGCACTGAAGAATTGATGCTTTTGAACTGTGCTGCTGGAGAAGACTCTTGAGAGTCCCTTGGTCAGCAAGGAGATCCAACCAGTCCATCCTAAAGGAAATCAGTCCTAAATACTCATTGGAAGGACTGATGCTGAGCTGAAACTCTAATACTTTCGCCACCTGCTATGAAGAACTGACTCATTTGAAAAGACCCTGATGCTGGGAAAGACTAAAGGCAGGAGGAGAAGGGGACGACAGAGGATGAGATGGTTGGATGGCATCACCGGCTCAATGGACATGAGTTTGAGTAAACTCCAGGAGTTGGTGACGGACAGGGAGGCGTGACGTGCTGCGATTCATGGGGTCACAAAGAGTCGGACACGACTGAGCGACTGAACTGAACTGATACATATGTCCCCTCCCTTTGGAGCCTCCCTCCCATCTCCCACCCCATCCCACCCCTCCAGGCTGATACAGAGCCCCTGTTTGAGTTTCCTGAGCCGTACAGCAAATTCCCGTTGGCTATCTATTTTATACATGGTAATGTAAGTTCCCATGTTACTCTTTTCATACATCTCACCCTCTCTTCCCCCCTCCCCATGTCCATAAGTCTATTCTCTATGTCTGTTTCTCCATTGCTGCCCCGTAAATAAATTCTTCAGTACCATTTTTCTAGATTCCATATATATGTGTTAGAATACAATATATATCTTTCTCTTTCTGACTTCTAGGTTCATCCACCTCATTAGAACTGACTCAAAGGTGTTCCTTTTTATGGCTGAGTAATATTCCATTTTGTATACTTACCACTACTTCTTCATCCATTCATCTGTTGATGGACATCTAGGTCACGTTCACGTTCTAGCTATTGTAAATAGTGCTGCAATGAACAATGGCATACATGTGTCTTTTTCAATTTTGGTTTCCTCAGGGTATATGCCTAGGAGTGGGATTGCTGGGTCATATGATGCTTTTTTATTCCTAGTATTTGAAGGAATCTCCATACCATCTTCCATAGTGACTGTATCAATTTACATTCTCACCAACAGCACAGGAGCATTCCCTTTTCTCCGCACCCTCTCCAGCATTTTTTGTTTGTAGACTTTGATGATGGCCATTCTGACTGCTGTGAGGTGATATCCTGTTGTAGTTTTGATTTGCATTTCTCTAATAATGAGCTATGTTGAGCATCTTTTCAGGTGTATGTTAGCCATCTGTATGTCTTCTTTGGAGAAATGTCTCTTTATGTCTTTTTTCCACTTTTTCATTTTGTTTGTTTTTCTGGTCTTGAGTTGTATGAGCTGCCTGTATATTTTGGAAATCAATCCTTTGTCAGTTGTTTCATTTGCTATCATTTTCTCCCATTCTCAGGGTTGTCTTTTCACTTTGCTTATAGTTTCCTTTGCTGTGTAAAACTTTTAAAGTTTAATCAGGTCCCACTTGTTTACATTTGTTTTTATTTCCATTACTCTAGGAGGTGGGTCATAGAGGCTATTGCTTTGATTTGTGTCATCGAACATTTTGCCTATGTTTTCCTCTAAGAATTTTATAGTTTCTGGTCTTATATTTAGGTCTTTAATCCATTTTGAGTTTATCTTTATGTATGGTGTTAGGAAGCCTTCTAATTTCATTCTTCCACATGTAGCTGTCCAGTTTTCCCAGCACCATTTATTGAAGAGGCTGTCTTTGCCCTGTTGTATATTCTTGCCTCCTTTGTCAAATCTAAGGCACCCATAGGTGCATGGATTTATTTCTGGGCTTTCTATCTTGTTCCATTGGGCTATAATTCTGTTTCTGTGCTGGTATCATACTGTCTTGATGACTGTAGCTTTGTAGAATAATCTGGTCAGGAAGGTTAATTCCTCCAGCTCCATTCCGCTTTCTCAGGACTGCTGTGGCTATTCATGGTCATTTGTGTTTCCATATGAATTGTGAAATGTTCTGTTCTAGTTCTGTAAAAAATGTCATTGGTAATTTGATAGGGATTGCATTGAATCTGTAGGTTGGTAACATAGTCATTTTCACAATATTGATTCTTGCTACCCAGGAACATGGAATATCTCTCCATCTGTTTATGTTGCCTTTGATTTCTTTCACTAGCATCTTATAATTTTCTATGTACAGTTCTTTTGACACCTTAGGTAAGTTTATTTCTAAACATTTAATTTCTTTTGTTGCAATGGTGAATGGGATTGATTCTTTAATTTCTCTTTCTGATTTTTCATTGTTAGTATATAGAATGTAAGTGATTTCTGTGTATTGATTCTGTATCCTGCAACATTGCTAAATTCACTGATTAGCTCTAGTAGTTTTCTGATACTATCTTTAGGGTTTTCTATGTACAGTATCATATCATCTGCAAATAGTGAGAACTTTACTTCTTTTCCAATCTGGATTCCTTGTAGTTCTTTTTCTTCTCTGTTGGCTGTAGCTGGGACTTCCAGAACTACGTTGAATAACAGTGGTGAAAGTGGACACCCTCGTCTTGTTCCTAATATCAGGGTTGATGCTTTCAGTTTTTCACCACTGAGAATAATGTTTGCTGTAGGCTTATCATATATGGCTTTTATTATGTTGAGGTAGATTCTGTCTATACCCATTTTTGAAGAGTTTTAATAAAAAATGAGTGTTGAATTTTGTCAAAGGCTTTTTCTGCATCTATTGAGATTATCATATGGTTTTTATCTTGCAATTTTTAAATATGGTGTATCACATTGATTGATTCGCATATATTGAAGAATCCTTGTGTCTCTGGAATAAATCCAACTTGATCATAGTGTGTGAGCTATTTGATTTGTTGCTGAATTCTGTTTGCTAAAAGTTTGTTGAGGATTTTTACACCTATGTTCATCAGTGATATTGTCCTATAGTTTTCTTTTTTTGTGTTGTCTTTGTCTGGTTTTGGTATCAGGGTGATGATGGCCTCGTAGAATGAATTTGGAAGTGTTCCTTCCTTTGCAATTTTTTGAAAGAGTTTTAAAAGGATAAGCTTTAGCTCTTCTCTAAATGTTTGATAGAATTCTGTGAAGCCATCTGGTATCGGGCTTTTTTGGGGGGAGATTTTTGATCACAGCTTCAATTTCAGTGCTTGTGACTGGGCTATTCATAATTTCTATTTCTTCCTGGTTCAGTCTTGGAAGATTGTAACTTATCTAAGAATCTGTCCACTTCTTCCAGGTTATCCATTTTATTGTCATTATGTTGTTCATAATAGTCTCTTATAATGCTTTGTATTCCTTCATTGTCTGTTTAACCTCTCCTTTCCCATTTCTAATTTTGTTGATTGCATTCGTCTTTCTTTTTTTCTTCATGAGTCTGGCTAAAGGTTTGTCGATTTTGTTTATCTTCTCAAAGAAACAACTTTTAGTTTTATTAATCTTCACTATTGTTTCTTTCATTTCTTTTTCAATCATTTCTGCTCTGATCTTTATGATTTCTCTCCTTCTACCATTTTGGGGGTTTTTGTTCTTCTTTTTACAGTTGTTTTAGGTGTAAAATCAGGTTGTCTATTTGATGTTTTTCTTGTCTCTTGAGGTAGGATTGCTATAAACTTCCCTCTTAGAACTTTGTTGCTGCATCCCAGAGGTTTTGAGTTTTCATGTTTTCATTGTCATTTGTTTCTAGAAAATTTTTATGTCCCTTTTGCTCTTCAGTAAACTGCCAGCTATTTAGAAATGTATTGTTTAATCCCTATGCTTTTGTGTTTCTTACATTTTTTTTCTTGTAATTGATATTTAGCCTCACAGCATTGTGGTCAGAGATGCTTGATACAATTTCAATTTTCTTAAATTTACTGTGGTTTGATTTGTGACCCAAGATGTGGTCTATCCTAGAGGATGTTCCATGTGCTTGAGAAGAAGGTGTATTCTTCTGCATTTGGATGGAATGTCCTGAAGTTATCAGTGAGACCCATCTCATCTAATGTATCATTTAAGACTTGCGTTTCCTTAATAATTTTCGGTTTTGATGATCTGTCCGTTGGTGTGAGTGGGGTGTTAAAGTCTCCTACTATTACTGTGCTACTGTTAATTTCTCCTTTCATGTCTGTTAGTGTTTGTCTTGGAGAAGGCAATGGCACCCCACTCCAGTACTCTTGCCTGGAAAATCCCACGGACGGAGGAGCCTGGTGGGCTGCAGTCCATGGGGTCACTAAGAGTTGGACACGACCGAGGGACTTCACTTTCACTTTTCACTTTTGTACTTTGGAGAAGGAAATGGCAACCCACTCCAGTGTTCTTGCCTGGAGAATCCCAGGGATGGGGGAGCCTGGTGGGCTGCTGTCTATGGGGTCGCACAGAGTCGGACACGACTGAAGTGACTTAGCAGCAGCAGCAGCGCTTCTCTTACGTACTGAGGTGCTTCTATGTTGGGTGCATAGATATTTACAATTGTTATGTCTTCCTCTTGGATTGTCTCTTGATCATTATGTAGCATCCTTCCTTGTCTCTTGTAATCTTCTTTAAGGTCTATTTTGTCTGATATGAGGATTGCTACTCCAGCTCTCTTTTGCTTCCCGTTTGCATGGAGTATATTTTTCCATCCTCTCACTTTCAGTCTATATGTATCTTTAGGTCTGAAGTTGGTTTCTCATAGATAGCATATATATATATGGGTCTTGTTTTTGTATCCATTCAGCAAGTCTGTGTCTTCGTTGGAGCATTTAATCCACTTACATTTAAAGTAATTATTAATATACATATGTTCCCACTGCCATTTTCTTAATTGTTTGGGGCTGATTTTGTAAATCTTTTTTCTTCTCCTGTGTTTCTTGACTATATAAGTCGCTTTAACATTTGTTGTAAAGCTGGTTTGGTGGTACTGAATTCTCTTAACTTTTGCTTGTCTGAAAAGTTTTTTTATCTCTCCATCAATTTTGAATGAGATCCTTGCTGAGTACAGTAATCTTGGTTGTAGATTTTTCCCTTTCAGTACTTTAAATATATCCTGCCATTCCCTTCTGGCCTGCAGAGCTTCTGCTGAAAGATCAGCTGTTAAACATGGGATTTCCCTTGTATGTTACTTGTTGCCTCTCCCTTGTTGCTTTTAATATTCTTTCTTTGTGTTTAGTCTTTGTTAGTTTGATTAGTATGTGTCTTGGTGTGTCTCTCCTTGGGTTTATCCTGTATGGGACGCTTTGCACCTGACTATTTCCTTTTCCATGTAGGGGAAATTTTCAACTACAACCTCTTCAAAAATTTTCTCATACACTTTCTTTTACTCTGCTTCTGGGACCCCTGTAATTCAAATGTCAGCACTTGATATTGTTCCAGAGGTCTCTGAAACTATCCTCAGTTATTTTCATTCGTTTTACTTTATTCTGCTCTTCAGAAGTTATTTCCACCATGTTATCTTCCAGCTCACTGATTTGTTCTTCTGCTTCAGGTATTCTACTATTGATTTCTTCTAGAGTATTTTTAATTTCAGTAATTGTGTTGTTTGTCTCTGTATGTTTATTCTTTAATTCTTCTAGGTCTTTGTTATTCATTCACGCATTTTCTCCATTATGTTTTCAAGGTTTTTGATCATCTTTACTATCATTATTCTGAATTCTTTTTCAGGTAGTTTGCCTATTTCCTCTTCATTTATTTGGACTTCTGAGTTTCTAATTTGTTCCTTCATTTGTGTAGTAGTTCTCTGCCTTTTCATTATATATGTTTTTAACTTATTGTGTCTGAGGTCTCCTTTTTCCAGGCTTCAAGGTTGAATTCTTTCTTGCTTTTGGTTTCTGCCCTCCTAAAGGCTGGTCAAGTGGTTTGTGTAAGCTTTGTATAAGGTGAGTTTTGTGCTGAGTTTTTGTTTGTTTGTTTGTCCTGATGAGAAAGGCTGAGTGAGGTGGTAATCCTGTCTGCTGATGACTGGGTTTGTATTTTTGTTTTGTTTGTTGTTTAGATGAGGTGTTCTGCACAGGGTGCTACTGGTGGTTGGGTGATGCCAGGTCTTGTATTCAAGTGGTTTCCTCTGTGTGAGTCCTCACTAGTTCATACTCCCTAGGGTTAGTTCTCTGGTAGTCTAGGGTCTTGGAGTCAGTGCTCCTTCTCCAAAGGTTCAGGGCTTGATCTCTGGTCAGGAACAGATGATTCCACAAGTGGTTTGTTATGGCATTAAGTGAGATTAAAACAAATACCCAAAAATGAGATACCAAAGATAAACCCGAGACAAATGGTAGTCAAAAATCAGGCAAATAACAATTAAAGTAATGGAATATACACATGTACATATACACCCATAAGCAAAGTCAAAACAATCTGACTGAATTAATGTACAGTAGATTGACCTGGTGAACAAAGGAAATAAAGAATTATATGTACCAGTTAAGGACAAAACTAACTAAAGCACAAACTGGAAAACAAAACTAAAGCAAGGTGCCAAGTGGGGAATAAAGCAATGAAAACAAATAAAAATAAGTCTTTTAAAAACTGTATTCATTGTGCACATAAATCATAGTAAATAATTTAACTTGTTAATTCTTTTTTAAAAAACGAATATTTTGCTACTACACCACTTTGAGAGCATGTGCGCCTCCCCAGGTGAAAATCTTTGTTTATATTCACATTAGTGCTACTTGCATTTAATTCCCAGTATCTTGATACATTTTACATCTCAGAGAATATTCAACTGGATTGAAGTCAGCCTACTCAGCACACTAGGCATTTGCTCAAACGTCAAAGGAGTCACATTATAGACTTGAAAGAAGAATGCCACAATATGCCTTTTATTCAACTTCAAGAACAAAGAGATGGAAGCATGAAAATGGTGTACAAAAAATAATTATTTAAATCATAGATAAATATGAACCCATGGTTTCTGTGTACATCATAAACCAGGAATGAATACATCCAGTCACTTACATTTAGAAGAATTAAGTTGAAAATTCAGTTCAGTTCAGTTCAGTCTCTCAGTCATGTCTGACTCTTTACAATCCCATGAACCACAGCACGCCAGGCCTCCCTGTCCATCACCAACTCCTAAGAGTCTACCCAAACCCATGGCCATTGAGTCAGTGATGCCATCAAACCAGCTCATCCTCTGTCATCCCCTTCTCCCCCTGCTCTCAATCTTTCCCAGCATCAGGGTCTTTTCCAATGAGTCAGCTCTTCGCATTGGGTGGCCAAAGTATTGGAGTTCCAGCTTCAACATCAGTCCTTCCAATGAACACCCAGGACTAATCTCCTTTAGGATGGACTGGTTGGATCTCCTTGCAGTCCAAGGGACTCTCAAGAGTCTTCTCCAACACCACAGTTCAAAAGCATCAATTCTTTGGCGTTCAATTTTCTTTATAGTCCAACCCTCACATCCATATATGACCACTGGAAAAACCATAGCCTAGACTAGATGGACCTTTGTTGGCAAAGTAATGTCTCTGCTTTTTAATATGCTATCTAGGTTGGTCATAACTTTACTTCCAAAGAGTAAGCGTCTTTTAATTTCATGGCTGTAATTACCATCTGCAGTGATTTTAGAGCCCAGAAAAATAAAGTTGAAAATTGCCATTGGTTAAAAAAACTTAGACGTTCGTGTTTTAGCTTTTGCTTAGGTGATATGGTGTGAAGCGAGTACTCGTTTTGCAAACACACATTTAAACGTTTATTCCTTTTCCGGAAATCAACACTGAGATGACTTCCTTGTCAATAGCTGCAACACTGCATCAGATGATATCAAGATGTGAAGGCTGGGTGGTTTCCAGCTTACTGAGGCCGATAACTTACCTTGCTATCCCACGGTGACCCACCTTCACCACTTTCTGGAAGCCGCCATCTCCCTGTGTCTGCTCGCGCCTCCGGCTGCCGCTCTTTACGCTTTCACGCTTCTTTTTTTTTTTAAAAAAAAAAAAAAACGCTTTTTATGCACAAATCCACCTCCTTTCCCGGCAGCCCTCCCCAACTGCATCCTCTGGACAAGCAAAGAACCTAACAGCACTCAAACTATCAGCTCTAGCAGCGTCTTCTACCAGCTCAGAGGAGACGTTGATTAAAAGTCGAAATTCCTCGTGTTTGCATTTAACCAGAATCACATGATCTGGGGGCTGGGCAACCACAGCTGAATTATTATCTTCCGATGTTGAGAACTACTCTAATACACAGAGAATGTTGATCGAAGTCACGGACACCTTCAGAGTCTTTATCCTGTTTTGCCGATTGATTTGGTAATTGCTTTGGAATAAATTATTGGAATGTATACTTTGTGGTAAAGTAATTAGTATTTCCCTGTTTACATTAAATAGCATGTGAAAATTATTGCCTAAATATTACTGATGGGTCAATCAGTTGTTTGGATTTAGGTGAAATGCATAATAATTAACACCTATGTAGCACTTAATAAATGCCAAACTTACATATCCTGAGTGCCTTTATACAGGTACTGTTGAAAGTTACTTGAAGCATTAGGATTTATAAGACATCTAGGAGGTTGTGATAAGGCAGCTTTGGAATACATATTGTCTATAAATAAAGTTAATTTGGAAGAGGGAAGCACTTTGAGAATTTAGCAGTCCAAATGAGTCTACAAAGTTTTTACAATGTATCTCGCCTGGAAAATGATCTGCCTTTTAAAATTTGCAGCAAAGTATATTTTTAAAGTGTCTTTCATAATTCAGGCAAGTGACTGTACAAGAAAACATACACAGAGCACATAAAACACAGAAGCAGATATACACACACAAGCAACATCAACTGCACAGGCATATATACACATGTAAACAAACATATATATACTATGTATATTTACAAATATTGATAGATTTTTATTTATCTATAGAACACCATATATAAATGGTGTTTTACAAAAATGTTTCCTAGAAGAAAATGTTTGTCTCTTCAATCACTTTGACAAAATGCACCATACCCTCTGAAACACTCTGAAGGTAGGAGTTGTCCATGGGGATGTGCAATTCAACCAGGGGAAGCAGATGGAGTCACGGCCACAGAGGTCCCTGCGGTGGACGCACACTCACAGGTCATAACCTGCCCGCCTTTGTGTCAAAACAGACGTTCTTAAAAACAGATTGCGAAGCTGCAGAGCTCTAGTGTCTGCAGAATAAAATCATAATTTTGTGGCAATTAGAGCAAAACAGAACAAACCAAACAAACAAAAAAACACCAACGAAAGGACAGCGAGCCAGAGGACATGCAGCACAGATGCCGTCTTCGTCCAGACGCTCGGCCGGCACCTCCTCCCCGCCTTCTCCACTGGGCCTCCTTCTTGATAGAGAGACCTGAGCCAACATTCAAAAAGTCTCTAACATCCCTACCATGGCCCCAGCTCCCCTTAAACTGCCTACCTTGGCAAAACTCAAGGCCGCCAAAATAGTTTCCTGCTGGCTGGCCAGGGAAAGGTAGTGGCCAGCAAGCGGGCGCCGCGGGCCTAGTCGCCCACACCGAGTGACCCTGCTCACGCTCCCCCTCCTGCCTCCACGGAGCCTCCACGCACCCCTCCCGGCCCCCACCCTCCCTGTAGGATGCTGGTCACCCCCCTACAAACCCAAGAGGAGTTCGGCTAAGGCTGGACTCTTTTCCCCATTGCAATACTCATTACTAACTAAACCCTGTCCTTACCATTGTAACCAGTATCAGACTTTATCTTTGATGATAGCACTATGGATTATTGAAAACAGCCAAGTCACAGAAGAAGTCAGAGGTTTCTTCTTAAACTAGAGGAGAGGGGAAGGGAAATCAGACTTGAACTGAACTTTGCTTAAAACTGGAGGTATGAAGAGAATGATGTCTCACATGGAAAACTATGGTTAATTATTTCTATCCATTAGGCATTTTATGCCAGGAATATACAGAGTATTTGTGATTCATTAAATATCAGGGTCAATACTTCCTTTCTTAAAAATATAGCTAATTTTGTTCCTTGACTTTTGACTGGTTGTATATTGACTTTTTTTTTTTTTTAATTTATTTATTTATTTATTTTTTCAGTGGGTTTTGTCATACATTGACATGAACCAGCAATAGATTTACACGTATTCCCCATCAGTGTATTGACTTTTTAAAAATTGAAGTATAATCCACTTAGAATGTTGTGTTAGTTTCAGGTGTATAGCAACATGTATATATATGCATACACTTATTTTCAGATTCTTTTCCCTTATAGGTTACTACAAAGTATTGAGCAACACTTCCCTGTGCTACATGGTCCTTGTTGATTATCTATTTCATATATAACAGTGATTTGATTATAGGATCCTCTGTGACCACCTATAAGCCTCATCTGGAGGCCATCACCGAGGAGGCCAAATATGGAACAATCTGAGTAACAAAGAAGCTAGTCGTGGGACCGGATTGTGACCCACTGAATAATACAAACAAGCATGTGTCCATACTAACGTCACTGAATAGTTAAACAAATACTTAAATGGTGGAGAATGGCAGCTCTTCCTTATGGAAAAATCTAAGTTAATAAATGTGGAAGAAATGAAGGAAATACAAAGCACCATGAGGCAGACTTCACAGTAACAACAGAAGGAGGCAAGATGTGGAAATGGATGCTGAAATCAGTGGGTGAAAGTTTAAGGAGAAATCAGCCTTGGCTAAAAGTAACTTTGCAAAGGAGAAACTCAAAAGACACCACATGCACCAAGAATCCAGGGTCCATATCACAAATAATGAGACACCCTGACATCATATCCTCCATGATACTATGAACTGAACAGGACACAACATTGCTTCTGTAATTTTCATGCCAAAAATAATGCATATGTTCTATTTCATCAGAAGAAAAATCAGGAAAAGCAAAATTGAGTGATATCTATAAAATGATCAGTTGTTGCAAGAAATCAGAAGCATCACAGTCATGAAAGATTAAGAGCAGACTAAGGAGCCATCCCAGGTGGAAGGACATTAAAGAGACACAGCAGCTACATGCAATAAGGGATCCTGGACTAGATCCTGGAGGAAAAATAGGATAATAGGGGGAAAATCAGAGGAAGTTGCATAAGAATCTGTAGGCTAATATTTAATGTTAATTTCCTGGTTTTTATCATTGAAGTCTGACTGTATAAGTTGTTAATATTAGGGAAGCGGAAGGAAGGGTAAATGCTTTCCTTTCTGTTCCAGTTGTACAGCTTTCCTGGAATTCTCAAATTATTTCAAATAAAAAATTTTTTATAAAGAACAGAGACCTGACATTCTCATGTAGACCCATCTTTTCTTGCGCTGTTTCTGAATTAAACCTAAAATGCTACCAAGACAGTTAATTTCCCCTCCTGGTACACATTTCAGCATATTCTTCTGAAAGTTGCTACTGGAACATGAACGGGCACATCACCCCCATACAAAGTGCCAGGTCTGTCGATGAGCAAAAGTCCAGCTTGATTAGTAATAAAAGGCATTTACTATAAATGTAGTTACACTCTTTCGACATTACAATAAGTAAAAGCGCATTACTGATGAATGCAGCATGCAAAATGAAATGTTAATTGCCCATAAGTGTTACTGTGGGTAAATTGGTATTGAACGAGGGTGCCATTTTTAGCACTAATGTATATAATGTGACTCATTTAAAACACATTTCAGTACCTCAAATATAAAATTGAGCAAATTTAGGGCATTGAGTAATTGGCTTTCATTAAGGTCTTTCTTAATTGGATATTTTGGAAATAGGTTTATTAGTGATCACAAAATGAATCTATAAAGCAACTTGTAAAAATGTAGACTTTACCATGTAATGGACACTGCATTCATGGTTATTACTATCAGGAGGAGTTGGGCATGTGATAGATAAGCTACATTTTGCTTAATGTTTGCTTTGAGGTATTTTATTGCTCTAAATAGGTAGTAAATGTCCATTTAAAAAGAAAAACAATAGTTAGCAAGCTGCATAAAAAATAACTGGAGGACTGTCTATGTTTCTACCAATTTTAATCAAGTAAGAGAAAGCCATCACCCTCAATCACCCTACATGCCAAAGTCACTGGGAAAGGGAGCCATGCTGAGGCCCGCGGAAGCAGAGCAGAGTAAGCCAGCCGGCCAGTGCACCAAGGCCACTGGAAGCATGCGGTCCAATCAAGGAGTGGGCGCTTGCTCCTTCCCCCCACCTCCTCCCACCTGGACTTCAAGTGAAACAATGTTCAAACCAAACAGAAGACTACATTAGAAAATATAATTCACCTCAAAAATTACAATATTGAAAATCCTCATTTTCTTTCAATTTAAACACACTGGGTTATCTATGATGCTCAAACCTTAGCCATTAAAAAAAAAACTTCATTCAAATGCTCATAACAGCAAGCCTATATTGTATAATTGTGAGCACATATTGTATGCATCTTCCATAAACTCAACAAAAACAAAGTTACATTAATATTAGTAGTTCAGATAACTGTTGAGAAACTAGCTTTCAATTCTATGTGACAGCATGAATAACACTGAACAGACAGAAGTAAATGACAGGTTGTGGCAGCGCTCTTTATAACATGTGAAAAAGTGGGCTGGAGGCTAGTGTGCTTCATTAAGAGTAAATCGGAGACACAAGGACTAGACAATGTAAGAATTCCAACTAGTAGAGAATGAAGTTTTCAGCACACATATTTGTCTTTTTCTTTTGTTTGTGGATTTGTTTGCAAGACAGTAAAAGATTGATTCTAGTAAAGTAATATAACTAAGATGATGATTAAAGATATTTTATTGAAAAGTACAGTGGCGTGAGGGATGGATTAATCTGTTTTGTGAATAATCAAGGCTGCATTTAAACATTACTAGTGGTGTTCAGGGTTTGTAGGAAAAGATAATTATTTATCTTTGCAGCAGCCTTGCTTTCCTATGGGGTAAGAAATGGACCCTCCAATTATGTCAATTATACACATACAGAAAGCATCCAGTGCTCAGTCACTATTTACTTAATCTCAGTCATCACTTCCTTATTCATCCAATTACCTCTGCTGGGTGGCTGCTAATCGAGCCCTGTGTTGGTGGTGGGACTGGCTGAATCTGAAAGCCAGGAAGACACACATCTTGATCTCATGGCACTGTGAGTCAATTTCAGACTGAAGCCAACAGAAAAGTAGAAACGGCTCAACGAAAATTTTAGAGGCATTTTTATCACCATGTCCATTTCATACATCATGAAATTTCAAATGAGGTAAGGTGTACTAAATTCCACTATGAAAGTCATCAGGAAAGATAAGGGATTTTCTTTTTCTTATATAAATTACAGGTAGAAGAAGGATGTGTGGGCATGTGAAACCATTCAGAAACTATCATCAGAATTATCACCACTACAGTTCTGAGTAGAAGTCATCTGTGTTTAAATTAGTTTGGTCAGGTTTAATTTCTGATTGTTTTTGGAATGATAAAATGTGCTGCTTTGTTATGTTTGGTTTATTCTTCATAGAATTACAGCCCTATTCCAGAAGATGTCATTCTCCAAAAATGTATTTGATGCTACAGATTTTCTACTAAGAAAAGTTTGTCAGATATCTTAAACAAATGAAAAAAAAAATTTGTGCAAAGAGTCTCTTGATCATCATAGTCATTTGTAACCATATTCTTTTCACATGTACTTTGGAAGAACAGGTTGTTTGACTGCTCGATTTAAAAATTAATTTGCTCCTTTAGAAAATATAAAGAAACATGAATTTTCACAGAAATATAATTTATCAGAAAGCTTCTCACACAAACAGTTTGAAAGCAGATGTGTTAGTTCAATGAGCACGAAATCATGTCTGGTATCAGCACATGGAAAAGGAAAGTTACTTTATTATGAGCAAACACAAATTAGTCTGGTGTGACACAAGGAATTATAACAAGAACTGGTCTTGCTAGTTTATAGCTTGATAAAATAGATAGTACTAATTTAATGACTTTAGAAAAAATTCATTAGAGCTCCTAATTTTCCATATGAAAACACTAAGCAAGTCAAGTTTTGAGGATTTCCAATCTTTTCTCAAGAGGAGGGGCAGGAAGTCACAGCCAAGGAAGGAACCTAGGGTCCAGTCTGGCTAGATTCACTGCTTGCATTGCCTCCATAGAAGGAAAGCAAGACAAATTTATGCAAAGAAATGGACCATTCTATACCTAACTCAGGAAGTATGGGGACAGACCTGGCCTCAGGTCATTTTACACAGAGAAGCATAAAGGATAACTGAATACAGGTTCCTCTCTAGGAAAATTCAACCAAAAAGGATCTGGAGTGAAGGTTATCTGGCTAGTTGGATAAAGAAAAATACAGTAAATGAGTGTGGTAGCAAAACAGAAACAGATTCATCAAAGGTCTATCCTTCTGGAACTACCTAAGCTGAGGAGAGCTGTTTGTCCAAGTTGATGCCCTGGTCACCAAGCAGTCAATACCCAATGCCTGGCTGATGGTGGTGGCGGGAGTTTAGTCACTAAATCAAGTCCGACTCTTGCAACTGCATGGGTGTAGCCCACCAGGCTCCTCTGTCCATGGGATTTTCCAGGCAAGAATACTGGGGTGGGTACCATTTCCTTCTCCAGGGGGCCTTCCTGACCCAGGGATCGAACCCGCATCTCCTGTCTTGCAGGAAAATATAGTTATTTACCACTGCCCAATGAAAGGAATCAGCAAACTACAGCAGGCCAAATCCAACTCACTGTCTATGTTTGTAAGGCCTATCAGCCAAGAATTGTTTATACACCTTTAAATGATTGTGGGAAAAAAGAGGCAAAACAGAAACATATGATGACGCTGGAGTGGAAATCATGTGAAATTCAAATTTCAGTGTTGATAAGTATAGGAGTTATAATGCCCCAGCCTCTCCTCAATTCAGGACTTCTTTAAAGGACCACATTCACAGGGTGGGCTGAGTCTATTGTGATGGCACCAACCTCTCCATCCGCCCCACTCCGCGTTTTCTTTTCTCAGATGTTGACCTCTACATCACTCCCTAGTAAATTTCCTTCATGACAAACTCTGCCTCAAGAGTTTGCTTTCCCAGAGAACTCAGCCTGTTAGGCATGTAATTAAGAAACATGGAGAGAGCTTAAAAGCAACAGCTGAAGGAGCTGAACGTGATATGGCAGGGGATATGGCAGTGCAGGGCTATTTTCCCTGTAAGATGTCTCGTACTACTTGAGATTTAAAATATATGCATGTATCTTAAAATAACATTTAAATATAATATTATAAATAGGGGAATAATAAAAAATGGTTTCCCCAGAAAAGCCCTTATAATTGTGGGTCAGATAGTTTTCCATCCCACTTTATTTGCATTTTCCAATCGTCAAAACCACGCTCTGGGGAAGTTACTGACAGACCAGAAGTCCAACTCTCTTACCAAATTATGTGCAAACTGTTCATATTTTCTTGCTCCTCAGTCTTCCTTGCACACACGCATGTGCTCACTCACATTCATTCCAAACACACAGTCAGCTGCTGAATTTTTTCTTCCCTGCTACCACTCTCCATTATCCGAACTTTGGAAAAGTAGAAGATGAGCAGGACTTATTAAATGCATCTGTATAACTGGATTATTTAGTTAGATTAATCATTTAGTTGATATGTGGATTGGGAAGTCAATCAACAAAACATATTTTAATGAGATGTGGCACCTTCTACCATACGGAAAACATTTGAAATGACTCAATCAGATCCAATTCATATTGAGTATTTCATAAAGACTATCTATGTTTCAGTTAAAATATCTCTCCTAGGGTCAAGAACCATAAGCTTAATAAATACATTTTTAAAGAAAACCAAGTCTATCAACGGCAATGACCTACCAAACAAAGGTTTATGTTCATTTTTAAAGGATATGGAAAAGATCTAGAACTATAGGTCATTTTGGACAAAAAGGAAACCAAGATCCTTCAAATTTTCTATACCACTAAATAACTGTCAAAACTTCAGGTCTTGAAGGCACTAATGATCAGCAAAGTATATAGCAAAAATGAAATTCTTGTCACAGCCTCACACAGTACTATTAGTATATGTCCCCTTGGGAATATAACCATATAACCTCATATATATGCATCTCAGACTTTTCATCTGTAAAACTGAGCTGTTCACACTAAATAATATACCAGTGATCACCAGTTGCATGATAGACTCTGTTTCAAGGATTATTCTTTTATAGACAAAGGATAATACCATCTGATGAGAGATAATCTGGAATGCTTAACTTCTGTCTGGTTGTTGTCTGGGTTCTTCTGGTTATTGTCTTTAACTTACTATCTAAAGAATGTATTAAATTTGCTTTAAAGAGCAACACTGGGGAAAAGATTTTTAAAAAAGGAACTATTTCCTAGAGTGGATATAGTTTCTATGAAATTAAGATGTCATTTCCGAGGCGTGACCCTCATTTCATGTGTCATGCTAAGTCCATTTTATTTCATATTTGAATTTAATGAGATTTGAGAAATTTGGTCTTCTCAAAAGAGAATGTTAATTACATATTGTTTTCATTTGTGCCACTTGAAATAACCAATAAAGAATTTTTGAACTTTAATATTTCAGCAGGGTGTGCTATATTCTTACATACGATCCTATGCATCTATATAGGGTTCACTGGCCAAATTCTCTGCAGAAATAAAAGGATATCACCCAATTTAAACATAAAGTAGCCTTTCAGCAAACAACTGCTAACAGTCAAATTGTTGTTCTCTGGCTAAATGCAAAATCTAGTTCAACTTCCTTGTTACAATCAGGAAACATGTTTGTATATTTTCTTTCATTTCTGAGTCTAGTTAAAATGAAAAGCACATTATAAATGCAACTTTTGCTAACAATTCATAATAATCATGGGGTGTACCAAAAAGTTTTAAAAAGTCACAAACACCAGTAAAGAAGGCATACATCTCATACATCTACACATCTTTTTACTGTTTTGAGAAAAAAGAAATCCAGTATAATTCCCTCATTTGAAACTTTTATACAACATCTCAAAATATATTCTGCATTTTACTTCAAAAATGCATTTTATTAAGAAAAAAGAAGGAACAGATTACAAATCAGGGAATGAAAGTCATGGCGTATGATATATCAGTGCGTTTTGATGCCATAATGTTAAAGTTCCTAGCAGTGCAGACCACAGAGTACTGTGAGGCTTCACTGTCTATAAGCCTATCTACCTTCCAATTCCCAACCAGGCTAATACTGCTACTAAATAACCAGAACATGTGTAAAAGATTCAGGACTGTTAAGATTGTATTCAGCTTTGCAGCAAATGAAAACTACCATTTTGGTGTTCAACCCCTTGGCAGCTACCACAGGACTTCAAAGAAAAAGAATGCCATGTATCCATATAGGTCTTTCATAAACCATGGTTAATTCATATCCTTAAGATTTAGTCAAGCATTTATAGAAACATCAAAGTGAAACAGTGCTATGAGAAAGGACAAGCAGGTTTTATAAGGAGAGTTAAGAGGGAAAATAAGGGAAAAAAATGTTCACTTTACATATTTCCAAATTGTTCTGGTGCAGACAAACTAAAGCATCTAATTTTTCCTTGGCAGACACCTGGAAAGTATGAGCATAAATGCCAAAGTGCCTTTGCACTATAATTGGCTTGTGGAATTCAAAGATAGCTACATGAAACCATCTTGGTCACATGGCCTCAAAGGTAATTATTGCAATGGTTTCATAAAGTGATTGATTATTATTTGAGTTTCAGGCATGTATATATCTCCTAATCAGAATGTACTAGTTAGTAAGTTATATTGATTTTTGGTTCTTTTTGAGAAATTTAACCCATCATCATAAATGAGAAGTAACTGAAATGATAGACTTAGAGTATGACATATAATATGACATCACCCCTGAGAAGGAACACACTTTAATAACTCTACTGGTTTTGCAAAAAAAGGGGGCATGATTGAAGCTTATATTCCAAAAAGTATGCCCTGGAGATCAGTACATAGCTAAATATATGCCTGAAGTGGGGGATATAATTTAGAATGAAGAATGGAGCTTACATGTCAAATTGTCTCTTTTTTTCTAATATGTAAGAAGATGCTCCATGGTATATAGTGAATAGAGATCAAAGAAAAGTGGGTGATATAGTTTAGAAAAACAGAATTATAAACCTATAAAGAAAACTTACATAGGATTTGGGGGAAATATTCTCAGAAGTACATTTCATTTGAGTCATTACAGTTGTAAATAAAAAAATAATTCTTTGCAATGTTAAGAATTGTGTGTGTGTGTGTTTTTTATCAACAAGTTTACTTGTAAGCATTTCACATTCTTTGGGAAGTGAGCATTAACCAGGTTCTTAACTACTACCAATACCAAACCATGATAACAAATTAAGCAGAAAAGTTTTAAAGGCAAAACATCACATACTGATGACCAATGCACTTTCTGAGTCTTGTTACATACAAATTTTATGTTCAGAGCTGGAGCCTGACACGCAAAACCCAATGTTTTCAAAATCATTAAAAACAGTCAAATCGAAATAGATCAATACAAACAAACCAATGAAAACAGAAACATTTTTCCAGACTATTGATAAATTGTATTGAATGCAATACAGAGAAAGGCAAAGGGGTTTATATACTTTTGGCCACTGAAGATACAAACGCCAGCCAAACAGGATCTTAGAAGCATTTCCAGGTCTATGAATAACACCGTGGGGACACCAAAGCAAACACAGCATATGTTCTCAAATAAAGCAAGGTCATTATAGTCCAATTGTGATTTTCACCTCTAACACAACTTAGGTAGCACGTGGTTGAGAGGCTAGCGCTACAGTTTTCACACTGAAAAACTGTAGCTCTCAAGTGAGTTAAACTTATGCTTTAGATTGTATCAGAATGGCTGGGAATTAACAGCAATAGCTAATCCTTGTTATACCGAATGACCACTAGGGGAAATAAGTCAATGGATGAGGCCTCCTGGAGCCATCTCGAGTCTGGACGTGGCCACACGGCAGTGCTGCAAATCCATCACCTGTACATTCATTGTAAGAACTTGTTTTTTGTTCTTTGAGAGCCCCTGGCTATTAAATCAGGCTACTGTAATTATACGGCAAATCATCTCTGCCAGTCAGAAGAAGTACTCTTTCTGATTTTCACCGACTGCATTTTGTATATTAAGCTCACTTTTCAAAACAGCCTCAGCATTGTCTACATTCTCTGACCTTTTTGCCTCATTTCTTTTGTATAACCTTTTCTGCTGATAAATGCGGACAGCTATAGCAGTGATGCACAGCAAGATAAAGATCACAACAGCTATCAAACCTAGTGAGAGAAGAGAAAAGAAACACAAAATCAGAACCGTTGTCCAAACAGAAACTGTATAGACTTCATTGTTTAAGAAGCCATAATAAAATTATTTTCTACCAAAATCAAGCATCAGATATATGCAAGTTGGAAATATAAAAAACCTCAGGCATTTCTGGATCAAGGAGTATCAAAATATGTTGAGTTTACTTCTGAGTTCTGTCAGTCTTATGCGCTCACTTTCATTTATTCTGAATGTATAGTATATGGATTATTTAGTGTATTTGTATACATAATTTTTAATAACATATTACCTACATGTCTCTAAGTCCATGGGTCACCTCATATTAATACCTAGACAAGGTTAGTTATTTTGAAACTATATAGTAGTAGTAACATCATGAAATAATCAAATGTGTTTTTAATACTTAAATATGTGAACATTTTAAAACTGAACTTTAGTTGATTTACAATGTTGTGTTAGTTTAAGGTGTATAGCATGATTCCATTATACATATATATATATATATATGTATATATACACATGCATACATGTATAATTATTATTTTTCAAATTCTTTTCCTTTATAGGTTATGACAAAATATTGAGTAAAGATCCTGTGCTATACAATAGGTCCTTGTTGGTTATCTATTTTACATATAGTAGTGTGTATATGTTGATCCCAGTCTCCTAATTTATCCCCTTAAATGTTAACATTTTAATGAGGTTGATTATCAATAATTGGTTGTATTCCTAAATAGCAAGAACAAGTTTTACATGAATAATCCTGACTCTGAAATATATCGATCCTGATACATAGATGAGATTATGTCTATATGAAGAATACTGATTTTTTGAGACATCTGATTGTAAGTAAAAAATTTAAATACCACAGTGGTTGGCTATGCTAAATGGTTACCAATTCTGGCATTATGTTAAGTCAGTTATCTTCAAAGTGAGATCTCTGAATCCTTGATAGTTCCTGGAACACTTTGAGGAGGCCCATAGGGTCAAAACTGTCCATAATAACTCTAAGATGCCTTTTTTACCGTGTTGACATGTCCATTGAGAGAACAAAGCAAGGTTAGGTAAAGTTTCTGGTACCTTAACATGAACTAAGGCAAGTCACCAACCTTTGAAAGTGGTCACTGAATTCATAAAGTAAGCAGGCACTGCACTGTCAGCTTCATTTAAGAATGTCCTTGATGAAGCACTAAAAATTATACATTTTGTCAAACTGTGACCTTTGGCCATAAGACTTTCTAACATTTTGTGTGATGAAATGGAAAGTATTTGTAAAGGACTGATACTTCTAGTGCAGACTGAAGTATGATGGCTGTCTCCAGAAGAAGGCCAGCGTGAACATTTCAGTGGAGTTGTGAGCTGAACTAGTTGCTTTTTCCTGTAAAGAACACTGTTTTTATTGGAAAGAACGACTGACAGATAAACTGTGATTGTTTTAACTTGGATATCTGGCAGAAATTTTCTCTAAAATGAAGTAAATCTGTCACTTCAAGATAAACAACTGACAGTGTAGGATGCCAATGATCAAAGCCAAGTTTTCAAATGAAAAGCAGAATTTGGAAAACTGTTGTCTGTCACAAGTTTGAGAGTTCCTCATACTTAGACTCTTCTGCTGAAATCAGTGGCTAGGTTAATGTAGTGTTTTCAGATGAAAATAAGTACAATGGAAACAGCAAGGTAGATGGAGTCTCATGCCATAAAACAAGGACTCTTTGCTCTAGTTTAAAGTAGGTGTAAACAACTCTAATTACTCCAGCTGAAGCCAAAACTTCAAAGGTCCTCATCAGTCACAATGGATTCTCAAGTACACGATCTGATGGGCAGATTGACTACAGCCAATAATATTGCCAGGGGCTAAGCTGATTTTTGGCTATGTCAGCCTTATCTGAGAGGGGCAGTAGAAACTTCAAAGGTCCTCATCAGTCACAATGGATTCTCGAGTACATGATCTGATGGGCAGATTGACCACAGCCAATAATATTGCTAGGGGCTAAGCTGATTTTTGGCTATGTCAGCCTTATCTGAGAGGGGTAGCAATTCCTTGCTGATAGATCTAACATAAATCTGATAAGTGAATTCTCTATTGAAATCTGAAGAATTTTCTAATGGATATAATTGTTTTATTATTGTTATATTAATAAAGAATAATCTTAGAAAGGTAATGAGTTGCTATCAGTATCCTATTGCTTGGTTATAGGCTTCTGGTTTAAAGAAAGAGATCGTAAACCATTTCAATGTAGAAAGTCAACAAAGTAGGTAGACAGTAGGCTGTGTTGCTGTGCTGTGTTCAATCATGTCCAACTCTTTGCAGGCCTATGGACTGTGGTCTGCCAGGCTCCTCTGCCCACATAATTTTCCAAGCAAGAATACTGGAGTGGGGTGCCATTTCCTACTCTAGTGGATCTTTCTGACCCAGGGATCAAACCTGTATCTCCTGCATTGGCAGGTGAATTCTTTATCACCAGCACCACTTGGGAAGCCCACAGAGACAGCAGGTGACTGCAGACAAAATCACAGATGGGCTCTGGAATCGGTTTGCTCCATGCATGTGATTTATCTCTTGTAATTGGAGACAGTGTTATATACTTTGGCCACCTGATGCGAAGAACTGACTCATTGGAAAAGACCCTGATGCTGGGAAAGATTGAAGGTGGGAGGAGAAGGGGACGACAGAGGATAAGATGGTTGGATGGCATCACCAACTCAATGGACATGAGTTTGAACAAGCTCCAGGAGTTGGTGATGGACAAGGAGGCCTGGCATGCTGCAGTCCATGGGGTCACAAAGAGTTGGACACGACTGAGTGACTGAACTGAACTTTACTGATTAGAGACAATGTTATGTCAGGGCTTGTTATGTCCAAGAAAAACCTTGATTTAACATGATACACCAGAAAAAAAAAGAAAGGAAAAAAGATACTATAAATGAAATATGACCACCTGCTGCATTCTGTGACATTACTATCTGAAGTTCTGTGTGAATGTGTTTTTATGATGAAATTACATAGCTTGCTGTCTCAATCTGACCGTTCATATCTGTGAAGTCTGACCAGAAAGTCTCTCTAGTGTCTGAGTCACCAGTTTTAAATGTCTTATTAAATCAATTTCCCCACCTCACCCTGTTTATTTGCTGTTTATAATTCAAGAAAAAGATTGCCTAAAATGTGAAAATAGGAGAATTAGCCAACTAAAATATACTTAAATGGACTAACTCATGTTACACAGTGGATGCAAGTTAAGAGCAAGGAGACAACAGGTGAAGAAATCTACCACAATGCTAGCAGATGGAGAAACACGCTAGAGAATGGTATTCTGTGATCTAGCAGATGAATTGCATGTGATCCCAGACAAGGCCTTTGGAGCTTAGATGGCCACGACCTGCTGCTCTGCTTCTGAAGCTCAGTCCCTGCCGTGATCAAAAGCAGACACCACTGGAACTGGAGGCCCTAGGGAGACCCTGAGCAGCAAACCTTCCATAGAGTCTTGCTCTGCTCTGTGCTTCTGAGTCAAGTGAGAATTTCACACACAACCTACAACTTGCTTCCATTCTAGAATAACATAGAATAAGTTATAAACACACTTCTTCCTTTACTCTGCAAATCTTGCCAGTAATCTTTGCCCAAAGGTATGATAAAAAGATTAAATACTTGCTCTAACATTGGCATGACTACACAATAACTCTGTATCTGCATCTCCCTATATTCATACTACATTTATCCATGTATAGAAAACATACAGTAAAGCACCATTATTGTTGCAGAAACCAAGCACCACACCTGGAGAGCTGGAGAACTCAGGTTTATTACGCCTCCAGGCCCAGAGGAGTTAACACTCCAAGCTCTGAGCCCAGAACAAAGGGGTTATGAAGTTTTTATACACAGACTATAGTGGGCAACATTAGATGCCAATAGGCTGGTTGGGAATAGCGGTCAAGACGGGCAGGGGAATGCCTGACCTTTACAGGGACAGGCATGATTAAGCAGGTTTGCAGGGGCTGGGCAATTGCAAAGAGCAGGACAAGGGTGAGTGAGGTAAGCTCCAGTTCCTAGTATTGCAAGTCCCCACTTTCCAAGACTATGTGACCTACGTGATCCAGACGTGATCCAAGGGGCAAGCTGAGTCACAGAGGCAGAACAAGCAGGACGTTATGGAAAATTTTAACTTTTCCTCTTCATTATGAGACTGAGACAATTTGTTTGACTAGGAATCCCAATTTGAAATGTTGAGCGCATTGTATTGATAAATGGTATAATTTTAAATTTAGAGTTTTTACTATTTAATGTTCTAATGCTATATTAGTATATTTATTTTAGACATGCAGATTTTAACTACTCTTCTAACAGGGTTTTAGTGTTTATTTCTCACTTGTTACATGACTAAATGAGGAGCCTATTTTATGCATCTTTAATTTATATACCATTAATTTGACAAAAAATAAAACAACTGAAAAAGCAATGGGGATTTTAATATTCTCACAAATTTTGATCAGTACTATTCTCTGTCTAAATAAAATTCTAAGTACTTAAAGCAAGCTGATGTCTACATAAGTAAGGGTATAAAAAGTAGAGAACCAAATGCATCAGTTATAAGCCCACATAAGCTGCTTAAGTATATGTCTAATCAATATAACAAAATAATTGTTTACTTTCTATATCATTTGCAGAATATGGAGAAAAGGTGAGCCATTTAACATTTCAATAATCTGATTAATAATATTCTCAAAAACATTAATCAGGAAGAAAAAGGTTTTTGTGGGAGCTTGGTTTTGAATAAGTTATGTCTCAGAGAATATGCTGCTCTACTGCCAGGAAGATATATTTAAATCTTTTGGTGCTAATTTTGCAATTTAAAATAAGTAATAAACTACTTTTATTCCACTAGCTTAGTATTTGATAAAATGCAAATACAACTGTAATATTCATTGAGAGGAGCATCTAAACCATGAAAATAATCCACTTTATTAAGCATTAAGGCAACAACAAACACATGCTTTTAATGTTCATCTCAGCATTTTCCAACTTGTTATATAAATTCTTGCAGAAGCAGTGATGTGTCCAAGAAACCAAAAAATGACACTTCCTCAAATACAATCAGAACACCCTAGGGAGTGCAGATGGCCATTATAAAGCTAAATGATATTCATTATTAGTACTACGTCCTAATGAATGTCTAATACTCATACTTGAGTGTGGTATTTCAGTGAAATTATCAATTATTTATACTGGAAATCTCCAAGGAAGCTGCAAATTTAGGAAGACTATATGACAATCCAATATAAACAATAAACCACCTTCCTGACCTCAGGATTCACTGATAACTCTTGGGACATGTATAAATTCTTCATGTACTCTGTGATCAGCGTCCGACTCTTTAGGGACCCCATGGACTATATCCTGCCAGGCTCCTCTGTCCATGGAATTTCCCAGGCAAGAATACTGGAGTGGGTTGCCATTTCCTTCTCCAGGGAGTCTTCTCCACCCAGGGATAAAACCTGCGTCTCCTACACTGGCAGGCGGATTCTTTACCAGCAGCCCTATAGATAGTGTCTATAATGCTAAATATTCACCATTATTAGCAATGATATTAAGCACCGAAGAAGAGCTCATTCATGCTTTCTGTTACCTCCAATGACTGCAGAGTCACTTTTGATTGTATTAGTGAGGGGTTCTCTGTCATCTCTTGTTCCGGAATGATCTACATTAAAGGACAAAAAAGAGGGGAATGGGGTGATATAGGAGAGTAAAAAGAAGACTTTTTAAAAATTCATAAACAGTTTAAATCAGAACAGAATTATAGAGGTCAATGTGGGATGTCTGTAACTGTAAACTTATGCAATACCCGCATGCAATGGCCCATATGAATAAGGAATTGAGAATCGAGAATCTAAAAAAGAAATGGGAAAGAACCAAAGGTTAAAACCAGTTTTAAGAATCCATTTCAAATACCTATGGCTGTTTCATGCTGATGTATGAAAAACCAACACAAGGAAAACTGAAAATGTTAGTCGCTCAGTCTTGTCTGGCTCTGCGACCCCATGGACTGTAGCCCATTAGACTCTGTTCATATAATTCCCCAGGCAAGAAAACTGGAGTGGGTCATCATTCCCTTCTCCATGGGATCTTCCCAATCCAGAGATCAAACCTGGGTCCCCCGCACTGCAGGCGGATTCTTTACCGTCTAAGCCACCAGGGAAGCCCAACCAACACAATATTGTCATCATCCTCCAATTAAAAATAAATTAAGGAAAAAGAAATCATTTTGGGAATACAGCGTCACAGAAACATCAAAAGCTTTTAACATTCGGGGGATGTGCCGTTTGTGACTGGGTAAAGGAAAACCATACGCCACCTGCAAAGGAGTGTGTCCTCTCCCTAGACGTGGCATCAGTGCCAGCCTGGGCCACGCAGCTGGACTCCGTCACGTGTCCTGAGACGGTGATGGGGGCGGGGCGGCGGGGCTGCAAAGCGGCCTTCAGCGGGGCCACGTGGCCGACCTGCACGGCAGACAGACAGCCCAGAAAGCCCTGAGCGCCCGCCAGCGCTGTCTCCTGGTCCACGTCGCTGTGTCCTGTGAAGCCAAAGACACGTGGCAGTGCTGGTAACACAGAGGGTGCCCACAGGCAACGCCACAGTGCAATAGTCTGAGTCTTGATGACGCGGCAGCAACATATACTCAGCTACTAAATTCCTTTCGCTTTTGTCTTTATTAGGAGAGATCCACTAAGTCTTTCCACAACTACTGGTGACATATCCCAGGTTAATGAAGACAAGTGTTTAAGCATGGCTAATTAAATATATTGAGAGCTCTCTGGAAATCATTAAAGCCTCTATAAGAATGGGTCCAATAATGAACTGACCTGGGTTCCTGCAGATATTACGTAAGAGGCTGTATCTCAAAGCTGTCAGGGACTCTAACTCTTCACGTCCAGCAGTGAAAACGTTCACCCCCGTGCAGCCTTCACTGCCTGTTTCACTGTCCACCTAGCACTCAGCCTGAGACAGTGTGCGTCCCCTATAGCTAGATAACCCTCCCCCCCACTTTAATGAGCATTTGGTTAATATGGGACTATTGTGGGACAGAGACTGGTTTGAATGTCAAAATATTAATTCATAATTTTACAGTGGAGAAGATATTTCATGCTTGGCAAGCATGAAATCTAAACAAGGGGCATTAATTGTAGATTTTTAACATTCAAATGGTATCAGTCTATGATGCATCCACCCACTCAACTTGATCATAAAACAGTAGGATTCCTCTTCCCTCTGCTGCACATATGTGGACGCCAACATTTGCATTTCGGTCTCTCTTTTTCAAGTGAAAGTGTTAGTCGCTCAGTCGTGTCCAACTCTTTGAGACCCCCTGGACTGCAGTCCGCCGGGCTCCTCTGTCCATGGGATTCTCCAGGTAAGAATACTGGCGAGGGTAACCATTTCCTTCTCCAGGGGATCTTCCCAACTCAGGGATCAAACCCATGCGTCCTGCATTACAGGCAGATTCTTTATAGCCTGAGCCATCAGAGAAGCTCTTTTAAAAAACTAATAAAATAAATATTGTATTTATGAATGCTTATTATATGGTAGGCACTATTCTAAGGAGTTTAATTTGCATGTTTGTGTTTAACCCATCCAGGGCTCCAAAATCACTGCAGATGGTGACTGCAGCCATGAAATTAAAAGACGCTTACTCCTTGGAAGGAAAGTTATGACCAACCTAGACAACATATTGAAAAGCAGAGATATTACTTTGTCAACAAAGGTCCATCTAGTCAAGGCTACGGTTTTTCCAGTGGTCGTGTATGGATGTGAGAGTTGAACTGTGAGGAAAGCTGAGCGCCGAAGAATTGATGCTTTTGAACTGTGGTGTTGGAGAAGACTCTTGAGAGTCCCTTGGACTACAAGGAGATCAAACCAGTCCATCCCAAAGGAGATCAGTCCTGAATGTTCATTGGAAGGACTGATGCTGAAGCTGAAGCTCCAGTACTTTGGCCACCTGATGCGAGAGCTGAGTCATTGGAAAAGACCCTGATGCTAGGAAAGATTGAGGGCAGGAGGAGAAGGGGGCGACAGAGGATGAGATGGTTGGATGGCATCACCGACGTGATGGATATGGGTTTGGGTGAACTCTGGGAGTTGGTGATGGACAGGGAGGCCTGGCGTGCTATGGTTCATGGGGTGGCAAAGAGTCGGACACGACTGAGCGACTGAACTGAACTGAACTGAGCCATGAATAACCTATTTAAGACACACAGACAAGACCCTTTAGGTTGAGAATTTTAGTGATTTGCCTGAGGTTACTCAGTTTTTGGCCTCATGCACTGGACTCCAGGCCTGTTGGGTTCTTTTGTTTATTATTGACACATTCCTTCCTTTACTCTGTTTATATCCTCTGTGGTGCTTTTTTTTTTTTTTTAACTTGAGAGCTATTCTTGAAATGACTCTGGGCAACTCAATTCTGATTGCACCTGTCTTTGCTATATCAAGGTTTTCGAAGAACACTTACTTTTGTTCCATTTTCATTCACATTTTATGCCTTTTAAATAAAAATACTGATTAGATGTTTAGTATCATGAGTATCACAGTACATTAAAACAATCTGAACATTAGAGAGATTATATTACGTTCCTGTTGTGCTGGGGGATGCAGTATTCAGACTGAGGCGTTCCGGCTCTGGAGGCCGTGTTTTTACCACCAGGCTATCCTGCCTCCCCACACAAGGAGCCCTGAGAGGCAATCTGCTTCATCACCGTTGTGTATAAACCAAAGAACCAACTCAGTCCCACCACACAGCAGCCACCCATTTGAATGGATGGAAATACATTCAAACATACATATTTTTAGAAAAAGAGAGCATTCTTGCTTTAGAGTTTTGCTTTTTGTTTTTAAACTCTAACAAGAAATAAAGAGGAATATACTTTAATAGCAACATAATCAGAACAGTGCTTCTCATATTTCTTCTCCAGGGTTAAAATCTTGAATAACATGTCTATAGACCTTAAAAAAAAAAAAACTTACGCTTTGAATAAGAACAACAACAAAAAGTAAATAAATAAGATTCACTTCTCTGGTAAAAACTTGATATGAGGCAACTTTTAAAAATCCTATACCTTTAGACTGAAAATATCTACCTCTTATAAAATATTGTATTAAAAAAGCTTTAAGCTCCAAAACTTCAAGTGGCCAATCAATATTTGTTTTAAGAGCTAAATGTACAGGAAACACATTCCCTGCTGTTCGAGCATCTTACATTCTAGCAGGGGAGACAATAAACATGAAACAGGAATGGGTGAGAATTTTGAAGACTGATAATGCTATGAAGAAGTAAATTAGAAAGTGTGATGGAGTGGATATGGAACAGAAATTTATCTTGATGGATTAGGTGATTTTTCTGTGTGTCTGTTTTAAGGATGACTCTGCACAGCCCTATTTTCTTAGTCATCTGTACATATTACTCCAGTGTCTTCTGGCTCTTCTTTCTTACATTTTGCAAGATTCCCTGTGATTTAGGGATTTTTTTAATCTGATTGCTCCTGTTGTATATCTCCGCTTCTCAGTTATGCATAGAACATGGTGCGCCCTTTTAATCTGTAGCTTGGAAAATTCCATATGTTGAGTGTACAACCACTGGTTCAGTTTCACCCCTTGTATACTTCTGGACTGCCAAGTATTCATGCTGACCCTCCTCTGCATGAATATTAACTGCCTTTAATTTCCCTCCTGATTTCTTTTAGGACTTGTTTTTGTGTGGGTCCATGGCTTCACTCACACAAGGAGCAATAGTTAGAACCGGACATGGAACAATGGGCTGGTTCAAAATTGGGAAAAGAATCAACAAGGGTGTATACTGTCACCCTGTTTATTTAACTTCTATGCAGAGTGTTATTTGGCTGTGCTGTGACTTAGTTGCAACATGTGAACTCAGTTGCAGCTTTCCTGACTGGGGATCGAACCTGGACCCCCTGCATTGGGAGCATGGAGTCTTAGCCACTGGACCATCAGGGAAGTCCACTGGAGAAGGGAATGGCAAACCACTTTAGTATTCTTGCCTTGAGAACCCCATGAACAGTATGAGAAGGCAAAATGATAGGATACTGAAAGAGGAACTCCCCAGGTTGCTAGGTGCCCAATATGCTACTGGAGATCAGTGGAGAAATAATTCCAGAAACAATGAAGGGATGGAGCCAAAGCAAAAACAATACCCACCAGTGGATGGGACTGGTGATAGAAGCAAGATCTGATGCTGTAAAGAGCAATATTGCATAGAAACCTGGAATGTTAGGTCCATGAATCAAGGCAAATTGGAAGTGGTCAAACAGGAGATGGCAAGACTGAATGTCGACATTCTAGGAATCAGTGAACTAAAATGGATAGGAATGGGTGAATTTAACTCAATGACCATTATATCTACTACTGTGAACAGGAATCCCTTAGAAGAAATGGAGTAGCCATCATAGTCAACAAAAGAGTCCGAAATGCAGTATTTGGATGCAATTTCAAAAACAACAGAATGATCTCTGTTCATTTCCAAGGCAAACCATTCAATATCATGGTAATCCAAGCCTATGCCCCAACCAATAACGCTGAAGAAGCTGAACGGTTCTATGAAGACCTAAAGAACTTTTATAACTAACACCCAAAAAAAGATGTCCTTTTCATTATAGGGGACTGGAATGCGAAAGTAGGAAGTCAAGAAACACCTGGATTAACAGGCAAATTTGGCCTTGGAATATAGAATGAAGCAGCGCAAAAGCTAACAGAGTTTTGCCAAGAGAACACACTGGTCATAGCAAACACCCTCTTTCAACAACACAAGACAAGACTCTACACATGGACATCACCAGAGGGTCAACACCGAAATCAGATTGATTATATTCTTTGCAGCCAAAGATGGAGAAGCTCTATACAGTCAGCAAAAACAAAACCGGGAGCTGACTGTGGCTCAGATCATGAACTCCTTATTGCCAAATTCAGATTTAAACTGAAGAAAGTAGGGATAACCACTAGACCATTCAGGTATGACCTAAATCAAATCCCTTATGACTATACAGTGGAAGTGAGGAATTGATTTAAAGGACTAGATCTGATAGACAGAGAGCCTGAAGAACTATGGACGGAGGTTCATGACATTGTACAGGAGACAGGGATCAAGACCATCCCCAATGAAAAGAAATGCAAAAAGGCAAAATGGCTGTCTGAGGAGGCCTTACAGATAGCTGTGAAACAAAGAGAAGCTGACAGCAAAGGAGAAAAGGAAACATATTCCCATTTGAATGCAGAGTTCCAAATAGCCAGGAGAGATAAGAAAGCCTTCCTCAGCAATCAACGCAAAGAAATAGAGGAAAAGAGACTAGAGATCTCTTCAAGAAAATTAGAGATACAAAGGGAACATTTCATGCAAAAATGGGCTCAATAAAGGACAGAAATGGTTGTACCTAACAGAAGCGGAAGATATTAAGAAGAGGTGGCAAGAATACACAGAAGAACTGTACAAAAAAGATCTTCATGATCCAGACAACCATGATGGTGTGATCACTCAATTAGAGCCAGACATCCTGGAATGTGAAGTCAAGTGGGCCTTAGAAAGCATCACTACGAACAAAGCTAGTGGAGGTGATGGAATTCCAGTTGAGCTATTTCAAACCCTAAATGATGATGCTGTGAAAGTGCTGCACTCAATATGCCAGCAAATTTGGAAAACTCAACAGTGGCCACAGGACTGGAAAAGGTCAGTTTTCATTCCAATCCCTAAGAAAGGCAATGCCAAAGAATGCTCAAACTACCACACAATTGCACTCATCTCACATGCTAGTAAAGTAATGCTCAAAATTCTCCAAGCCAGGCTTCAGCAATATGTGAACTGAGAACTTCCAGATGTTCAAGCTGGTTTTAGAAAAGGCAGAGGAACCAGAGATCAAATTGCCAACATCTGCTGGATCATCAAAACAGCAAGAGAGTTCCAGAAAAACATCTATTTCTGCTTTATTGACTAGGCCAAAGCCTTCGACAGTGTGGATCACAATAAACTGTGGAAAATTCTGAAAGAGATGTGAATACCAAACCACCTGACCTGCCTCTTGAGAAACCTGTATGCAGGTCAGGAAGCAACAGTTAGAACTGGACATGGAACAACAGACTGGTTCCAAATAGGAAAAGTAGTATGTCAAGGCTGTATATTGTCACCCTGCTTATTTAACATATATGCAGAGTACATCATGAGAAACGCTGGGCTGGAAGAAGCACAAGCTGGAATCAAGATTGCTGGGAGAAATATCAATAACCTCAGATATGCAGATGACACCACCCTTATGGCAGAGAGTGAAGAGGAACTAAAAAGCCTCTTGATGAAAGTGAAAGAGGAGAGAGAAAAAGTTGACTTAAAGCTCAACATTCAGAAAACTAAGATCATGGGATCTGGTTCCATCACCTCATGGGAAATAGATGGGGAAACAGTGGAAACAGTGTCAGACTTTATTTTTGGGGGGGCTCCAAAATCACTGCAGATGGTGACTGCACCCATGAAATTAAAAGATGCTTACTCTTTGGAAGGAAAGTTATGACCAACCTAGATAGCATATTAAAAAGCAGAGACATTACCATGCCAACAAAGGTCCGTCTGGTCAAGGCTATGGTTTTTCCAGTGGTCAGGTATGGATGTGAGAGTTGGACTGTGAAGAAAGCTGAGCACCGAAAAATTGATGCTTTTGAACTGTGGTGTTGGAGAAGACTCTTGAGAGTCCCTTGGCCTGCAAGGAGATCCAACCAGTCCATCCTGAAGGAGATAAGTCCTGGGTGTTCATTGGAAGGACTGATGCTGAAGCTGCAACTCCAATACTTTGGCCACCTCATGCGAAGAGTTGACTCATTTGAAAACACCGTGATGCTGGGAGGGTTTGGGGGCAGGGGGAGAAGGGGACGACAGAGGATGAGATGGCTGGATGGCATCACAGACTCTATGGGCATGAGTTTGAGTAAACTCCGGGTATTTGTGATGGACAGGGAGGTCTGGCATGCTGCGATTCATGGGGTCACAAAGAGTTGGGCACGACTGAGCGACTGAACTGAACTGAACTGATGCAGAGTATGTCAGGTAAAATGCGGGGCTGGATGAATCCCAAGCTGGAATTAAGATTGCCGGGAGAAATATCAATAACCTCAGATAGGCAGATGATACCACTCTAATGACAAAAAGCAAAGAGGAACTTAACAGCCTCTTGATGAAGGTGAAAGAGGAGAGTGAAAAATCTGGATTAAAACTCAACAGTCAAAACACTAAGATCATGGCATCCAGTTCCATCACTTCATGGCAAACAAAATGGGGCAAAAGTGGAATAGTTACAGATTTTACTTTCTTAGGCTCCAAAATCACTACAGATGATGACTGTAGCCATAAAATTAAAAGACGCTTTCTCCTTGGAGGGAAAGCTATGACAAATCTAGACAGCATATTAAAAAGCAGAGACAACTTTCTTGACAGAGGTCCATAGAGTCAAAGCTGTGGTTTTTCCAGTAGTCACGTATGGATGTGAAAGTTGGATCATAAAGAGGATGAGCACCAAAGAACTGATACTTTTGAATTGTGGTGCTGGAGAAGACTCTTGAGAGTCCCCTGGATTGCAAAGAGATCAAACCAGTCAATCCTAAAGGAAATCAACCCTTTATTTGTTGGAAGGACTGATGCTGAAGCTGAAGTTCCAGTACTTTGACCACCTGATGGGAAGACCCTGTTGCTAGGAAAGATTGAAGGCCAAAAGAGAAGCAGGTGGCAGAGGTGAGATGGTTAGATAGCATCGTTGACTCAATAGATGTGAATTTGCGTAAACTCCGGGAGATAGTGGAGGACAGATGAGCCTGGTGCGCCACAATCCATGGGGTCGCAAAGAATCAGACATGACTGAGCCGCTGAATAACAACAACAGTGCTTCATTCATGTGTCTCCAGGGGACGATTTCAAATATCCATAAAGATAACTTTTTTTTTAAGTCTGGGAAAAATCATACTTTTAGTTCCTCAAGGTCTTTTTTTGCTTGGCTAGAATTTCCTCACATTGCTCTTGCTAGATTTCCCTCAGGATGGGTCTGTCTCCTTGGATAGCTTACTTCTGGTTGTTCTGGTTTCTTCCCCTTCTGACCGCTGGTGAATCCAGGGTTGTATACAGGGTTGTTTTTTTCATCTGCTGGTTGATTCTCCATCACTGTTTCTTCAGGTGGTTGACACCCAGAGAAGGTAGACAGTGTATCAGCCATCCTTGTCAGTGAAAAAACCTGCCAAACACCCACTCAACTTCAGGATACAGAAAACTTGGCCCAAATTTCAGGATTGAGGAAGTTCTCACATTTCAGTCAAAGCAGGAAGACAGAAGCCCTGAGTTTCCAATGCTGCCCTTTCCCCACGGGGTCCAGGGATCTCTACAAGCCAAGAATTTCTCAGGATCCACACAATTCAGGGTCTCCCCTAAGGCTTCTGTAGGCTGGGCCCCAGGATCCCTTCCAACCAGAAGCAGGAAGTCTCAGAACACAGTCTCATGGGCAGCCTCTAGGCAACCCCACCAGTTGGGCTGGATCATCAACACCCTTGTTTCAGGAGACTAAAACAACTTGGAATTAGAAGTTGGAGAGAAAGAAACTATGAGATTTTGCAGCCATCTTCCCAGAATTGAGTCCAAATGAAATTAGCAGTTATATTAAGTTGCTTAAAAGCAACGCCTAGCTGAAAGCTGCACTGAGAACAGGGCTAATACAGCCAATGAGCAAAAATATCCATCTTTCCTTTTATCTGACTCCAGAAATATCAACAACATCTAAGTGTTAGAGCAGGACAGGTGGAGGAATTGAAAACAAATATCTCTTTACTTCATTGAAATCCTGATAAGACAATTACATTTAGATTGTTTCTGGTTATAAAAATCCCTAAGCAACCCAGATTTTGAGGGTGATCCTGCCTGTTAAAAAATTAGCCTCAACTTTATCTTCCAACCAAGGGAATGAATTCTGCTTCTGTAAAGAAATCTTCTCCCAAAAGTTCTAAAAAAAAAAATAGAGTACCAAGGAGTTAAAATTTGTTTGAAGCACTTTTCTGTTTATTACCCAGAGAGAGGAAACTGTTTCTGAAAAGGATATGAAATAAATGAAGAACAATTAAAACCAGAAGTGCTTCATGAAACTTCTTGTGGCTCTCAAAACAACAGTAACAACAAAGCAAAACAAAAAAACCTCAAAACAAACCTAAGTAGTTTGACCATACCTATGGAAACGGGGCCATCTTAAGAAAGGATCTCAAGGCCTTTAATCCATAAAAATACAGAGAGCTTGCCAGAAAATGGTGCAGTGACTCAGAGGAGCAGTGCTAAAACCCAGCGGGACATTTTTACCATCATAGGCAAGTACAACTAGGATGTAACAATGACAAAAGTTAGCCGAAAAGGAAAATGGCAAAGCAGACAGCAAATACAGTACAGATAATGTCAGCTTTTCATAAAAGGTATTTATATGCCAACCAAGCCTACTTCTCTGAGACACAACCTTGAGAACTGATGAATGTAAAACCTATTTATAGTGAGGCATCTCAGGGTAACCTGAGCTTCTCTTTTGCTTTCAGCACGACCACTCGCATTGGAAGTGTCATTTGACTGGACTTTTACAAAATCACAGTGTCCTTAAGTAACTGAATTAAACCTTCTTATGTACCCCTGGGCTTTGAAGCAGGTTTGACATAAAATATCCCTGTGACTGAGGTCTGTTCCTGAGCTCTTCTGAGGAGGTGCAGTAGACATCCTCTTCCCCCTGACCACACACTTTATTTACCTCTGGCCCAGGTCTCCACTGCAGAAACCTGAGTTACTTCCTGGCTCTGCAGTCTCACAAGAGATAAATGATCCCTACTCTCACTGTCTTTAAATATACCAAAGCTACTGCTCGCGATGAGTGAAAACATCTTCAGACTAAGAAAACTCTCCTAACATAACAAATAAATCTGTAAACAAACAAAAAAGAACTCATAACTGAAGTTAACGAGTTTGGATAACCAAAACCAATGTGATGCAGCCTCTTAATTTTTCGAGGAAGATGGACCCAGTTTATCTGACGCAACCTGCCTCTTCCCACCAAGATGTACCAACCGGTTTCTGCTGTCAGTGTTCTTGCACCATGACATTTCTCACATACAAAAGTCATAAGTCGTTGCTGTAAACATCACTCAGCCTCTGAACAGTAATTTTCAATCATTTTGCAACAGGTTAAATTATGTTATTATTCATAATGTGGGCACATTATGCTATGAGAGGCTTTTATGCAATTTCAAGAGTATGTAACGATCTTAACAGAGATTTTTTTTTTCCATGTAGTGGAATTGTGACCCAATAAATGCTTAATGAATTAGCCAAACACCTTTATACCTGCATATTTCCTTTGATTAATTACATCGTGGAGAGATGTCTTTTTATGTAATCTTTGGTTAAGTAGGTCTCTTAAAGGAGCTGATTGAGGAATCATTCACTTTGGCCTCAGTAGTTAATACCTTTTGAACACACTTAACAAAGAAATGACATGACTGTCTGCCTCTTCAGAAGGAAGAACAGAAATGGAGGAAGTGTTTTCTCTGTCCTCATCTCTACAAATGGGAGTGGACTGTAGGAACGATTTTTAGCTCCAATCATCATTAACAAGCATTACTAGCAGCTCCCAAGCAAGGAGGATGATTTAGAGGAAGCAATATCTTACTCTGATGACATGGAAACCATCTCCAGCCCTTGGCTATACTTAACAGACAACACGAGCAGAATTCACATTTCGCTGGCCTTGCTCTGACAGAGCCAGACATGGCTGGCCAGACCCATGTCTCTGCTGTGGCTGTGCCCTCTCTCCACCCCGAGGGTCCTGTATCCAGACTCCAGTCAATTGCATCCTCTCCCTCTCTCATCCGTCAATGCCTGGTCTGTAACAAATTCACTCACACAGTACTGTGAGGCCCTGATCGTGGTTTTATTCTTTACTTATTCCTGGTGCAGGTACATTTTCTAGCACATCAGTAAACTAGAGAAATAAAACAATTGCTTTCTCCTTTTTATTTTAGAAATTATTTGAGTTTTATCACTGTCTGAGGGCTTCTAGGTTTTGGCAGCTGATACATAATTTGGGATTTGGGGTTTTGGCTTCTATCATTTGCTCTCTATTGAAGTGTAAGTAGATCTCTGTTTTATGATGTTTAACAGCCAAATCCTTGTCAATGGCATACACTTGCCCACCCCACCTGGAGCACGTACTTGTGATTATATGTGCTTCTGACAAAATCCCAGTGTCTACCTTATCATTTGCTCTACAATTAAAATCAGATTAAACATTTCAACCTCATGAGTGTTCTCTGCTTTTAGAATATGACACTTTTGATCAATGCTCATGTATCACGATGAGGAGAAAGGCTGTTTTTAAGTTTCTAGGTATGGCCAATTTCAAAATGATATAGCTGTGTCTGGAAATGACTAGAGCCATGCTAAGGATGAAGTCATGCCAAGTACTGAGAATGGTTTATGTTTTAATTATCAAAATATT